>NC_086446.1:735237671-735837671 GCF_028390025.1 Pseudophryne corroboree
CTATATATAGTATACTGGTGGTCACTGTGTCAGCAAACTGCAAAACTAAAATGCACCACAGGTATAGAATGTAGATGGATTGTATACTTAATGGATGACGACACAGAGGTAGGTACAGCAGTGGCCTACCGTACTGCTATATATAGTATACTGGTGGTCACTGTGTCAGCAAACTGCAAAACTAAAATGCACCACAGGTATAGAATGTAGATGGATAGTATACTTAATGGATGACGACACAGAGGTAGGTACAGCAGTGGCCTACCGTACTGCTATATATAGTATACTGGTGGTCACTGTGTCAGCAAACTGCAAAACTAAAATGCACCACAGGTATAGAATGTAGATGGATAGTATACTTAATGGATGACGACACAGAGGTAGGTACAGCAGTGGCCTACCGTACTGCTATATATAGTATACTGGTGGTCACTGTGTCAGCAAACTGCAAAACTAAAATGCACCACAGGTATAGAATGTAGATGGATAGTATACTTAATGGATGACGACACAGAGGTAGGTACAGCAGTGGCCTACCGTACTGCTATATATAGTATACTGGTGGTCACTGTGTCAGCAAACTGCAAAACTAAAATGCACCACAGGTATAGAATGTAGATGGATAGTATACTTAATGGATGACGACACAGAGGTAGGTACAGCAGTGGCCTACCGTACTGCTATATATAGTATACTGGTGGTCACTGTGTCAGCAAACTGCAAAACTAAAATGCACCACAGGTATAGAATGTAGATGGATAGTATACTTAATGGATGACGACACAGAGGTAGGTACAGCAGTGGCCTACCGTACTGCTATATATAGTATACTGGTGGTCACTGTGTCAGCAAACTGCAAAACTAAAATGCACCACAGGTATAGAATGTAGATGGATAGTATACTTAATGGATGACGACACAGAGGTAGGTACAGCAGTGGCCTACCGTACTGCTATATATAGTATACTGGTGGTCACTGTGTCAGCAAACTGCAAAACTAAAATGCACCACAGGTATAGAATGTAGATGGATAGTATACTTAATGGATGACGACACAGAGGTAGGTACAGCAGTGGCCTACCGTACTGCTATATATAGTATACTGGTGGTCACTGTGTCAGCAAACTGCAAAACTAAAATGCACCACAGGTATAGAATGTAGATGGATAGTATACTTAATGGATGACGACACAGAGGTAGGTACAGCAGTGGCCTACCGTACTGCTATATATAGTATACTGGTGGTCACTGTGTCAGCAAACTGCAAAACTAAAATGCACCACAGGTATAGAATGTAGATGGATAGTATACTTAATGGATGACGACACAGAGGTAGATACAGCAGTGGCCTACCGTACTGCTATATATAGTATACTGGTGGTCACTGTGTCAGCAAACTGCAAAACTAAAATGCACCACAGGTATAGAATGTAGATGGATAGTATACTTAATGGATGACGACACAGAGGTAGGTACAGCAGTGGCCTACCGTACTGCTATATATAGTATACTGGTGGTCACTGTGTCAGCAAACTGCAAAACTAAAATGCACCACAGGTATAGAATGTAGATGGATAGTATACTTAATGGATGACGACACAGAGGTAGGTACAGCAGTGGCCTACCGTACTGCTATATATAGTATACTGGTGGTCACTGTGTCAGCAAACTGCAAAACTAAAATGCACCACAGGTATAGAATGTAGATGGATAGTATACTTAATGGATGACGACACAGAGGTAGGTACAGCAGTGGCCTACCGTACTGCTATATATAGTATACTGGTGGTCACTGTGTCAGCAAACTGCAAAACTAAAATGCACCACAGGTATAGAATGTAGATGGATAGTATACTTAATGGATGACGACACAGAGGTAGGTACAGCAGTGGCCTACCGTACTGCTATATATAGTATACTGGTGGTCACTGTGTCAGCAAACTGCAAAACTAAAATGCACCACAGGTATAGAATGTAGATGGATAGTATACTTAATGGATGACGACACAGAGGTAGGTACAGCAGTGGCCTACCGTACTGCTATATATAGTATACTGGTGGTCACTGTGTCAGCAAACTGCAAAACTAAAATGCACCACAGTTATAGAATGTAGATGGATAGTATACTTAATGGATGACGACACAGAGGTAGGTACAGCAGTGGCCTACCGTACTGCTATATATTGTATACTGGTGGTCACTGTGTCAGCAAACTGCAAAACTAAAATGCACCACAGGTATAGAATGTAGATGGATAGTATACTTAATGGATGACGACACAGAGGTAGGTACAGCAGTGGCCTACCGTACTGCTATATATAGTATACTGGTGGTCACTGTGTCAGCAAACTGCAAAACTAAAATGCACCACAGGTATAGAATGTAGATGGATAGTATACTTAATGGATGACGACACAGAGGTAGGTACAGCAGTGGCCTACCGCACTGCTATATATAGTATACTGGTGGTCACTGTGTCAGCAAACTGCAAAACTAAAATGCACCACAGGTATAGAATGTAGATGGATAGTATACTTAATGGATGACGACACAGAGGTAGGTACAGCAGTGGCCTACCGTACTGCTATATATAGTATACTGGTGGTCACTGTGTCAGCAAACTGCAAAACTAAAATGCACCACAGGTATAGAATGTAGATGGATAGTATACTTAATGGATGACGACACAGAGGTAGGTACAGCAGTGGCCTACCGTACTGCTATATATAGTATACTGGTGGTCACTGTGTCAGCAAACTGCAAAACTAAAATGCACCACAGGTATAGAATGTAGATGGATAGTATACTTAATGGATGACGACACAGAGGTAGGTACAGCAGTGGCCTACCGTACTGCTATATATAGTATACTGGTGGTCACTGTGTCAGCAAACTGCAAAACTAAAATGCTCCACAGGTATAGAATGTAGATGGATAGTATACTTAATGAATGACGACACAGAGGTAGGTACAGCAGTGGCCTACCGTACTGCTATATATAGTATACTGGTGGTCACTGTGTCAGCAAACTGCAAAACTAAAATGCACCACAGGTATAGAATGTAGATGGATAGTATACTTAATGGATGACGACACAGAGGTAGGTACAGCAGTGGCCTACCGTACTGCTATATATAGTATACTGGTGGTCACTGTGTCAGCAAACTGCAAAACTAAAATGCACCACAGGTATAGAATGTAGATGGATAGTATACTTAATGGATGACGACACAGAGGTAGGTACAGCAGTGGCCTACCGTACTGCTATATATAGTATACTGGTGGTCACTGTGTCAGCAAACTGCAAAACTAAAATGCACCACAGGTATAGAATGTAGATGGATAGTATACTTAATGAATGACGACACAGAGGTAGGTACAGCAGTGGCCTACCGTACTGCTATATATAGTATACTGGTGGTCACTGTGTCAGCAAACTGCAAAACTAAAATGCACCACAGGTATAGAATGTAGATGGATAGTATACTTAATGGATGACGACACAGAGGTAGGTACAGCAGTGGCCTACTGTACTGCTATATATAGTATACTGGTGGTCACTGTGTCAGCAAACTGCAAAACTAAAATGCACCACAGGTATAGAATGTAGATGGATAGTATACTTAATGGATGACGACACAGAGGTAGGTACAGCAGTGGCCTACCGTACTGCTATATATAGTATACTGGTGGTCACTGTGTCAGCAAACTGCAAAACTAAAATGCACCACAGGTATAGAATGTAGATGGATAGCATACTTAATGGATGACGACACAGAGGTAGGTACAGCAGTGGCCTACCGTACTGCTATATATAGTATACTGGTGGTCACTGTGTCAGCAAACTGCAAAACTAAAATGCACCACAGGTATAGAATGTAGATGGATAGTATACTTAATGGATGACGACACAGAGGTAGGTACAGCAGTGGCCTACCGTACTGCTATATATAGTATACTGGTGGTCACTGTGTCAGCAAACTGCAAAACTAAAATGCACCACAGGTATAGAATGTAGATGGATAGTATACTTAATGGATGACGACACAGAGGTAGGTACAGCAGTGGCCTACCGTACTGCTATATATAGTATACTGGTGGTCACTGTGTCAGCAAACTGCAAAACTAAAATGCACCACAGGTATAGAATGTAGATGGATAGTATACTTAATGGATGACGACACAGAGGTAGGTACAGCAGTGGCCTACCGTACTGCTATATATAGTATACTGGTGGTCACTGTGTCAGCAAACTGCAAAACTAAAATGCACCACAGGTATAGAATGTAGATGGATAGTATACTTAATAGATGACGACACAGAGGTAGGTACAGCAGTGGCCTACCGTACTGCTATATATAGTATACTGGTGGTCACTGTGTCAGCAAACTGCAAAACTAAAATGCACCACAGGTATAGAATGTAGATGGATAGTATACTTAATGGATGACGACACAGAGGTAGGTACAGCAGTGGCCTACCGTACTGCTATATATAGTATACTGGTGGTCACTGTGTCAGCAAACTGAAAAACTAAAATGCACCACAGGTATAGAATGTAGATGGATAGTATACTTAATGGATGACGACACAGAGGTAGGTACAGCAGTGGCCTACCGTGCTGCTATATATAGTATACTGGTGGTCACTGTGTCAGCAAACTGAAAAACTAAAATGCACCACAGGTATAGAATGTAGATGGATAGTATACTTAATGGATGACGACACAGAGGTAGGTACAGCAGTGGCCTACCGTGCTGCTATATATAGTATACTGGTGGTCACTGTGTCAGCAAACTGCAAAACTAAAATGCACCACAGGTATAGAATGTAGATGGATAGTATACTTAATGGATGACGACACAGAGGTAGGTACAGCAGTGGCCTACCGTACTGCTATATATAGTATACTGGTGGTCACTGTGTCAGCAAACTGCAAAACTAAAATGCACCACAGGTATAGAATGTAGATGGATAGTATACTTAATGGATGACGACACAGAGGTAGGTACAGCAGTGGCCTACCGTACTGCTATATATAGTATACTGGTGGTCACTGTGTCAGCAAACTGCAAAACTAAAATGCACCACAGGTATAGAATGTAGATGGATAGTATACTTAATGGATGACGACACAGAGGTAGGTACAGCAGTGGCCTACCGTACTGCTATATATAGTATACTGGTGGTCACTGTGTCAGCAAACTGCAAAACTAAAATGCACCACAGGTATAGAATGTAGATGGATAGTATACTGAATGGATGACGACACAGAAGTAGGTACAGCAGTGGCCTACCGTACTGCTTTATATAGTATACTGGTGGTCACTGTGTCAGCAAACTGCAAAACTAAAATGCACCACAGGTATAGAATGTAGATGGATAGTATACTTAATGGATGACGACACAGAGGTAGGTACAGCAGTGGCCTACCGTACTGCTATATATAGTATACTGGTGGTCACTGTGTCAGCAAACTGCAAAACTAAAATGAACCACAGGTATAGAATGTAGATGGATAGTATACTTAATGGATGACGACACAGAGGTAGGTACAGCAGTGCACTCTGCACTGTACTCCTCCTATATAATATTAATTATACTGGTGGTCCCCAGTCCCCACAATAAAGCAGCACACTGAGCACAGATATGGAGAGTTTTTCAGGCAGACAACGTAAACTGGTGGTCACTGTCAGCAAAACTCTGCACTGTACTCCTGCTATATAATACAGATGCTCCCCAGTCCCCACAATTAAGCAGTGTGAGCACTCAGCACAGATATATTATGCAGCACACTGAGCACAGATATGGTATGGAGCGTTTTTTTCAGGCAGAGAACGGATAAAGGCCCTCATTCCGAGTTGATCGGTCGCAAGGCGAATTTAGCAGAGTTACACACGCTAAGCCGCCGCCTACTGGGAGTGTATCTTAGCATCTTAAAATTGCGACCGATGTATTCGCAATATTGTGATCACAAACTACTTAGCAGTTTTAGAGTAGCTCCACACTTACTCTGCCTGTGCGATCAGTTCAGTGCTTATCGTTCCTGGTTTGACGTCACAAACACACCCAGCGTTCGCCCAACCACTCCCCCGTTTCTCCGGCCACTCCTGCGTTTTTTCCGGAAACGGTAGCGTTTTCAGCCACACGCCCATAAAACGGCCTGTTTCCGCCCAGTAACACCCATTTCCTGTCAATCACATTACGATCGCCGGAGCGATGAAAAAGCCGTGAGTAAAAATACTATCTTCATAGCAAAGATACTTGGCGCAGTCGCAGTGCGAATATTGCGCATGCGCACTAAGCGGAATTTCACTGCGATGCGATGAAAAATACCGAGCGAACGACTCGGAATGAGGGCCAAAAACTGGTGGTCACTTATCAGCAAAACTCTGCACTGTACTCCTCCTAACAGATGCTCCCCAGTCCTCCCCACAATTAAGCAATAAAGCAATCAACTTCAACAATAAACGGAGAGGACGCCAGCCACGTCCTCTCCCTATCATCTCCAATGCACGAGTGAAAATGGCGGCGACGCGCGGCTGCTTATATAGAATCCGAATCTCGCGAGAATCCGACAGCGGGATGATGATGTTCGGGCGCGCTCGGGTTAGCCGAGCAAGGCGGGAAGGTTCGAACCTGCCTCGGACTTGTGTAAAAAGGGTGAAGTTCGGGGGGGTTCGGTTTCCGAGAAACCGAACCCGCTCATCACTAGTTTCCTCCTACAATCCAAATATCGTATATACTGGCAGGTTAGTTCGCAGCACAAAAATAAACCATAGTTAGGTAGGTGGGTAGCTATGCCCTCCATTGTGCTAGCCACACCACACCCCCATATCGGTAGTCACACACCCACCATGCTGGTCCCACCCCCTGCAGTGGCGCACAATAGGCCCTTCATAAATTACAGCTCCAGGCCCATGAGGACCTTAATCTGGCACTGGTACCCACCTTTAGACTGTCAGTTCTCTCTTGATTAGACAGGAAGCTGTGATCATAACTTTCAGATGCTATAATATGGCCATGCTCCCTTTGGCTTCACCCCTATGCATCTCACCATGAGGTACACACTCTGGTGTTGTTAGTATAGCTTTTAGACAGGCATCCTCTCTCTAGCAGTGCTGGGTAAGGTTCGGGGGACCGGCGGTCACCACACCGACGCTGGGATTCCAGCTTTTAGATGGCTGGCGAGGGGGCAAGAGCGCAACAAAGCCCCTTGCAGGCTTGCTGCGTTCGCCACAGGTTCTGTTCCCACTGTATGGGTGTCGTGGACACCCACAAGTGGGAATAGTCCCTGTTGGTTGGCATGCCAACCGGTGGGCTGTTCATCATTCGGGATCCCGGTGTAGTTGATGCAACCGGTGATCTCCCGACAACCGGTCACATTACCGCATCCCATTGTTCTGCCTCTCCTTCACCAGTGGCTTCTGTCAGTCAGGCAGCTGCTTAAGCAATGGCTCCTAGGCTACACCTTCACATTAGAAACATAGAATTTGACGGCAGATAAGAACCACTTGGCCCATCTAGTCTGCCCCTTTTTTTTATCCTTTAGGTAATCTCAACCCTTTTTGAACCTTAATTCTTTGTAAGGATATTCATATGCCTATCCCAAGCATGTTTACATTGCTCTACAGTCTTAGCCTCTACCACCTCTGATGGGAGACTATTCCACTTATCCACTACCCTTTCCGTGAAGTAATTTTTCCTTAAATTTCCCCTCAACCTCCCCCCCTCCAGTCTCAGTGTATGTCCTCGAGTTCTAATATTTCTCTTCCTTTGAAGAATGTTTCCCTCCTGAACTTTGTTAAGACCCTTGATATATTTGAAAGTTTCTATCATGTCCCCCCTTTCTCTTCTCTCCTCCAAACTATACATGTTAAGATCTTTTAGCCTTTCCGGGTACGTTTTGTGATGTAGGCCATGCACCATTTTAGTTGCCCTTCTTTGTACACACTCTAATGTATTTATATCCTTCTGGAGATATGGTCTCCAGAACTGGACACAGTATTCCAGATGGGGCCGCACCAATGACCTATACAGTGGCATTATCACTTCTTTTTTCCTAATACTGATTCCTCTTCCTATGCAACCAAGCATCTGACTTGCCTTTCTCATTGCTTTGTTGTATTGCTTTCCTGCCTTCAAGTCACTTGAAATAGTGACTCCTAAATCCCTTTCCTCCTCAGTAGTTTCCATTATAGTACCCTTGATACTATATTTAGCCTTTGGGTTTTTGAGACCTAAGTGCATGATTTTACATTTTTTAGCATTAAACTGTAGTTGCCATGTTCTTGACCATTTCTCAAGCCTACCTAGGTCATCAATCATTTGTTTTACCCCTCCCAGTGTGTCTACCCTGTTGCATATCTTTGTATCATCTGCAAAAAGGCATACCTTCCCTTCAATACCATCTGCAATGTCACCAACAAAGATATTAAAGAGAATTGTACAGATCCCTGGGGTACTCCACTGGTAACATTTCCCTCCATAAATTGCACTCCATTAACTACAACTGTCTGTTTCCTATCCTGCAACCAGGTTCTTATCCATTTAACTGTTTTATAATCCACCCCCACGCTTTCAAGTTCATCTGCGATGTGGGACAGTGTCAAATGCCTTACTAAAGTCTAGATATGCTACATCTACAGCTCCCCCTTGGTCTATTATTTTCGTCACAGAGTCAAAAAAGTCAATAAGATTTGTTTGGCATGATCTACCACCAGTAAATCCATGCTGTTTTGGATCCTGTAAGTGGTTTGATTTAAGATATTCCACAACTCTTTCTTCTAATAGTTTTTCCATTACTTTCCCCACTACTGATGTAAGGCTTACTGGTCTGTAGTTACTTGCTTCTTCTTTGCTTTCACTTTTGTGCAGTGGAACTACATTTGTTCTTTTCCAGTCCTCTGGAATAGCACCTGTATTTAGTGACTGGTTAAATAATTCTGTTAATGGTGTAACCAGCACATCTTTTAGCTCTTTGAGTATCCTTGGGTGTATCCCATCTGGTCCCATTGATTTATCCACTTTTAGTTGTGAAAGTTCTGTTAGGACCTTCTCCTCTGTAAATGTACTTTCATCTACCTTATTTTTATGAAAGTCCTTGCAACTTAACTGTGGCCCCATCCCTTCTTATGTAGTAAATACTGAGCAAAAATAATTATTTAGGTTATCTGCTATTGCCTTGTCACCCTCCACCAAATGCTCACTCTCTGTCTTAAGTCTTATTATTCCTCCATTTGATTTTCTCCTTTCACTTATATACTTAAAAAAAGTTTTGCCCCCTTTTTTTTGTGCTCCTCTTATGCAGTGGTGGGGATGAACATCACTTCATACCTTTGTGATACTTGGTCATGCAGGGAGATGCAGTTTAAAGTGCCAGATGAAGCTCTATCCAGCGGATCCTCCTCATCATAGCAACAACCAGCTTCTACCTATCATTTTATAGAATGCTACCTAAAAGTTAATTGGTTGCTATGGGCAACTTCTCCACTTGTCTAAATTTTAGAAGGCTTGATACATTACATCTTCCCCTATGTAACAAGTGAGGTACTTTTCTAACAGAGGACAGAAAAAGACTTTCAGCTTTGTGGACTTGCTATGGAAACATGTACTATACCCACCACCAGAAAAGTGTATTTAGATTAGCTGAAGGCTGCATAAGCCTGAGGCCATATAAGAGCCCAATTTTTTGTGATTGGTTGTGTTATGACTAAGCAGTTGCTAGGTAGATCATAGTTTCCGGTTGTTTTTTCCTATAGGATCATAGGGTTGTCCGTCAAGCTTTAAGGGGTTGGTCTCAGTATAGTATATAAGGCATAGTCATGTGCCTCAGACTTCCTCTTGCCATTATTGTATGCCCTCCCGCCCTCCCTGATTAATTTTATTTGTTCTTGTCCTCTACAGTTGGCTATTGACAGCCAGATTGGCGGGAAGTCGCTACCAACCAGCGGTCAAACAGGCATAAGTGGTCATTGTGGGGCACCCTCTTTAGAAGGACGGCAGGTGTGTCCTTCTCTTGCGGTTGGACATTTAGACGTTCCCCTGCGGGAACCGAACGTTTGCCAGAGAAAAGAGTTGTGAGGTCAGCATAATGCAGGTTATGCAGGAAGAAGGCGGGGTGTTGGTAGTCCCCTCCTTGGTTTGTTGGATTTCATCTAAGTGACTGGAGCTGGTGTCTGGTAGCGACTTTTCCTTTGCCATCCTCCAATCTAAATTTAACTTTACAATCTAAATTAATTCCAATTCTCAATTCCAATTATAGTTTAAAGAGTTGGTCAGCGATCAATAAATATCGTCTGACCTTTAACTCCAGCTACCGTGTCCGTGCCTTTATTTCAGTGTGTGTCGTTTATTTTAGTGATAAGCTAGCTTAAGAAAGGTTTATGTTAATCACAATAAAGTTATGGGCGCCTTAGTGAAAAGGGTGATTTTATAATGGTGGCAGATTGGACTTTGGGCCTAATTCATGTTTACGCAATGGAGTGATTATCTGCAGACTGCGCATGTGCTGCAATTGCAATGCACATGTGTCTGGGTGCCGCTGCAATCTCACTCGCAATGAGGATTTCATGGAAAAGTGATTGACAGGAAGTGACCGTTTGGAGGTGTTAACGGGGAGTGGTTGGAAAAATGCAGGCATGTCACGGCCATTTTCAGGGCATGTATCTACCACCAGCTGCAAGCTCGTATGTGCACAAACATGGCGCCTGCGTCACTGCTGCCATGTCCAGTCTGCAAAGACATAGGCCAACCCTTAATCTTGATGTTCCGTGTTTTTGCTAATAGGCTGCTAATGTGTACGCAATTGCGAATGAGTTTGCGATCGCTACAGTAAGCGTCTTTTTATGTCTGGGCGGCACTTGCTAATATTAGCAGCTCTGTAGCCAGCATTAATTAGGCCCTTTTTTAGGACATTTTAATGTCTCCAGATAAACAATTTGGCACTTGTCTTCTGTTTGGCACGAGTTGGAGTGTATCTTGATTTGTGTTGGGGGGCTATCAAATCACACTGCTGAAAAACAAAAGCATTTTACTTAGCGATAAGCACAGATGCCCATGTTTAGATCCAAACCATCGCTGTGTTTTGGTCTTGGTTTTGGCAAAACCTTTCATAAGGGTTTTGGTTTGGAGCTGGATTTCTTCAAAATTGATAAAAACAGCTAAAATCATGTAGTTTAGACCTGTTGAGCCTGTTTTTGTTCCTATGGTGCTATTTCCAGTGTGAAATTGCACTGAACATGACGAGGCATTGGGTAGGAAACACCAGTGTTCGGGATGCCGGCGGTCAAAAGACCTACCATGGCATCCTGATGATGAGAATCCTGACATGGGCAAGAAAAGTATAGTTATCGTACCCTAATGTCCCCCTAACCCGTAACACACACACATAGCCTAACCCTCCCTGGTGGTGCCTAAACCCAACCCCCCCTTTCCGGAGCCTAAACCTAACCCTCCCCACCCCACAGCCTATCCCTAACCCTCCCCAAGTGTGCCTAAACCGACCTCCTCCCATCCCCGCAGCCTAAACCTAACTTTCCCTTTCCCACAGCCTAATCCTAACTCCCAGTCCCAGTCCACACTTATTTTGGATCCCAGCAGTCAGGACTTCGGCACCAGGATGGTGATCCTTGTAGGTATGCCGAAGCCGGCATTTTGACCAGTTACAGGATTCCGGCATCTGTATTTACATTGTTAGGATCCCGACTGCCGGGATCCTGACCGGATCCCCATCCCGAGTGAAGGAAGGTTTTTTTATATCCGAGATCTGAACTTGGTGAGATAACCCAAGCCGGTAGTCTGTCTGACTTGGAACCCCAAACCTCAGGTTTTCAGCAAATACTAATTTTATTAGACTCGCCAAACTTGCATTGTAAAAGATGTCCAAAGTCTGAACTAGAACAAATAACTGTGACACCGCCTAATCACGGAATACTGTTGGTTGGGCGTTGAGAATCCAAAATGATCTACAAGAGAGGGTATCCAGCTAAACAAAATAAAGCCTGAAAATAGCTACAAATATATTTACCGTACAATCGTTTTCTTGTATTGTTTTCAAAAGAGTTCCAATTTGGCCTTGTGTTTTATATTCTGAGACAATAAGAAAAATGTTAATGCAATGGAGTTTACACAAAGCACTGGAATTTTGATTTATGAACACTGAAAGAGGAGTAGACACCTTATCTGAGTAGCGTGCTGCTATCTAATAGCATTTTTAGAATTCTTTTGAAATAAGAAGATCAAATCTCCATCTTTGGGATGAGAGTTAATTATTAGATCCAATCCCCTAGGTATATTTCACATTGCAGCTCTAAACACAGCTTTATCCATAATTGTGATTTCATCATCACAAAGAAACAGATCTCAAATTATGCTGTAGGCAATTTCTGCAGTCAGTACAAGGAGGCTTTTGTAGCAATATTAAATTAAAGGGGGTATATTACCCTGAAGTGGGCATTTATCTATATTGAAGGATGAGGTCATACCAATTGCCGTGTTATACAAGCTGAACTGAGGCACTTTATTTATTAGCAGTTTCTTATATAGCACAGCATATTCCGTTGCGCTTTACAATTAGAACTTTAGGAGTTTGGGATGATGAATGATCAACAGTAACTTACTGTAGATCAGGGGTGGATTGGCCATAGACCCGTAGTTGAGTTCCCCGGTGGGCCGATGCGCACGTGGGCCTGTTTTGTTTGTTGACATGTGAGGGGTGGTGCTGCCGCCATGGTTACACAGTATACCTCTGGTGCTGCCCATGTGAGGCCACTTCTGTATATTTTTCCGAGGCCACTTTCAGTTCCCAATCCACCCCTGACTTAGATGGGCATATACGATGACCTAAGACTCCAAGAAGAGTACCAGAATTTGGGATGAGAGTTCCCTGGTTGTAGTTATCGAAGCCAAAGAATGTTAATGCCTGTCTGGGCGATTAATAAAATTGGAGAAGCCTTATCTCAGTCATCTACCTCCTGATTCTGATGTGGGAACTGGGAACACAACAAAAAAGAACAAGTAACTTTACACCTTGGCAAAACCATGTTGCAATGCAGGTGGGTCAGATGTGCGAAAAGATTTAGACGCAAGAGGGGCTTGTTGAAACTGATATATAAATTGCAGTGTATAAGTAAAGCTGTCCATCATTTGTGGGCTACATGGGAGAAGCAGCCAGTATTACACTGCATGCAAAAATAAATGTTCCACCCCTTGAATTGCAACATGGTTTGTCCAGGTGCAAAGTTAGTTGTTTATTTGTCTGTGCTCCCTACCCAGCATCAGCTCTTGAGACTTCATCCTGATGATGTCTTGGCAATGAAACACATACAGTGGTTTCCCACATTGTCACCTATGTACGAGACTTTAAGCAATTGGTGGTTCAGACCATATGCGTTTCTATAATGGGTGCAGTGTGTGTGGTGCACATGGGCCCCTTGGTCCACTGGGGACCACACCACACATCTTGCACCCATGTTTAATCACTTATCTTTCCAGAGTCCCACATCAGTGCTGCAGGAGAAATCACTCGGAAAACGGTGTGGTGGCCATTTCCCCTGTGATTCTTGCATGCGCAGTACAGATTTGTCTCAGGGAACATGGCGGGCGCCATGTTTTCGGAGACCTGAGCATGCACACTAGAGATTAGTCTCCAGGAACATGGCGAGCACCATGTTTATGGAGACCTGCACATGCAAAGAGTCTACGACACTACAGAGAGGTGGGGGCACACCCAGAGTTTGCACACAAGCCTTCTCCTCTCTTAAAACACCCCTGATTCAGACTTTTAATAATAAAAGGTTATTTGTACAACTTTTGTACCGATTTTGAAGAAGCCGGCAGGGGTAATGGGTGTTCTCCCCTCTCTCCAACCACCTAACCCTCCCTACCCGCAGCCTAACCCCAGCCTCCCCCTTTGGTGCCTAAACCTAACCCCCTATCCCCACTGCCTAAACCTAACCCTCCGAGGGGGGTGCTTAACCCTAACTCCCCCTCACTGCTGCCTAACCCTAACCCCACAGGATGCAGCCTAACCCTAACCCTCCCCCCAGCAGCCTAAACCTAACAACCCCCCCCCCGCGCGCGCGCACACGCGGCTAACCTGTGGTGCGCCGCAGTCTGTCCTTGTTCGGGATCCCGGCTGTTGGTATTCCGGCACTGGGATGGTGCACCCACTCTGGATGCCAGTGTCAGCATTCAGAATAGGGTCAGTATTTTGGCATCGGTATTCTGACTGGCAGGATACCGACAGCCGGGATCCTGACTGCTTACCCGAATG
This sequence comes from Pseudophryne corroboree, assembly GCF_028390025.1. Classification (NCBI taxonomy): domain Eukaryota; kingdom Metazoa; phylum Chordata; class Amphibia; order Anura; family Myobatrachidae; genus Pseudophryne; species Pseudophryne corroboree. Next base: position 735,251,947 of record NC_086446.1, read on the forward strand.
ACAAGTAATTGCCGGTCATTGCTTCTAAATCAATAGGAGGGCTCTGATTTTTGATGTTAATGAATTTGATATTTGTAGATACTCCCTTACCTGATGTGAAAGTCTGAATCTTCAGTGATTGCCTCTAGGACCAAGAGGAATGCTAGGAAGTGGGTGTAGTCCAGTGTATACTGTATAGAGTGTATATAGGCCATCATTCAGTTTCAGTCGCAGATGCGTCTGACTGAGCAAGTTCCCGAAGTTCGCCGGACCCGATCTCGGTATGTGCAGAACAAGACCTGCAATCATATCTTAGATATGCCGCTGTTGGGGAAATTGGAGGCCTGTCACCCCTGTTTTCCGGGAGTGGTGGGGCCAAGGACTGTGCCACTGTCACAGTTTCCTAGACGTTGCTAGCTATCCTGCAAGTCTATGTAAGATCATACTTACTCAGATTGCAGTCGCAGATGAACATTGCAAACAATGGTCGCAATGTTCATCCCAAACTGCGATAGCATCGCAGTGTTTAGCAAATGCAGGAAGGAGGTGGTATGCACCTCTCCCTCCAGAGACGATTCAGGGATGCCTGTTTGTGCAACTTCATATCTGTTCCTAAAATTGCCCGCAGGTGACAAAACATGAGGTGCAAAAGTGAATGTGGAAAGAACTTCTAGGTGCTCAGACTCTTCAAAGAGACAAGTATAGTGACCAGTAGCGGATCTTGCCACGGGCAAGCAGGACTTTTGCCCGGGGCACCGCCTTCCGGAGGGCGCAGGGCACCGGGCGCCGCACCAGGGCTAGATCCGCTGCTGCTGTGCCCCACGCTGCCCGCAGCCCCTGTGAAGGGGAACTAGACGCGTACGCATCTAGTTTCCCTTCGTGGAGAGGTCCTTTACTGTGCGGTGCGCGATGACGTCATCGCGCACCGCACAGCAAAGGTCCTCTCTACGGGAACTAGACTCTACGCGTCTAGTTTCCCTTCGTGGAGAGGACCTTTGCTGTGTGGTGCGCGATGACGTCATCGCGCACCGCACATCATTTCAGTCTGTACAGGGGGCGTAAATTACCACGCCCCCTGTACGAAGCCACGCCCCCTAATGCCGCCCGGGGCGCACAGAGCCCCAGAACCGGCCCTGATAGTGACATACAGATAACTAGCTAGCAGCCAAGATCTCCTAACAAATTATATAGCTTACATTGGAAGCTTATTCAGAGGTGTATAAGTTTGCCCAGCTAGAATGTAGAGCAACCCTAGTCAAACATAACAAATGGGTTTTAAGCATTTATGCAGGGCTACCAGACGTACCCACACTATTTGCTCTGAAGTTGACTGTTTGATCACATGAGGGTGAAAGCCTGATTCAGCCATAGCTAGGAAGCCAAGCAGTGTGAGACCTGTCAGTGCTCTGGATATGAGACCAGGAGCTGTACACATGTACATTAGAGTCTCGAGTAGCCTCTAAATATTTGTTGCTCAAGGTCGTTTTGTAGAGCCATCCTCATTATTGGTGAAGGGCTTGCTGGACAACCAGATCTAATGAGTTTAGCCCTGAAGCAACTTGGCATGCCCATTCTGGTAGATACATACCTCTTTGGCCCAGATTTCATACAGTAGGTAAGGTCAGGGCTCACTACAACAAGGTCATGCTCAGACAGGTGGCTCCTAAAAATAATTTCTAACAGACTGAGTATCCACATTTACTCTCAGTTTTAAAATATATTCAAGGAGTTGCAGCCCCTTGTTATACAATGTCTTATCTATAGCTTGGCGCCATGGGAAATAGATTTGGCAGTAGGCTCATATTAATCTGATCAAGTAAAGGCTAGCTGCAGTATGTTAGCGCTCATTGCTTTAATTCCCACTTACCTATGGGAATTTCTAGTCCAAATCTGTCTGGACAACAATTGCAGTTTCTTTGCTGAACAGGATGAGAGGCCCTAGGGGGTATATTTACTAAAAGTCGATTTGGGTTGATAATGATCGATTTTTGGTCAATGTTTGGTCGATTTTAGATTGATTTTGTGTTTCAGGGTCTAAATCAAGTGTAAGAGGGTGGCAGTGCAATGTAGTGCCTGCTGCCGTGCAGGTGTAGACTCACTACTCACCAGGCGCCGCACTCTCTCACCTTCAGGTCACGGAACCTTCAACAGACCTGGAAACCTTCAGTTGGACCTGGACACGGCGATCCCCTCTCGGAACCGACGACGGATGAACTGGGGAGAAAGTAAACCAAATTAAGGGGGTATCAACTCTTCTTCCACCGGAAAAGAGGATACCCCAGAGGTGGTGGTGACCTTCACCAGTTGGGTGTAAGGTCATCATCGGCACAAAGCCTCAGCCACCCAATTTTCACACACTCGCACTCTTGCGCCTAGTGTGATAAAGGGGTTTCTCACGTCCGTGAGCAAACCCCTAGTCTGGCGCTCGGGGACAGACAAAGGGACAGACGGACACAGATGTTACTCACCATTGTCAGTCTTGCACTGCAAACTTCTTCTTCACTTACAGGTCCCTGTAAGGAGGCAAACAAACAACAGCCGTGCAGGGCCCAACTCTATACTAGTGTAACACCACTACACTAACTACAACGGCAGAGCCCTCAAACTAGCTCTGTGTGTGTGGTGCAACAAAACTAAACAAACTATAAGCAACCTTGGCCCTGCACAGAAACAACGCACATCACAAATCACAACAACAGTGCAAGTAACTACCACGGTGCTGTCCCTTTGATTACCTAACTGCTTCAGATTACCAGGAAGTGGGCGCCACACAGCCTACCCACTTTCCCTTATAGTCGCTTACCTACCAGGGGCTCATGCCAAGTGGGGCTGCCTACCTTCCCACACCTGGGTGGCCTGGGCCTAGTGCCCAGTACCACCTTTATTCACCTTGGGGGGGAAAGTAACCTTCTATTTGCTGGGCCTAGTGCCCCCTATTTAACCACAGGCCCAAGGCCTGGCTCTACCCTCGGGCCTAGCGCCCGCCTAACATGGGGCCTGTTGGGTGACCTGGGCCTAATGGCCTGAGTCACCTTATATCCCTAAGCAGCCGTAAATGAACTAGGACCTAATGCCCTCTAATGCCACCACAGGCCTAATGCCTGATGTTACCCACGGGCCTAGTGTCCGCCTGCAGCGCCACAGGCCTCTGGCCTGACTGTGCCCATGAGCCTAATGCCCGATCCCTGGTGGTCTTGGGAGGAAGGGTTGGTGACAGCCAAAATGGCGCCAAGTTTGAAGCGCCGCTGCTGCGGCGCCGTCCGTCGCCATTTCAGGCCCGGCGCAGGGATCCAATACACGGTCCCTGCACTGGGCACCCGCTGCTGCTACTCTGATGTGCCCTTCGATACAGGCAACATCTCTACATTTCTCCCCCTTTTTCCTTTGTAGTCCCTACAAAGGCCTCCTCCATGTCAACTGTCCTCAGGTCAGGGAATTCCAAGGTCCTTCCAGCGAGGTTGTGTTCGAGGGCCCAGCCGGGAACGACTGTGACCCCACATTCTTCTTCCCGCTTGCTCCGGGTTCCTCTTGTTTATACCGCCTGACTTCAATCTGCGAATCCTCTGGGTGAGTGGCATCTCCTTACGATCACTCGACATAGGCCACCAAGGGGAATCTTTTTCCACGGGGGCAACAGTCACCCACTCTTGGCCTCCCATATCGTCTGGGGCATCATCACTGTCTTCAGGGTATGGGACCGACCACCACCCAACAGTGGAATCCTCCGGGGCATCCGTTTCCTCCCGGGCAACAACCATCTGTTGTATTTCCTCATGGGGCATCTCCATTGGTCCCATGTGTTCCTCTGGAGCGAGTCCTCCCACGGCATCACAATCCTCTCCCCATATGTCTGTCCAACACAGTACTTCCGGCAGGTATTCTTGCTCCAGGACTATCTCCTCCTCTTCACGGAGGGCAATCAACTCTGTGCACGGCTCCACCCGATCCTGCCAGTCACACTCATTGGAGCTTCCTATGCCCGAGTCTTTCTCCATCTGTTGGAAAGATTTGTCGGCAGACACGGCAGACATCTCACAGTAGTCCGAGTCCTCCTCCACCGATACCTGGACTAGGGGACTATTTTCTATCTGCGCACTTCGTCTCTCCCGCTAGCATCTCTACTTCCTCAGCGTACTTCTTTTCTTCTGCTGGCATCTCTTGGTACCCAGGACACACCTGTTCCACACGTCCTGGTCGTGGAGAGTCCCAACGTGGGGAAATTCCGGATGTCCCCATCACTGGGTCTTCACGCTTTTCCTCGCAGTTTGGTTTCTTCTCCCAGTCGTCCACCTCTGCCTTATGCGGGAAAGGATCCTTCTTTACTGGGGTTGCTTTCTTGGGGCAGAGTAAGTCCGCGGCATCTTCCCAGGGACAATGATTGGCTGAATGTCCTGGTCGCCGACACTTCCAACAAGGGAGTGTTACTGCCACTTTCTCCAAGACAGGTTCCTTGGCCACCTCCTTCACTGAGGGATCTTCACCCATTGGCTCCAACTCAGATGAAATGGGCACATGTGAACTAACTTCAAGCAGGCTCTTCCGCTCCATTTCTCTGGTTCCTTCCTCCCATCTCTGTGCTCGGCCATCCGCAATCATCCGTTGTTCATCCCACGGACAATCGGGAAGCTCGTGTCCCTTTGTGTTGCAGAGTGCACACACAGGCTCTGCAGCCACCCGGTTCCAAAGTTCCTGATGAGACTCCGTCAGCTGCTTCACAGTGGCCTCGTAGTCCGTCCTGTCCTCAGTCGATGGACACTCTGGGAGCCGATGCTGGGGATTTCCACAGCTTTCACACCGGAAATCGACCTCGTCTTGGCTCCACTCTTCGTCCCAGGGACAACTGTTATGCTCATGCCCGTAGTTTCCGCAGAGAAAACACCAGGACTCTTCCTTTGCAGGGCTTTGTCTTCCATGATCTCTCTTCACACGCTGGGTCGTCTGTATGCTCTTCATGGACTTCTCTGGGCTTTTTTTCAACAGACTCTCCTGCCAAGTACATTCGTCGGCAAAGTGTCCCATTTGCTGACATTTCTTGCAGGGGGTCACAGCGGCCTTCTTGCGCCCCTTTTCCCGGAGCTCTTCCTTTCCTCACTAGACCGACCGCTGCACCATCTTCAGGATGTCTGCCCCAGACACCGTCACCCAGTCGCTCTGATCTGCACACGCCCGGGAATGGGTCTGCTCCAGAGCCGTCCGCAGGGTGGTCTTCTTGGGGACGTTCCACATCGTGTCCACGGTCTGTGATCCAGTCGACTACGCAAAATGTAAGAGGGTGGCGGTGCGGTGTAGTGCTTGCTGCCGTGCAGGTGTAGACAAACTACTCACCAGGCACCGCACTCACTCACCTTCAGGTCACGGAACCTTAAACGGACCTGGAAACCTTCAGTTGGACCTGGACACGGCCGACGACGGACGAACTGGGGAGAAAGTAAACCAAATTAAGGGGGTATCAACTCTTCTTCCACCGGAAAAGAGGATACCCCAGGGGTGGTGGCGACCTTCACCGGTTGGGTGTGAGGTCATCACCGGCACAAAGCCTCAGCCACCCAATTTTCACACACTCGCACTCTCGCATGTAGTGTGATAAAGGGGTTTATCACGTCCGTGAGCAAACCCCTAGTCCGGCGCTCGGGGACAAAGGGACAGACGGACACAGATGTTACTCACCGTTGTCAGTCTTGCAGTGCGAACTTCTTCTCCACTTACAGGTCCCTGTAAGGAGGCAAACAAACAACAGCCGTGCAGGGCCCAACTCTATACTGGTTTAACACCACTACACTAACTACAACGGCAGAGCCCTCAAACTAGCTCTGTGTGTGTGGTGCAACAAAACTAAACAAACTATAAGCAACCTTGGCCCTGCACGGAAACAACGCACATCACAAATCACAATAACAGTGCAAGTAACTACCACGGTGCTGTTCCTTTGATTACCTAACTGCTTCAGATTACAAGGAAGTGGGCGCTACATAGCCTACCCACCTTCCCTTACAGTCGCTTACCTACCAGGGGCTCAGGCCAAGCGGACCTGCCTACCTGCCCACACCGGGGTGGCCTGGGCCTAGTGCCCACCTTTATTCACCTTGGGGGGGAAAAGTAACCTTCTATTTGCTGGGCCTAGTGCCCCCTATTTAGCCACAGGCCCGAGGCCTGGCTCTACCCTCGGGCCTAGCGCTCGCCTAACTTGGGGCCCGTTGGGTGACCTGGGCCTAATGACCAGGGTCACCTTATATCCCTAAGTGGCCGTAAATTAACTAGGGCCTAATGCCCTCTAATGCCACCACAGGCCGGCTAATTCCTGATGTTACCCACGGGCCTAGTGCCCGCCTGCAGTGCCTGTGGCCTGACTGTGCCCAGGGGCCTAATGCCCGATCCCTGGTGGTCTATGGAGGAAGGGTTGGTGACAGGTGCCCTCACCGAGGGCCTACCTGTCCGTTGGGAGAGGCACCAGGGAGGAGCTTCATTAGCTTTTTTGCATTCCTCCCCTGGTGGCCTCTCCGGGTCATGAGCCACCTTCTTCTGCCGCTGGCCCATCCTGGCCAGCGGCGCTGCCGCCTCTTCTTTGCGTCCAGCCTACGCTGGACATCTTCCTCCAGGATGCAGGTGTTTTCTGGCCTCTTCCGCGGCCACCGGAGCTCTTCCCGCTGCGTCCTCTTCTGTTCAGCGCCGCCCGGCTCTTTACCGCTCTTCGGCGCAGCCTCCCGTCTTCTTCTGCTCCCGGCGGCGTCTGATGTCACACACCGTGGGTGGGGCCTATGACACGGTGAGCGCCGATTGGCTCGTCGCGCCCACTCGTGATTGGCCGGCACCCCGTGAGCCGTGATTGGCTCGCGGACGGCGCCGGATTTGAAATCCCGCCGCCGGCGCTTCAGATTGGCAGCCAAAACGGTGCCAAGTTTAAAGCGCCACTACTGCGACGCCGCCCGTCGCCACTTCAGGTCCGGTACAGGGAACCAATGCGCGGCCCCTGCAACGGGCACCTGCCGCTGCTGCTCTGATGTGCCCTGCGATACAGGGCACATCTCTACACAAGCATTTACTAACAGATGATCTTTGACATTGTTTAAAAAACAAACATGCAAAAAATGATGTTAGTAAATGTGGGATTTAGACCCTAAAATACAAAATCAATTAAAACATCAAGCAAACATTGACCCAGATTCTTTTTTAGTAACTATATCCCTAAATACCAAGGGCGGATTGGGCTGGAAAACCAGCCCGGGAAATTTCTGGAAGCAGCCCTAATGGGGGTGGGGTCTGTTGAGGAGGTGGGGTCTAGTGATGGGCGGGGTCTGTTGAGGGGGCAGGGCACTCTTTCCTCAGATGAAAGAGCTATTACAAAACTAAAACTGCCAATGTTTGTTTGTTGATGACAGGGCTCTTTTATAGGACCAAGAGTAATTCCATAAAATAGGGGATTACATTTAATGGTCGGGTTACGCTACTAAAACTGTGAGACAGATTACTATACATTCATATACTGTAGCCCTGTTTTGTAGCAAGGTATTTGCAGACCCCATTACTCACCCTCCAGCTGTCTCTAATCCCCCCCCAGCACTCACCTGAAAGCTGTCTCTAATCCCCCCCTTCACATCCTCCCCAGTATTCACCCACCACCTGTCTAAAACCCCCCCAGCACTCACTCGGCAGCTGTCTCTAAACGCCCCCTTCACATCCTCCCCAGCACTCACCTGGCAGCTGTCTCTAATCCCCCCTTTACATCCTCCCCAGCAGTCACCCAGCAGCTGTCTCTAATCCCCCCCAGCATTCACCTGGCAGCTGTCTCTAATCCCCCCCTTCACATCCTCCCCAGCAGTCACCCAGCAGCTGTCTCTAATTCCCCCCAGCACCATACATGCCGACATCCTGGCTGCTCTCTCCGGGAGAGAGCAGCCAGGTCGGCTCAGCAGGGGGGCGGGGTGATGACACGGATGGGGGGCGGGGTTCAGGCAAAACAGGGGCGGGTGGAGGCGGAACAGGGGAGGGGTTATCGTGGCACTTCATTTAAGCCACGCCCCCTGCTATGTAATGACGCGATTACCGGCATTATACAGCAGGGGGCGTTGCTATGTCGCGTCATCAACTGCCCGGACCGCCCACTTTACTCACTAAGTGGGCGGCCGGGCAGGGGGGCCCTAAAAAATTGGGAGACTTGCCTGCTCTTCCGGGGGGGCGGGAGGGTCACCCGATTTTCGGGAGCCTCCCGCCCATTCCGGGAGAGTAGGCAAGTATGCCCCAGCACTCACCCGGCAGCTGTCTCTAATCCCCTCCTTCACATCCTCCCCAGCAGTCACCCATCAGCTGTCTCTAATTCCCCCCAGCACCATACATGCCGACATCCTGGCTGCTCTCTCCGGGAGAGAGCAGCCAGGTCGGCTCAGCAGGGGGGCGGGGTGATGACACGGATAGGGGGCGGGACGGAGGCAAAACAGGGGCGGACGGAGGCGGAACAGGGGAGGGGTTATTGTGGCACTTCATTTAAGCCACGCCCCCTGCTCTTCCGGGGGGCGGGAGGGTCACCCGATTTTCGGGAGCCTCCCGCCCATTCCGGGAGAGTAGGCAAGTATGCCCCAGCACTCACCCGGCAGCTGTCTCTAATCCCCTCCTTCACATCCTCCCCAGCACTCACATAGCAGCGGTCTCTAATCCCCCACTTCACATCCTACCCAGCAGTCACCCAGCAGCTGTCTCTAATCCCCCCCAGCACTCACCTGGCAGCTGTCTCTAATCCCCCCCCCCCTTCACATCCTCCCCAGCAGCTGTCTCTAGCCCCCCCAGCACTCACCCGGCTGCTGTCTCTAATCCCCCCCTTCACATCCTCCCCAGCACTCACACGGCAGCTGTCTCTAATCCCCCCCAGCACTCACCCGGCAGCTGTCTCTAATTCCCTCCTTCACATCCTCCCCAGCAGCTGTCTCTAATCCCCCCCCCCCAGCACTCACCCGGCACCTGTCTCTAATCCCCTCCTTCACATCCACCCTAGCACTCACCTGGCAGCTGTCTCTAATCCCCCCCTTCACATCCTCCCCAGCACTCACCCAGCAGCTGTCTCTAATCCCCCCAGCACTCACCTGGCAGCTGTCTCTAATCCCCCATTCACATCCTCCCCAGCAGTCACCCAGCAGCTGTCTCTAATCCCCCCAGCACTCACCTGGCAGCTGTCTCTAACCCCCCCCCCCTTCACTTCCTCCCCAGCACTCACCTGGCAGCTGTATCTAATCTCCCCTTCACATCCTCCCCAGCCGAGCCGGCCCTAGCAAATGTAATACCCTAGGCAAGACGCTAGTACCGGCTATGACCCAGCAACCCTCTCCCAGCACAATTCCAGGGGCCCATACCTGAGAAGAAGGAGGGATACCGAAAGCCAGGAAATGGCGGTGCCGCCTCCTCCACTCTCAGCAGCTGCAGCCCTTAGACCCCTCTCGCAGCTATCGCTGCCCATATGCCAGGAGAGGGGTGACAGGGCCAGGACAGGGGCGACAGGACCAGGACAGAAATGACAGGGCCAGAATAAGGGTGACAGGACCATGTCAGAAATAACAGGGCCAGGAGAGGGGTGACAAGGCAAGGACAGGGGTGACAGGGCCAGGACGGGGGTGACAGGGCCAGGACGGGGGTGACAGGGCCAGGATAAGGGTGACAGGGCAAGGACAGAGGAGACAGGGCCAGGATAGGGGTGACGTGGCTAAGACAAGGATGACAGGGCAAGGATAAAGGTGACAGGGTCAGGATAGAGGTGACAGGGCCAGGATAGGGTTACAGGGCCAGGATAGGGTTACAGGGCCAGAATAAGGACGACAGGACAAGGACATAAATAACAGGGTCAGGATAGGTGTGACAGGGCAAGGACAGGGGTGACAGGGAAAGAACAAGGGTGACATGGCCATGACAGAACACAGGGCATGAGAGAGATTGGTATTAGGGACAAAGCAGTGACAGACAGATGTGTCTTACCGGAGTCACTGCTGCTGGCTGCTGCTGTCCCACTCCAACCTGTTGGGATCTGATGCTGCTGCTGGAGACTTGGCAAGGCTGACTCTCTCAGGCTGGAGTCCTGCTTCCTCCGCCTGCCCGCATCCCTCCCCCACTCCTCAGTCACACACCGCGGACCTCGCACGGGTGCCGGGCACTGTGCTAATGGGAGACTGGGAGTGACTGGTTATCCCCCAGCCCCAGGAGACGATGTGGCCGGAGGGAGGTGAGGGGTGGAGCATGCATGTGGCGCGGACTTCTGCTGTGCTACCCGATGGCTAAGGTGTGAGAAGGAGCTGGGTGCACCTCACCATGGGCGGCAGCGCTGCAGCTAGCGGTGGGGTTGCCAGGGCTGGAGATGAAAGAGGTGGCACGGGACCTACACAGCGGCAGGTGCCCCACAAAACTGCCGCTATGGAGAGCACAGGGGCCGGCCGTCCAGGGACTGATCTGGCGTCCCAATCCGCCGCTGCTAAATACCACATTTACTAACATAATGTTTTAATTTTTTTTCTCTGTTACTAAAACCCTAGGGATTAAGGAATGGGCCATCTAAAGCAGGGACGTGTAGTCAGGGGAGGCATGGGAGGCAGTGCCTCCCCTGTCATTATTGATTAAAATAATACTAAGAAGATACTTTTGACACAGAATATCTTCTTAGTATTATTTTTATAATTAATCCTTTAGCATTTATATTATTTTACAATGTATAAACAGTTATTAATGTGTGTTGGAGGCACCGCTCTAAGTGCCTCCCAATGTCAGTGTGAATGGGCCGGAAGCGGGTGGCGGGGCCAAGCATTGTGCAGCAAAAACTCATTAAGAAAAACCCTGTAAGCGGCACCTAATAGCAGTGCCTCTTTGACATGGGAGTGCTGTCAGTTCATATGAAAGCACGCCCCTGTCACTGATCTTATGTGATTGGGCACTGAGTGCTGGGGCTGTAATGTGAGCTGCAGAGGCTGCTCTTCCCAGCCACCATGTGTTGTGTACCGAGCAGTGCAGGGGAACAGGCAGCTCATGTCACTAACTGCACACAAAGTGCCCTCCTCCTTGGCTCCAGACTCTGGACTTCAAGACAGCACAGCTGCCTCTAGCACACAGGTACCATTTCCCTCTTATAGCATGGGAGTGGGGCAGGCAGAGTTTGTGTGTTGGGAATGGAGGGGGAGACAGTCTGCAGACACATTGGGGTATATTTACTAAAATTCGTAATTTTCAGAATGAGGTTAAAGTTCAAACACGAATGACATCGAATGTGTGAAATTGCAACTTTTTGAATTTATTACGACTAATTTACTAAGCTGTCGTATTTTACATTTTCGTTTTTTCCGATGTCGATGTCAATCGTATTTTTTGGCAGTGTTTTACGGGAGTGAATAGTAAAACACTGCCGACATTAAAACAATGAAACTCGGCCGGATCTGTGAGATCCGTGCAGGGTTTCATTGTGCATCTTTAAAAAAATAAAAAATAGTTTAAAGTCGAAAAAAAAATGCGTGGGGTCCCCCCTCCTAAGCGAAACCAGCCTCGGGCTCTTTGAGCCGGTCCTGGTTGAAAAAATATGTGGGAAAAAATGACTGGGGTTCCCCCATATTTAATCAACCAGCACCGGTCTCTGCGCCTGGTCCTGGTGCAAAAAATACGGGGGACAAAAAGCGTAGGGGTCCCCCGTATTTTGTGAACCAGCACCGGGCTCCACTAGCCAGGTACATAATGCCAGAGCCGGGGGACACTTTTATTGTGCACAAAAAACACAGACCAAATATTGCGCTTAGGTGCTCACAAGACAAATGTACACTTCCCTCTGATTTTTGATGCAGTAGATCTGGGGTTTCCTTCCTTTCAATTTTCACGTTGTATTCATATGAAAGAAAACACAGAACATGCACCCCGATCCTCGTGTATTATTGTGAGGTATTATGGATATTCACTCTATACAATTCCCCATAGACCAATGAGAGAATAACGGGGAGTCCCCCCCTTCAAAAACACTTACAGCAGTGCAGAGGGAACACACATATAAATCTGATCTTTGTGATTAATCATCCATCACCATATGAGCAAAGAATACCGGGGTTGCCCCCTTCTTATAGCACTCACGATTTTGCTGATATACAATATGCACGTAAGGTGGGTCTTTTTCTTCTCCACGCCTTAGTTTAAAAAGGCCATGCACTTTTTCTCCAAAAGAAATATATCGGAGAAGGATGTTGAAGTAAAAATTATTTTTAATGACAAATAAACATCAGATAAAAGCAAATGGTGATCATACCCAGGTGGATAAAGGTGATAGGTTGTTATGCAGAAATAACGGGGCCCCGTTAGTCTGATCTCCTTTAGTCTCCACAAGGGTGCGTCTAATCGTCCAGTGCAGGCCTCCCCACCTTAGGGAATTTTTAGTTCAACATCCTTCTCCGATATATTTCTTTTGGAGAAAAAGTGCATGGCCTTTTTAAACTAAGGCGTGGAGAAGAAAAAGACCCACCTTACGTGTATATTGTATATCAGCAAAATCGTGAGTGCTATAAGAAGGGGGCAACCCCGGTATTCTTTGCTCATATGGTGATGGATGATTAATCACAAAGATCAGATTTATATGTGTGTTCCCTCTGCACTGCTGTAAGTGTTTTGGAAGGGGGGGACTCCCCGTTATTCTCTCATTGGTCTATGGGGAATTGTATAGAGTGAATATCCATAATACCTCACAATAATACACGAGGATCGGGGTGCATGTTCTGTGTTTTCTTTCATATGAATACAACGTGAAAATTGAAAGGAAGGAAACCCCAGATCTACTGCATCAAAAATCAGAGGGAAGTGTACATTTGTCTTGTGAGCACCTAAGCGCAATATTTGGTCTGTGTTTTTTGTGTACTTGTTTTTGTGGAATTGGTGTGACTCCACATCCAAATAGTGTTTAGGCTGCAACACAGTAGCGCACCAAGGTACCTCGAACTCTTGCATATTGGTCCATACAACTTTTATTGTGGTCCTGGCGGCCCTGGCATTACATCCCCAACTAGTCACCCCTGGGCGGGGTACCCCGGAGGAGTGGGAACCCCTTAAATCAAGGGGAACTTTACGGTCAGCGGTTGACCGCGAGTAACCTCACCGCTGACCGCAAAGTTCCCACGATTGGCTACAATGGAGCGCATAGGCGCTACATTGTATCTCTGCCGTGCGCAGCCTCACTGACACTACAGGAGCACACAGCCAATCAGGAGAGTGCCACGACGTGGCGCTCCCTGATTGGCTGAAGGGACCCTCTTTGACAGGAGTCAGGGGGGGTCCTGGCAGTCGAGGAAAGGGGTCCCAAGTGTAAACATGGGACCCCTTTCAGTGCGTGGATCGGGTATGTGGTTTGTTTTTTTGCCAAGTACGTGGATTATAAAAAAAGGACACGACACACTGGATTTAGGTGAGTATAATTTTATTATCAGGTACCCTGGAATCGACGTCGAGACGTGGGCCGAGTCGGCATCTGAACATAGGTAAGTATGTATGTATGTATGTATGGAGGTGTGCATGTATGTAATAAACTTTTACTGTCACGGTGTGTGTGTCCTGTTTTTTGTTGGGTATTTTTTTTAGTAGTAGTACTACAGGTACCAGCGGGCCCGGTTTTCCACCGCATGCTGGTACTTGTGGTTCTACAAGTACCAGCTTGCGGGGGAGGCTTGCTGGGACTTGTAGTACTGCTACTAAAAACAATATTCTGATTTTTTACACTTGCCTATCAGCCCCCCATCTGCCGCCCTTGGATGGGGGGGACAGCCTCGGGCTTCACCCCGGCCCTTGGGTGGCTGGAGGGGGGACCCCTTGATTTAAGGGGTTCCCACTCCTCCAGAGTACCCCGCCCAGGGGTGACTAGTTGGGGATGTAATGCCAGGGCCGCCAGGACCACAATAAAAGTGTCCCCCGGCTCTGGCATTATGTACCTGGCTAGTGGAGCCCGGTGCTGGTTCACAAAATACGGGGGACCCCTACGCTTTTTGTCCCCCGTATTTTTTGCACCAGGACCAGGCGCAGAGCCCGGTGCTGGTTGATTAAATATGGGGGAACGCCAGTCATTTTTTTCCTCATATTTTTTCAACCAGGACTGGCTCAAAGAGCCCGAGGCTGGTTATGCTTAGGAGGGGGGACCCCACGCAATTTTTTTTTCCGAATTTGACATCATTTCCCACCCATTCCCACTGATAACCATGCACGGATATCATGGATCCGTGCATGACTATCAGAACACGGTAAAAAAAAGCAGGTCTGTTTTAAAACTGCTTTTTTTTACGATTTGTATTTTTTCACGGCAGTGTTTGGCTATTGCCGGCAGTGTTTGTGAAATACAATTTTTAGTAAATTACCGAGTTGTATGAAAAAACAGGCGTATTTGACCGATGGTGTATTCATTCGTATTTTTTTTCTTTGACTTCAAAAAAAATACGAATGCCCCCATCACTGCCGAGATTTGAGTTTAGCAAATTACCGAGATGACACTTTGAAGAAAAAACACCATCTCGGTCAAAATCGGGACCTTAGTAAACATACCCTATTGTGTAAGCTGCAGTACGAGAGGGGGCAACCTGCAGTCACAGTGTGTGTGATCAGCACTGTCCTAGTGGAGGGGTGGGCAATTCATTTCTATAGGGGGCCACATGAAAAATTTGAACTGTGTTGGAGGGCCGAACCAATGATAACTTGAACTTAATTATGCTCAATATTAATTTTCTCCCATTATAAAAAGCATCAAATTATATATTTTGATAAGATGATACTGGTAATCAGAAGTTTAAGAATATTCTGTAAATATTTATGTAAATTTATGAATTGTGGTGTAGGTCAAAGAGAAAAATATGGGAGCGCATATACAATTATAAATTATAAGATTATTTATTTATACACATATAAAAACATAGATTTTTGTTGATTCTAACTAAAAAGTTTATAATGCTTAACACAACCTAGGAGCATTTACCACAGTTCTTATGGTCTTATTGGTTTGTAGGATAGTCACAGTCCCATTGGATATAATCTGTGTCCACTTATAATATGTTGGTGAAATTTCCACAGACTAATAAGCATGTAATTCGCAGCGTGTCCCTTCTTAATAAGGTGATTTAATTATGCTCACCACTGCTGGGGTTCCGTTGCAGTAAACTCCCAGGTATGCAGGGCAGTGATGAATGAAAAGCATATGGGGTATATGCAATTCACGGCGAATCGCGGCAATTTTTCGCCGTTTTTTAATTCGACAGGTGAATTCCGGAAGGTGGCTGACGGAATTCACCATATTCAATGAAAAACGGATTCGCCAGAACCGCGGGCGAAAATCGGCCAATTTGGCGGATTTTGCCGCGATTTTAAAAAACGGGAAAAAACGGGAAAAACACGGAAAAAAAAATGGCGTGGGGTCCCCCCTCCAAAGCATAACCAGCCTCGGGCTCTTCGAGCTGGTCCTGGTTCTAAAAATGCGGGGAAAAATTGGGCAGGGATCCCCCGTATTTTTAAAACCAGCACCGGGCTCTGCGCCTGGTGCTGGTGCCAAAAATACGGGGGACAAAAAGAGTAGGGGTCCCCCGTATTTTTAACACCAGCATCGGGCTCCACTAGCTGGACAGATAATGCCACAGCCGGGGGTCACTTTTATGCCGTGCCCTGCGGCCGTGGCATTAAATATCCAACTAGTCACCCCTGGCCGGGGTACCCTGGGGGAGTGGGGACCCCTTCAATCAAGGGGTCCCCCCCCCCAGCCACCCAAGGGCCAGGGGTGAAGCCCGAGGCTGTCCCCCCCCCATCCAATGGGCTGCGGATGGGGGGGCTGATAGCCTTTTGTGATAATGAAAAGAATATTGTTTTTTCCAGCAGTACTACAAGTCCCAGCAAGCCTCCCCCGCAAGCTGGTACTTGGAGAACCACAAGTACCAGCATGCGGGAGAAAAACGGGACCGCTGGTACCTGTAGTACTACTGGGAAAAAAATACCCAAATAAAAACAGTGGCCCTCATTCCGAGTTGATCGGTCGCAAGGCGAATTTAGCAGAGTTACACACGCTAAGCCGCCGCCTACTGGGAGTGAATCTTAGCTTCTTAAAATTGCGACCGATGTATTCGCAATATTGCGATTACTAACTACTTAGCAGTTTCAGAGTAGCTTCAGACTTACTCTGCCTGTGCGATCATTTCAGTGCTTGTCGTTCCTGGTTGACGTCACAAACACACCCAGCGTTCGCCCAGGCACTCCCACCGTTTCCCCGGCCACTCCTGCGTTTTTTCCGGAAACGGTAGCGTTTTCAGCCACACGCCCCTGAAACGCCGTGTTTCCGCCCAGTAACACCCATTTCCTGTCAATCACATTACGATCGCCGGAGCGAAGAAAAAGCCGTGAGTAAAATTACTTTCTTCATAGTAAAGTTACTTGGCGCAGTCGCAGTGCGAACATTGCGCATGCGTACTAAGCGGATTTTCACTGCGATGCGATGAAAAATACCGAGCGAACAACTCGGAATGAGGGCCAGTACACAGACACCTTGATAGTAAAACTTTATTACACACTACCGACACACACATACTTACCTATGTTGACACGCCGACTGCCACGGTCTCCGACGATCCGAGGGTACCTGTGAAAAAATTATACTCACATTCCAGCGTCCAGAGGTACATCCACGTCCAGAGTATAATCCACGTACTTGTTAAAAAAACAAACCGCAAATACCCGCTCCATACCGGACTGAAAGGGGTCCCATGCTGACACATCAGACCCCTTTCTCCCGAATGCCGGGACATCACGTGACTCCTGTCACTGAAGTCCCTTCAGCCAATCAGGAAGCGCTACTTCCGTGGCGCTCACCTGATTGGCTGTGCGCTGTCTGTGCTGTGACAGCGCATCGCAAAGCCGCTCCATTAGTTTCAATGGTGGGAACTTAGCGGCTAGCCGGGGGGTTACCCGCGGTCAGCCGCTGACCGGCGGGTGACCTCACCGCTAGCCGCTAAGTTCCCACCATTGAATAAAATGGACGGGGCTGTGCGATGCGCTGTCTGAGTTCAGACAGCGCACAGCCAATCAGGTGAGCGCAACTTCGTTGCGCTTCCTGATTGGCTTTAGAGACCTTTGTGTGACAGCTGTCACTGACAGGTCTCATTCGTGGAAAGGGGTCTCATGTGTCAGCATGGGACCCCTTTCAGTCCGGTGGCCCGTGTGTTCGTTTTCTTTTTTTGCCAAGTACGTGGATGTATCTCTGGACCATGGCAGAGGTGAGTATATTGATCTTTTATTTTCAGGTATCCGTGGATTCTACATGGAGAAGAGGACCGATGTCGGCGTGTGAACATAGGTAAGTATGTGTGTGTCGACGTATGAAATAAAGTTTTACTGTCACGGTGTGTGTGTCCTGTTTTTATTTGGGTATTTTTTTCCCAGTAGTACTACAGGTACCAGCGGGCCCGTTTTTCTCCCGCATGCTGGTACTTGTGGTTCTCCAAGTACCAGCTTGCGGGGGAGGCTTGCTGGGACTTGTAGTACTGCTGGAAAAAACAATATTCTTTTCATTATCACAAAAGGCTATCAGCCCCCCCATCCGCAGCCCATTGGATGGGGGGGGACAGCCTCGGGCTTCACCCCTGGCCCTTGGGTGGCTGGGGGGGGGACCCCTTGATTGAAGGGGTCCCCACTCCCCCAGGGTACCCCGGCCAGGGGTGACTAGTTGGATATTTAATGCCACGGCCGCAGGGCACGCCATAAAAGTGACCCCCGGCTGTGGCATTATCTGTCCAGCTAGTGGAGCCCGATGCTGGTGTGAAAAATACGGGGGACCCCTGCTCGTTTTGTCCCCCGTATTTTTTGCACCAGCAACAGGCGCAGAGCCCGGTGCTGGTTTTAAAAATACGGGGGATCCCCTGTCAATTTTTTCCCCGCATTTTTAGAACCAGGACCAGCTCGAAGAGCCCGAGGCTGGTTATGCTTTGGAGGGGGGACCCCACGCCATTTTTTTAAAGGATTTTACCGTTCCAGCAATAAAAATAAAAATAAAAAAAAATAATATTTTAAAAAATATATAAATAATATTTGTGCCTCCAAAAAAAAAAAAAAAAGTACCTAATCCCTTCTAATATAAATAGATATGCTATTCCTAAAAAAAAAACACCAAAAAAAACATGTTTAAATTTTTTTTTATTGTTTTCTCCCTCCAAAGTGTGGCGGATTGAAAATGACGAATTTGCTGTCTAAAAGCACTGCTGTCGAATTTCCAAACTTGAATTGAATATGCTTTGGTCGAATTGCAGCACTTGTATCATTGCAGAAAAGTCGAATTTGCAAAAATTCGAATTTCAAAAAGTCGAATTTTGAAAGTCCGTTTTTTGGTCGGAAAGCACTGAATTGCATAGGCGAATTTTTTTTTGGGGCGAAAATGACCCGAAATTCGACAATTTCGGGAATTCGACCGCAATTGCATATACCCCTATATCTCTCTGGAACAGAACACCGCGGGATGAAGGAGGGCAGCTGGCGGGGATCACTGTCCGCGGCTTTCCGCAAGCTCGTGCTGGGAGCTCTGTATGCGACAGCAGGATGGTTCAGCGGTTCCCAAGAACAGGTGTGGAGGAGGTACGGCTGCAGGCTGGCAGTGTGACAAACACCGGATCAGCTATTCGGGCTCCATGGAGGTACCTTGGGAACATGCTGGCGGTGACTAACGGGAGGCGGGCAATGGGGAGCGATTGTGTACTGCAGGATGCGCTGTGAGTCACTCGTCCTGTGGGCGCCTAGCCAATAGCATTTCAGTATTGGCTGAGGCACACACAGGACTGTGATTCACAGCGCTTCCTGCAGGACCCGAGCTGTGGGCGGAGAGCCTACGCAGGCCGGACAGGGATTGCCAAAGGGCCGTATATGTGGCCCGCGGGCCGTATTTTGCCCAGGTCTGTCCTAGTGTGTATGGGGGAGGGGGGCAGCCTGCAGTCACAGTGTGTGTGAACAGCACTGTCCTAGTGCATACCTCCCAACTTTTCATTTCTATAAAGAGGGACACATGCGTAGCCTAAGAAAAGGGGGCGTGGCTTCATGAGAGGACCCGCGATTGCGAGCCACGAGTATTTTCGTCACTGAGGGGCATGCCCAGCGCTCTGTGAGCCGCTGGCATGCCCCCTCTCCCTCTGACTCCAGTGAACAGATGCTGTGCGCATGCGCACAGCGTCTATTCACCGCTGCTCTGCTAAGCAGAGCAGCGAGTGGAGGAGCCTCCCAACTGCCCCCCCCCCCCACCGTGGTACACTGCGGCCCGCGGGTGGGACAGTCCCCAAAAAATGGGACTGTCCCGCGAAAATCGGGACAGTTGGGAGGTATGCTAGTGTGTATGGGGGAGGGAGGCAGCCTGCAGTCACAGTGTGTGTGATCAGCACTGTCCTAGTGTGTATGGGGGAGGGGGGCAGCCTGCAGTCACAGTGTGTGTGATCAGCACTGTCCTAGTGTGTATGGGGGAGGGGGGCAGTCTGCAGTCAGTGTGTGTGTGTGTGTGTGTGTGTGTGTGTGTGTGTGTGTGTGTGTGTGTGTGTGTGTGTATAATCTACAGTCCAGGTTTGTGTGTATGTGGGCGGGCAGGCAGTCTGAGTATGTGTGTATGTATGTGGGACTGCGACAGTCTACAGTCGGAGTGCGTGTGTGTGTGGGGTGTGGAGACGGTCCGCAGTCAAAGCGTGGTTGGGAATGCAGCATTCTGCAGTCCAAATTAGGAATAGACCTATACTGGGATGCGGTCAAGATCCCTGCAATCGGGATCCCAACAGTCAGTATACCAGCGGAGGGTTTGGGTTAGGCTGCAGGGGTGGGGTAGGTTAGACATAGTCTGCGCACGGGTGTGTGTGTTAGGGTTAGGCTGTGTGAGGAGAATTTATATGTCTGTGTGTGTGTAACACACACGGAAACCCCCCCTCGCAAATCTTACGTTTGCCCCTGCGGGATTACTGCAGCAATGGACAAAATTGCATTCAAGTACTCCTCCCCCTCCCTCCCCAGTCCCAAACACTAATATTTGTTTTTTATTTTATAAAAATGTACAACATATTAGCCGCCTGTTTGGTGAGCAGCCATGCTACTGGCATTGGTGGCATCGGACTGAGATGTGAAATGGAGATTGGTGGCATCGGATTGAGATGTGAAATGGAGATTGGTGGCATCGGATTCAGATGTGAAATGGAGATGTGAAATGGAGATTGGTGGCATCGGACTGAGATGTGAAATGGACAGGGGCGGATCCAGAAGAAAATGAAAGGGGGGGCACCATGATAGGGGAACGGTAATAGTTATATTTACATGCACCTAAGGCACGCGTGCTCCCAGATAAGGAGTGTGGTTCTCCTTTTGAAAAAAAAAAAGAAGTGTCAGTGATCGCGCTGAGCCCCAAAAAAAGGGGGTCCCACGGACCCCTCACTTTTAAAAATTGGGGTCCTGTCTGTCCTTTTCTGGGTCCCATCGGAATGAAGGTTCATATTAATCTTATTAATTATTCAAATATAAAAACAGACTTGATTTCGATACTACAAATGTATTGCGAGGGGAAGGAGGGGGTGTCAATGCTGCTGGGCTGTGTAGCATACAGGACACTCTGCCCCAGAGCTGTAACTAGACATTTCAGTGCCCTTTGGCAGAAAGTAAATTGGTGCTCCCCCTGCCGTACTTCAAACCAAGGAATATATGGGGTGTGGCTTCATGGGGAAAGAGCATGGCCACATAACAGTACCAATTCACATTACACCACACAGGTAGAGCACGTTATATACACATTGAACCAGGTAGAGCACGTTACACACATTGCACCAGTTAGAACACCCTATACACATTGCGCCAGGTAGAACACGTTAAACACAATGCACCAGGTAGAGCACGTTATACACACTGCGCCAGGTAGAGCACGTTATACACACTGCGCCAGGTAGAGCACGTTATACACACTGCGCCAGGTAGAGCACGTTATACACACTGCACCAGGTAGAGCACGTTACACACACTGCACCAGGTAGAGCACGTTACACAAACTGCGCCAGGTAGAGCACGTTACACAAACTGCGCCAGGTAGAGCACGTTACACACATTGCACCAGGTAGAACACGTTATACACACTGCGCCAGGTAGAGCACGTTATACACACTGCGCCAGGTAGAGCACATTATACACACTGCGCCAGCAAACAACACGTTATACACACTGCACCAGGTAGAGCACGCTATACAGATTGCGCCAGGTAGAACACGTTATACAGACAGAGCCAGGTAGAACACGTTATACAGATTGCGCCAGTTACAAAACGTTATACACACTGCACCAGGTAGAGCACGCTATACAGATTGCACGAGATAGAGCACGTTATACACACTGCGCCAGGTAGAGCACTTTACACACACTGCGCCAGGTAGAGCACGTTATACACACTGCGCCAGGTAGAGCACGTTATACACACTGCGCCAGGTAGAGCACGTTACACACACTGCGCCAGGTAGAACACGTTATACAGATTGCGCCAGGTAGAGCACGTTATATAGATTGCGCCAGGTAGAACACGTTATATAGATTGCGCCAGGTAGAACACGTTATATAGATTGCGCCAGGTAGAACACGTTATACACACTGCACCAGGTAGAGCACGTTACACACATTGCACCAGTTAGTGTTCTA
Organism: Pseudophryne corroboree; assembly: GCF_028390025.1. NCBI lineage: Eukaryota > Metazoa > Chordata > Amphibia > Anura > Myobatrachidae > Pseudophryne > Pseudophryne corroboree. The sequence continues at coordinate 735,273,562 of NC_086446.1, forward strand.
TACACATTGCGCCAGGTAGAGCATGTTATACACGTTTTATATGGTACTAGGGAGTAGCGACAGAAGTAGCAGGGAGTAGGAACAGAGAGAGGCACCAGGGAATAGGGACAGAGGTAGCAGGGACAGAGAGAGGCACCAGGGAATAGGGACAGAGAGAGCAAGGAGTAGGGACAGAGGCACCAGGGAATAGGTACAAAGAGAGGCATCAGGGGGTAGGGACAGAGAGAGGCACCAGGGGGTAGGGACAAAGATAGCAAGGAGTAGGGACAGAGGCACCAGGGGGTAGGGACGGAGGCGGCAGGGGGTAGGGACGGAGGCGGCAGGGGGTAGGGTCGGAGTCGGCAGGGGGTAGGGACGGAGGCAGCAGGGGGTAGGGACGGAGGCACCAGGGGGTAGGGACAGAGGCACCAGGGGGAAGGGACAGAGGCACCAGGGGGTAGGGACAGAGGCACCAGGGGGTAGGGACAGAGGCACCAGGGGGTAAGGACAGAGGCACCAGGGGGTAGGGACAGAGGCACCAGGGGGTAGGGACAGAGGCACCAGGGGGTAGGGACAGAGGCACCAGTAGGTAGGGACGGAGACACCAGGGGGTAAGGACAGAGACACCAGGGGGTAGGGACAGAGGCACTAAGGGGGTAGGGACAGAGAGGCAGGAGAGAGTGCAGCCAGAAACCCCACCAAATAACTCCCTCCAGGGACCAGGCCCCCACCGCTTACCATGGAAACTGTGAGCAGCAGCGCTGTCAGGCCGGAAGGTATAGTCCGATCCGCATGAGGCCACAACGCCGCCAGCATGGAGTCACAGGATGCGGCCAGGGGGGAACGGAAAACGCGGAGGGGGCGGCTGCATGCTTGAGGAGGGAGAAGAGTGGAATCAGCGGGGAGAGCGGCGGCATCCAGCCAGGGGACCAGGGACCGAACTGCCCCCACCTCAGATACAGCAGCGGAGTTCATCGTGGGGGGGAGAGCATGCGGAGCAGAGGAGGGGAGGGCGGGAGATCACACTGTTCATGGTCTCCGCCTCTTCCAAGTTCCTCCCACCGGACTGATTGACAGCGCAGGACAGGACAGCGCTGCGGCTCACAGCGCGTCCTGAGGGAGTCAGGACCAGGTGTTTTTTTATGTTTTGTGCCCAACGTCAATTCCTGGGTAACGACAGGGGGGGCACGGGCCCGAGTGCCCCCCCCCCCTGGATCCGCCAATGGAAATGGAGATTGGTGGCATCGGATTGAGATGTGAAATGGAGATGTGAAATGGAGATTGGTGGCATCGGACTGAGATGTGAAATGAAGATTGGTGGCATCGGACTGAGATGTGAAATGGAGACGTGAAATGGAGATTGGTGGCATCGGATCGAGATGTGAAATGGAGATGCGAAATGGAGATTGGTGGCATCGGATTGAGATGTTAAATGGAGATTGGTGGCATTGGACTGAGATTTGAAATGGAGACGTGAAATGGAGATTGGTGGCATCGGATCGAGATGTGAAATGGAGATGCGAAATGGAGATTGGTGGCATCGGATCGAGATGTGAAATGGAGATGCGAAATGGAGATTGGTGGCATCGGATTGAGATGTGAAATGAAGATGTGAAATGGAGAGTGGTGGCATCGGATTGAGATGTGAAATGGAGATTGGTGGCATCGGACTGAAATGTGAAAGGGCAGTTGATGGTGGCAATTTTGTAGGCCATTAGCGGTGGTGGCAGCATTTAGCGGTAGCAGGCATCAGCTGCGGTGGCAGTAGCAGGCATTGGCTTGGGGGCGGTGAGGATCATCGGCGGGATTCAGCGGACATTGTGGCTGCAGTGCCTCACCAGCCAATGACCTCACCGCACGCCACTGATCTAAAGGCTATTCACCTAACAGCAATGTATATTCTGAGAAAACTAAATTAACTTGACAAATCTACTTTACCACCATGTAACTTTGGCAATGTCCCCTCAAATTAATATTTTAAACAATGGGTCAAACCTTCAGCGGTTCCTAGAATAGATCGTTTTTCAACTCCTTTTTATAGCTCAGGTTCCACTATTGTGTCCAGAATGTGGAAACAGGGAGCATTAAAGGGGGATGTAATGTCTTTCCCATGGTCAGAATTTATATTCCCATATGCCCTTCTGCCACCTGCTTTTCTGCTGAAGATGTTGGACAAAATGAAAGCAGACCAGGTATTCCAGTTAATTCCGGTTTATCCTCTCTGGCCATCCAGCGCATGGTTCCCTCTAATCAGCTAGCTGTGCAATGGGCCCAAAATTCCTCTGGGACACTCCTAAGACTACTTCCAGCGAACTCCAGAACTCCTGGACAAGTTGCCACTGTACATGCGTATAATGACATTAATGGCCTATTACAGTTGGGTACACACTAGAATGATGTCTGTCCCAATGACTGCGAAGTGATGTGATGTCACATCGCACCATCATACACACTGCACAATCCGGATGAATATTTCCATCTATGAAAAGCTATGGCGCTCACTCTTCCTAATTTAAGGGACACTCCTTCTAGGCTGCAGCAACAAAAGGTAGATTCCTACTTTCCATAATGCAGGCCACTCATTTACCCTTTCAGTACATGTTTGCCAAGCATTATTTGAGACCAACCAAACTTCCAAGCAACCACCATGTATGTGGTTGTCTAGCCACCAGCTGTTGCTAGGTTGCAAGAAATCCTAACGAACACACAGTAGTTTGTGGGAATCTATGGCCTGCAAACTTTCTTTGTTCTAGGGTATAGGATTGCCACGTAGCAACAGTACCCACCCTACCCACCTTCTATCTTTCTGGGTCTGTTGGTTGCTCTGTCCAGAGTTGTTTCTCCTGGGTGGGCCAGGAGAGCATGAGAAGTCACAGGCATCAATAGCTAGAGACATAAAATGATGCTCCCTGTCTTACCATTTGATTGTCCAAACTATGATCAAGTCGACATCTGTTCTTTCTGTGTCATACCATTTGGTCCTATAGCTGTGCCTAGTATGTGGATGCTCTTCATGCTGTTATGTTTTTTATCATAACTTCATTAATTGATCCAAACTATGTTTTTGTTACCAGTCCAGTAAACAGTTTAACTTGGAAAGATTCATTCAGTGTCTTCTTTCCGTGCATTTGAGGGGATGTACCTTTCCTCATTATCCAAGACTAGGTTTGGGATTACCATCAATAGGCTTCTGAAAAATCTACCCGATGGCGGGTTCAAGTGGTCACAGAGAGCAGATACTGCCCGTTTTTGTAGAACAAGCTAAAGTAAATTTTTATTTTCAGATTATCTTGTTCCAGCAATAATCGGGAGGCTCGCTCACCCTCCCAACAGCTGTTGCTAGATGGCAACCCTACTATCTAGAACAAAGAAAGTTTGCAGGTCATAGATTCCTACAAACTACTGGTACTCTGCTTATTACCATCACCAAATAGTACACACATATTCAACAGTTATTAATTCCGGTTGTCTTAGTTTAATGACTGTCAATGATTGACTTATTGATCAATAGTGTCTAATGCCCCAGCACTTACCCCATGTCGTTCACAGCAAGTCTCAGAGCTCTGCTGGGACTCCTCTTGATGCTCCTGTGATGCGTTGCCATGCTGTACATGGTCCTGGCATTCTCCACCTGTCTGCTACTTACCTGTGGGCTCTGCCATATTGGACAACATCACCTGACTGGTCTCCAGCCAATCCAGAGCCAGACACCTGCTCGGTTCATGATACCTGCATCCAATCTGCTCCTGTCTCACCCTATAAAGCCAGTGTTCAGAGCCTCTGCAGGTTGTCAGTGCAACGTTGCTTCTCATCAGTTTTTTTCCTGACTTCCTTCCAGCTTCAGAGTGTACCTGCAAATCATCCTTGCTCCATTGATCCAGTTTGTAAGCTCCTTCCTTCTATCTGGTCTAGTCAGTATTCTCCTTGACTGCTCTCTGAGCTACTGTATAAACATTCAGCAGCTACAGTTCTTCAGCCTGAGTAATAAAGCTGACCAATCCAAGTTGCACAGGTTCCAGACTGCTCCTGTTTCCTACCTGAATCTCCTGTAGTCCGCAGATACTCCAGCAAAAGCCTACATTCTGTGAACACTGCTGGCTTCCTGCTTCCTGAGATTCACTCCACCTGACTCCATTCCAGTACAGTCTGGTCCCAGTCCAGTTCAAGTTCCTGATTCCATTCCGGTTCAAGTCTCTGATTCCAGTCCAGTTCAAGTTCCTGACTCCATTCTGGTTCAAGACTCTGATTCCTGTCCAAATTAATACATCAGTCCTTTGACTCATTCTGTTCTACCTTCTGACTCTGTATCCATTATACTGAGTACACTCTTTGTTGCATAGAGCCTACATTCTGCCACCTAAGTTCCTGTATTATTTATTTATTTATTTATTAACAATTTCTTATATAGTGCAGCAAATTCCATTGCTCTTTACAATTGTACACAATGATAAAACAAAACTGGGTAATAACAAACAGTCATAGAGGTAGGCTGGGGCAGATTGGGATGCCGGGACGCCGGACCAGTCGCCGTTTGGCTGGTCCCGAAGTCCCCTCACTGACCTTTACTTCCCCCTCCGCCAGGCTGGCTGGCTGCCACGATCGGAGTTCAGCTCCGATCAGGCAGTGTTGGGAAGAAATGCAGAAGCTCAATGGGGCTCAGATGTCTCTCACAGCGGAGATGCAATCCCATCCCCCTTACCAAAGGCTGCGTCCATCTCCTGCCTCTTGCTGCGGAGGTGAGGCCCCATCCCCCTTACCGCAGGCTGTGTCCACCCCTGTGTCCAAACCCCATTGGACCATGCAGGGAAGAGATGGATGAGCTGCTGGAGAAAAGGACCCATTATTTACACGCTGTCCTTCCTGTGTAAGCCTGTTATTGATTGACAGCAGCCAGGATCCGGGAGCTGCAAAGAGGAGGAGCTGAGATCCTTGTTCCTTATTCTAACTTATTCTCGTTGAATCCCCTTGAGTCCATTCCACTCCCATCCTAACCACTTCTTCCCACCACTACTCCCATCCTGCTCCCCCTTCTATTACTCCCAGCTTGCCCCACTGCTGTCCACCACTACTACCCCAGTCTGCCCCCTCTTCTGCACTACTACTACTCCCATCCTGCCCCCCCTGCTCCTACATTCTATTACTCCCAGCCTGCCCCCTGCAACCCACCACTACTACTTCCAGTCTGCCCCACCTCCTTTGCACTACTATGACTCCCATCCTGCCTCCAACTGTAGCGGCATTAGCCTGAAGTTGCAGACGCAACTGCAACGAGAGATGCAAGGAGGCCTGTGACTGTGTCCAACTCCGAATTAGACCCTGTAAGGAGGGATCCCACCCCCAACAGACCCCACCCCTCAAGAAACTCCACCCCCATTAGGGCTGCTTCCATAAGGTTCCTGGGCTGCTTTTCCATGCCAATCTGCCTCTGGAGGTAGGAAGGCCCTGCTCGCAAGCTTACAATCTATTCATACCTGCTCAGCCTATGGGGGTCATTATGACCCGATCGCTCGCTGCAGTTAATCGCAGCACAGCATTCGTGCCGGAACTGCACATGTGCCAGCCCGCAGTGCGCCGGCGCATGCCAGCAGTCGTTGCCTGGCGATCGCCTCTGAGGCGGTCGCTGGGAGGGAGGGGGATGGACGGCGGCGTTAAGCCGCTGTTTAGGGGGCACGGTCTGGCCAACTCGGGGGTGGGGCAGCGAAGAGGTTCTCCCGGCCAGCCGCAGGAGCTGCGCTGGCCGGGAGTAACTCCTGAGATGCAAAAGCATCGCCGCTGTGCAATGCTTTTGAATGTTTCCGGGGGGGGGGGGGGGGCGCACTGACATGCGGGGTGGACTAGCCCTGTGCTGGTTGTCCCACCACATGTATGAGTGCCTGATCGTAGCCGTGCTAAATTTAGCACAGCTACGATCAACTCGGAATGACCCCCTATGTGTATAGATCAGGGAACGCAGAATTCGCCAGTCCTGACAAAGTGACTGAGTGACGGACCAGTTTGTCCAGCATCAGTATTTTCTTTCAAAGCGTACAGTACGTCATTAAACATGCTCCTAACCTGCATTAAGCAAAGTACTCTTACTACAGTATACATTATTTCCAGGTTTGCATTTGGCAGATATCACCAAATAATTCTTCATGGTTTTTTTAGAACTACAGTATAGTTAGCATTCAGATCAGGCAACTGTGCTAAAATATCTGTACTTCTAAAATGTGCCAAGAGAGAAGAATGTACAATAAGAACGAGAAATTGATTTCTATTCATCTGATGCATGTGCCCTTGGAAAGACATTTAGAGAATCATCCATGCCAATCGGTAACTGTTTAGTAAAGATGATCTATTTCTTTGCTTTCAATTAGTAGTTTGATCAATTCATTCCTGGCAAATGTAGTAATAAAAATCTGAAGTTAGTACTAACGGTTTTACGACATTTGTCAGGCTAGCGCGGGATGAACAATATGTATATGTAGGTTTATTTAGCAGAATAAAGATTAGAAAAACATTTGCTACAGTACGTGGCTACTTCATACTTGCCTACTCTCCCAGAAAGGCTGGGAGGCTCCTTAAAATCAGGTGGCACTCCCGGCCCCCTGGGGAAGTGGGCAACTCTCCAGCATCCTGCTGCACCCGCACCGCACCCACTCCTTGCAGCATCCCATCACAGAGGAGAAGCGTGCGCGGCGATGACGCGATTCATGCTAAATCATGTCATTGGAGCCCCGCTTCGCAATGCCGGTAATAGGGCATTGTAAAGCGGTGGGCAGGGCTACGATGATGCAATCGCATTACCATGCCCCCGTACCGCCTCCCCCACGCCCCCCTCCTATGTGACTTGATTGGTTCCTCCCGTAGGGATCAGCTCTGAAGTAGGCAAGTGTGAACTACTTTTGCACACTGTCACGATCCGGGTATCTGGACGCCATTTCTTACCCATCAGATGCCTCCTAAGGCTGGCTCAGCGCTCCAGGACCGGATCCCATCTGTTATCCTGATGTGTACATTCCTGTATCCTCTCCTGTCACTCTGGGACGCTGTCACAGTAAACGCCATATTACACCTGGCATGGCGTCTCCCGCGGCCTCCGCCACCGTCCCTGAACTTCTGCATGCAGAGTGTCTGAGTGGCGATTACGTCAGCCGCGGCCTCCGCTGTGTCCGCGTTGTTGGATGTGCATCTGTCAGCCTGGCGCCTCCTGTCTCCGGTGGCCGGCGCCGCCATTACTGTTTTCATTACCACATGGATTACAAACCAAACTTCCCTCCAAGTGTCTGCATGGGCGCAGCCATCTTGGATTCTGTCAGCTGATCATTTCCACCAATCTGTTCTCAGTATTGATAATCTGCATAATTGCCTAGCCAATCCCTTCCTTGCTGCAGGTATAAATACACTGTGCCTGAGCAAGGAAGGCGTCAGTGCTTTGGTTGTCAAACCTAGTTCCTGTTTGTCTCTCTCCTGTGATTGTCTTCCAGGTTCCAGCTCCTGTCTCAAGACTTCCACCATAGAGACCCGCACCAGCATTCCACCTGCGGTGTAGCCTGACTCTCCAATCCATTGTGGATTCATCTGTTTCCAGCTACAACATTACCTGCTTCCAGCTCAGCTTCCAGCAGAGTACAGCTTCCCTTAAAGGGCCGGTGTCCTTTCTACACTTTACCACTCTCCACCGGTATTATTATTTCTCCGCTCCCAAGTTCATTTATTATTTAACTGGTTCCAGCCAGTATCCACTCCGTGCTAACAACAGTCTGGTTCCAGCCAGTATCCACAGCAGCTGTTTTATCTTCAGCAACCCAGCTTTTCCTGGAACACCAGCTGGCACAATCCTGGGTTATCTCCATTGCTACAGTCGGGCTTGGTAAGGACTTTCCATCTAGAAGATCATAAGAACTATCTCACACTACCAGTGCCCTATGGCTCCTGCCATCCTGTAGTACCCAGGAACTGTATTTATTCTTTGCTGACTTTTACGTTTTCTTTTACTGCTGCTGTGTTGCGGAGTTGTCATAATAAACATCATTGACTTTTATCCAATTTGTCGTGGTCACGCCTTCGGGCAGTTATTATTCATGTTACTTACATGTCCAGGGGTCTGATACAACCTCCCAGGTTCCGGTACATCTCAGCCCCTACAACTGAGGCTGCCTCCCGTCAGCTCAGGCCCTCAGTTGTGACACACACTATTTGGTGTAGATTTTCTAAAAAGTAAAAAAAGGAAAAGATGGTGATGTTGCTCATAGCAACCAATCAGATCCTAGCTATCATTTATCTAGTACAGCTTAGAAAATGATAGCTAGAATCTGATTGGTGGCTTTGGGCAATGCCTTTACTTTTTCTCTTTTGGGAGTTTTAGTAAATGTATTCCGCTCTATCATAGTAACATTGCATTGAGGGGCAACATTTGATGTAAAATATAGAAGCTAGCCAATTACCTTCCTTGTATAACTAGCACTAGTGAGATACAAGCTGATTGGGTGCTACGGTTCAGTGCAGTGGTAGTGAACGAGACCTTCAGTGACATGAGTCTGTGACCAGATGTACAATAGGGGCGATTTAAGAGAGGAGAGGGCCTGTGTGCAGACTCTGGGGCTAATTCAGGTTGGATCGCATATCGTGATCCAACCGGAATTTTTGCGGTGGTGCCGCGAGTGCATGCGCAGCGGGCTGTCCTGTGCATGCGTACGCACTTTTTGCCGGGGACGCAGAAAATGCGTTCGCCTCTGCCTGTCAATCAGGCAGAGGCGTTCGCGGGGCGGCAACGCTGCCTTTTCAGGGCGGAAACGCAACGTTGCGAGGGGGGGACGGGTCGTCCCAAACGGTGGGCAGTGTGGCGCGAATAGGGGCGTGTCGGGGCACTGCCGCGGCATCTGCGTGACATCACATGCAGCCGCCGCGACAGGTAAGATGGCGCCGGGACTCCTGTGGCCGCAGCTAAGCTGCGCCGGCAGGAGTCAACCTTAGTTTCTGCTGACAAGCAGAAATTGCGAGGTGATCACAATTTCTGCTTATTGCAGGGGGGAAGTCGCCGGTCAGCATGCTGGGCGGCCTTGACCAGCGCTGGGTGGCCCCCAGCATGCATGCAAAAGGATAGCAAATTCTGCTGATTAGCAGAATTTGCTGTCCTTACTGAATTAGCCCCTCTGTATAGGCCCTCTCCTCTCTGGCAGCGCAGAAGACTTTGGCTTTGTGCCGGAGTCTACTGCACAAGTGCACGTCTCTGGCAATTTAATTGCGGCACATTTTTTTCGTACACTACTTGACTCGTTTTTGTGCAAAAACACATGGATACAGGATAAGTTCCCGGATCCATGTGTTTTCGTGGTTTCGAAAAGGGGTCCATTATCGCAATTTTTTTCTCTCCTGCCTCGGGCATGTAAAAAAGAACCCCACGATACTGCAGGCAGCCGGGGTTAATTGAATTAGCCCCCGGGGATCAATTAGCCACGGTAATTTACCACGGCTAATTGAATTCCTCCCTAAACTGTAATGAAAGATTACTTTTATTGTGTTACAGTAATGGTGATACAGCAATAAGAGATTTGTCTGTCCATTTTCATGTTGTTTTCACATTGCGCAGCGCCATACAGTAGTATTCCCCCTATCGGCGACTTTTTGCACTACATTTTTCATTTACTGAATCCTGCTTCCCATGTCCCAATTGGTCTCCCAACCAAATTTGATGACATACTGGGACCGGATGTAATGACGCCCGTGTTTAACCTCCGTGCGGGATGCCGGCCGAACTCGGATGTTTTTTTTAAAGGGTAAATCACTTACCCGGCATGGTTTTACCTTGTAAGTGATTGCCTCTTTAAAAAAAGTCCGAGGTCGCCCGGCATCCTGTGCGGTCGTTGAACACGTACATCATCACATCCGGCCCTGGTTGTTAGTAGGGTGACCAATCCCGGGCCATTTTTTCAATCCCGGGAATCGAGATTGAAAAATGACCAATCCCGGGATACCTGGGATTTCTGGGATTGGCTGCTTTTTAATGTTTCATGACCAGCCTAGATAACTCACTCTAATCTGGACGGGAGGGAGGTCCGGCGGGCGAGCAGTGCAGGGTGGCAGTGAAGTCCGGCGGGCGGCTGGCTGCGCAGTGTAACCTCTGAGTTCACGTCATGCTGCACAGTGCGCCCAGCCGGGGATCTGAGTAGGGGGAGCCAGGTGCTGTCTGGCATAGAAAAAACTAAGGTGGTGGCCAATCCAGAAATCCCCGGGATTGGAAGCTCCAATCCCGGGATTGAATCCCGACCAATTTTAGGACGGAATCCTGGTATCCCGCCGATCCCAATCCTGGGATTCCCACCCTAGTTGTTAGATCAAGCAACAGACATCTCTGAATAGTAGAATTTTAATTATGGCCACCCTGTACAACTGTACTAATTGAGAGACTCAATAATCTGCACAGACTTGATTCCGGAGAGGCGTATTTTTAAAGTCTTTCAAACTATTGTCGCTTTAAAAATACGACAGACTGGCAAGAATTGTGCCCGTTCCTGCCTCTTGCTTGCTCCATATCTTTTGGTTAAACGATTGCCCTTGGAATTTACAAATACATCCTCCTTCATGTACAGTACGCACAATACATTTACAAGTTAATTATTAATAAACAAGTCACCAATTAATATTAACAATTTAAAGAAGATTAAGCAAAATTCTTTATTAGCATTTTCTTTAATCCAGCAATAATTCTATAATAGGCCATTACTGAAGCACTTATACTCTGAGAAGCTTTAGGAAAGAGCAGAAGGTAATTGTCTGACACTGAATATCAAGGTAACAGCTATGGATCAGGTCCAGCAGAATACTTTTTTTTCCCTGTAACTTTTTATCCTAATTACAGACATCCTCTAAATGACATTGTGCCTTGTACAGTTCTCTTTTCTAAAAAATACAGATTAATGCATTTAAAATGCCATCTGGTTCCTCAAAGCTGTTTTGTCCCCATCATCCATTTGCTGTGACAGCTAAAGAGTGCATATTTTTTTAAAGAAAATATAAAAATTATTGGTTAGTTCTGCAAATGACATTTTTGTAGTGATCCCTGGTGTATTTATGTGTCATGCACCCATTAAAATTTTAATTTCCACAAGAAAATGTTCCCAAACCCTACATTTATTTATAAAAATGTTCTCTTAACAGTCTTGTGGTGGTTTCTGAAAGAAGAATTACACACACACACACACACACACACACACACACACACACACACACACACACACACACACACACACACGGAACCAGTGCCGTAACTAGACATTTTAGTGCTGTGTGCAAGATAGGGCATCGGTGACCCCCACAGTGTGTAAAAAAGGGTCTAGGCGCGCACAAAAAATATAGGAGCGTGGCTTCATGGGGAAGGGGTGTGGCCACAAAATAATACCAATTCATACTACACATTATAGTAGTCTCTATTATTCAAATTATGCTGCACAGTAGCGCCACTGCACCAGGTAGAGCCCCTTTTACACATTACGTCAGACAGATTCCTCTTTTACACATTACGGCAGACAGCTTCTTATTTTTACACATTACGGCAGACAGCATCCCCTTTTTACACATTACAGCAGACAGTCCCCCTTTTTACACATTACGGCAGACTGCGTCCTCCTTTTTACACATTACGGCAGACTGCATCCCCCTTTTTACCCATTACGGCAGACAGAGTCCACCTTTTACACATTACGACATCGTCCCCTTTTTACAAATTATGGCAGACAGCATCTTCTTTTTAAACATTACGGCAGACAGAGTCCTCTTTTTACACATTACGGCAGACAGTCACCCTTTTTTCACATTACGGCAGACTGCGTCCCCCTTTTTACACATAATGGTAGACAGAGTCCACCTTTTACACATCACGGCAGACAGCGTCCCCTTTTTACACATTACGGCAGACAATTCCCCTTTTTACACATTACGGCAGACTGCGTTCCCCCTTTTTACACATTACGACAGATAGTCCCCCTTTTTACACATTACGGCAGACTGCGCCCCCCTTTTTACACATTACGGCAGACAGAGTCCACCTTTTACACATTACGACAGACAGCTTCCCCTTTTTACACATTACGGCAGCCAGCATCCCCTTTTTACACATTACGGCAGACTGCGTCCCCTTTTTTACTCATTACGGCAGACTGCGTCCCCCTTTTTACACATTACGACAGACTGCATCCCCCTTTTTACACATTAAGGCAGACAGAGTCTACCTTTCACACATTACGGCAGACAGCATCCCCTTTTCACACATTACGGCAGACAATTCCTCTTTTTACACATTACGGCAGACAGCGTCCCCTTTTTACGCATTACGGCAGACAGCGTCCCCTTTTTACACATTACGGCAGACAGCGTCCCATTTTTACACATTACGGCAGACAGCGTCCCCTTTTTAATCATTACGGCAGACAGCGTCCCCCTTTTTACACATTACGGCAGACAGCGTCCACCTTTTACACATTATGGCAGTCAGCGTCCCCTTTTTACACATTATGGCAGACAGCGTCCCCTTTTTACACATTATGGCAGACAGAGTCCACCGTTTATACATTACGGCAGACAGCATCCCCTTTTTACACATTACGGCAGACTGCGTCCCCCTTTTTACACATTACTGCAGATAGTCCCCCTTTTTACGCATTACGGCAGACAGCGTCCCCTTTTTACACATTACGGCAGACAGCGTCCCATTTTTACACATTACGGCAGACAGTGTCCCCTTTTTAATCATTACGGCAGACAGCGTCCCCTTTTTACACATTACGGCAGACAGCGTCCACCTTTTACACATTATGGCAGACAGCGTCCCCTTTTTACACATTATGGCAGACAGCGTCCCCTTTTTACACATTATGGCAGACAGAGTCCACCATTTATACATTACGGCAGACAGCATCCCCTTTTTACACATTACGGCAGACTGCGTCCCCCTTTTTACACATTACTGCAGATAGTCCCCCTTTTTACACATTACGGCAGACAGTCCCCCTTTTTACACATTACGGCAGACTGCGTCCCCCTTTTTACACATTACGGCAGACTGTGTCCCCCTTTTTACACATTACGGCAGACAGCGTCCCCTTTTTGCACATTAGGGCAGACAATTCCTCTTTTTACACATTATGGCAGACTGCGTCCCCCTTTTTACACATTACGGCAGAGTCCACCTTTTACACATTACGGCAGACAGCATCCCCTTTTTACACATTACGGCAGACTGCGTCCCCCTTTTTACACATTACGGCAGATAGTCCCCCTTTTTACACATTACCGCAAACAGTGTCCCCTTTTTACACATTACGGCAGACAGCGTCCCCTTTTTACACATTACGGCAGACAGCGTCCCCTTTTTACAAATTACGGCAGACAGCATCTTTTTTTTAAACATTACGGCAGACAGCGTCCCCTTTTTACACATTACGACAGATAGTCCCCCTTTTTACACATTATGGCAGACTGCGTCCCCCTTTTTACACATTACGGCAGACAGAGTCCACCTTTTACACATTACGGCAGACAGCTTCCCCTCTTTACACATTACGGCAGCCAGCATCCCCTTTTTACACATTATTTATAAAAATGTTCTCTTAACAGTCTTGTGGTGGTTTCTGAAAGAAGAATTACACACACACACACACACACACACACACACACACACACACGGAACCAGTGCCGTAACTAGACATTTTAGTGCTGTGTGCAAGATAGGGCATCGGTGACCCCCACAGTGTGTAAAAAAGGGTCTAGGCGCGCACAAAAAATATAGGAGCGTGGCTTCATGGGGAAGGGGTGTGGCCACAAAATAATACCAATTCATACTACACATTATAGTAGTCTCTATTATTCAAATTATGCTGCACAGTAGCGCCACTACACCAGGTAGAGCCCCTTTTACACATTACGTCAGACAGATTCCTCTTTTACACATTACGGCAGACAGCTTCTTCTTTTTACACATTACGGCAGACAGCATCCCCTTTTTACACATTACAGCAGACAGTCCCCCTTTTTACACATTACAGCAGACTGCGTCCTCCTTTTTACACATTACGGCAGACTGCATCCCCCTTTTTACCCATTACGGCAGACAGAGTCCACCTTTTACACATTACGACATCGTCCCCTTTTTACAAATTATGGCAGACAGCATCTTCTTTTAAAACATTACGGCAGACAGAGTCCTCTTTTTACACATTACGGCAGACTGTCACCCTTTTTTCACATTACGGCAGACTGCGTCCCCCTTTTTACATATAATGGTAGACAGAGTCCACCTTTTACACATCACAGCAGACAGCGTCCCCTTTTTACACATTACGGCAGACAATTCCCCTTTTTACACATTACGGCAGACTGCGTTCCCCCTTTTTACACATTACGACAGATAGTCCCCCTTTTTACACATTACGGCAGACTGCGCCCCCCTTTTTACACATTATGGAAGACAGAGTCCACCTTTTACACATTACGGCAGACAGCTTCCCCTTTTTACACATTACGGCAGCCAGCATCCCCTTTTTACACATTACGGCAGACTGCGTCCCCTTTTTTACTCATTACGGCAGACTGCGTCCCCCTTTTTACACCTTACGGCAGACTGCATCCCCCTTTTTACACATTAAGGCAGACAGAGTCTACCTTTCACACATTACGGCAGACAGCATCCCCTTTTCACACATTACGGCAGACAATTCCTCTTTTTACACATTACGGCAGACAGCGTCCCCTTTTTACGCATTACGGCAGACAGCGTCCCCTTTTTACACATTACGGCAGACAGCGTCCCATTTTTACACATTACGGCAGACAGCGTCCCCTTTTTAATCATTACGGCAGACAGCGTCCCCCTTTTTACACATTACGGCAGACAGCGTCCACCTTTTACACATTATGGCAGACAGCGTCCCCTTTTTACACATTATGGCAGACAGCGTCCCCTTTTTACACATTATGGCAGACAGAGTCCACCGTTTATACATTACGGCAGACAGCATCCCCTTTTTACACATTACGGCAGACTGCGTCCCCCTTTTTACACATTACTGCAGATAGTCCAACTTTTTACGCATTACGGCAGACAGCGTCCCCTTTTTACACATTACGGCAGACAGCGTCCCATTTTTACACATTACGGCAGACAGTGTCCCCTTTTTAATCATTACGGCAGACAGCGTCCCCTTTTTACACATTACGGCAGACAGTGTCCACCTTTTACACATTATGGCAGACAGCGTCCCCTTTTTACACATTATGGCAGACAGCGTCATCTTTTTACACATTATGGCAGACAGAGTCCACCGTTTATACATTACGGCAGACAGCATCCCCTTTTTACACATTACGGCAGACTGCGTCCCCCTTTTTACACATTACTGCAGATAGTCCCCCTTTTTACACATTACGGCAGACAGTCCCCCTTTTTACACATTACGGCAGACTGCGTCCCCCTTTTTACACATTACGGCAGACTGTGTCCCCCTTTTTACACATTACGGCAGACAGCGTCCCCTTTTTGCACATTAGGGCAGACAATTCCTCTTTTTACACATTATGGCAGACTGCGTCCCCCTTTTTACACATTACGGCAGAGTCCACCTTTTACACATTACGGCAGACAGCATCCCCTTTTTACACATTACGGCAGACTGCGTCCCCCTTTTTACACATTACGGCAGATAGTCCCCCTTTTTACACATTACGGCAAACAGTGTCCCCTTTTTACACATTACGGCAGACAGCGTCCCCTTTTTACACATTACGGCAGACAGCGTCCCCTTTTTACAAATTACGGCAGACAGCATCTTTTTTTTAAACATTACAGCAGACAGCGTCCCCTTTTTACACATTACGGCAGACAGTCACCCTTTTTTTACATTATGGCAGACTGCGTCCCCCTTTTTACACATTATGGTAGACAGAGTCCACCTTTTACACATCACGGCAGACAGCGTCCCCTTTTTACACATTACAGCAGACAATTCCCCTTTTTACACATTACGGCAGACTGCGTTCCCCCTTTTTACACATTACGACAGATAGTCCCCCTTTTTACACATTACGGCAGACTGCGCCCCCCTTTTTACACATTACGGCAGACAGAGTCCACCTTTTAAACATTACGGCAGACAGCTTCCCCTCTTTACACATTACGGCAGACAGCTTCCCCTCTTTACACATTACGGCAGCCAGCATCCCCTTTTTACACATTACGGCAGACTGCGTCCCCCTTTTTACTCATTACGGCAGACTGCGTCCCCCTTTTTACACATTACGGCAGACAGCATCCCCCTTTTTACACATTACGGCAGACTGCATCCCCCTTTTTACACATTACGGCAGACAGAGTCTACCTTTCACACATTACGGCAGACAGCATCCCCTTTTCACACATTACGGCAGACAATTCCTCTTTTTACACATTACGGCAGACAGCGTCCCCTTTTTACGCATTACGGCAGACAGCGTCCCCTTTTTACACATTACGGCAGACAGCGTCCCATTTTTACGCATTACGGCAGACAGCGTCCCCTTTTTAATCATTACGGCAGACAGCGTCCCCCTTTTTATTCATAACGGCAGACAGAGTCCACCTTTTACACATTATGGCAGACAGCGTCTCCTTTTTACACATTATGGCGGACAGCGTCCCCTTTTTACACATTATGGCAGACAGAGTCCACCGTTTATACATTACGGCAGACAGCATCCCCTTTTTACACATTACGGCAGACTGCGTCCCCCTTTTTACACATTACTGCAGATAGTCCCCCTTTTTACACATTACGGCAGACAGTCCCCCTTTTTACACATTACGGCAGACTGCGTCCCCCTTTTTACACATTACGGCAGACTGTGTCCCCCTTTTTACACATTACGTCAGACTACATCCCCTTTTTACACATTACGTCAGACAGAGTCCACCTTTTACATATTACGGCAAACAGTGTCCCCTTTTTACACATTACGGCAGACAATTCCTCTTTTTGCACATTACGGCAGACTGAGTCCCCCTTTTTACACATTACGGCAGACAGAGTCCATCTTTTACACTTTACGGCAGACAGCATCCCCTTTATACACATTACGGCAGACTGCGTCCCCCTTTTTACACATTACGGCAGATAGTCCCACTTTTTTCACATTACGGCAGACAGAGTCCACCTTTTACACATTACGGCAGACAGTTCCCCTTTTTACACATTACGGCAGACTGCGCCCCCCTTTTTACACATTACGGCAGACAGCGTCCCCTTTTTACACATTACGGCAGATAGCACCCCCTTTTTACAAATTACGTCAGACAGCATCCTCTTTTTAAACATTACGGTAGACAGCATCCCCTTTTTACACATTACGGTAGACAGTCCCCCTTTTTACACATTATGGCAGACTGCGTCTCCCTTTTTACACATTACGGCAGACTGCGTCCCCCTTTTTACACATTATGGTAGACAGAGTCCACCTTTTACACATTACGGCAGACAGCATCCCCTTTTTACACATTACGGCAGACTGCGTCCCCCTTTTTACACATTACTGTAGATAGTCCCCCTTTTTACACATTACGGCAGACAGTCCCCCTTTTTACACATTACGGCAGACTGCGTCCCCCTTTTTACACATTACGGCAGACTGTGTCCCCCTTTTTACACATTACGTCAGACTACATCCCCCTTTTTACACATTACGTCAGACAGAGTCCACCTTTTATATATTACGGCAAACAGTGTCCCCTTTTTACACATTACGGCAGACAATTCCTCTTTTTGCACATTACGGCAGACTGAGTCCCCCTTTTTACAGATTACGGCAGACAGAGTCCACCTTTTACACATTACGGCAGACAGCATCCCCTTTATACACATTACGGCAGACTGCGTCCCCCTTTTTACACATTACGGCAGATAGTCCCACTTTTTTCACATTACGGCAGACAGAGTCCACCTTTTACACATTACGGCAGACAGTTCCCCTTTTTACACATTACGGCAGACTGCGCCCCCCTTTTTACACGTTACGGCAGACAGCGTCCCCTTTTTACACATTACGGCAGATAGCACCAACTTTTTACAAATTACGTCAGACAGCATCCTCTTTTTAAACATTACGGCAGACAGCGTCCCCTTTTTACACATTATGGTAGACAGTCCCCCTTTTTACACATTATGGCAGACTGCGTCTCCCTTTTTACACATTACGGCAGACTGCGTCCCCCTTTTTACACATTATGGTAGACAGAGTCCACCTTTTACACATTACGGCAGACAGCATCCCCTTTTTACACATTACGGCAGACTGCGTCCCCCTTTTTACACATTACTGCAGATAGTCCCCCTTTTTACACATTACGGCAGACAGTCCCCCTTTTTACACATTACGGCAGACTGCGTCCCCCTTTTTACACATTACGTCAGACAGAGTCCACCTTTTACATATTACGGCAAACAGTGTCCCCTTTTTACACATTACGGCAGACAATTCCTCTTTTTGCACATTACGGCAGACTGAGTCCCCCTTTTTACAGATTACGGCAGACAGAGTCCACCTTTTACACATTACGGCAGACAGCATCCCCTTTATACACATTACGGCAGACTGCGTCCCCCTTTTTACACATTACGGCAGATAGTCCCACTTTTTTCACATTACGGCAGACAGAGTCCACCTTTTACACATTACGGCAGACAGTTCCCCTTTTTACATATTACGGCAGACTGCGCCCCCCTTTTTACACGTTACGGCAGACAGCGTCCCCTTTTTACACATTACGGCAGATAGCACACCCTTTTTACAAATTACGTCAGACAGCATCCTCTTTTTAAACATTACGGCAGACAGCGTCCCCTTTTTACACATTACGGTAGACAGTCCTACTTTTTACACATTATGGCAGACTGCGTCTCCCTTTTTACACATTACGGCAGACTGCGTCCCCCTTTTTACACATTATGGTAGACAGAGTCCACCTTTTACACATCACGGCAGACAGCGTCCCCTTTTTACACATTACGGCAGACATTTCCCCTTTTTACACATTACGGCAGACTGCGTTCCCCCTTTTTACACATTACGACAGATAGTCCCCCTTTTACACATTACGGCAGACTGCGCCCCCCTTTTTACACATTACAGCAGACAGAGTCCACCTTTTACACATTACGGCAGACAGCTTCCCCTTTTTACACATTACGGCAGCCAGCATCCCCTTTTTACACATTACGGCAGACTGCGTCCCCCTTTTTACTCATTACGTCAGACTGCGTCCCCCTTTTTACACATTACAGCAGACTGCATCCCCCTTTTTACACATTACGGCAGACAGAGTCTACCTTTCACACATTACGGCAGACAGCGTCCCATTTTCACACATTACTGCAGACAGCGTCCCCTTTTTACGCATTACGGCAGACAGCGTCCCCTTTTTACGGATTACGGCAGGCAGCATCCCCTTTTTACACATTACGGCAGACAGTGTCCCCCTTTTTACACATTACGGCAGACAGAGTCCACCTTTTACACATTATGGCAGACAGCGTCCCCTTTTTACACATTATGGCAGACAGCGTCCCCTTTTTACACGTTATGGCAGACAGAGTCCACCGTTTATACATTACGGCAGACAGCATCCCCTTTTTACACATTACGGCAGACTGCGTCCCCCTTTTTACACATTACTGCAGATAGTCCCCTTTTTACACATTACGGCAGACAGTCCCCCTTTTTACACATTACGGCAGACTGTGTCCCCCTTTTTACACATTACGGCAGACTGTGTCCCCCTTTTTACACATTATGTCAGACTACATCCCCCTTTTTACACATTACGTCAGACAGAGTCCACCTTTTACATATTACGGCAAACAGTGTCCCCTTTTTACACATTACGGCAGACAATTCCTCTTTTTGCACATTACGGCAGACTGCGTCCCCCTTTTTACACATTACGGCAGACAGAGTCCACCTTTTACTCATTACGGCAGACAGCATCCCCTTTATACACATTACGGCAGACTTCGTCCCCCTTTTTACACATTACGGCAGATAGTCCCCCTTTTTACACATTACGGCAGAGAGAGTCCACCTTTTACACATTACGGCAGACAGTTCCCCTTTTTACACATTACGGCAGACTGCGTCTCCTTTTTACTCATTACGACAGACAGCTTCACCCTTTTACACATTACAACAGACAGCATCCCCCTTTTACACATTAGGTAGACAGACCGATAGATAGATAGATAGATAGATAGATAGATAGATAGACAGACAGACAGACAGACAGACAGAATAGAATAGATGATACTTACCATCTCTCCGCTGGCTCAGGCAGTCAGGCTCCTCGGTGCTGGCAGCACCGGGGGCAGGGGAGAAGAAAGACAAGTGAGGAGGGAGCCGCAGCAGCACAGTGTAATTGCCGGCGGCGCCGCTGCAACTGTCCCTCTCCTTCTGCATTGGCTGGCTGCCGCAGCTGTGAATGCTGGGATGAGGAAAGTGCATCCCAGCAGTCATAGCAGCAGCGGCCAGCCTATGTGGAAGAAGAGCAACTGCTGCAGCGGCACCGCTACCAATTACATAGCGCTGCTGCGGCTCCCTCCCTCCTCCCCCTCCCTCCTCTTCCTTCTCCTTTGCTCCTCTCATCCTCCGACACATGCAGCTTGTAATGAGTCAATTTGACTCAATTTTCTGATGTCCTACAAAATGCGGTTGTATCCAGTGTCCACTTAACCACGGACATGTTGACAAGTGGAACAGGGCAGACTAAGGACTATATGACTGTAACAGCCCACTGGGTAGCTGTATGGCCTCCCGCAGCAACAACAGCAGCGGCACCAGTAGCAGTATCTCGCAAACACCAACTCGTTCCTAGGCTGGGTACGCTATGTATCACCGCTTTCCCTAAGAGGCACACAGCTGACAACCTCTTACGGAAACTGAGGAACATCATCGCAGAATGGCTTACCACAATTGGACTCTCCTGGGGATTTGTGATATCAGACAACGCCACCAATGCGTGCATTACATCTGGGCAAATTCCAGCATGTCCCATGTCCCACGTGTTTGTGCCGCACACTTGTGTCGCTTAGCTTGGCCATCCAGCTACCTAATTGCACCTCTTTTTCTTCTTTGCATCATGTGCTGTTTGGGGACTAGTTTTTGAATAGTGCCATCTTGTCTGCAACTGCAGTGCCACTCCTAGATGGGCTAGGTGTTTGTGCCGCACACTTGTGTCACTTAGCTTAGTCATACAGCCACCTCGGTGCAACTTTTAGGCCTAAAAACAATATTGTGAGATGTGAGGTGTTCAGAATAGACTGGAAATGAGTGGAAATGAATGTTATTGAGGTTATTAATACTGTTGGAGCAAAATTACCCCCAAATTCTGTGATTTTAGCTGTTTTTATGTTTTTTTCAAAAATCATCCAGATCCAAAACCAAAACACGAAAGGGTGGTTTAGGCAAAACCAAGCCAAAAGCAAAACATGAAAGTGGAATTAGAACCAAAACACAAAACACGAAAAGTGCCAGCCGCACATCTCTAATTTTTCTATGCGTCACCTATGTGGCTGAGGTAGAAGGACAAGGAGACCCCCGCAAGACAAAACCCGAACACTGTACTCTCAAGGATCACAACGGTGACCACCATATATTGAAAGGAGAGTGACTGGTCACCACTGTAAATCAATTCTTGTTAATAACAATTGAATAGGTTAGGCATTATTACAATACCCCAATTCAATCAGTGTCTATAACAGCAATCACCGGTTATAACTTTGAAAGGCACAGAAACGGCTTACATCAACCAATCACATAAATCACAGGTAACAACGTTAAGATATAAGTACCCGCTTCAAGTATTTCAGGGCAGGAAATGTTCCAGCATTAAATGTGGCACAATTACTAGACTGTCCACAGGTGGCACAGTACGCCAAGGAACAACTTTCAGTCCCTGCACTGTGGTCTCCGTTTAGTGTCAGCGCCTCCGATTTTATAAAACTTGCACGGCAATGGTGAATTCATGAGATAGTGTTGACGGACACCAGGTAAGTATTTGTAGGGAAAACGTGCAGGGTGGGTGACTTTAAATGTAACACAGCAACAACGAATAATGGTGCTAGTCGGTATTTGTATCCACGGGAAGGTAAGTTAGTTAGCATCCAGTCTCGTAGTGCAAACTAGTAAAGTCATAAAACAGTTCTGGCTGGCAGAGTAAGAACAGGGATTCGAACTACTCTGTCCCTTTAATTTAACTGTATAATAACAAGTGGATGTAGTTCATATATAATATCACCACCTGGGGGCAGTGGTAAGGCACTGTTAACTGAGGAGTCCTTGGCTGGGCTATTTGGGGTCAGGGGCGTCTCCCTTGTTCCCAGGCAGGGCCGGCTCCAGGCATGTTCGAATAGAGCGGCCGCGCAGGGCGCCACCCTTAATGGGCGCCGCGCGCTGGTGCCGCCATATTCGTACCTGGAGCCGACCCTGCTGTTCAGCTCTCCCCGGCCTTTAACTGTGGTGCGCGATATGCGCGCTGCGCGGCGCCGGCGTCTGACGTCAGACGCCGGCGCCGCGCAGCGCGCATACAACACACCACCGTTGAAGTCATCCAGGCAAGCCTGCAGACAGCCACACTCCCCCTCCCCGCAGATCACACCACCGTTGAAAGAGTCCTCCGGTCCCGGCCCGCGCCCTCTGACAGCAGCAGTGCCTCCCTCCCATGCCGCAGGTATTGTGGGGGGCATTTATGGATCTGTCACTGTGGGGGCATTTATGGATCTGTCACTGGGGGCATATCTGGCACTGTGAGGTCAGCTGCACTGTGGGGGGCATTTATGGATCTGTCACTGTGGGGGCATTTATGGATCTGTCACTGGGGCATATCTGGCACTGTGGGGTCAGCTGCACTGTGGGGGGCATTTATGTATCTTGCACTGTGGGGGCATTTATGTATCTGGCACTGTGGGGTCATCTGCACTGTGGGGGCATTTATGGATCTGTCACTGTGGGGGCATATCTGGCACTGTGGGGTCAGCTGCACTGTGGGGGGCATTTATGTATCTGGCACTGTGGGGGCATATCTGGCAATGTGGGGTCATCTGCACTGTGGGGGCATTTATGGATCTGTCACTGTGGGGGCATTTACGGATCTGTCACTGTGGGGGCATATCTGGCACTGTCGGGTCAGCTG
Source organism: Pseudophryne corroboree (assembly GCF_028390025.1). Classification (NCBI taxonomy): domain Eukaryota; kingdom Metazoa; phylum Chordata; class Amphibia; order Anura; family Myobatrachidae; genus Pseudophryne; species Pseudophryne corroboree. Next base: position 735,296,723 of record NC_086446.1, read on the forward strand.
CACTAGTGGGGGGCATTTATGTATCTGGCACTGTGGGGGCATATCTGCGCTGTGGGGGCATTTATGTATCTGCACTGTGGGGGCATTTATGTATCTGGCACTGTGGGGGCATTTCTGTATCTGGCACTGTGGGGGCATATCGGCACTGTGGGGGCATTTATGTAGCTGGCACTGTGGGGGTACATCTGCACTGTGGGGGCACTTATTTATCTGGCACTGTGGGGGCATTTATTTATCTGGCACTGTGGGGGGCATTTATTTATCTGGCACTGTGGGGGGCATTTATTTATCTGGCACTGTGGGGGGCATTTATTTATCTGGCACTGTGGGGGGCATTTATTTATCTGGCACTGTGGGGGGCATTTATTTATCTGGCACTGTGGGGGCATATCTGGCACTGGGGGCATTTAATGTATCTGGCACTGTGGGGAGCATTTATTTATCTGGCACTGTGGGGGGCATTTATTTATCTGGCACTGTGGGGGGCATTTATTTATCTGGCACTGTGGGGGGCATTTATTTATCTGGCACTGTGGGGGCATATCTGGCACTGGGGGCATTTAATGTATCTGGCACTGTGGGGGCATATCTGGCACTGGGGGCATTTAATGTATCTGGCACTGTGGGGGCATATCTGGCACTGGGGGCATTAATGTATCTGGCACTGTGGGGGAATATCTGGCACTGGGGGCATTAATGTATCTGGCACTGTGGGGGAATATCTGGCACTGGGGGCATTAATGTATCTGGCACTGGGGGCATTAATGTATCTGACACTGTGGGTGGCAATAATGTATCTGGCACTGTGTGGGCACTTATGCATCTGGCACTGGGGGCATTTATGCATCTGGCACTGGGGGCATTTATGTATCTGGCCCTGTGGGGGCATATCTGGCACTGTGGGGGCATTTTTATATCTGGCACTGTGGGGACATATCTGGCACTGTGTGGGCATTTTTATATCTGGCACTGTGGGGACATATCTGGCACTGTGGGGGCACTTATGTATCTGGCACTGTGGGGGCACTTATGTATCTGGCACTGTGGGGGGCATATCTGCACTGTGGGGGCATTTATGTATCTGGCACTTTGGGGGCATTTATGTATCTGAACTGTGGGTGCATATCTGGCACTGTGTGGCCATTTATGTAGCTGGCACTGCTAGGGGGGCATGTCACGTGTAGCTGGCACTGCTGGGGGGGGCATGTCACGTGTAGCTGGCACTGCTGGGGGGCATGTCACGTGTAGCTGGCACTGCTGGGGGGCATGTCACGTGTAGCTGGCAGTGCTGGGGGGCATGTCACGTGTAGCTGGCACTGCTGGGGGGCATGTCATGTAGTGTTCCCGCTAGGCGTCTGTGGCTAGGCAATGTCTCAGTGCTCTCCCTGGTGCAATGTGTCTCAGTGCTGTGCCTGGCGCAAAGTGTATAGGAGGTTCTACCTGGTGCAGTGTGTATTAGCTGCACTACTGTGTGGTGTAATGCAAATTGCCACTATTATGTGGCCACGTACCTTCCCCACGAAGTAACTCCCCTTAATTTTTGCTGCGCGCCTTCGGCGCGCACTGTCCGTGCTTTGGCATACAGGTATGGGAACAACAAGCAGTATGTACATCATTTTGCCCTCCTAACTTAAAAATGTGCCCTCCCTGTGATCAGCACCATGCCCTAAAAAGTGAACACTATCATGTGTAGCTGGCACTGCTGGGGGCATGTCATGTGTAGCTGGCACTGCTGCGGGGCATGTCATGTGTAGCTGGCACTGCTGGGGGGCATGTCATGTCTATCTGGCACTGCACATTATGTGTATCTGGCACTATACTGTAGACATTGTGTGTAAGGAACACTACTGTGGCTATGTGTAAGGCTGCTAATTGTGTGAAAATACATTTATAGTTTGATGATATGAAGTTACGAGGCCACGCCCACTTTTCCAGAGGCCACGCCCACTTTTCCGGGAGCGGGGGGGGGGGGGCGCTTTTACATTTTCTCGCTCAGGGTGCTAGTAGGCCTGGAGCCGGCCCTGTTCCCAGGGTTCACCACTAGTGCCAGACCCCATCTATACAAATTTATCTGTGGGGTGGAGGGGCCCAATAATATCACATACCTCCCATCTGTCCCAATTTCAGCGGGACAGTCCCGCTAATTGGACACTGTCCCGCTGTCCCTCCCGCAGGTCGCAGTGTTCCACGGGCTGGGGGGGGGGGCAGTTAGGAGATCCTGTGATCACCGCTGCTCTGCTTTGAAAAGCAGCTGGTGATCACACTGAATAGATACCGTGCGCATGCGCACGGCATCTATCAGCACAAGGAGGAGAGCCGAGGGCTATCCAGCAGCTCATGGAGCGCTGGACACCCCTCCAAAATGACGAAAACGGGTGTCGCAGCAATAGGCCCCACCACCTTACAGAGAGGCCCCGCCCCTCTACTAGAAACTTTGCCCGCTTTTCACGCGGCGTGTCCCTCTTCTAAAGAAACAAAAGTTGGGAGGTACGTATGATATCAGCCAGCTGGGGAAGTTTGTGAGTGTACCCTGCAGTGGTTCTATCTCTCTGCCTCCGCCGGGTGCTGGACACTGGGATCCAGCTCTCTGTCTCTCTGTGGGCGGCTGGCGGGGAAACTCCAATCTCCCTGTGTGCAGCTCTGATGGGCGGCTTTACGCTGCCACCAGCCGCGTCTCTCCCTCTCTCTGGCCGCGGCGGCGCCTCTGCCTGGCGCTGGACCCAGCCGCGTCTCCCTCCCACGTGGTGCGGCCCCGTCCCTCCAGCTGCCGCTGATTTCCTTGCGCTCCGGCTAGCTGCGGCTTTCTCCCTCTCCTGTACGCGCGGCGGCTCAGCTCCAGCCACGGATCCTGTCTCTCCTGCTCTCTGGCCGGTGAGCTCCTCCTCCTTTCTTCCCACTCCCCTCTCCTCCAATCCCCGGGCTCCAGAGGTTCCCGCTCTCCAGAGCCGCTGTATTCTCCTGGGTCCCTGCACCTCCTCTTTTCAGCCCCCCTTCCGTGGGGCATTGCTAGGCAACGCAGGGGAAGGCAATTAACCCTTACAGGGCCATTTAAACTGCAGCATTGGCCTCTAATAAGACTCTGTAGTTTGTAGAAAGTAGAGATGAGCGCCTGAAATTTTTCGGGTTTTGTGTTTTGGTTTTGGGTTCGGTTCCGCGGCCGTGTTTTGGGTTCGAACGCGTTTTGGCAAAACCTCACCGAATTTTTTTTGTCGGATTCGGATGTGTTTTGGATTCGGGTGTTTTTTTCAAAAAACACTAAAAAACAGCTTAAATCATAGAATTTGGGGGTCATTTTGATCCCAAAGTATTATTAACCTCAAAAACCATAATTTACACTCATTTTCAGTCTATTCTGAATACCTCACACCTCACAATATTATTTTTAGTCCTAAAATTTGCACCGAGGTCGCTGTGTGAGTAAGATAAGCGACCCTAGTGGCCGACACAAACACCGGGCCCATCTAGGAGTGGCACTGCAGTGTCACGCAGGATGTCCCTTCCAAAAAACCCTCCCCAAACAGCACATGACGCAAAGAAAAAAAGAGGCGCAATGAGGTAGCTGTGTGAGTAAGATTAGCGACCCTAGTGGCCGACACAAACACCGGGCCCATCTAGGAGTGGCACTGCAGTGTCACGCAGGATGGCCCTTCCAAAAAACCCTCCCCAAACAGCACATGACGCAAAGAAAAAAAGAGGCGCAATGAGGTAGCTGTGTGAGTAAGATTAGCGACCCTAGTGGCCGACACAAACACCGGGCCCATCTAGGAGTGGCACTGCAGTGTCACGCAGGATGTCCCTTCCAAAAAACCCTCCCCAAACAGCACATGACGCAAAGAAAAAAAGAGGCGCAATGAGGTAGCTGTGTGAGTAAGATTAGCGACCCTAGTGGCCGACACAAACACCGGGCCCATCTAGGAGTGGCACTGCAGTGTCACGCAGGATGTCCCTTCCAAAAAACCCTCCCCAAACAGCACATGACGCAAAGAAAAAAAGAGGCGCAATGAGGTAGCTGACTGTGTGAGTAAGATTAGCGACCCTAGTGGCCGACACAAACACCGGGCCCATTTAGGAGTGGCACTGCAGTGTCACGCAGGATGTCCCTTCCAAAAAACCCTCCCCAAACAGCACATGACGCAAAGAAAAAAAGAGGCGCAATGAGGTAGCTGACTGTGTGAGTAAGATTAGCGACCCTAGTGGCCGACACAAACACCGGGCCCATTTAGGAGTGGCACTGCAGTGTCACGCAGGATGTCCCTTCCAAAAAACCCTCCCCAATCAGCACATGATGCAAAGAAAAAGAAAAGAAAAAAGAGGTGCAAGATGGAATTGTCCTTGGGCCCTCCCACCCACCCTTATGTTGTATAAACAAAACAGGACATGCACACTTTAACCAACCCATCATTTCAGTGACAGGGTCTGCCACACGACTGTGACTGATATGACGGGTTGGTTTGGACCCCCCCCAAAAAAGAAGCAATTAATCTCTCCTTGCACAAACTGGCTCTACAGAGGCAAGATGTCCACCTCATCATCACCCTCCGATATATCACCGTGTACATCCCCCTCCTCACAGATTATCAATTCGTCCCCACTGGAATCCACCATCTCAGCTCCCTGTGTACTTTGTGGAGGCAATTGCTGCTGGTCAATGTCTCCGCGGAGGAATTGATTATAATTCATTTTAATGAACATCATCTTCTCCACATTTTCTGGATGTAACCTCGTACGCCGATTGCTGACAAGGTGAGCGGCGGCACTAAACACTCTTTCGGAGTACACACTTGTGGGAGGGCAACTTAGGTAGAATAAAGCCAGTTTGTGCAAGGGCCTCCAAATTGCCTCTTTTTCCTGCCAGTATAAGTACGGACTGTGTGACGTGCCTACTTGGATGCGGTCACTCATATAATCCTCCACCATTCTATCAATGTTGAGAGAATCATATGCAGTGACAGTAGACGACATGTCCGTAATCGTTGTCAGGTCCTTCAGTCCGGACCAGATGTCAGCATCAGCAGTCGCTCCAGACTGCCCTGCATCACCGCCAGCGGGTGGGCTCGGAATTCTGAGCCTTTTCCTCGCACCCCCAGTTGCGGGAGAATGTGAAGGAGGAGATGTTGACAGGTCGCGTTCCGCTTGACTTGACAATTTTGTCACCAGCAGGTCTTTCAACCCCAGCAGACTTGTGTCTGCCGGAAAGAGAGATCCAAGGTAGGCTTTAAATCTAGGATCGAGCACGGTGGCCAAAATGTAGTGCTCTGATTTCAACAGATTGACCACCCGTGAATCCTTGTTAAGCGAATTAAGGGCTCCATCCACAAGTCCCACATGCCTAGCGGAATCGCTCCGTGTTAGCTCCTCCTTCAATGTCTCCAGCTTCTTCTGCAAAAGCCTGATGAGGGGAATGACCTGACTCAGGCTGGCAGTGTCTGAACTGACTTCACGTGTGGCAAGTTCAAAGGGCATCAGAACCTTGCACAACGTTGAAATCATTCTCCACTGCGCTTGAGACAGGTGCATTCCACCTACTATATCGTGCTCAATTGTATAGGCTTGAATGGCCTTTTGCTGCTCCTCCAACCTCTGAAGCATATAGAGGGTTGAATTCCACCTCGTTACCACTTCTTGCTTCAGATGATGGCAGGGCAGGTTCAGTAGTTTTTGGTGGTGCTCCAGTCTTCTGTACGAAAGTGTCCCGCAATTCTTCTGGCCACCGACAGCATCTCTTGCACGCCCCTGTCGTTTTTTAAAAAATTCTGCACCACCAAATTCAAGGTATGTGCAAAACATGGGACGTGCTGGAATTTGCCCATATTTAATGCACACACAATATTGCTGGCGTTGTCCGATGCCACAAATCCACAGGAGAGTCCAATTGGGGTAAGCCATTCCGCGATGATCTTCCTCAGTTGCCGTAAGAGGTTTTCAGCTGTGTGCGTATTCTGGAAACCGGTGATACAAAGCGTAGCCTGCCTAGGAAAGAGTTGGCGTTTGCGAGATGCTGCTACTGGTGCCGCCGCTGCTGTTCTTGCGGCGGGAGTCCATACATCTACCCAGTGGGCTGTCACAGTCATATAGTCCTGACCCTGCCCTGCTCCACTTGTCCACATGTCCGTGGTTAAGTGGACATTGGGTACAGCTGCATTTTTTAGGACACTGGTGACTCTTTTTCTGAGGTCTGTGTACATTTTCGGTATCGCCTGCCTAGAGAAATGGAACCTAGATGGTATTTGGTACCGGGGACACAGTACCTCCAACAAGTCTCTAGTTGGCTCTGCAGTAATGATGGATACCGGAACCACGTTTCTCACCACCCAGGATGCCAAGGCCTCAGTTATCCGCTTTGCAGTAGGATGACTGCTGTGATATTTCATCTTCCTCGCAAAGGACTGTTGAACAGTCAATTGCTTACTGGAAGTAGTACAAGTGGGCTTACGACTTCCCCTCTGGGATGACCATCGACTCCCAGCGGCAACAACAGCAGCGCCAGCAGCAGTAGGCGTTACACGCAAGGATGCATCGGAGGAATCCCAGGCAGGAGAGGACTCGTCAGAATTGCCAGTGACATGGCCTGCAGGACTATTGGCATTCCTGGGGAAGGAGGAAATTGACACTGAGGGAGTTGGTGGGGTGGTTTGCGTGAGCTTGGTTACAAGAGGAAGGGATTTACTGGTCAGTGGACTGCTTCCGCTGTCACCCAAAGTTTTTGAACTTGTCACTGACTTATTATGAATGCGCTGCAGGTGACGTATAAGGGAGGATGTTCCGAGGTGGTTAACGTCCTTACCCCTACTTATTACAGCTTGACAAAGGGAACACACGGCTTGACACCTGTTGTCCGCATTTCTGGTGAAATACCTCCACACCGAAGAGCTGATTTTTTGGGTATTTTCACCTGGCATGTCAACGGCCATATTCCTCCCACGGACAACAGGTGTCTCCCCGGGTGCCTGACTTAAACAAACCACCTCACCATCAGAATCCTCCTGGTCAATTTCCTCCCCAGCGCCAGCAACACCCATATCCTCCTCATCCTGGTGTACTTCAACACTGACATCTTCAATCTGACTATCAGGAACTGGACTGCGGGTGCTCCTTCCAGCACTTGCAGGGGGCGTGCAAATGGTGGAAGGCGCATGCTCTTCACGTCCAGTGTTGGGAAGGTCAGGCATCGCAACCGACACAATTGGACTCTCCTTGTGGATTTGGGATTTCGAAGAATGCACAGTTCTTTGCTGTGCTGCTTTTGCCAGCTTGAGTCTTTTCATTTTTCTAGCGAGAGGCTGAGTGCTTCCATCCTCATGTGAAGCTGAACCACTAGCCATGAACATAGGCCAGGGCCTCAGCCGTTCCTTGCCACTCCGTGTCGTAAATGGCATATTGGCAAGTTTACGCTTCTCCTCCGACAATTTTATTTTAGGTTTTGGAGTCCTTTTTTTTCTGATATTTGGTGTTTTGGATTTGACATGCTCTGTACTATGACATTGGGCATCGGCCTTGGCAGACGACGTTGCTGGCATTTCATCGTCTCGGCCATGACTAGTGGCAGCAGCTTCAGCACGAGGTGGAAGTGGATCTTGATCTTTCCCTAATTTTGGAACCTCAACATTTTTGTTCTCCATATTTTAATAGGCACAACTAAAAGGCACCTCAGGTAAACAATGGAGATGGATACTAGTATACAATTATGGACTGCCTGCCGAGTGCAGACACAGAGGTAGCCACAGCCGTGAACTACCGTACTGTACTGTGTCTGCTGCTAATATAGACTGGTTGATAAAGAGATGTCTATGTAACTATGTATGTATAAAGAAGAAAGAAAAAAAAACCACGGTTAGGTGGTATACAATTATGGACGGACTGCCTGCCGAGTGCAGACACAGAGGTAGCCACAGCCGTGAACTACCGTACTGTACTGTGTCTGCTGCTAATATAGACTGGTTGATAAAGAGATGTCTATGTAACTATGTATGTATAAAGAAGAAAGAAAAAAAAACCACGGTTAGGTGGTATACAATTATGGACGGACTGCCTGCCGAGTGCAGACACAGAGGTAGCCACAGCCGTGAACTACCGTACTGTACTGTGTCTGCTGCTAATATAGACTGGTTGATAAAGAGATGTCTATGTAACTATGTATGTATAAAGAAGAAAGAAAAAAAAACCACGGTTAGGTGGTATACAATTATGGACGGACTGCCTGCCGAGTGCAGACACAGAGGTAGCCACAGCCGTGAACTACCGTACTGTACTGTGTCTGCTGCTAATATAGACTGGTTGATAAAGAGATGTCTATGTAACTATGTATGTATAAAGAAGAAAGAAAAAAAAACCACGGTTAGGTGGTATACAATTATGGACGGACTGCCTGCCGAGTGCAGACACAGAGGTAGCCACAGCCGTGAACTACTGTACTGTACTGTGTCTGCTGCTAATATAGACTGGTTGATAAAGAGATGTCGTAGTAGTATGTATGCATAAAGAAGAAAAAAAAACCACGGTTAGGTGGTATACAATTATGGACGGACTGCCTGCCGAGTGCAGACACAGAGGTAGCCACAGCCGTGAACTACCGTACTGTGTCTGCTGCGACTGGATGATAAATGATATAAAAAAAATATATATATCACTACTGCAGCCGGACAGGTATATATTATATATTATATAATGACGGACCTGCTGGACACTGTCTGTCAGCAGAATGAGTTTTATTTTTATAGAATAAAAAAAACAACAACACACAAGTGAAGTCACACGACGAGTGTTTAACTTTTTCAGGCAATCACAATATAAGTATACTACTAACTATACTGGTGGTCAGTGTGGTCAGGTCACTGGTCAGTCACACTGGCAGTGGCACTCCTGCAGCAAAAGTGTGCACTGTTTAATTTTAATATAATATTATGTACTCCTGGCTCCTGCTATAACCTATAACTGGCACTGCAGTGCTCCCCAGTCTCCCCCACAATTATAAGCTGTGTGAGCTGAGCAGTCAGACAGATATATAATATATATAGATGATGCAGCACACTGGGCTGAGCCTGAGCAGTGCACACAGATATGGTATGTGACTGAGTCACTGTGTGTATCGCTTTTTTCAGGCAGAGAACGGATATATTAAATAAACTGCACTGTCTGGTGGTCACTCACTATATAATATTATGTACTCCTGGCTCCTGCTATAACCTATAACTGGCACTGCAGTGCTCCCCAGTCTCCCCCACAATTATAAGCTGTGTGAGCTGAGCAGTCAGACAGATATATAATATATATAGATGATGCAGCACACTGGGCTGAGCCTGAGCAGTGCACACAGATATGGTATGTGACTGAGTCACTGTGTGTATCGCTTTTTTCAGGCAGAGAACGGATATATTAAATAAACTGCACTGTCTGGTGGTCACTCACTAGTAAACTCTCTGCACTCTCTACACTTCTACAGTACTCCTCCTAGTCCTAAGCTCCAGTAAATCTCTCTCTCTTATAATCTAAATGGAGAGGACGCCAGCCACGTCCTCTCCCTATCAATCTCAATGCACGTGTGAAAATGGCGGCGACGCGCGGCTCCTTATATAGAATCCGAGTCTCGCGATAGAATCCGAGCCTCGTGAGAATCCGACAGCGTCATGATGACGTTCGGGCGCGCTCGGGTTAACCGAGCAAGGCGGGAAGATCCGAGTCGCTCGGATCCGTGTAAAAAAAGCTGAAGTTCGGGCAGGTTCGGATTCCGAGGAACCGAACCCGCTCATCTCTAGTAGAAAGGGTACCTCAAACACGGGTACCACAGTAGAAGTGTGGTTTTTTGCACATCTACGATCAGGTCTGAATTAGGCCCTTGGTCTCTGAGTGAAGGATGAATCGGATTTGGATAATCTAGCCCTCCCCTTACATGAACCCGAACACATATGGACAGTACTGTACCTCAGGGGTGCTGCATGACGGGCAGATTATTAGGCTAAAAAGACAGATAACCTTATACCTGAAGTGATCTATGTAGAGGTAATACAAACTTTCTTACATGCAATACAAATCTGCAGTGAACAGGCTGAGGACAGACTGGGAACATTTTTGATGCTACGCTGCATTGAGAAAAAGTCCATTTCTAAAGTGTCATGTATTAATGTATGAAGTGGTCTTCGTAGTTTAGCTAACAGATAGCTTCACACAGGACTAGTTTTCCATCAGCAAAGCAATAGCTTGTAGCACAAGGGAAAGGAAAAAGGAAAATTTATTTTGTCAGCCTTCTCAGGGAGAGTTTTATTTAACAACGCACACACGTAAACTTAAGAAAGGGATACTGTCACCTACCTACTTTTCTGTCACCAGTTATGTGTGGTGAGGTAAATGGCTGTGGCGGTACCGGCAAGTACCACAGCCAGACTTACACACAATATATGAGCCCAAGGGTTCATGTGGACATTATACAAAGGTGCAGCAGTACGCAGGGCCGTAACTAGGTGTGTGCCAGTGGTGCCTTGCACACAGCGCAATTGCACTGTGGGCGCACCACCTGTATGGCCGCTACTTGCTCTCACTGCCTCCTGCCTCCCACCGCTGCAGTGCTGCCCTGCACGCAGAGGGGGTTTCTGATCTTTTTCATGTAAAGAAACCGGATCCACAGGCTGCTATTTAAGTTCCACCCCACCAGAATTTGGCTCCACCCACTTCAAAGACCCGCAAATTGTGGGTTGTGCTCTTCTGCTGTGTGCACTTGTGCTGCTGTAACCTTCCGACTGCCTCAGTCCCTCCACTGGCTGCTGCATCCTATAACTACAGCCCATTGCCTGGTTCTCTTCCTGGAGGCACTTGTAAGTGATATTATTCTAAAAATACTTATATCTGCCGTAATGTTTAAAATGGGGACTCTGCTGCTGTAATGTGTAAAAAGGGGACTCTGCTGCTGTAATGTGTAATAAGGGGGACTCTGCTGCCATAATGTGTAAAAAGGGGACTCTGCTGCTGTAATGTGTAATAAGGGGGACTCTGCTGCCATAATGTGTAAAAATGGGACTCTGCTGCTGTAATGTGTAAAAAGGGGGACTCTGCTGCCATAATGTGTAAAAAGGGGACTCTGCTGTCATAATGTGTAAAAAGGGGGACTCTGCTGCCGTAATGTGTGAAAGGGGGACTCTCCCTGCTGTAATGTGTAAAAAGGGGGCTCTACTTGCTGTAATGTGTAAAAAGGGGGACTCTTCTGCCGTAATGTGTAAAAAGGGGGCATTACTTGCCGTAATGTGTAAAAAGGGGGACTCTGCTGCCGTAATGTGTAAAAAGAAGGAGTCTACCTGCTTTAATGTGTAGAAGGGAGCTCTACCTGCCATAATGTGTAATATGGGGCTCTGCCTGGCGTAATGTGTAACGGGCTCTACTGGTGTAATGTGTGTAAGTGGCACTACTGTGTGGCATAATTTGAATAATGGAGACTGCTGTGTAGCGTAATATAAATTGGTATTATTTTGTGGCCACGCCCCTTCCCATGAAGCCACGCCCCTATATTTTTGCCAATGGCCTATTTTAAAAACAGGGGAGGCGCCAATACTGTAATGTTTAGTTACGGCACTGGCAGTACATATATACCAGTGATGTGCGCTGAGTTGAGGCAGAGCCTTTCCTGTCATACTAACGTTTATGCCAGAGTTTTGATTGTATATGAAAAATACAAAGAACATATTATAAATGTCTTCTTTGTATTATTTCAATAATTTTTAGAGTCAATATTTTGCAGTAAAAAGTCTATGGCAGGTGAGACAGTGCCTCCCCTGTCTACTGTGTCCGCACATCTCTGATCAAAACTCACCAAATTTCCAGCAGTATATTCTGCTGCACCTGTGTATAATGCGCGCATGCACCCTTGATCTCATATATTGTGTGTAAATCTGGCTCTGGTACTAGCCAGTGCATTGGCGTTTCTATAATGGGTGCAGTGTGTGCGGTGCACATGGTCCCCTGGGTCCAGGGGGCCCATAACACACAAACTGCACCCATATATTATACTTACCCCTCTGTAATCCCACGACGGCGGCCCTGCTGTGCGGGCACAAATCACTCGTAAAATGGCCGCCACGGCCATTTCTGAGTAATTTGCTCATGTGCACTGGAAGTGTCCCCGGGATCAAAGTCCAGGCGCCATATTCCCAAAGACATGCACATGCCCAGTAGGCTCTGCCAGAGTCTACTAGCTGCCGGAGAGGAGGGGGTCCGTGCCAGAGGCTGCACGCGGGTCCCCTCCTCTCTTAAAATGCCCCTGAGCCAATGCCTCCACAGCCATTTACCTTACCACACGTCTCTGGTATACACTGATGGAAATTTTACTTACTACATTACTCAGTGCCGTTTCTAGGGGCGGGCGAGCCGTGCAACCGCACGGGGCGCCCGCCGCGGCACTATGTTACTCCTTCTCGCCTCTCCCGAGCGCTCCTGCTCGGGGGGCGGAGTTTCGCGGAATGACGCGTTGCGTCGTGACGTCACGACGCAAACGCGTCATTCCGCAAAGCCCCGCCCCCCGAGCAGGAGCGCTCGGGAGAGGCGAGAAGGAGAAGCAAGAAGAAGGAGGAGGCGGCCGGCGTGAGGGACGTGAGGCGGCGGGACCGAAGAGCGGGAAGACGTAAGTATTCTCTCTCTCTCCCCCCCCTCTCCCCCTTCCTTCTCCTCAGCTTGAAACCTGCCTGCCGCTGCCGCACTGTGTAAAATGGGGGCACCTGCTTATGGGGATACCTGCCTGCCACACTGTGTAATATGGGGGCACCTGCCTATGGGGATACCTGCCTGCCACACTGTGTAATATGGGGGCACCTGCCTATGGGGATACCTGCCTGCCACACTGTGTAATATGGGGGCACCTGCCTGCGTACTGTGTAATATGGGGGCACCTGCCTGCGTACTGTGTAATATGGGGGCATCTGCCTGCGTACTGTGTAATATGGGGGCACCTGCCTGCGTACTGTGTAATATGGGGGCACCTGCCTGCCACACTGTGTAATATGGGGGCACCTGCCTGCGTACTGTGTAATATGGGGGCACCTGCCTGCCACACTGTGTAATATGGGGGCACCTGCCTGCGTACTGTGTAATATGGGGGCACCTGCCTGCCACACTGTGTAATATGGGGGCACCAGCCTGCCACACTGTGTAATATGGGGGCACCTGCCTGCGTACTGTGTAATATGGGGGCACCTGCCTGCGTACTGTGTAATATGGGGGCACCTGCCTGCGTACTGTGTAAAATGGGGATATCTGCCTGCCGTGCTGTGTAAAATGGGGATATCTGCCTGCCGTGCTGTGTAAAATGGGGATACCTGCCTGCTGTACATTGTAAAATGGGGATACCTGCCTGCGTACTGTGTAAAATGGGGGCACCTGCCTGCGTACTGTGTAAAATGGGGATACCTGCCTGCGTACTGTGTAAAATGGGGATACCAGCCTTCCGCGCTGTGTAAAATGGGGACACCTGCCTGCCGCGCTGTGTAAAATGGGGACACCCGCCTGCCGCGCTGTGTAATATGGGGACACTTGCCTGCTGTAATGTGTAAAAAGGGGACTTTTTTATTTTTATTTTTCCCCCCTGTGGTGGGTGTGATGATATCAGATGAGGCCATGCCCACTTTAATGAGACCACGCCCATTTTAATCAGGCCACACACCCTTGTCGGGAGCGCGCGCGCATGCTTTTTCTTTTTATGGCTATATGGTGGGGGGGGGGGGGGCACACTTTTTTTTTTTTTTAGAGCAATAGGGGGGGGGGGGCGCATTTTGAAATCTCGCACTGGGAGCCAAATTGTCTAGAAACGGCCCTGACATTACTCCTCCCAACCCTCCTGAATAGCACTGATTTATCACTGTCAGAGCTCAGTGAAGAGGTAGGCAAAATCACACCAGCTAGTGGTCCTCTGCCTCCTACCTCCTCGCTATCATGTGCCTTACCTCTGAAGGGATGCTCTATCTCTACAGACGGTTCTCCCTTAGCTGATGATGTTGCTCCCAGAGATGATGCAGCTGGGTGTTATCAGGTAAGTAAACTCTCCTCACAACTGCCATTTGGAGAGTTTCTGGGATGGGAGTACTATATATATATATATATATATATATATATACATATAGAAACCGTGAACAAATGCACACTCCTCCATTAATTTTTAAATGGTGCTCCCTTAAGTCTGTTCCTTCTTAGGTCCAGGATATTTACTATTGTGGGTAAAAGGGCACTCAAACACTGTAGTAATGATATATAAATGTATTGATTCCAAGAAAACAGCACACTTTAAAAATCCATGTCCATGGCAATGGTGAAGGATAGAAGCTCATGTGTCCATAATGACTCAAGCAAAAAAGAATTCACTTCAGTTCATGAAATTTTCAACATCAAATCAACATATGAGAAAAAGTTATTGAAATCCAAACTTATCAGTTAGTCGACCTCGGTCATTAAGTGACCGTCATAGACTCCTGCATCCTGACACAAATCACCACTGCTGCCACGGCCATCCACAAACACCCTCCTGAGACTGAACCTTATATACCAGAAGAAATCATTTAATTACCTCAATCAATACCTCAATTAATCACAGGTGCTCCAACATGCCTTCCACAAGTCCAGCGTGTGTCTCAGTGTAACGCGCATGTGCCGTTTCAAACCAGCCAGGCTACTTCCTGCAGCGGTGTCACCAGAGCAACACAATGACACACGGTCCGCTCGCCTGAGCATCTCTTGACTCCGCCTTGTGAGTCATCGCCTATCTCACTTCCGGGGGAGGTGCTGAATCGTGACACTAGACACACGCTATTTATGGTCACCATGGTAACCCTTGTCTGCGCTACACAGGTACAATCCTGCGTTCCACAGACAGGGAAGCCAAAAACCACTCTCTGTGATCAGCCCAACTCATGTAAGACCCATCAGCACCACTGTTATATTTCACCTCTGCGGATGCCACTAACCAGAGTCAAAATAAATGCCCATTATGGGCGCAAGCCGTTGCTTGTAGTTAGTATTATCGGCTACCTTTGTATGTGTGCGACAGGTACAATCCTGCGTTACACCACCAGGCTAGCCTTAACCCCTGAGGTGAATGTCGGCAATTGCGCCGCTCCACTGTCGGCAACACCAGCTAATGGAGTAAAGCATGTCACTTAAAAACACCTGTGTATAATTAACTAAACAAAAATGCAGCCAATTACCCAAAGGTGCATGTGGTAGGCTAGTGGCCACAGTATTAAAAAAATGTGTTTCCAGTGACAAATATCGTATCTTATCTTCTAAAAACATTGAACAACATGACAATAACAAGACAAACAAATACGAGGATGTCTAAACATCCACTATCACGTAATAAAGCATGATTAATTCAATCATATGTATGTAGCATTCTTAAACTCAAATGTATACTTCGCTATTGTTCACAAAAAACAACGAAAATTAATATTTTCATTAAGGCCACGTGGTGCTCTCGTGTCCAATCTATACATCCACTTTGCCTCCCTTTGTAAAAGTAAACGTCCCCGATCACCTCCCCGGTTCGTTTTAGGGATGTGATCTATAATCATGGTTTTCAAAGAAGCAATCTGATGTCATTTCTCTAAGAAATGTCTTGCTACCGGCTTATCGCTCTGTTTATTCATCAAGGCTTGCCTTATGGACAGACGGTGATTAGCCATTCTTTCTCGAAATGTTGTGGTGGTCTTTCCCACATAATAAAGCCCACAAGGGCATATCAGGATGTAGATGATATGAGTAGTTAAACATGTAACATAATGTTTAATAGGTATTTTCCTTCCATTATGGGGATGTGCGACAAGTTTTTCCTACTAACATACTGTTGCACGTCGTACAACCATGGCAACGATAACAACCTTGTTTATTTGCATTAAGCCAAGTCTGTTGTGCATTGATGTCAAAATGTTTAGTGGGTTGCATTAACAACTGTTTTAAATTAGGTCCTCTTGAATACGAGATCAAAGGCTTATTACCAATATGCTTCAGAGCCTTGTCTGTACCCACAATGGGCCAATTCTTCTTAATAGCACGTGCGAAAGCCGGTGCATTTACGTCATAATGAGTAGTAACCACCATCCTGTTGGAAATCTTTGACGTTTTCTCCTTATATCCTTGGGTAAAAATATGTCTCGCTCTTTTGAGTGCCCTTTTGACAGTCCCAGATGTATAACCCCTCTGTTCAAATTTTGCCACCATTTCACAGAGTTGAGCCCCAGCCATTTCACTCTGTGTGTTGTTCCTGAGAACCCTTAAAAACTGGGAAATAGGGAGGCCATCCTTCAAGGATTTTGGATGATGACTTGTCGCATACAGTAAGGTATTCCTATTGGTATCCTTTTGATAGAGTGTTGTACCTAATCTGTTATTTTGGCGAAATATAGATACATGCAGAAATTCAATCTGGTCGGACTGGATATTGTAGGTGAAGCGAATAGGACTATCAAGACAATTCAATGCGTCTACCATATCAACAAAACTGTCCTTAGTGTTCCCCCAAATGATGAAAATATCATCTATAAATCTGTAATAGTGCAGAATGCTGGGACCATAGACAGGGTAGATGTAACTTTCTTCATATTGCGTCATGAAAATGTTTGCGTACGCTGGTGCCAAATTAGAACCCATTGCGGTCCCAGCATTCTGCACATAAAACGATTCTCCATATTGAAAATGATTCAAAGTCAGAACAGTCATGATCATCTCACATAGAAATTCAACCGGTGGAACGACAAAATCAACATCAATGACCGCTTGTCTTACCGCATCTACCCCCGCCTCGTGCGGTATCACAGTGTACAAAGATGAGACATCCATTGTTGCAAATACGCACTCCTGCTCATACAGATCTATCTCTTTAAGTCTGTTGAGAAAATCCCCTGTATCCCGAATGTAGCTTCTGCTTCTCACCTCAATTGGTTGAAGCAAGAAATCTATATATTTCGCAAGTGGTTGCAAAACCGATCTTTCAGCAGAAACTATGGGTCGACCTGGGGGTTTCTCAACAGACTTATGAATTTTAGGGATACAATATAAAATGGGACACACAGGGTATTCCACCGTCAACAAAGCAACCAGTGTCTCATCTAACCAATTGTTGATCAAACCTAAATTCAAAAGTTTGTCCACCTTTTTCTTAATATCATGCATGGGATTATGTGTCATTTTCCTATATGTCTGACTATCCGCTAGTTGAGACCTCACGTCATCATCGTAATATTGATAGTCCAGAACAACAACACCTCCCCCTTTGTCCGCATTGCGGATAACTATCTCTTGATTGGCCTGTAATGACTTGATGGCCCTCTGCTGCTCTGGACTAACATTACGATAACGGCGCGATGTCCCAATCATATCAGTGAAATCACTTTCCACCATTCTCAGGAATGATTTTATACTGGAGTTTGTACTCAATGGATCAAAATTACTTGGTTTAGACAATTCAAATATATTACCATCTGTGTTGACGGACTGTATGTCCTTAAAATATTCCCTTAACCGTAATTTACGGCACATCTTGTACAAATCCACCTGCATGTCAAAAGATTCACATGTAAATGTGGGAACAAACGACAGCCCCAGTGCTAATAAAGATGACTCTGCCTCCGTTAACACATATTTGGACAGATTGAAAACATTATTTAACATTATTTCTTTCTTCCCCTTCTTCCTGAGCCCCCTCCTTGTGCGCCCCTTCTTAATTTCCTGCCTCCTGTGTCTATAGGGTCTGTTGTCACCCCTAAAAAAGCCTGACCACTCGGTGGTAATGATTCGCTGTTTTCGGCTTCTGAAGAGGAGTATGAGGAGTCTACTGAAAAGGGTACTCTGTATTTACGATAATGCATGCGTTGTCTAGGACCTCTGTTAGATTCACCTGTTAACCACCTATAAACAGTGTGATTTTTATAATCACTTTGCACTGTTTCCAATTCCATTTATCACTTTTATCATCAATGAGTTTTGTCTGGGACTGTTCTCTGAGCTCCTCCAGGTCATCTCTAGTTCGAACCAATGCCTGCCCTACCTCTTCCACCACCAATAGGATAAGGTCCAATGAGCACTTGTTAAGAACTCCGCACCACTTGCTGCAAAATTTTGGATTGGTGCGGCCTATGGTGGGGACATTATTAATCCTGAAACCTCTTGGAATCTTTTTTTGGCGGTAATAGTCGGACAGGAACTGACCATGGAGGACCAAATCCACCTCTCTTTTACTAAGACGTAATAATTTATAATATAGATCTACGGCACTATCCGCTGGTATTTGACCAAACTCCTCCTGCTCAAATAATACCCGCTCAGCGCCCTCATCCGTCAAACTAATCTGGGCATTCTCAGCATTTGATAATAATTGGTCATCCAACAGCCGCACTCCCTGGGACATATTATCTAACAACAAAACCAAAGGATTTCTTGAGAAAAAAAAAGACAAAAAGCAAGAGGGAACTCCTATGCTGCTTCACTGCCAATCCGACCAGTTTGAAGAAATTGCTACATACAATTCTCAAATTCCATAATATTGGAGGTCATTCCGAGTCGTTCGCTCGGAAAATTTCTTCGCATCGCAGCGTTTTTCCGCTTAGTGCGCATGCGCAATGTCCGCACTGCGACTGCGCCAAGTAAATTTGCTATGAAGTTTGGATTTTTACTCACGGATTTTTCTTCGCTCAGGCGATCGTAGTGTGATTGACAGGAAATGGGTGTTACTGGGCGGAAACAGGCCGTTTTATGGGCGTGTGGGAAAAAATGCTACCGTTTCCGGAAAAAACGCGGAAGTGGCTGGAGAAACGGAGGAGTGTCTGGGCGAACGCTGGGTGTGTTTGTGACGTCAAACCAGGAACGACAAGCACTGAACTGATCGCAGATGCCGAGTAAGTCTGGAGCTACTCAGAAACTGCTACGAGATGTGTAATCGCAATATTGCGAATACATCGTTCGCAATTTTAAGATGCTAAGATTCACTCCCAGTAGGCGGCGGCTTAGCGTGTGCAATACTGCTAAAATTGCCTTGCGAGCGAACAACTCGGAATGAGGGCCATTGTACATATGCAATGACAGACATAAACATATAATCATAAAAATAAAAATAAAACTACGATATTTGCACCTGCGAATAACTGGAATGCCTTAATCACTCAACATATATATTTCAATGAGGTACCATCTGTAGTGGATAGTATTGCCAATACGATCCAATATGTAGAAACCGTGAACAAATGCACACTCCTCCATTAATTTTTAAATGGTGCTCCCTTAAGTCTGTTCCTTCTTAGGTCCAGGATATTTACTATTGTGGGTAAAAGGGCACTCAAACACTGTAGTAATGATATATAAATTTATTGATTCCAAGAAAACAGCACACTTTAAAAATCCATGTCCATGGCAATGGTGAAGGATAGAAGCTCATGTATCCATAATGACTCAAGCAAAAAAGAATTCACTTCAGTTCATGAAATTTTCAACATCAAATCAACATATGAGAAAAAGTTATTGAAATCCAAACTTATCAGTTAGTCGACCTCGGTCATCAAGTGACCGTCATAGACTCCTGCATCCTGACACAAATCACCACTGCTGCCACGGCCATCCACAAACACCCTCCTGAGACTGAACCTTATATACCAGAAGGAATCATTTAATTACCTCAATCAATACCTCAATTAATCACAGGTGCTCCAACATGCCTTCCACAAGTCCAGCGTGCGTCTCAGTGTACCGCGCATGTGCCGTTTCAAACCAGCCAGGCTACTTCCTGCATCGGCGTCACCAGGGCAACACAATGACACACGGTCTGCTCGCCTGAGCGTCTCTTGTTTCCGCCTTGTGAGTCATCGCCTATCTCACTTCCGGGGGTGGTGCTGAATCGTGACACTAGACACACGCTATTTATGGTCACCATGGTAACCCTTGTCTGCGCTTCACAGGTACAATCCTGCGTTCCACAGACAGGGAAGCCAAAAACCACTCTGTGTGATCAGCCCAACTCATGTAAGACCCATCAGCACCACTGTTATATTTCACCTCTGCGGATGCCACTAACCAGAGTCAAAATAAATGCCCATTATGGGCGCAAGCCGTTGCTTGTAGTTAGTATTATCGGCTACCTTTGTATGTGTGCGACAGGTACAATCCTGCGTTACACCACCAGACTAGCCTTAACCCCTGAGGTGAATGTCGGCAATTGCGCCGCTCCACTGTCGGCAACACCAGCTAATGGAGTAAAGCATGTCACTTAAAACAAACCTGTGTAGCCTACCACATGCACCTTTGGGTAATTGGCTGGATTTTTGTTTAGTTAATTATACACAGGTGTTTTTAAGTGACACTTGCAAAATATATAGATTTCTTGCTTCAACCAATTGTGGTGAGAAGCAGAAGCTACATTCGGGATACATGGGATTTTCTCAACAGACTTAAAGAGATAGATCTGTATGAGCAGGAGTGCGTATTTGCAACAATAGATGTCTCATCTTTGTACACTGTGATACCGCACGAAGCGGGGGTAGATGCGGTAAGACAAGCGGTCATTGATGTTGATTTTGTCGGTCCACCGGTTGAATTTCTATGTGAGATGATCATGACTGTTCTGACTTTGAATCATTTTCAATATGGAGAATCATTTTATGTGCAGAATGCTGGGACCGCGATGTGTTCTAATTTGGCACCTGCGTACGCAAACATTTTCATGACGCAATATGAAGAAAGTTACATCTACCCTGTCTATGGTCCCAGCATTCTGCACTATTACAGATTTATAGATGATATTTTCATCATTTGGGGGAACACTAAGGACAGTTTTGTTGATATGGTAGACTAGACGCATTGAATTGTCTTGATAGTCCTATTCGCTTCACCTACAATATCCAGTCCGACCAGATTGAATTTCTGGATGTATCTATATTTTGCCAAAATAACAGATTAGGTACAACACTCTATCGAAAGGATACCGATAGGAATACCTTACTGTATGCGACAAGTCATCATCCAAAATCCTTGAAGGATGGTCTCCCTATTTCCCAGTTTTTAAGGGTTCTCAGGAACAACACACAGAGTGAAATGGCTGAGGCTCTACTCTGTGAAATGGTGGCAAAATTTGAACAGAGGGGTTATACATCTGGGACTATCAAAAGGGCACTCAAAAGAGCGAGACAAATTTTTACCCAAGGATATAAGGAGAAAACGTCAAAGATTTCCAACAGGATGGTGGTTACTACTCAATATGACGTAAATGCACCAGCTTTTCGCATGTGCTGTTAAGAAGAATTGGCCCATTGTGGGTACGGACAAGGCTCTGAAGCATATTGGTAAT
The DNA here is from genome assembly GCF_028390025.1 of Pseudophryne corroboree. Taxonomy (NCBI): domain Eukaryota; kingdom Metazoa; phylum Chordata; class Amphibia; order Anura; family Myobatrachidae; genus Pseudophryne; species Pseudophryne corroboree. Next base: position 735,318,015 of record NC_086446.1, read on the forward strand.
AAGCCTTTGATCTCGTATTCAAGAGGACCTAATTTAAAACAGTTGTTAATGCAACCCACTAAACATTTTGACATCAATGCACAACAGACTTGGCTTAATGCAAATAAACAAGGTTGTTATCGTTGCCATAGTTGTACGACGTTCAACGGTATGTTAGTAAGAAAAACTTTTGCACATCCCCATAATGGGAGGAAAATACCTATTAAACATTATGTTACATGTATAACTACTCATATCATCTACATCCTGATATGCCCTTGTGGGCTTTATTATGTGGGAAAGACCACCACAACATTTCGAGAAAGAATGGCTAATCACCGTCTGTCCATTAGGCAAGCCTTGATGAATAAACAGAGCGATAAGCCGGTAGCAAGACATTTCTTGGAGAAAGGACATCAGATTGCTTCTTTGAAAACCATGATTATAGATCACATCCCTAAAACGAACCGGGGAGGTGATCGGGGACGTTTACTTTTACAAAGGGAGGCAAAGTGGATGTATAGATTGGACACGAGAGCACCACGTGGCCTTAATGAAAATATTAATTTTCGTTGTTTTTTGTGAACAATAGCGTAGTATACATTTGAGTTTAAGAATGCTACATACATATGATTGAATTAATCATGCTTTATTACGTGATAGTGGATGTTTAGACATCCTCATATTTGTTTGTCTAGTTATTGTCATCTTGTTCAATGTTTTTAGGAGATAAGATACGATATTTGTCACTGGAAACACATTTTTTTTAATACAGTGGCCACTAGCCTACCACATGCACCTTTGGGTAATTGGCTGGATTTTTGTTTAGTTAATTATACACAGGTGTTTTTAAGTGACATGCTTTACTCCATTAGCTGGTGTTGCCGACAGTGGAGCGGCGCAATTGCCGACATTCACCTCAGGGGTTAAGGCTAGCCTGGTGGTGTAATGCAGGATTGTAACTGTCGCACACATACAAAGGTAGCCGATAATACTAACTACAAGCAACGCTTGCGCCCATAATAGGCATTTATTTTGACTCTGGTTACTGGCATCCGCAGAGGTGAAATATAACAGTGGTGCTGATGGGTCTTACATGAGTTGGGCTGATCACACAGAGTGGTTTTTGGCTTCCCTGTCTGTGGAACGCAGGATTGTACCTGTGAAGCGCAGACAAGGGTTACCATGGTGACCATAAATAGTGTGTGTCTAGTGTCACGATTCAGCACCACCCCCGGAAGTGAGATAGGCGATGACTCACAAGGCGGAGACAAGAGACGCTCAGGCGAGCTGACCGTGTGTCATTGTGTTGCCCTGGTGACGCCGATGCAGGAAGTAGCCTGGCTGGTTTGAAACGGCACATGTGCGGTACACTGAGACGCACGCTGGACTTGTGGAAGGCATGTTGGAGCACCTGTGATTAATTGAGGTATTGATTGAGGTAATTAAATGATTTCTTCTGGTATATAAGGTTCAGTCTCAGGAGGGTGTTTGTGGATGGTCGTGGCAGCAGTGGTGATTTGTGTCAGGATGCAGGAGTCTATGACGGTCGTGCGTCGCCGCCATTTTCACTCGTGCTTTGGAGATTGAACGGAGAGGACATGGCTGCGTTCTCTCCCTGAAAAGCTCCGTAATCTGTGCTCAGTGTGCTGCAAATATCTGATCAGTGTGCTGCATTGTGGGGACTGGGGACCACCAGTATATAATATATACTTTTCTATAGCTTCTATACTGCTTGTCAATACACACATGGGTCACAGTTACACAGCTCTGTACTGATATATACAATAATATACAGGTTGAGTCTCCTTTATCCAAAATGCTTGGGACCAGAGGTATTTTGGATATGGGATTTTTCCGTATTTTGGAATAATTGCATACCATAATGAGATATCATGGTGATGGGACCTAAGTCTAAGCACAGAATGCATTTATGTTTCATATACACCTTATACACACAGCCTGAAGGTAGTTTTAGCCAATATTTTTTTATAACTTTGTGCATTAAACAAAGTGTGTGTACATTCACACAATTCATTTCTGTTTCATATACACCTTATACACACAGCCTGAAGGTCATTTAATACAATATTTTTAATAACTTTGTGTATTAAACAGAGTTTGTGTACATTGAGCCATCAGAAAACAAAGGTTTCACTATCTCACTCTCACTCAAAAAAGTCTGTATTTCGGAATATTCCGTATTTCGGAATATTTGGATATGGGATACTCAACCTGTATATACTTTTTGTTATGCACACCAGTGCCTGCAGGAAAGTACTGGTGTCAGGACTGTTATGCACTCCAGTGCCTGCAGGAATGTACTGGTGTTTGAACTGTTATGCAAAACAAATGGACTTACAGACAGACTGGGGAATATGACATAACGTACACAGAAGGTGATAGGGTAACAAAATACACACAAAGTGAACAGAGAAGCCCAGAGGCTAAGGAACTGGGTATCTCCCTTGTATTAGAACTTCTCAGATGAGAAAAGCAAGATGTTGTGTTTTAATACGTAGAGAACCCGAAATGCTGTTGCTAAGGGCAACAGCAAAACCCTAAAGGGTTACCAACGGGTGTGGCAGTAAACTCCTTGGTCAGAGATGGAATGATAGACACAAGGAGAGTCTCCACAATCCTAATTCTCACTTGCAATGCACAGGTTCAGCTTACTGCCACTAAACTGACCCCTGACACCTAGCAAAGTGAGACAGGATTAGACAGGCAAGTCTTAGAATACAGCCGCAAACTTGCTAAGTTCACAGAGTAGTAACAGAACCCCAGCAAGCTAAACGACTGACTCCAGTCTTACTGCTAGGTCTGGATTGGCAGAGTGTAATACCAAATCCCCAGGCCTATTTGCAGTAAGCAACAAACAAATACAAAGCTACACAGTACTGGCTAACTTTCAGAAACTGACTAACCAACAAAGATTCAGCAGCATCTGCTTACCCTGAGAAGAGGCCTTATAAAGCAGGTGCTGTCCACGCCCCACTCAGACCTCACAGACTGTGAGCACAAAAACCAGCACCGGATCCCCTGCCATGCACAGAGCCTATAACCACTGCACAGCAAAAGACCCGAACCGGAGTATCAGCTGCGCTCAGGTCACTCCGCTAGCACTTGTCTCCCGGTTGCCATGACGACGTGGCAGCACAGGGCAGGAGACCCTAACAGTACCCCCCCTCTGACGAGGGGTCAAAGAACCCCTACCACCGGGTTTATCGGGGAACTGCGAGAAGAAAGAGCGTATCAGTCTGGGGGCATGAAGATCACAACTGCGCACCCACGACCGCTCCTCCGGGCCATACCCCTTCCAGTGCACCAAAAATGACAGCCGACCCCGAACCACCTTGGAGTCAAGAATCCTTTCAACAACAAACTCCCTCTGGCCACGTATCAGAAGAGGGGAAGGTCTTCCACTGGAAGAGAAGGATTACTAATCGCCCGTTTTAAAAGGGAACAATGAAATGTTTTATTGATACCCAAAGAACGGGGCAGATCTAACTGAAATGCCACCGGATTGATAACCCTGGTGATCTTATAAGGGCCGATGAACCGGGGGCCTAACTTATGAGATGGCTGTCTCAACTTCAAATTCTTGGTAGACAACCAGATGAAGTCTCCTAATTTGAAGCTGCAGGGTCTTTTCCGCTTATCAAAAACCCTTTTGGTCACTAATGACACAGACACAAGGGCTTTCTTCACTTTCCGCCAAATACCTCTAAGGACCGAAACCACAGAGGAACCACCAGGCGTGGAGTCCAGGGGGTCAAAAGAATTGGCCTTAGGATGATGCCCATACACACAAAGGAAGGGAGAGATCCCTGTAGCAGAGTGAGCCGCGTTGTTATAGGCAAACTCCGCCATGGACAGATGAGCAACCCAGTCAGTCTGACACTTGGAGACATAACACCTGAGGAACTGCTCCAAGGACTGGTTCACCCTTTCAGTCTGCCCATTAGACTGTGGATGGTAGCCCGACGACAAGCTGACAGAAATCTGGAGATCGGAACAAAATGCCCTCCAGAATTTGGCCACAAACTGGGATCCGCGGTCAGAGACCACATCAAGTGGCAACCCGTGGAGACGCACAACATGCAGCATAAATAATTCAGACAGGCGTCTGGCCGATGGCAGCCCAACCAGTGGAACGAAGTGCGCCATCTTCGAAAACCTGTCAACGACAACCCAGATGGCTGTCATCCCCGAGGATTTGGGCAAGTCCACCACAAAATCCATTGAAATGTGGGTCCATGGCTTAGATGGGATAGAGAGTGGATGTAATGGGCCAACAGGAACCCCTCTAGGAGTCTTATTTCGGGCACAGATGTCACATGCCCGAACCCACTGATCCACATCCTTAGCCACCGAGGGCCACCACACCGCCCTAGATAGCAACTCCCGAGTTCTGGCAATACCCGGGTGACCTGCAGACTTCTTGGCATGGAATTCCAGGAACACTCGCTGTCTTAACCTAGCAGGCACAAACAAAAGACCTACCGGAAGGTCTGGAGGAGCCTGCTCCTGTGCTCTAAGGACTAATGATAAGAGGTCCTGGGTAATGCCCACTTTAATACATGATGGGGAAACAATGGGCAACGGCTCCTCGGTGGTTTCCTGGATTGGAGCAAAACTCCGCGAGAGCGCATCAGCCTTGATGTTTTTTGACCCAGGGCGATATGTTATCAAAAAATTAAAGCGAGCAAAAAACAAAGACCATCGTGCCTGCCTGGCATTGAGACGCTTCGCTGACTCTAAATATGCCAGATTCTTATGGTCAGTGAGAATTGAGACCACAAACTTAGCCCCCTCAAGCCAGTGTCTCCACTCCTCGAGTGCATCCTTAATAGCCAACAATTCCCGGTTACCCACGTCATAATTCATCTCGGCAGGCGAAAATTTACGGGAAAAGTAAGCACAGGGATGAAGGCGATTATCAGACACTCCCATCTGAGAAAGCACTGCCCCAATACCCATCTCAGAGGCATCCACCTCCACCACAAAAGGACGCTCTGGATCTGGGTGTCGCAGCACCTTGGCCGAAACAAATGCCCTTTTGAGACGGGCAAAAGCCGCTTTAGCCTCACAAGACCAGTGAGCAACATCCGCCCCTTTCTTAGTGAGTGCCACCAAGGGCGCCACTATAGACGAAAATCCAGCGATAAATTGTCTATAAAAATTCGCAAAGCCCAGGAAACGCTGAAGCGCCTTCAAACTAGTGGGCTGCACCCAATCCAGGACTGCCTGTACCTTGGAACCCTCCATTTGGAAACCTTCTGGGGAGATAATATATCCTAGAAATGCGATTTGCTGAACTTCAAATTCGCACTTCTCCAGCTTCGCCCCAAGCCGGTGGTCTCTGAGTTTCTGGAGGACTAAGCGTACATGCTTCCGATGTTCCTCCAGGGAATGGGAGAAGATTAGGATGTCATCTAAGTATACAACTAAGAATCTATCCAAATATTCCCTGAGCACATCATTCATGAAATCCTGGAAGACTGCCGGGGCATTACAGAGCCCAAAAGGCATCACCAAATATTCATAATGCCCTGAGTGGGTATTAAAGGCAGTCTTCCATTCATCCCCCTCTCTTATTCGGATTAGATTGTACGCACCGCGTAGGTCAATCTTAGAAAAAATGGTGGCAGTACGAAGCTGGTCAAACAAGACCGAAATGAGAGGCAGTGGGTATGAGTTTTTAATCGTGATACGATTCAATTCCCTGAAGTCGATGCAGGGTCGCAACGAACCGTCCTTTTTACCCACGAAGAAGAACCCCGACCCAACTGGAGACTGTGAAGGTCTGATAAATCCCTTAGCCAAGTTCTCCTGAATGTACTCTGCCATAGCCTGAGTCTCAGGACGTGACAGGGAGTACAACCTGCTCTTGGGAAGCTTAGCATTTGGCAACAAATCAATGGCACAGTCATAGGGGCGATGGGGAGGTAGTACCTCTGCAACTTTTTTGGAGAACACGTCCGCAAAATCTGCATAACACCCTGGCAATCCTGGCAAACTTAGCTGCGAGAGCCTGACTGGAAGGCTCAAGCAACTCCTGAAACAATCAGTACCCCAACTAAGAATCTCCCCAGAGACCCAGTCAAATTGAGGATTGTGGGCCCTTAACCAGGGTAACCCCAACACCAATGGGGCAAAAGTACAGACAGTCACATAAAAGGACAATTTTTCAGAGTGTGTGGCTCCAATAAACAAAGAAATCTGGCTAGTGCAAGAGGTAATTTTACCTTGGGATAATGGTTCCCCGTTTAACCCACAAATCTCAATTTCCGATGCCAAGGGTACTAAGGGAACAGAGTGTTTCAGGGCGAATTGGCGGTCCATAAAAACCCCGTCGGCCCCACTGTCCACAAAGGCCTCAGTCTTGACAGTTTGACCGAGGATCTTCAAGGTCACCGGAATGATAAAAGTCTTCTTGAGAAATTCTGACTTCTGGCCTGACAGGATATTTCCCATCACCCTCAGGCCCTGAAGTTTTCCGGCTTTTCTGGGCATGATACTACCACATGACCTTTATTCCCACAGTACAAACACAACCCCTGCTGTCTCCTCCGCGTCTTCTCACGCGAGGAGAGGCGGGTAGCCCCAATCTGCATAGGCTCCTCGGAAAATTCCTCAGAGTCTGAGGATCCCTTGGGAAGGAAGGAAATCTCAGTCTCCCTTTCAAGCCTACGCTCTCTCAGCCGTCTATCCACCCGGATGGATAACTGCATGAGCTGATCCAAGCTATCAGGCAAGGGATATTGTACCAGTTGGTCCTTTATCTGGTTAGAAAGACCTCTTCGGTACTGGTGTCTCAGGGCTGGGTCATTCCACTGGGTATCATGGGCCAACCTCCGAAACTCTGTACAGTAAACCTCAACTGGCCTTCGCCCTTGCTTAAGGATCGAAATCTGAGCCTCGGCTGAGGCCGTCTTGTCAGGGTCATCATACAACATGCCCAGTGCCGTAAAAAAAGCATCAACACTTTTAAGCGACGGACAGTCAGGCTGCAACCCATATGCCCAGACCTGTGGGTCTCCTTGTAGCAAGGAAATCACTATGCCCACCCGCTGAATCTCCGACCCAGAAGACTGAGGACTAAGCCGGAAGTATAGCTTGCAGCTCTCCTTGAAACAAAAGAACTGCGAGCGATCTCCAGAAAAACGATCCGGGAGATTTACTTTCGGCTCCTTAACCCCTGCAGGTGCTGCTGCTGCGGGAGCTCCGCCAGCAGCCTGGGAGGTGTGCATTTTAATGGACAAATCATTAAATTGTCGAGTCAGGACCTGCACCTGATCGACCACCTGTTGCAACGTATTTTGAGGGGTATGCTCCATATTCCCACAAAATTTCAACAGGAGTATTAGGCTGCTGAATATGTTATGCACACCAGTGCCTGCAGGAAAGTACTGGTGTCAGGACTGTTATGCACTCCAGTGCCTGCAGGAATGTACTGGTGTTTGAACTGTTATGCAAAACAAATGGACTTACAGACAGACTGGGGAATATGACATAACGTACACAGAAGGTTATAGGGTAACAAAATACACACAAAGTGAACAGAGAAGCCCAGAGGCTAAGGAACTGGGTATCTCCCTTGTATTAGAACTGCTCAGATGAGAAAAGCAAGATGTTGTGTTTTAATACGTAGAGAACCCGAAATGCTGTTGCTAAGGGCAACAGCAAAACCCTAAAGGGTTACCAACGGGTGTGGCAGTAAACTCCTTGGTCAGAGATGGAATGATAGACACAAGGAGAGTCTCCACAATCCTAATTCTCACTTGCAGTGCACAGGTTCAGCTTACTGCCACTAAACTGACCCCTGACACCTAGCAAAGTGAGACAGGATTAGACAGGCAAGTCTTAGAATACAGCCGCAAACTTGCTAAGTTCACAGAGTAGTAACAGAACCCCAGCAAGCTAAACGACTGACTCCAGTCTTACTGCTAGGTCTGGATTGGCAGAGTGTAATACCAAATCCCCAGGCCTATTTGCAGTAAGCAACAAACAAATACAAAGCTACACAGTACTGGCTAACTTTCAGAAACTGACTAACCAACAAAGATTCAGCAGCATCTGCTTACCCTGAGAAGAGGCCTTATAAAGCAGGTGCTGTCCACGCCCCACTCAGACCTCACAGACTGTGAGCACAAAAACCAGCACCGGATCCCCTGCCATGCACAGAGCCTATAACCACTGCACAGCAAAAGACCCGAACCGGAGTATCAGCTGCGCTCAGGTCACTCCGCTAGCACTTGTCTCCCGGTTGCCATGACGACGTGGCAGCACAGGGCAGGAGACCCTAACACTTTTCTATAGCTTCTATACTGCTTGTCAGGACACGTGTCACAGTTACACTGCTCTGTACTGATATACAGTAATATTATATATACTTTTCTATAGCTTCTATACTGCTTGTCAGGACACATGGGTCACAGTTACACCGCTCTGTCTGTACTGATATATACAATAATATATATACTTTTCTTATTTTCTATAGCTTCTATACTGCTTGTCAGGACACATGGGTCCCAGTTACACCACTCTGTCTGTACTGATATATGCAATAATATATATACTTTTCTATAGCTTCTAGTATTACAGTGCAGCATTTTGGTGACTAACACTATATAGTTGTACAGTAGGCCATTGCTGTATCTTGCAGCTCTGTGTCACTGCAAGTATCCATCAATTCCATTTTCTTCCAGTGATTTGGACCAATAATGCCATTGATTAGAACAAATAATTCCAGTGATTTTGTCATTTTCTTCCAGTGATTTGGACCAATAATACTTTTGATTAGAACGAATAATTCCAGTGATTTTGTCATTTTCTTCCAGTGATTTGGACCAATAATACTTTTGATTAGAACGAATAATTCCAGTGATTTTGTCATTTTCTTCCAGTGATTTGGACCAATAATACCATTGATTAGAATGAATAATTCCAGTGATTTTGTCATTTTCTTCCAGTGATTTGGACCAATAATACCATTGATTAGAACAAATAATTCCAATGATTTTGTCATTTTCTTCCAGTGATTTGGACCAATAATACCATTGATTACAATGAATAAGTCCAGTGATTCTGTCATTTTCTTCCAGTGATTTGGACCAATAATACCATTGATTAGAACGAATAATTCCAGTGATTATGTCATTTTCTTCCAGTGATTTGAGGTGTTTGAGTCACTTAGCTTTAGCCGTCCAGTGACCACAGTGCACCTCTTTTTCTCTTTTCTTTGCATCATGTGCTGTTTGGGGGCAATTTTTTGAAGTGCCATCCTGTCTGACACTGCAGTGCCACTCCTAGATGGGCCAGGTGTTTGTGCCGTCCTCTTTGGTCGCTTTGCTTAGTAATCCAGCGATCTTGGTGCAAATTTTAGGACTAAAAATAGTATTGTGAGGTGTGAGGTGTTCAGAATAGACTGGAAATGAGTGGAAATTGTGGTTACTGAGGTTAATAATACTATGGGATCGAAATTACCCCCAAATTCTATGATTTAAGCTGTTTTTGAGGGTTTTTTGGAAAAAAAAACCACCCAAATCCGACAAAAATTTTTCAGGGAGGTTTTGCCAAAACACGTCCGAATCCAAAACACGGCCGTGGAACCGAATCCAAAACCAAAACACAAAACCCGAAAAATTTTCGGTGCACATCTCTAATATATATACACACATCCAAACAAGGACAATAAGGCACTCCAGAGACTAGATTAAAGCAGAAAATGTATTGTTGAGAGCGACGTTTCGGGGCAAAGCCCCTTCCTCAAAGCATACCAACATGGTATGCTTTGAGGAAGGGGCTTTGCCCCGAAACGTCGCTCTCAACAATACATTTTCTGCTTTAATCTTGCCTCTGGAGTGCCTTATTGTCCTTGTTTGGATGTGCATGTTGCTGTTTGGATTATGGCACCGGGGCATGTTGTCAGCAAACCTTGAGTGCTGGCTGAATTGCATTTGTATATTTATATATATATATATATATAGTTGCCGATCTCTTGTCCCGCTTTGCCTGTGAGCTCAGTCTCTGGCTCCCCCAGAATGAGCATGAGAAGCTTCCCCCGTGTGTCTGCTATATTACAAGTGGCACCACTACTGGTGTAATGTGAAGGGATATACAGCCAATATGACATGATGTGCTTCTCTGGCAGTGTAATGTGATGGGTGCCTTTACTGATATTATATGTAGGTCATCACAGTAGCTGGTATAATATAAAGTGTGTTTGGTTTATTTCCTGTCAGAGGCCAGTGTGTTTATTTTTTTCCTGTTGGAAGCCATTTAGGTTTTGGTTTTTTTAATTGAGACCAATGTCTTATATGGTTTTCTGTAATACAGTATAAGGCAGTCTTGTCCACTCCCCACCTACCACAAAAAATAAAGAGTATAGTATATAAAAAAAGGGGGGGGGCAAAGCGGTATCTTGCCCAGGGCCCCATGAGGTCTAAATCTGGCTCTGAGTGCAGCACCTGGCTCCCAGTAACAGGGAAGGAGCCAGCATTTTGGTGTCCTCTGGGTGTGGTAGTTCATTGAAGTACGAGTACAGAGACACTCTGATGGTTCTGTATTAAACTCAGTTCTGTGGTATAAAACTTCATTAGCGATCCTGTGACAGTGTTAATAGCCTGTACTCTTTTATGCTTAATGGAAATCTATAGGTGGAATTCAAGTATTGCTGCCCTCTCCCGCCCCCTATCGCATCCACCGGCAGCTATTGAAATGTTTCTGCTGACGGGCATAATATCAGCATTTCAACTCGCTACCCCCGGTAGTGGTGAGCTGAAATGCGTGAAAAGTGACCCGTATGGGGACACAAACGGGACATTTCACGATCGCACCCCTGATTTTAGTCGGGTTTAGGTGCTTTACGCCGCTAAACCTGACTGCTATGGGCATGATAGGGGTGATAAAAGGGGACAATTGAATATCACCCTGCGATCTTCCGTCACTTTGCACGGGAGATTGGGCGCGATATATCAACTGAATATTGCCCTATATAACAATAAAGTTGTAATTTTGTTTGTCTGTTCGTTCCGGCATTACACAAAAACTACTGGATGAATTTGGATTATGTTTTTACTATTGCATATCTAAGTGGTCTAGAAAGAAACTGAGGTGTGTATGGTCTCAATGTGACATCAGAGAGACGAGCAATAAAGGAATAACCAGGTGCTTGACACTTGGAGTATGCCATGTGCAGGTTCCTCAAGTTCAAAATGACTATATGTATATAACTATACATTTCTGGGGAGAAATATACTTCTTGGGACTGTTTATGAACTATGGAGATGAAAAGTTTTGGAATTTTTTTGGTATACATCCACACGAGCGAAGCCGCAGGAGTACCTAGTAATTTAATGAGTGTTATAATTGTTTGGTATATGTGGTGATCTAGCACCACATATATTCACCACTGTATATTCAGCCACTTCCAAGGTTGTAATAAGTACAACCTTGGAAGTGGCTGAATATACAGTGCACCCGGAAAGTATTCACAGCGCTTCACTTTTTCCACATTTTGTTATGTTACAGCCTTATTCCAAAATGGAATAAATAAATTTTTTCCCTAAAAAATGCACCTGAAGGACTCTCAGACCATGAGAAACAAAATTCTCTGGTCTGATGAGACAAAGATTTAACTTTTTGGCGTGAATGCCAGGCGTCATGTTTGGAGGAAACCAGGCACCGCTCATCACCAGGCCAATACCATCCCTACAGTGAAGCATAGTGGTGGCAGCATCATGCTGTGGGAATGTTTTTCAGTGGCAGGAACTGGGAGACTAGTCAGGATAGAAGGAAAGATGAATGCAGCATTGTACAGAGACATCCTGGATGAAAACCTGCTCCAGAGCACTCTTGACCTCAGACTGGGGAGGACGGTTTATCTTTCAGCAGGACAACGACCCTAAGCACACAGCCAAGATACCAAAGGAGTGGTTGCAGGACAACTCTGTGAATGTGCACTAGTGGCCCAACCAGAGCTCAGACGTGAATCCGATTGAACATCTCTGGAGAGATCTGAAAATAGCTGTGCACCAACGCTTCCCATCCAACCTGAAGGAGCTTGAGAGGTGCTGCAAAGAGGAATGGGTGAAACTGCCCAAAGATAGGTGTGCCAAGCTTGTTGCATCATATTCAAAAAGACTTGAGGCTGTAATTGCTGCCAAAGGTGCATCAACAAAGTATTGAGGCTGTGAATACTTATATACATGTGATTTCTTAGTTTTTTTATTTTTATATATAATAGCAAACTGCTCTGATCAAACTGGTAATACTCCTCAGGTGCTGCAGGAGGGGGTTACTTCTGGACAAGAAAAACAAAAGGATTTTTTCCCACGCACTCTGTGGGCTGTTAGTAAGAAGAACTGTATACTATATAATAGTGATGAGCGGGTTCGGTTCCTCGGAAACCGAACCCCCCCGAACTTCACCCATTTTACACGGGTCTGAGGCATACTCGGATTCTCCCGTATGGCTCGGTTAACCCGAGCGCGCCCGAACGTCATCATCCCGCTGTCGGATTCTCGCGAGATTCGGATTCTATATAAGCAGCCGCACGTCACCGCCATTTTCACTCGTGCATTGGAAATGTTAGGCAGAGGACGTGGCTGGCGTCCTCTCCGTTTATTGTTGAACTTGATTGTGCTTTATTGCTTAATTATGGGGAGGACTGGGGAGCAGCTGTATAATATAGGAGGAGTACAGTGCAGAGTTTTGCTGATCAGTGACCACCAGTTTTATCCGTTCTCTGCCTGAAAAAAATGCTCCTTATCTGTGCTCAGTGTGCTGCATATATCTGTGCTCACACTGCTTAATTGTGGGGACTGGGGAGCAGCTGTATTATATAGGAGGAGTACAGTGCAGAGTTTTGCTGACAGTGACCACCAGTATACGTTGTCTGCCTGAAAAAAACGCTCCTTATCTGTGCTCAGTGTGCTGCATATATCTGTGCTCACACTGCTTTATTGTGGGCACTGGGGACCACCAGTATATTATATAGGAGGAGTACCTTGCAGAGTTTTGCTGACCAGTGACCACCAGTATACGTTGTCTGCCTGAAAAACACGCCATATCTGTGCTGCATTGTAGTATATAGTAGGAGTACAGTGCATAATTTTGCTGACCACCAGTATATAATATATAGGAGTACGGTACAGAAGGCCACTGCTGTACCTACCTCTGTGTCGTCAAGTATACTATCCATCCATACCTGTGGTGCATTTCAGTTTTGCACAGTTTGCTGACCACCAGTATATAATATATATAGCAGTACGGTACAGTAGGCCACTGCTGTACCTACCTCTGTGTCGTCAAGTATACTATCCATCCATACCTGTGGTGCATTTCAGTTGGCGCATTATATATAGTAGTAGGCCATTGCTATTGATACTGGCATATAATTCCACACATTAAAAAATGGAGAACAAAAATGTGGAGGTTAAAATAGGGAAATATCAAGATCCACTTCCACCTCGTGCTGAAGCTGCTGCCACTAGTCATGGCCGAGATGATGAAATGCCATCAACGTCGTCTGCCAAGGCCGATGCCCAATGTCATAGTAGAGAGCATGTAAAATCCAAAAAACAAAAGTTCAGTAAAATGACCCAAAAATCAAAATTGATAGCGTCTGATGAGAAGCGTAAACTTGCCAATATGCCATTTACGACACGGAGTGGCAAGGAACGGCTGAGGCCCTGGCCTATGTTCATGGCTAGTGGTTCAGATTCACATGAGGATGGAAGCACTCATCCTCTCGCTAGAAAAATGAAAAGACTTAAGCTGGCAAAAGCACAGCAAAGAACTGTGCGTTCTTCTAAATCACAAATCCCCAAGGAGAGTCCAATTGTGTCGGTTGCGATGCCTGACCTTCCCAACACTGGACGGGAAGAGCTTGCACCTTCCACCATTTGCACGCCCCCTGCAAGTGCTGGAAGGAGCTCCCGCAGTCCAGTTCCTGATAGTCAAATTGAAGATGTCACTGTTGAAGTACACCAGGATGAGGATATGGGTGTTGCTGGCGCTGGGGAGGAAATTGACAAGGAGGATTCTGATGGTGAGGTGGTTTGTTTAAGTCAGGCACCCGGGGAGACACCTGTTGTCCGTGGGACGAATATGGCCATTGACATGCCTGGTCAAAATACAAAAAAAAATCAGCTCTTCGGTGTGGAATTATTTCAACACAAATGCGGACAACAGGTGTCAAGCCGTGTGTTGCCTTTGTCAAGCTGTAATAAGTAGGGGTAAGGATGGTAACCACCTAGGAACATCCTCCCTTATACGTCACCTGGACCGCATTCATCAGAAGTCAGTGACAAGTTCAAAAACTTTGTGTGACAGCGGAAGGAGTCCACTGACAACTAAATCCCTTCCTCTTGTAACCAAGCTCCTGTAAACCACACCACCAACTCCCTCAGTGTCAATTTCCTCCTTACCCAGGAAAGCCAATAGTCCTGCAGGCCATGTCACTGTCAAGTCTGACGACTCCTCTCCTGCCTGGGATTCCCCCGATGCATCCATGAGTGTAACGCCTACTGCTGCTGGCGCTGCTGTTGTTGCTGCTGGGAGTCGATCGGCATCCCAGAGGGGAAGTCGGAAGACCACTTGTACTACTTCCAGTAAGCAATTGACTGTCCAACAGTCCTTTGCGAGGAAGATGAAATATCACAGCAGTCATCCTGCTGCAAAGCAGATAACTCAGGCCTTGGCAGCCTGGGCGGTGAGAAACGTGGTTCCGGTATCCACCGTTAATTCAGAGGCAACTAGAGACTTGATTGAGGTACTGTGTCCCCGGTACCAAATACCATCTAGGTTCCATTTCTCTAGGCAGGCGATACCGAAAATGTACACAGACCTCAGAAAAAGAGTCACCAGTGTCCTAAAAAATGCAGTTGTACCCAATGTCCACTTAACCACGGACATGTGGACAAGTGGAGCAGGGCAGACTCAGGACTATATGACTGTGACAGCCCACTGGGTAGACATATTGCCTCCCACAGCAAGAACAGCAGAGACGGCACCAGTAGCAGCATCTCGCAAACGCCAACTCGTTCCTAGGCAGGCTACCCTTTGTATCACCGCTTTCCAGAAGAGGCACATAGCTGACAACATCTTACGGAAACTGAGGAACATCATCGCAGAATGGCTTACCTCAATTGGACTCTCCTGGGGATTTGTGACATCGGACAACGCCACCAATATTGTGCATGCATTACATCTGGGCAAATTCCAGCACGTCCCATGTTTTGCACATACATTGAATTTGGTGGTGCAGAATTATTTAAAAAACGACAGGGGCGTGCAAGAGATGCTGTCAGTGGCCCGAAGAATTGCGGGCCACTTTCGGCATTCAGCCACCGCGTGCCGAAGACTGGAGCACCACCAAACATTCCTGAACCTGCCCTGCCATCATCTGAAGCAAAAGGTGGTAACGAGGTGGAATTCAACCCTCTATATGCTTCAGAGGATGGAGGAGCAGCAAAAGGCCATTCAAGCCTATACATCTGCCCACGATATAGGCAAAGGAGGGGGAATGCACCTGACTCAAGCGCAGTGGAGAATGATTTCAATGTTGTGCAAGGTTCTGCAACC
Source organism: Pseudophryne corroboree (assembly GCF_028390025.1). Lineage (NCBI taxonomy): Eukaryota > Metazoa > Chordata > Amphibia > Anura > Myobatrachidae > Pseudophryne > Pseudophryne corroboree. The sequence goes on from NC_086446.1 coordinate 735,333,588, forward strand.
CTTTGAACTTGCCACACGTGAAGTCAGTTCAGACACTGCCAGCCTGAGTCAGGTCATTCCCCTCATCAGGCTTTTGCAGAAGAAGCTGGAGACATTGAAGGAGGAGCTAAAACAGAGCGATTCCGCTAGGCATGTGGGACTTGTGGATAAAGCCCTTAATTCGCTTAACCAGGATTCACGGGTGGTCAATCTGTTGAAATCAGAGCACTACATTTTGGCCACCGTGCTCGATCCTAGATTTAAAACCTACGTTGAATCTCTCTTTCCGACAGACACAAGTCTGCAGAGGTTCAAAGACCTGCTGGTGAGAAAATTGTCAAGTCAGGCGTGACCCGTGACCCGTCAACATCTCCTCCTTCACATTCTCCCGCAACTGGGGGTGCGAGGAAAAGGCTAAGAATTCCGAGCCCACCCGCTGGCGGTGATGCAGGGCAGTCTGGAGCGAGTGCTGACATCTGGTCCGGACTGCAGGACCTGCCAATGATTACTGACATGTCGTCTACTGTCACTGCATATGATTCTCTCACCATTGAAAGAATGGTGGAGGATTATATGAGTGACCGCATCCAAGTAGGCACGTCAGACAGTCCGTACGTATACTGGCAGGAAAAAGAGGAAATTTGGAGGCCCTTGCACAAACTGGCTTTATTCTACCTAAGTTGCCCTCCCTCCAGTGTGTACTCCGAAAGAGTGTTTAGTGCAGCCGCTCACCTTGTCAGCAATCGGCGTACGAGGTTACTTCCAGAAAACGTGGAGAAGATGATGTTCATCAAAATGAATTATAACCAATTCCTCCGTGGAGACATTCACCAGCAGCAATTGCCTCCAGAAAGTACACAGGGACCTGAGATGGTGGATTCCAGTGGGGACGAATTAATAATCTGTGAGGAGGGGGATGTACACAGTGAAAGGGGCGAGGAATCGGAGGATGATGATGAGGTGGACATCTTGCCTCTGTAGAGCCAGTTTGTGCAAGGAGAGATTGATTGCTTCTTTTTTTGGTGGGGGCCCAAACCAACCAGTCATTTCAGTCACAGTCGTGTGGCAGACCCTGTCGCTGAAATGATGGGTTCGTTAAAGTGTGCATGTCCTGTTTATACCACATAAGGGTGGGTGGGAGGGCCCAAGTACAATTCCATCTTACACCTCTTTTTTCTTTCATTTTTCTTTGCATCATGTGCTGTTTGGGGACAATTTTTTTGAAGTGCCATCCTGCCTGACACTGCAGTGCCACTCCTAGATGGGCCAGGTGTTTGTGTCGGCCAGTTGTGTCGCTTAGCTTAGTCACACAGCGACCTTGGTGCGCCTCTTTTTTTCTTTGCATCATGTGCTGTTTGGGGACAATTTTTTTGAAGTGCCATCCTGCCTGACACTGCAGTGCCACTCCTAGATGGGCCAGGTGTTTGTGTCGGCCACTTGGGTCGCTTAGCTTAGCCATCCAGCGACCTCGGTGCAAATTTTAGGTCTAAAAATAATATTGTGAGGTGTGAGGTGTTCAGAATAGACTGAAAATGAGTGGAAATTATGGTTATTGAGGTTAATAATACTATGGGATCAAAATGACCCCCAAATTCTATGATTTAAGCTGTTTTTGAGGTTTTTTTGGGGGAAAAAACCGAATCCCAAAATCCCCCGAATCCGACAAAAAATTTTCAGGGAGGTTTTGCCAAAACGCGTCCGAATCCAAAACACGGCCGCGGAACCGAATCCAAAACACAAAACCCGAAAAATGTCCGGTGCACATCACTACTATATAATAATAGAAAATTTAGAGTTCTTCGTTACTATAAGTCCAGGGCGTGGACCCCACAAAGTCCGCTCAGGCCCAACCACCCCAGGGCAGCACACCATTGACATACTATAGTGTAAATATGTGTTCATAATAAAGAAGCAGGAGCTATATGTTAGAAAGTGATACAAAAATAGGAGTGTTAGTAAAATACTCAAAAGAGTAGAATTAGTGGAACAGTAAAAGTGTTACACAAGTGCTAAATAAATATTATGGTGCGCTGCCCTAAGGTAGCTCGGTCACACCAAACCCGGGGGGGGGTACCACGCCCTGGACTTATACTTAGTATTAGGGACCTCCAGTAATAGAGCGCCCGTGAAGTGGCCTGGAGGATTATCATATTTTTTGCAAAATATATGTAACGAAGAGCTCTAAATTTTCTATTATTATATAGTATACAGTTCTTCTTACTAACAGCCCGCAGAGTGCGTGGGAAAAATCCTTTCGTTTTTCTTTTTTTTTCTTTTTAGTAAATTTGCAAACATCTCAATTAAAACTTTTTTCACATTGTCATTATGGGGTATTGTGTGTAGAATTTTGATGGAAAAATTTTTATTTATTCCATTTTGGAATTAGGCTGTAACATAACAAAATGTGGAAAAAGAGAAGCGCTATGAATACTTTCTGGATGCACTGTAAGTTCAGGGAAATTCCCATTCTTATTATCAGTATAATAATAATTGAAATGTTAGATTTTTTTCAGTTGCGCCATTAACTGTGTTAGGTGGGGACCTCTGCCTCTCTGTCATGAACTGGGAGAAAGGAAAAAGGACAGCTGTCTCCACATCATCATCATCATCCTCAGGATTTACTAAGCAATGAGTCCTTTCCACCACTTGAGAAACTGTTCTTCACCCTTGTGGGGTAGCACTCAGGCTACTTTATGCATGCACTTATAAAATATACAGTGGGTTTTTTTCTTCATATAACATCAAAACCAGCTGTAGATGTATTGCTGCAGTGCTGTTTAAATGTGAGTAGTCAGGATCCCCGCAGTCAGGATTCCGGCTGTCAGAATACCGACGCCGGGATCCTGACCGTCGGCAGCGCCGCCACAGCAAATCCCACTCCTGAGTGTCCGTGACTGAGCCTGCAAGGTGCTTCGTTGCACTCAACCCCCTGTCGGAATTCCGACGGTCAGGATCCCGACGTCGGTATTCAGACCGCCGGGATCCTGTACCCAACCCTGTTTAAATATGATATAGGGGTGTAATGCCAACTGCCACAGAGCACCCACCAATGACGTCACACATGGACCCATTTTGGAGTTGTTGACTCAATGTTTATTTTTTACACGCAGTCTTCCTCCAACTCTTTTCCTCACACTATTATTTAGTAATACAGGAAATTTCCCCCAATACTGAACTTACAGTACAGTATGTAAAGTTTTTAGTTTTGGATTAAACAAACATGTTCTTCATTTAAAAATCACATTTTGTGTTACAGATTTTCATATATTATTTTACTTAGAGAACATAGATTACTTACATATAATGTTTATGTTGTAGGACCATCACGTCCACAACCACCCAGACCACCGGCTGATGAGGGTGAAGATGCAGCTGCTGACCAAGCGCTAGTGTTGACACCCATTGATACGCTTGACCTCCCAGATGTGGATACTGTTGATACCCAACAGCAACACCAAACAGCAGGACCAAGCACACCTACAGCAAGCACACCCTAGAGTACACCACATTGCACTCCATCTGCGGAGGGATTTACACTATCATTGGACTCTTTAATGAACTCACAGTTGCATCAGGAAGAGGCAAACGGAATAAATTTACTGTATGATGCGGCACATGAGGAAGCAAACTATCATTGCTTGAGCAGCCCAGGGTACTAGTATGCGAGTGGGCCATAATATAGAGTTGTAGATACAGAGTCTTAACCAAAATCTAACGAGCCAATTACAAAATCTGACCCAAGTTAGGCTGCGCTGCCAGGGGTCAACCTTAGTTTGGTGCGAACGCATCGGGAGGAAGCCCATCACACATGCTGGGCGGCATTGCCATTTAAGAGTGGAGGGGGGCCAACCAGGGGCATGCCAGGAGCATTTTCGGTGTGGCTGCGTGTGACGTCACCTCTTTCGGGGTGGCTGCGTCTGACAGCAGGGTCGACCTTAGTTTGATGCGGACACATCAGGAGGCGGGGCTGGATAGGAGCATGCCAGGAGCATTTTCAGGGTGGCAGCCTGTGACGTCTCCGATTAAAAAAATGGCGGTGGACCGCCTGACAGCAGGGTCGACCTTAGTTTGACGCAGATGCATTGGGAGGTGGATCATCACACATGCTTGGCGACCTTGACCTGTGCTGGGCGGCCCCCAGCATGTGAGGAGATGGATACAGATCTAGCTGTGTATGCAGTGATCTGCGTCCATCTCTTAATAAGGTCCCTTGCCCCATATCTCTAAAGCTCCCCCTTCTTTGCTTCAGTCTATACTACTCTCAGGGGGACATTTACTAAGCAATGATAAGAGCAGAGAAGTGAGCCAGTGGAGAAGTTGCCCATGGCAACCAATCAGCACTGAAGTAACATCTATAGTTTGCATACTATAAAATGATACAGAGCTGCTGATTGGTTGATGGGGCAACTTCTCCACTGACTCACTTCTTCGCTCTTATCACTGCTTAGTAAAAATGTCCACCCTCAGAGACAGGGCATTCATGTCTGCTTCCATTTATTATTATATGTCTACATTACACATCCCTGCGGAGCACTGGGGCACCTTACAAATCAACAACAATAATTATAATAACTTTTGATTTCTATTAATAATTTAAGATACTTTGAAATAAATGAAACACTTTTGTTTATTAGTTTTCCTGTGATAAGCCTGAATATGATGCCCTCTAGGCTAGTATTGTTTATGATGGAAATAACAATAAAACTTAGCTATTATAATATCTGCTTTTGGCAGATATACGTTCTCTCTGTAATGCAGGAAAAGCACTTTTCCTGCACCAGTCACAGCAGCAATAGAAGCAGATGCAACTGTCGTTAGAAACCAATGAATGTGTGCTATCGGTATTGATAAGGAGCTATTTATTAAATAGGTGATGGCAGTATGGCCTTGGTACAGTATGTGGGAAGGCCATTTACTGCAGCCCCACCACCAGTTTGCATCAAGAGACTGGAAGGCCTATGTCAGTGGCGGAACTAGCGAGTGGTGGGCCCAGGTGCAAAAATATGCTATGGGCTCTAATGGAAAAGAAAAATTCTCTTGCATTTATTATATGACACATATAGGGGTTTATTAACAAAGCATCGGGTTGTAAAACAAGGTGCTTCTGATAGTGTTTATGCCTGAAATTTAAAAGGACAATTTTGCTAGTAAAATCATTGCCCTTTTAAATTTTGTGCATATACACAATTACAACAAGTACAAACCTGCCAGATGTTAGGCTAAACGATCCCCTCATTGCACAGACTGGCTCCCTTACAGCTCACTTCCTCATAGCACAAGTAACCCCTCTTATCACACACTAATACCCCTTTTCCACTAGCATTTTAAAACACGGGTAAATGCGCGGGCGCGCGCATTTACCCGTGTTTTTCCCTAGTGGAAACGGGTCCCCCGGCAAATTCCTGGATCAAGTGATCCAGGAATCCTACCCTGGTAGCTAGCCGGGTTGAACACGTGTTCAACCCAGTAAGCTGTCTAGTGTGAACGGGAGCTGTGTCGAGGCGACACGGCTCCTCTCGTTCACAGTGCATAGGGAAGGCGGCGCTGGGAGCACATGTGATCTCCCAGCGCCGCCCCTGCCGCGTCACTAGCGCGTCACAAACCCGGCAATTGCCGGGTTGGTGAGCGCTGTCTGCAGGGGGCTGTAGCACGGGTCGCAGCCGTGTCAGGCGACACGGCTGCGACCCGTGCTACGCTAGTGGAAAAGGGGTATAACCCACTCACATCTCACTGCTGCTCGTAGCTCACTGCTCCCTTCCCAGGTAAGGACCCCCCTCATAGCACACACGTACCCCCACACAGCTCACCTCCCCTTCATATCTCACAGTCCACTCCTGCGGCACTTACTACTGCTTCACATTACTCACAGACACCTCCCCACTGCCCTGTGTCCTGCTTTTCGTTCTTTGTGGGTGTTACATGTAAGGATCTGCACTAGCTGGACATACAGTAGGCTCCTCATGTTACTGACTGCAGGTTGTGAAGAGGAGCAGTAGTGAAGTAGCATGTGTGCCGTTGGTGAAGTAGCTCAGGAAGGGAATTAGAGGAGCCCTTCTCTTCCTCACTTCTGCCCAGAGACTGCCTCCTGACCTCTTCTCCACTTCAAGCCAGAGATGGCCTTGTGCCTTACTCTACTCCTCTGGTTGGGCTGCAGCAGCATCCTCCTTCTTTGTTAGAGCCTACAGTCTACTGCAGTGTACTGTAATAAGTCAGTCTGACTCATTACAGTGCTGCTGAAAATGCTGCTTGCGGCGGGCCCCTTTATTGTTGTGGGCCCCTGTGCACCACCGGTAGTTCCACCGGTGACCTGTGAGCTGCCTCCTTTCACCCCTTCTCACTAGCTTTTTCAGCAATAGACCTCTGCCAAGTAAATTTCAGCTGTGTATTCCATTGGCCAAGTAGAGAAAGTATTTTACACTACGGTACCAGGATAAAAATGTTCTGGTAAGCCACCTAGCCCCTGTAAATATATTTGCCTGTGATTATTGCCAGAAACTATAGGGGCAGATGTATTAAGCCTGGAGAAGTGATAAAGCAGTGATAAGTGGAAGGTGATAACGCACCAGCCAATCAGCACCTAAATGTCAATTTTTCAGAAATTCCATTTCTATTGGGATGTGAGTTGAATCATCTGCCTTTAGAATCGGTTTGACATTTGATTTGGTCTTTAGTAAATCCGTTCAACCCAAATCATGTGGCAATCAAATTGACACAGAGGTTGGGTATCTGCACACTCACTATATCCTGTTCTTATTCTGTGGGTGTAAGGAAATCGTCACCCTACAACCACTCAGGAAGACCCCTTTATTGTATTTCAGACAATGCTCGTTTTATATATATGGGGGTGCTGTCAACTACAGTATACGTACATTAAGGTTGGGAGGAAGAAAAAAGAGAAGAATCTGTATGGTTGACGCACTAAGAAAAAAGTCAATCATAAAACATAGGCCCTCATTCCGAGTCGTTCGCTCTGTATTTTTCATCGCATCGCAGTGAAATTCCGCTTAGTACGCATGCGCAATATTCGCACTGCGACTGCGCCAAGTAATTTTACAATGGAGATAGTATTTTTACTCACGGCTTTTTCATCGCTCCGGCGATCGTAATGTGATTGACAGGAAATGGGTGTTACTGGGCGGAAACAGGCCGTTTTATGGGCGTGCGGGAAAAAACGCTACCGTTTCCGGAAAAAACGCAGGAGTGGCCGGGGAAACGGGGGAGTGTCTGGGCGAACGCTGGGTGTGTTTGTGACGTCAAAACAGGAACGACAAGCACTGAACTGATCGCAGATGCCGAGTAAGTCTGAAGCTACTCTGAAACTGCTAAGTAGTTTGTAATCGCAATATTGCGAATACATCGGTCGCAATTTTAAGAAGCTAAGATACACTCCCAGTAGGCGTAGGCTTAGCGTGAGCAACTCTGCTAAAATCGCCTTGCGACCGATCAACTCGGAATGAGGGCCATAACCTTTATTGAATATGTTAAAATATAATGTTTAAACGACCCAGACTACAGTGAAACATAAGAGTTAAAATCAGACAGACTAACACGTATGTGAATCCTATTAGATTGAAAGGTGTAAATAAAGAGTTAAAAAACGTGTCCGCGTGTATTGCTTGTGTCTAATAATTGTTAGATTGTTATACCTATTCCAATGTTACCACAGATCGATCACTTATATTATTTCAAATCAATTATATATCGACTGTCACAATTAATATTGGTAGTTCACCCTGTCCAGGTTGACAGCTTTAAATGATCAATCCTATCATTTATATACCTACTACTCAGCAGAAATATCTCCCGGGAACTCACTCCACTTATGTAGACTGTGAGTACAAGTAGGTATAGGTATATGAATTTACTCAGATGTGGGAGTTACTTTGATTATTTGTATCAGATGTGGGAGTTACTTTGATTATTTGTATCAGATGTGGGAGTTACTTTGATTATTTGTATCACCGACTGTTACCACTATAAATTCCTAATGTATATAATCCTGAATAGGAATGGGTTGAAAAGTGGACTTTTACATAACACAGATATCACCTATACTCTAACATAAATCACAGTGGATAATTTGACCATGCATATAGGGGGGGAAGTTACTTAGTCCTGTTGCATATAGGGGAAAGTTGCTGAGGGGACAAATCAGTTCCAGTGATGATGGTGTGGGACTTTAAGGGATATAACAATCACAATTTTAGCTATCCGCCCACATATATTGCTGATATTTCTTGGTCCTATTGTAACAGACTAAAATTATATATAGAGAATACTGCTTCCTTCCGGGGTACGGCAGCCCCACTTATAATATAGTACTTGTCTGTATAGACCAGGAATATGTCCTGCTAAAATGCACACTTCCCTATATCAGAACAATTTTGGGTTTCATATCTTTTATTAGTTTCATTAGGAGATGTAAAAAATTCCATGATATGACAACTCTGAAATAAATATAAAACAACCCCCATGCATTCCGGTCCTTTAAAGTATAATTAATTACCACTGTATGGTACCGCTGATAAAATAAAGAGATGCTAGATATTCATAGTGAGAATGTCCCAGTGATATCTTTTATGGTGTTGTGCTCTGTGTTCTGACTATAGCTGTATATCTGTCAGTTGTCTGTCCAACTAGTAGTAAGCTTCCCAGCCTTTACTCCTACACATACTCTCCTAGTGGTTACTGTTACTATGCTCAGTTCATTCAGCTGCTGTCTGATTTCATATGTTGCCAGTTCACTCACTACAGCTTTGATACATTTGTGTTATTTCCTATTTCAGCCACTTGGTTTCCTGATAATGTTTCAATGCAACCACATTTTATGGAGACCTTCATGATACATTCAATAACTGTGATAATTGGCATAAGATTAAGGATCTGTGAGCAGAGTTCTAATTAACACTGATTCCACTAGTTCAATAAATCAGATCCAATCGTATAGATGAATGTGGTCAGTGAACATAGATATGACTGTCCTATTAGCAATTCTACCTATACATTTCTCTATCATGCAGTGGGGTTCTTCCTCCACTGTCATATTACCTCTGACACTGAGTGCTCTGTTATTAAGTATAGGTATCTATTAGTGGGCAGCCTTGTATTTCTATCACTGAGAACTACCATTCATATTAGTATAACATTAATACATGATTTCTATAGCATGAGACACTACACACACGCGGACACGCTGTGCCCTACACGCGTGTTTCACGGCACTTGCGGCAGCTTCGTCAGGGAGCAACCAGAGCGCTTCCCAATAGTGTAAATAAATGGAGTCAACGTGATCCAATCAGCTTCTGACTATAAATCACATGAGGCCGCCACTGTTCTATTATATCCCTATGAGTCACACACAGCCGTGTGCCAATAGATTCCCATAATTCAGTGTCACATGACGTCGCTCTCCAATCGCGGCGCTTAGATACAGACCAGGAAGTATACTGTGTTATATACCAGAACATGAGGATTTGGTTGCCACGGCACCCCGGTACCTGTATGCATAATGACACTGTCTTATTATGATTAATGAATCCCTTTTTGGACAGTTTACGGAGCCCTAAGTTAGTTTTTTCTTCATTAGGCATCTTGGTTATCACTTCACCTATAGATGAATGGCTATACCATCCTTATCATATATATGTTCAAGTAAATGCCTACATGTTCCGGGGTTGGTGTGTTTACATCAAATTCTATCACCCCTATGCCCTGGGACCTGTATTCTTCATACTGCAGCTACTGCAGCTGTATTCTTTATACTGCAGCAATGGTATATTCATATCAAATCCTATCACCCCCATACTATGGGACCTACGTTTTTCCTACTGCAGCTATTATGGTAATATACTACAGCTATTGTAGTAATATACCTGAGATGTATAACAGAGTATATTTGATTTCATATCCTATCAGATGATCTCACCATCTGAAATCCCTATCTTCACCATAATAAAGATGACATTAACAGTGATAATGATACCAGTAATAAAGACATCTTGTTAGACTCTTGTTTCCTTTCTCCTATATATTGATGTTGCAATATCATAATGCACCATATTATTATTGATGACAAATATACAATAATATAGAGCATTCATATATTAATAAGAGTTCATTCAACCAATGGTAATATTTAATTTATTACAGGGGTTAATGTATTCCAGAGGTGGGTACCTAAGTGAGAAGACTAGGTACCATTGAGGCGTAATACTCAAATGGGTCTAATGAGCCAACAGCTGTTTATCCCTGGCCACATACTCAGGGTTTTATTCTTCCATATACTATTCATGCTAGAAATTATTATTTATGACATATTTCACCATTCAAAAGTAAGGTGATATATTAGAACCTTCCTAGTTTTTTAGTAAATACCATTGAAGGGGTGAGTATGTCCCAGGGATAAATATATTGGTAGATTAACCTGAATAGATGTGTTCCAGAAGATGAGGTAAGTATATTCCAAAAAAATAAATAAAAAAAATATACCTTTTGTTTTATGATCTTGTACTTTACATTAGGACTCTTTAAACTAACAGTGTTCACTGAATGAAAACATTGCTATGGGCAGGCTTTCATTCATTTGCATGTAAAGCAATGAAAAACAGGATTTTGATACCTACCGGTAAATCCTTTTCTCCTAGTCTGTAGAGGATGCTGGGGTCCACTGTATGACCATGGGGTATAGACGGTTCCGCAGGAGCCATGGGCACTCTTAAGACTTTTCAATGGGTGTGAACTGGCTCCTCGCTCTATGCCCCTCCTCCAGACCTCAGTTATAGGAACTGTGCCCAGGGAGACGGACATTTCGAGGAGAGGATTTACTTTAAACTAGTGGTGAGAGACATACCAGCTCACACCTCAACCATGCCGCACAACATGGCATTCAACAGAACACACGCCAACAGGCATGAACCATTTACAGCAACATGCTAAAACTAATATAACACAACTTGTGTAACTCTAACAACAAAACTGCAGGTAAAGTACGCACTGGGACGGGCGCCCAGCAACCTCTATGGACTAGGAGAAAATAATTTACCGGTAGGTATCAAAATCCTGTTTTCTCATACGTCCTAGAGGATGCTGGGGTCCACTTCATGACCATGGGGTTTATACCAAAGCTCCAGTACGGGCGGGAGAGTGCGGATGACCCTGCAGCACTGATTGACCGAATTTGAGGTCCTCATCGGCCAAGATGTCAAACTTGTAGAATTTTGCAAATGTGTTTGACCCTGACCAAGTAGCTGCTCGGCAAAGTTGTAATGCCGGGACCCCCCCCGGGCAGCCGCCCAGGAGGAGCCCACCTTCCTAGTAGAATGGGCCTTCACCGATATCGGTAACGGCAATCCAGCCGTAGAATGAGCTTGCTGAATCGTACCTCTGATCCAGCGCGCAATAGTCTGCTTGGAAGCAGGACACCCAATCTTGTTGGGAGCATACAGGACAAACAAAACCTCTATTTTCCGTATTCGAGCTGTTCTAGTGACATAAATCTTCAAAGCTCTAACCACATCTAGAGACTCAGCGAACGTGTCAGTAGCAACTGGCACCACAATAGGTTGGTTTATGTGGAAAAAGGAAACCACCTTTGGAAGAAAATGTTGATGAGTTCTCAACTCTGCCCTATCTTCATGGAAGATCAGGTAAGGGCTCTTGTGGGACAAGGCCCCCAAATCAGACATCCGCCTTGCGGATGCCAACGCCAAAAGCATCACCACTTTCCAAGTGAGAAACTTCAACTCTATTTCTTGTAGAGGCTCAAACCAACCCGATTGAAGGATCTGCAGCACCACATTAAGGTCCCATGGTGCCACTGGAGGCACAAATGGAGGCTGGATGTGCAGAACCCCTTTCACGAACGTCTGAACTTCTGGAAAGGAGGCCAATTGTTTCTGGAAGAAAACTGATAAGTCCAAAATCTGGACCTTGATTGACCCCAATCTAAGGCCCGCATCCACACCAGCCTGCAGAAGATGGAGAAAATGTCCCAACTCAAACTCTTCCATATGAGCCTTCTTGGATTCACACCAAGACACATATTTTCTCCAAATACGGTGGTAATGTTGAGACGTTACTCCTTTCCTGGCCTGAATAAGAGTGGGGATGGCTTCCTTGGGAATACCCTTTCGAGCTAGGATCCGACGCTCAACAGCCATGCCGTTAAATGTAGCCGCGGTAAGTCTTGATACACACACGGCCCCTGCTGTAGTTGGTCCTCTCGAGGAGGAAGAGGCCGAGGATCTTCTATGAGCAACTCCTGAAGATCTGGATACCAATCCCTCCTTGGCCAGTCTGGGGAAATGAAGACTGCTCAAACTCTTGTTCTTCTTATTATTTTGAGAACTTTTGGAATCAGTGGAAGTGGAGGGAAAACATATACCGACCAAAACACCCACTAGGTCACCAGTGCATCCACTGCTATTGCTTGAGGGTCTCTCGACCTGGAACAATATCGCTGAAGCTTCTTGTTTAGACGAGATGCCATCGTGTCTACTTGAGGAACTCCCCAAAGACTTGTCACCTCTGCGAAGACTTCTTGGTGGAGGCCCCAATCTCCTGGATGGAGATCGTGTCTGCTGAGGAAGTCTTCTTCCCAGTTGTCCACTCCCGAAATGTAAATTGCTGACAGAGCTCTAACATGTCTTTCTGCCCAGAGGAGAATCCTTGTCACCTCTGCCATTGCCGCTCTGCTTTTCATTCCGCCTTGCCTGTTTATGTACGCGACTGCTGTTACATTGTCCGACTGGATCTGCACAGGATCTTGAAGAAGATGTACCGCTTGTAGAAGGCTCTCAATTCCAGAACGTTTATGTGAACTCAGGCTTCCTGACTTGACCATTTTCCTTGAAAGCTTTCCCCCTGTGTGACAGCTCTCCAGCCTCGGAGACTTGCATCCGTGGTTATTAGGACCCAGTCGTGAATCCCAAACCTGCGTCCCTCTAGTAGGTGAGAACTGTGTAGCCACCACAGGAGCGAAATTCTGGCTTTGGGGGACAGGATTATTTTCCGGTGCATGTGTAGGTGGGATCCGGACCACTTGTCCAACATGTCCCACTGGAATACTCTGGCATGAAATCGGCCAAACTGTATGGCCTCGTAGGCCGCTACCATTTTCCCCAACAACCGAATGCATTGATGGATCGACACGCTTGTTGGTTTCAATATTTGTTTGACCATTTTCTGGATTTCCAGAGCCTTTTCCACTGGAAGAAATATTCTCCATACTTCCGTGTCCAGAATCATCCCTAAAAATGACAATCTTGTTATCGGTTCCAACTGCGACTTTGGAAAATTCATGATCCAACCGTGTTGTTGGAGTATTGACAGCGAGAGTGCGATGTTCTGCACCAACTGTTTCCTGGATCTCGCTTTTATCAGGAGATCATCCAGGTAAGGAATTATATTGACTCCTTTTTAACGAAGGAGGACCATCATCTCCGCCATCACCTTGGTGAATACCCTCGGTGCCGTGGAGAGTCCGAACGGCAACATCTGAAACTGGTAATGGCAATCTTGTACTGCGAATCTCAGATAAGCTTGGTGAGGAGGATAAATGGGAACATGCAAGTAAGCATCTTTTATGTCTACTGACACCATGAAGTCCCCCTCTTCCAGACTGGAAATCACTACCCTCAGGGATTCAATCTTGAACTTGAACCTTTTCAGGGAGAGATTCAGATTTTTCCGGTTTAAAATCGGTCTGACCGAGCCGTCCGGCTTCGGAACTATGAGAAGAGGCTTGAATAAAAAACCTTCTTCTTACTGTGCCATGGGTACCAGGACAATGACCTCATCCTGACATAATTGTTGAATTGCCATTGTTACTGCCTCTCTTCCCGGAAGAGAAGCTGGCAAGGTCGATTTGAAAAATCGGCATGGGGGGACGTCTTGAAACTCTAGCTTGTACCCATGGGACACTATTTGTAAGACCCATTGGTCCAGGCCAGATTGAATCCAGATTTGGCTGAGCGGACTCCCGCAAGGGAGCCCCAACATTATGCTGCAGATTTGGCAGAAGCAGGGGTGGACTTCTGCTCCTGCGATCCGGGAGACGCTGCGGATTTCTTTCCTTTTCCCCTACCTGCAAAAAAGGGGAGACCTTTGGCCTTTTTGTATTTGTTGGGCCGAAAGGACTGTATGTGAGAGTGATGTGTCTTTTTCGCTGGTGTAGGAGCATAAGGCAAGAATGTCGACTTACCTGCGGTAGCCGCCGAGGCTAACGCATCCAGCCCATCACCAAACAAGGCCTCACCTTTATACGGGAGAGCCTCCATATTTCTTTTGGAATCTGCATCAGCATTCCACTGGCGAATCCACAACACCCTCCGAGCCGATACTGCCATGGTAGCGGTTCTTGATCCCAAGAAACCAATATATTTCATGGATTCTAGTACGTACGCAGCAGCGTCTTTGATATGACCTAATGATAGGAGTATCTCGTCTCCATCTATTGTGTCAATGACTAATGACAAGTTTTCTGACCACTTTTCAATAGCACTATTCACCCACTCACAGACAATGGTAGGCCTGAGTAGTGTCCCATTGACCACATCAATAAATCACCTCACTCACTTGTGGTCTGTCGGCTCCTTAAGTGAAGCCATTCCAGGCGCAGGGAGAAACACCTTTTCTCTTTTATGACAGGGCCCTGTCTAAAATGCTGGGTGACTCCCACCTTTTTTGGAAAAAGGTAAGCTGCCTGATATCCTTTTGGGAATCAGAAATTTCTTTTCAGGTTAAATCAGACCTGAGGTGGAGGGAAAATTACATTACTTCTTTACTAAAGTAAACCCACTCCTTGTGGTAAAAGAGGGGGCTTTGTAACTTCTAACACCTCCTTTATAGCTAAAACATGTTTTGAATGCTTTTTTTGCTAACTTAGGACCTATTCCCCTGGAATCACTAGTGTTGACACAGGAATCAGAGTCCGTGTCAGTATCAGTTTGTACTACTTGTGCAAATTTGTATGTGATCCAGAAAGGTCCCTGTGGATGAAAGGTAGAACTATTAAAAATCACATCTTCAACAGATTATTTTCATTTTCTGTATGAGATTCAGTCCAACCTCTTACTTATACGATTCACACTATCATGTAACATTTCACCCAGTCAGGCTCTTGATGTCATATTACACCTCTGTGTCCTTAACATGTCTCTACAGAGTTCCCTGCCACAGACATGTCACACACGTGCAGAACCACACCACAGACACTCCGGGATTTATAGGGGACAGACCCACAGTAAAATCTGTCAGAGGGACACAGACAGGATTTTGCCAGTTCACAACCCAGCGCCAGTAACACAATGTCTGTGAACACAAAATGCCCACTGACATTCAGCGCTTTTAGAATGTTAATCACACAATTATATAGCACCAAATTCACTGTGGCCCCCCTTTTTTGCACCCTGATACTTGTTCAGTAGTGGAGGAGGACCAGTGTTGTCTCTGCAGCCTGAGGAGAGAGAGAGAAAATGGCGCTGAGCAGTGTGCTGGCTGACTGAGGAGGAAGCTCCACTCTTCAATGGTGTGTTTCTCCTCAGCTTTTATGAGGTAATTTTTTATACTGGCAGGGGTAGGACTGTGCCTCAGCAACTTATGCCCCTTATTTAAGCCAGTTTCCATAGGTTTCATGCTGCCCAGGGCGCCCCCACGCCCTGCACCCTGCAGTGCCTGTGTATGTGTTGGCAACATGGCACGCTGCGCTCCCGACAGCCGCGCGGTACCTTTAGCCGTCACTTTCTTGATTGAAGATCTGTCTTCTAACACTCACCTGTCTTCTGACTTCTGGCTCTGTGAAAGGGGTGACAGCGTGCTGTGGGAGTGAGCATCTAGGCACGGCTAGCATTCAGTTCCCTTCAGGAGCTAATGGTGTCTTGCCAGCCAGAAGCAGAGCCATGAAACTCTTTAGGAAGTTGGTTCCTACTTCTGCCCCCTCAGTCCCACGAAGCAGGGAGTCTGTTGCCAGCAGTTCTCCCTGAAAATAAAAAACCTAACATAAGTCTTTTCAGAGAAACTCAGTAGAGCTCCTTAGAGTGCATCCACTCTGCCTGGGCACATTTCTAAAACTGAGGTCTGGAGGAGGGGCATAGAGGGAGGAGCCAGTTCACACTCATTAAAAAGTCTTAAGAGTGCCCATGGCTCCTGCGGAACCGTCTATACCCCATGGTCATGAAGTGGACCCCAGCATCCTCTAGGACGTATGAGAAATATGTGCTTGATTAAATTATTAGTTAATGTGCGGGGTGCATGGATGTGGTATGGCTGACTGACGGTCAGCATACCGACGCCGGGATCTCGGCAGCATACCAAAGCCGGGATCACGGGGGGGGGGGGATGGGGGGCGAGTGCAGCAAGCCACTTGCGGGCTCACTGCACTCGCCACACTACTGCAGTCGCCACGGGTTCTATTCCCACTCTATGGGTGTCGTGGACACCCACATGCGGACATAGTCCCTTTTGGTCGGCATGCCGACCGTCAAGATAGTGAGGGGGCGGGATGTTGGAGGAGGTCATGTGACTGTCGGTCTCCTGACCGCCAGTCACATGAATACGACCCAGGTGCATGACACAGCTCATTTGCATGCAATGCCTCCCTCCAATCATCGCAAGCATAACAGCATTTGTTAAAACCCATATGCTTGAAGAAAATTGCAAAAAGACAGCTTTCCCGGTAAGAGCTATCCTTTGCAAATGAAGGACTTCTGGAATTAGCACCTAAAAGTCCTTCTGTGCATGCGTTGAGTGCTACAGGCTCCAGTAGGGGTGCTGGGAGGGATCTGATTGGATCTCTCTCAGGGGGAAATGTGAATAGAAACCCACAGTCTTCTATATGGTAATGCCAACGAAAGATGGCGTTACCTACCTCACCGAAGCACCAGAGTGATGCATATGCGGTGAGCGGCCAAACTTCCAAAGACAACATTTTCGGAGGTTTGAACGAGATATACAGCTTGCTGCATCCCACCCAATATCTTTATATCATGGATTATATAAAGGAAATATGGCAATTTAACAGCCATAAAAAAATATCTCCCCATTAAATTAAATTAAAACATACTGTACAACAGTAAAGTTGATTCTGTTACAGAAAAAGGTAAAAAAGCTTAATAATTTTTTCTGACATTGAGATATTACGTCAAAATTCAGTTTCATATATTGAAGCTTACCATGCTTATTACCCACTTGGTCATTTTCGTCCTTATTCAATATGCTTCGCTACTGCGATGCAATCGCATTTCCCCGAATTTTGGGTCAGTGTGCACGCACAGGGACTGTTCTGTACGTGCGCAGCCTGGGAGATGTTGATGTAAACGCCTCTGCCTGATTAACAGACAGAGGCATTCGCGGAGTGGCGATGCGAGTTGCTGGAGCAAGTAGATGTGAGTTGCTGGAGCAATGAAAAACGTGGGCGGGTCTGGGCCATTTTCGGGGCGGCTTTGTGATGTCACACCTGGGCACTGCAACGGGAAAGATCTGCTGGCAGGGGGCTTCCCTTACTTTGCCAGGTCTGTGATGTGATCGCAATTGAATTTCAATTGCATCGCTGGCGACCATTAGCATGTTGGGCAGCCTTGTGCTGTGCTGGGTTGGCCCCAGCATGCATTGCAACTGAAGCTGAATAAGGTCCTCTGTTACCACAATATGGTGATTTGTTTACTTTATTAAAAAATGTGCCCAGATTACACAAATTCTCATACGCTGCCCATATTTACAGGGCTGACAAGAGAAATCCAGGGCCCCGGTACAACAACTTCCTGGGCCCCCTGGAGGGGGTGTGGCACAGCATGCTGTTGCATAGCCACACCTCTTTTGGGGCGTGTCTAGCACAATGAAAGCACCCACTCACAAGACCATGGCATGCTTCTCAGCCAGGGCAGTATAAAGCCTGGCTTGGACCAGGTACTTTTCAGAGGGCAAGGCCTAATCAAAGGAGGTGTGGACCTGGGCCCCCACTGGGCCCCTCCAACAGACCTGGGCCCAGGTAATTTGTACCCTCTGCCCCCCTCTCTCGGTGCCACTGAATATTTATGTATTTGTACCCCCAGGTTGTCCTCATCTTGCAATAAAATTGTGAAAATCTAGAGATAGTTTATCAATTTTGCACACACAGTAACGTCTCATGAATGGCGATTCCATTACCAACCTTGAAAGTAGGCTTATTTATGTAGGATAACATACAAAATAGCACTTGAGCTATTATGAAAGTATTTTATATTTGGTTTATTGTTGGCTGTTGGGTTACGATGATTTGTTCACATTAGTGGTGTCAGTTGTATAATGAATAGAGTTTATCACTGTAAAAAAGTGATTCAGTTACCAGGAGAATTGCCCATTAACAGACAACTTAGATAAAATGTAACACTCTCAACTTTTGCTGTTTAGAAGAAATACTTTACATTTAATGAGCAGTAATAATGTACAATACTTAAAAAAACAGATTGCACCTTCTAAAAAGTAAAAAAACAAATGGCGAGAAATGGTCAAGTAACGGAATAACAGTGTAGTAACATTACATGTTAATGAGGCAGATAACTCTAAAGGCCTCATAATTAATAAACATAACAGCCAGAGCTCCAACAGCTGTTTAATCACAAGTCTCGGATAATGGAATTGGGTTTACACCAAAATGTAGCGGGAACCGAGCTCATCAGCAATGCGACCTCATGCTATTTACTTATACAGATATTTCATTTCTCATTGCACATAAACACAAATGTACTGCAACATCAGTTATGGATTTTTTTGTTATAACATTAAACCAAAATAATTATTTGTGATACTCTTCATAAAAAAGATGGCATTCTGCAGGAAGTAATCTTTGTAATTGTGTGATAATCAGAAAGGAAATTATTCTAACTCACAGATGGAGCAGACAATGCTTGTTAATAGTGATTCTTTGCAAGCAAAGATGTGACAATATTGTGTGCACTTATCTATATCATATTCATTGTAAATCATTATTTAGACAGTGGCTATTGGGCCTAATTCAAGGTTGATTGCAAAATAAAATTTTCCTCTACTGGCCAAAACCATGTGCACTGCAGGTGGGGCAGATATAACATGTGCAGAGAGAGTTAGATTTGGGTGGGTTATATTGTTTCTGTGCAGGATAAATACTGGCTGCTTTATTTTTACACTGCAATTTAGATTTCAGTTTGAACACACCCCACCCACATCTAAAGCTAGGTATACACTATACCAGGCATGTCCAAACTGCGGCCCTCCAGCTGTTGTGAAACTACATATCCCAGCATGCCCTGACACAGTTTTGTTGTCAGAGAATGCTAAAGATGTGTCAGGGCATGCTGGGATGTGTAGTTTCTCAACAGCTGGAGGGCCGCAGTTTGGACATGCCTGCACTATACCATTATCTGGCAGATTATCTGCCAGTTCTAGCTGGTTGGAATGGAAATCTGGTAATGGATGAGAGCAAATGACAATAGCCCATTGACTCCCAAACACTGGAAAACAAACAAAATTTGTCGTTCAGACAAATTGGTTAAACGCAAATTTAACCAACTTGTATGAACAACTGTTTATGTCCATTTTGCAGTGTTTGGGAGCAAATGGTCGATTGTCATTTGCTCTCATCCATTACCAGATTTCCATTCCAACCAGCTAGATCTGGCAGATATTCTGGCAGATAATTGTATAGTGTGTACCTAGCTTTACTCTCTCTGCACGTTATATCTGCCCCACCTGCAGTGCACATGGTTTTCCCATTAGAGGAAAATTTTATTTTGCAATCAACCTTGAATTAAGATCATTGCTCTTATTAGCAGAGGAGGGCAGACGGCACACCCAGGCCGATCCTGAAGACTGGAGTTACAATATCTCAGTGGTACTAACACTGAATTTAGAAGACTGTGTATAGAAGTTTTGCAAATCAGTGTAATAGGTTTTTTCTTCTGCCTGACTCAGTGTGTATGGATGGGAATACACAACTGGATTTGCTTCTCCAAAGTTTATATTACGCACTGAATTTTTTTTTTGAGACACTGTTTAAAGTAGAGATGAGCGGGTTCGGTTCCTCGGAATCCGAACCCGCCCGAACTTCAGGTTTTTTTACACGGGTCCGAGCGACTCGGATCTTCCCGCCTTGCTCGGTTAACCCGAGCGCGCCCGAACGTCATCATCCCGCTGTCGGATTCTCGCGAGGCTCGGATTCTATCGCGAGACTCGGATTCTATATAAGGAGCCGCGCGTCGCCGCCATTTTCACACGTGCATTGAGATTCATAGGGAGAGGACGTGGCTGGCGTCCTCTCCGTTTAGAGAAGAGAGTGAGACAGTAGAGAGAGACACAGTAGTAGTAATTTTGGGGAGCATTATTAGGAGGAGTACTACTATACTACTACTACTTGCTGAAGTGATATAGATTAGATAGTGTGACTGTTTTAATTATCTGACTTGTGGGGGAGACACTGACAGTGGGGAGCAGTTAGAGTCTGAGAGCAGGACTCAGGAGTACATATAACGTACAGTGCACACTTTTGCTGCCAGAGTCAGTGCCACACTGCCATTGTGACCACACTGACCACCAGACCAGTATAATATATTTTGTGATTGTCTGCTTAGGAGTACTACTTGCAAGTTGCTGATAGTGTGACCAGTGACCTGACCACCAGTTTAATAATCAATCACCACCACCAGTTTAACATATATATATATATATAATTGTATATAATATATATATATAATATTGTATACCACCTACCCGTGTTTTTTTTTTTTTCATTCTTCTTTATACATACTACTATAGTAGCTTACTGTAGCAGTCTGCGGTGCTGCTGAGCTGACAGTGTCCAGCAGGTCCGTCATCAGTCATTACATAATAAATATATATACCTGTCCGGCTGCAGTACTAGTGATATTATAAATACATATATATTGATTTCATCTCATTATCATCCAGTCTATATTAGCAGCAGACACAGTACGTTAGTCCATGGCTGTAGCTACCTCTGTGTCGGCACTCGGCAGTCCATCCATAATTGTATACCACCTCCCCGTGGTTTTTTTTTTTTTCTTTCTTCTTTGTACATACTACTATAGTATAGTAGCTTACTGTAGCAGTCTGCGGTGCTGCTGAGCTGACAGTGTCCAGCAGGTCCGTCATCAGTCATTACATAATAAATATACATACCTGTCCGGCTGCAGTACTAGTGATATTATATTGATTTCATCTCATTATCATCCAGTCTATATTAGCAGCAGACACAGTACGTTAGTCCACGGCTGTAGCTACCTCTGTGTCGGCACTCGGCAGTCCATCCATAATTGTATACCACCTCCCCGTGGTTTTTTTTTTTCCTTTCTTCTTTGTACATACTACTATAGTATAGTAGCTTACTGTAGCAGTCTGCGGTGCTGCTGAGCTGACAGTGTCCAGCAGGTCCGTCATCAGTCATTACATAATAAATATACATACCTGTCCGGCTGCAGTACTAGTGATATTATATTGATTTCATCTCATTATCATCCAGTCTATATTAGCAGCAGACACAGTACGTTAGTCCACGGCTGTAGCTACCTCTGTGTCGGCACTCGGCAGTCCATCCATAATTGTATACCACCTCCCCGTGGTTTTTTTTTTTCCTTTCTTCTTTGTACATACTACTATAGTATTGTAGCTTACTGTAGCAGTCTGCGGTGCTGCTGAGCTGACAGTGTCCAGCAGGTCCGTCATCAGTCATTACATAATAAATATACATACCTGTCCGGCTGCAGTACTAGTGATATTATATTGATTTCATCTCATTATCATCCAGTCTATATTAGCAGCAGACACAGTACGTTAGTCCACGGCTGTAGCTACCTCTGTGTCGGCACTCGGCAGTCCATCCATAATTGTATACCACCTCCCCGTGGTTTTTTTTTTTCTTTCTTCTTTGTACATACTACTATAGTATAGTAGCTTACTGTAGCAGTCTGCGGTGCTGCTGAGCTGACAGTGTCCAGCAGGTCCGTCATCAGTCATTACATAATAAATATACATACCTGTCCGGCTGCAGTACTAGTGATATTATATTGATTTCATCTCATTATCATCCAGTCTATATTAGCAGCAGACACAGTACGTTAGTCCACGGCTGTAGCTACCTCTGTGTCGGCACTCGGCAGTCCATCCATAATTGTATACCACCTCCCCGTGGTTTTTTTTTTCCTTTCTTCTTTGTACATACTACTATAGTATAGTAGCTTACTGTAGCAGTCTGCGGTGCTGCTGAGCTGACAGTGTCCAGCAGGTCCGTCATCAGTCATTACATAATAAATATACATACCTGTCCGGCTGCAGTACTAGTGATATTATATTGATTTCATCTCATTATCATCCAGTCTATATTAGCAGCAGACACAGTACGGTAGTCCACGGCTGTAGCTACCTCTGTGTCGGCACTCGGCAGTCCATACATAAGTATACTAGTATCCATCCATCTCCATTGTTTACCTGAGGTGCCTTTTAGTTGTGCCTATTAAAATATGGAGAACAAAAATGTTGAGGTTCCAAAATTAGGGAAAGATCAAGATCCACTTCCACCTCGTGCTGAAGCTGCTGCCACTAGTCATGGCCGAGACGATGAAATGCCAGCAACGATGCCCAATGTCATAGTACAGAGCATGTAAAATCCAAAACACCAAATATCAGTAAAAAAAGGACTCCAAAACCTAAAATAAAATTGTCGGAGGAGAAGCGTAAACTTGCCAATATGCCATTTACCACACGGAGTGGCAAGGAACGGCTGAGGCCCTGGCCTATGTTCATGGCTAGTGGTTCAGCTTCACATGAGGATGGAAGCACTCAGCCTCTCGCTAGAAAAATGAAAAGACTCAAGCTGGCAAAAGCAGTAGCACCGCAAAGAACTGTGCGTTCTTCGAAATCCCAAATCCACAAGGAGAGTCCGACTCCAATTGTGTCGGTTGCGATGCCTGACCTTCCCAACACTGGACGTGAAGAGCATGCGCCTTCCACCATTTGCACGCCCCCTGCAAGTGCTGGAAGGAGCACCCGCAGTCCAGTTCCTGATAGTCAGATTGAAGATGTCAGTGTTGAAGTACACCAGGATGAGGAGGATATGGGTGTTGCTGGCGCTGGGGAGGAAATTGACCAGGAGGATTCTGATGGTGAGGTGGTTTGTTTAAGTCAGGCACCCGGGGAGACACCTGTTGTCCGTGGGAGGAATAGGGCCATTGACATGCCTGGTCAAAATACCAAAAAAATCAGCTCTTCGGTGTGGAAGTATTTCACCAGAAATGCGGACAACATTTGTCAAGCCGTGTGTTGCCTTTGTCAAGCTGTAATAAGTAGGGGTAAGGACGTTAACCACCTCGGAACATCCTCCCTTATACGTCACCTGCAGCGCATTCATAATAAGTCAGTGACAAGTTCAAAAACTTTGGGTGACAGCGGAAGCAGTCCACTGACCAGTAAATCCCTTCCTCTTGTAACCAAGCTCACGCAAACCACCCCACCAACTCCCTCAGTGTCAATTTCCTCCTTCCCCAGGAATGCCAATAGTCCTGCAGGCCATGTCACTGGCAATTCTGACGATTCCTCTCCTGCCTGGGATTCCTCCGATGCATCCTTGCGTGTAACGCCTACTGCTGCTGGCGCTGCTGTTGTTGCTGCTGGGAGTCGATGGTCATCCCAGAGGGGAAGTCATAAGCCCACTTGTACTACTTCCAGTAAGCAATTGACTGTCCAACAGTCCTTTGCGAGGAAGATGAAATATCTCAGCAGTCATCCTGCTGCAAAGCGGATAACTGAGGCCTTGACAACTATGTTGGTGTTAGACGTGCGTCCGGTATCCGCCGTTAGTTCACAGGGAACTAGACAATTTCTTGAGGTAGTGTGCCCCCGTTACCAAATACCATCTAGGTTCCACTTCTCTAGGCAGGCGATACCGATAATGTACACGGACGTCAGAAAAAGACTCACCAGTGTCCTAAAAAATGCAGTTGTACCCAATGTCCACTTAACCACGGACATGTGGACAAGTGGAGCAGGGCAGGGTCAGGACTATATGACTGTGACAGCCCACTGGGTAGATGTATGGACTCCCGCCGCAAGAACAGCAGCGGCGGCACCAGTAGCAGCATCTCGCAAACGCCAACTCTTTCCTAGGCAGGCTACGCTTTGTATCACCGCTTTCCAGAATACGCACACAGCTGAAATCCTCTTACGGCAACTGAGGAAGATCATCGCGGAATGGCTTACCCCAATTGGACTCTCCTGTGGATTTGTGGCATCGGACAACACCAGCAATATTGTGTGTGCATTAAATATGGGCAAATTCCAGCACGTCCCATGTTTTGCACATACCTTGAATTTGGTGGTGCAGAATTTTTTAAAAAACGACAGGGGCGTGCAAGAGATGCTGTCGGTGGCCAGAAGAATTGCGGGACACTTTCGTCGTACAGGCACCACGTACAGAAGACTGGAGCACCACCAAAAACAACTGAACCTGCCCTGCCATCATCTGAAGCAAGAAGTGGTAACGAGGTGGAATTCAACCCTCTATATGCTTCAGAGGTTGGAGGAGCAGCAAAAGGCCATTCAAGCCTATACAATTGAGCACGATATAGGAGGTGGAATGCACCTGTCTCAAGCGCAGTGGAGAATGATTTCAACATTGTGCAAGGTTCTGATGCCCTTTGAACTTGCCACACGTGAAGTCAGTTCAGACACTGCCAGCCTGAGTCAGGTCATTCCCCTCATCAGGCTTTTGCAGAAGAAGCTGGAGACATTGAAGGAGGAGCTAACACGGAGCGATTCCGCTAGGTATGTGGGACTTGTGGATGGAGCCCTTAATTCGCTTAACAAGGATTCACGGGTGGTCAATCTGTTGAAATCAGAGCACTACATTTTGGCCACCGTGCTCGATCCTAGATTTAAAGCCTACCTTGGATCTCTCTTTCCGGCAGACACAAGTCTGCTGGGGTTCAAAGACCTGCTGGTGACAAAATTGTCAAGTCAAGCGGAACGCGACCTGTCAACATCTCCTCCTTCACATTCTCCCGCAACTGGGGGTGCGAGGAAAAGGCTCAGAATTCCGATCCCACCCGCTGGCGGTGATGCAGGGCAGTCTGGAGCGACTGCTGATGCTGACATCTGGTCCGGACTGAAGGACCTGACAACGATTACGGACATGTCGTCTACTGTCACTGCATATGATTCTCTCACCATTGAAAGAATGGTGGAGGATTATATGAGTGACCGCATCCAAGTAGGCACGTCACACAGTCCGTACTTATACTGGCAGGAAAAAGAGGCAATTTGGAGGCCCTTGCACAAACTGGCTTTATTCTACCTAAGTTGCCCTCCCACAAGTGTGTACTCCGAAAGAGTGTTTAGTGCCGCCGCTCACCTTGTCAGCAATCGGCGTACGAGGTTACATCCAGAAAATGTGGAGAAGATGATGTTCATTAAAATGAATTATAATCAATTCCTCCGTGGAGACAATGACCAGCAGCAATTGCCTCCACAAAGTACACAGGGAGCTGAGATGGTGGATTCCAGTGGGGACGAATTGATAATCTGTGAGGAGGGGGATGTACACGGTGATATATCGGAGGATGATGATGAGGTGGAGATCGTGCCTCTGTAGAGCCAGTTTGTGCAAGGAGCGATTAATTGCTTCTTTTTTGGTGGGGGTCCAAACCAACCCGTCATTTCAGTCACAGTCGTGTGGCAGACCCTGTCACTGAAATGATGGGTTGGTTAAAGTGTGCATGTCCTGTTTATACAACATAAGGGTGGGTGGGAGGGCCCAAGGACAATTCCATCTTGCACCTCTTTTTTCTTTAATTTTTCTTAATTTAATTAATTATTTTTTCTTAATTAAATTTTTTGCGTCATGTGCTGTTTGGGGAGGGTTTTTTGGAAGGGCCATCCTGCGTGCCACTGCAGTGCCACTCCTAGATGGGCCCGGTGTTTGTGTCGGCCACTAGGGTCGCTTATCGTACTCACACAGCTACCTCATTGCGCCTCTTTTTTTCTTTGCGTCATGTGCTGTTTGGGGAGGGTTTTTTGGAAGGGACATCCTGCGTGACACTGCAGTGCCACTCCTAGATGGGCCCGGTGTTTGTGTCGGCCACTAGGGTCGCTTAGCTTACTCACACAGCTACCTCATTGCGCCTCTTTTTTTCTTTGCGTCATGTGCTGTTTGGGGAGGGTTTTTTGGAAGGGACATCCTGCGTGACACTGCAGTGCCACTCCTAGATGGGCCCGGTGTTTGTGTCGGCCACTAGGGTCGCTTATCTTACTCACACAGCTACCTCATTGCGCCTCTTTTTTTCTTTGCGTCATGTGCTGTTTGGGGAGGGTTTTTTGGAAGGGACATCCTGCATGACACTGCAGTGCCACTCCTAGATGGGCCCGGTGTTTGTGTCGGCCACTAGGGTCGCTTATCTTACTCACACAGCTACCTCATTGTGCCTCTTTTTTTCTTTGCGTCATGTGCTGTTTGGGGAGGGTTTTTTGGAAGGGCCATCCTGCGTGCCACTGCAGTGCCACTCCTAGATGGGCCCGGTGTTTGTGTCGGCCACCAGGGTCGCTTATCTTACTCACACAGCTACCTCATTGCGCCTCTTTTTTTCTTTGCGTCATGTGCTGTTTGGGGAGGGTTTTTTGGAAGGGACATCCTGCGTGACACTGCAGTGCCACTCCTAGATGGGCCAGGTGTTTGTGTCGGCCACTAGGGTCGCTTAGCTTACTCACACAGCTACCTCATTGCGCCTCTTTTTTTCTTTGCGTCATGTGCTGTTTGGGGAGGGTTTTTTGGAAGGGACATCCTGCGTGACACTGCAGTGCCACTCCTAGATGGGCCAGGTGTTTGTGTCGGCCACTAGGGTCGCTTAGCTTACTCACACAGCTACCTCATTGCGCCTCTTTTTTTCTTTGCGTCATGTGCTGTTTGGGGAGGGTTTTTTGGAAGGGACATCCTGCGTGACACTGCAGTGCCACTCCTAGATGGGCCAGGTGTTTGTGTCGGCCACTAGGGTCGCTTAGCTTACTCACACAGCTACCTCATTGCGCCTCTTTTTTTCTTTGCGTCATGTGCTGTTTGGGGAGGGTTTTTTGGAAGGGACATCCTGCGTGACACTGCAGTGCCACTCCTAGATGGGCCAGGTGTTTGTGTCGGCCACTAGGGTCGCTTAGCTTAGTCATCCAGCGACCTCGGTGCAAATTTTAGGACTAAAAATAATATTGTGAGGTGTGAGGTATTCAGAATAGACTGAAAATGAGTGTAAATTATGGTTTTTGAGGTTAATAATACTTTGGGATCAAAATGACCCCCAAATTCTATGATTTAAGCTGTTTTTTAGTGTTTTTTGAAAAAAACACCCGAATCCAAAACACACCCGAATCCGACAAAAAAAAATCGGTGAGGTTTTGCCAAAACGCGGTCGAACCCAAAACACGGCCGCGGAACCGAACCCAAAACCAAAACACAAAACCCGAAAAATTTCCGGTGCACATCTCTAGTTTAAAGTACTCACTGGTCATACTGTCATGGTAGCCTTCATTTATTGAATGGTTTTGTACTGTATGTTCCCAGAGCCATAACTAGACATCTTGATGCCCTGTGCCAAAAAGAGAATTGGTGCCCCCACCCATATTTAAATCAGTGACAGTGCGCACCAAAAGGCAAGCAGCAAATTAAAGGCGTGTGGCTTCATAGGGAAGGGGTGTGGTCACAAAAGAGTACCAATTCATATTACGTCGCACAATAGTCTCCATTATTCAAATTATGCCACACAGTAGTGCCACTTGTACACATTACTCAAGGTAGAGCCCATTTTACACATTGCACAAGTTAAAGCAAGTCACACATTATTTCAGGTAGAGCCCCCTTTTACACTTTGCGACAGGTAGAGTACCCTTTTACAATGCCAGATAGAACCCCCTTTTACA
This sequence comes from Pseudophryne corroboree, assembly GCF_028390025.1. Taxonomy (NCBI): domain Eukaryota; kingdom Metazoa; phylum Chordata; class Amphibia; order Anura; family Myobatrachidae; genus Pseudophryne; species Pseudophryne corroboree. The sequence goes on from NC_086446.1 coordinate 735,361,485, forward strand.
CAATTCTGTCAAGTAGTGCCCCTGTCACACATTATTCTAGGTAGAGTCCTCTTTTACACATTATACCAGGTAGAGCCCCTTTTACAACGCCAGGTAGAGCCCCTTTTACGCATTGTACTAGGTAGAGCCCCCTTGTATACATTGCACCAGATTAGTGCCCTCTTTTACACATTGTGCTGTGTGTGTGTGTGTGTGTGTGTGTGTGTGTGTGTGTGTGTGTGTGTGTGTGTGATTCGGCTCTGGAGCAGGCGGTGACTGGCCCTTTTCCATGTGTCTCTCTTCTAATGAGACTCTAAACATAGATGCGGAGCGGACGTCAGGACTCGGGAGTTGCTGAGCGGGTACGGGAAGATGCAGTGCTGCCTCTGTCAACTGGCCGACCTACAGCACGGCTATGTGGGGTCTGCGGTGGACCTGCATCCACAGTGCATATGCGCTATGGACCAGGCACCACTAGCACACCGCTAGTTACGGCCCTGTATCTGCCCATTGAATTGAAATGTAGTGCAACTGATGTAATCTTTGTTATCTGATTTCTACTTATTCTGTGGTTGGCCTATTAATTGATGTTGGCAATGACCGTGAAGTGAATCACATAGAAAATTAAATATAATCTACCTTGAAATATTAGAGATGGGGCGGGATAGTGAAGGATGTATCAAGTAACAAAATGCAGCGTTCAGTATAGCGATGCCGGCATCCCAACAATTGAAATCCTGACAGAAGTGATCTACCTGTGTTCTCCTCTCTTCCCTACCCCCTAACCCGTCCTTCCTGCAACCTAACCCTAACCTCCCCCTTTGGTGCCTAACCATAACTTCCCCCGTTGTTGCCTAAACCTAACCCCCCATTTTCCGCAGCCAAACCTAACCCTCCCTCTCTGTGCCTAAACCTAATCACCCCCCGGTGGTGCCTAACCCTAACCCCCCTCCCTTCAGCCTAACCACTTCCCTCCCGCAGCCTAACCCTAACCTCCTAGGGTGGCACCTAAACCTACTGCCCCTACCCCAGCCCGACACCTAACCCTCCTGCTATACTTACCGGCTGTTGAGATTCCGGTGTCGGTGTCCTGACCTAGAGATATGCAGCCGGCATTTTTCAGGTTTTGTGTTTTGGTTTTGGATTCGGTTCCGCGGTCATGTTTTGGATTCGGACGCGTTTTGGCAAAACCTCCCTTTCGAATTTTTGTCGGATTCGGGTGCGTTTTGGATTCGGGTGGGGTTTTTTTTCAAAAAACCCTCAAAAACAGCTTAAATCATAGAATTTGGGGGTAATTTTGATCCTATAGTATTATTAACCCCAATAACCATAATTTCCACTCATTTCCAGTCTATTCTGAACACCTCACAATATTATTTTTAGTCCTAACATTTGCACCGAGGTCACTGGATGACTAAGCTAAGCGACCCAAGTGGGCGGCACAAACACCTGGCCCATCTAGGAGTGGTACTGCAGTGTCAGACAGGATGGCATTTAAAAAAATAGTCCCCAAACAGCACATGATGCAAAGATAAATAAATAATAAAAGAGGTGCAAGATGGAATTGTCCTTGGGCCCTCCCACCCACCCTTATGTTGTATAAACAGGACATGCACACTTTAACAAACCAATCATTTCAGCGACAGGGTCTGCCACTCGACTGTGGCTGAAATGATTGGTTGGTTTGGGCCCCCACCAAAAAAGAAGCAATCAATCTCTCCTTGCACAAACTGGCTCTACAGAGGAAGGATGTCCACCTCCTCCTCATCGTCCGATTCCTCACCCCTTTCACTGTGTACATCCCCCTCCTCACAGAGTATTAATTTCTCCCAACTGGAATCCACCTTCACAGGTCCCTGTGTTTTTTCTGGAGGCAATTGCTGGTAAATGTCTCCACGGAGAAATTTATTATAATTCATTTTGATGAACATCATCTTCTCCACATTTTCTGGAAGTAACCTCCTACGCCGATCGCTGACAAGGTTACCGGCTGCACTAAACACTCTCTCGGAGTACACACTGGAGGGGGGGCAACTTAGGTAAAATAAAACCAGTTTGTGCAAGGGCCTCCAAATTGCCTCTTTTTCCTGCCAGTATACGTACGAACTGTCTGACGTGCCTACTTGGATGCTGTCACTCATATAATCCTCCACCATTCTTTCAATGGTGACAGAATCATATGCAGTGACAGTAGACGACATGTCAGTAATCGTTGGCAGGTCCTTCAGTCCGGACCAGATGTCAGCACTTGCTCCTGGCTGCCCTGCATCACCGCCAGCGGGTGGTTTTGGAAATTTTATCCTTTTACTGGCAGCTCCAGTGGCAGTAGAAAATAAAGGAGGAGCTGTTGGCGGGTCACGTTCCGCTTGACTTGACAAGTGTCTCACCAGCAGGTCTTTGAACATCTGCAGACTTGTGTCTGCCGGAAATAGAGACACAACGTAGGCTTTAAACCTAGGATCGAGCATGGTGACCAAAATGTAGTGCTCTGATTTCAACAGATTGACCACCCGTGAATCCTGGTAAAGCAAATGAAGGGCTCCATCCACAATTTATTTATATATTTGGTTTATGGTATAAATAATTATTTAGAAAAGCATATTGTTTTTCAGGTTGCATAGCAACCGTGGTACGGACTATCATATGAATCTCCTATTGGTTGTCCCCTCACCCATGTGACTGTGACCAGTCACATGAGTGTACTCTCTGTAGGTTCTATTGGTGACCTAGTAGGTATACCATTCTAACATAGGAGCGGCTCTCCGTGCTCCCAGTCATGTGACACGGGGTGACGTTATCGCGCATACGGATATCTTTTGCACTGGTTACCTAGCAACCCCAAACTCCGTGTATCCATAGCCTATCGGCTTCAGCTAAACAAATCCCGTCACGTGACCCGGAAGAAGCATGTGATGTGCTCCACGGGGTTCCACGGGCGGACGCAGCCGCCTCAGAAAAGACGGATACTTAATAAAATCACTAATGTGACTACGGCTATGAACAGATCGTGTCCCCCTGATATCTGGGTGATTTCAGATGGACCAAAAGGCTATTTAATAGTATTAATGATATGCTCTGTATTTGTAGGGAAGTCACATGATTACCTCGACTTCTGACCCCTCATGCTATCAGAATGTCTCTTAATCGTTTTAAATATATAAATATAAAAATAAAAGTTGGTTGTTGCTAATTTCATTGTGGGTTTGCCTCCTAAACATTTCTAATTATACACTTATTATAGAGAATGGTTTACTATAGTAATAATGTGGATAACTGAATTAATTGTTTGTACCACACCTGTTGGGCATCAGGTCGTTAAAGGGGTTTAAATAGATCCCATACTCAGACTGAGCTTTACTTCTGATGAAGCTAGGTGACCGAGCCTAGGGAAATGCGTTAAGTGACAAGCTGCATCACCGCATTTGCTCCACCTTTAAGGATCCAGATATGGACTTTTAACCTATCCTTGCTTTTGGAACTTTCTCTGTGGGACTGCATCACTACAGCACCGATTGGAGAGACCCAGCTTGCCTAATCATCTCAGCTTGCCTGCTGTTTATTTTCAAGCATCTGGAAGTCTCCGTCGTCATAGGTAACACCAGCTGTATCTAACCTCCATATTCCCCAGGGAACTTGTTTTCATTTTTCAGTCCGGGATCCCTTGTGGACACTTACCAGCAGCTGCATCATTCATACTCTCAGTCTTATGCATGCCCTAACCATTTGTTTTTATTCTACTACACATGATATGGTACACATGTTTTAGTCATTAAATTTTATAAATTTGTACAGTTATCCATGTTTGTTTATTAATATTGGAGAAACATCCTTAGCGCCAGTACCTTCTTTCTTTTTACCCAAGTCCCACATGCCTAGCGGAATCGCTCCGTTTTAGCTCCTCCTTCAATCTCTCCAGCTTCTTCTGCAAAAGCCTGATGAGGGGAATGACCTGACTCAGGCTGGCAGTGTCTGAACTGACTTAACGTGTGGCAAGTTCAAAGGGTTGGAGAACCTTGCACAACATGGAAATAATTCTCCACTGCGCTTAAGTCAGGTGCATTCCCGCTCCTCTGCCTATATCGTAGGCAGATGTATAGGCTGGAATGGCCTTTTGCTGCTCCTCCATCCTCTGAAGCATATAGAGCAGTGATGGCTAACCTTGACACTCCAGCTGTTGTTGAACAACACATCCCAGCATGCCCTGCATCAGTTTTAGCATGGCCAAATAACAAAACTGTAGCAGGGCATGCTGGGATATGTAGTTCAACAACAGCTGGAGTGTCAAGGTTAGCCATCACTGATATAGAGGGTTGAATTCCACCTCGTTACCACCTATTGCTTCAGCTGATGGCAGGGCATGTTCAGGAGTGTTTGCTGGTGCTCCAGTCTTCGGCACACGGTGGCTGAATGCCGAAAGTGGCCCGCAATTCTTCGGACCACCGACAGCATCTCCTGCACTCTCCTGTAATTTTAAAAAAATTATGCACAACCAAATTCATTGAATGTGCAAAACATGGGACGTGCTGGAATTTGCCCACATGTAATGCACGCACAATATTGGTGGCGTTGTCCGATGTCACAAATCCCCAGGAGAGTCCAATTGGGGTAAGCCAATCTGTGATGATGTTCCTCAGTTTCCGTAAGAGGTTGTCAGCTGCGTGCCTCATATGGAATGCGGTGATACAAAGCGTAGCCTGAACAAGTATAGTTAGACCAGATGCAGTGCGCTAATCAAATGACAATAAAATAGTACTTCCCTTACAATTCCTCTGTCATGGGGTGTACCATGTATTTCAGACAAATGGAATCCATATATGGGAAAGAAAAAGTTCCAAATATAGTGTAGTATGTTCAAGACAAAACAATTTTAATACAATCAAATAAAAATTGCCAATAAAACCATTGTACAAATGATATTGCAATCAAATGGTGATAGATGGAGAATTACCAGAGAATAGTATAATAAAAGCCTTAAATGGTGCCTTTAAAATGTGGCTCGCTGGTATGTTTTTCACAGAACAAATAACTCGATAATGGAAAAGTGAAGGTGGAGGTTTACCAGATTTAAGCGGGGTATGTGCCTTTAAGATGCCAACATGGGGACTGTATGACAGGAAAAACTACTGCTGAAGGGAGATTCACCAGACGGACGGAGTGGTGTGATCTTTGGAGACAGGTTCCGGAGCCAGTGTCTCCCCATGTTGGCATCTTAAAGGCACATACCACGCTTAAATCTTTCCCTATTTTACCCTCCAAATTTTTGTTCTCTATTTTGTAATGTGTGGAATTATATGCCAGTAATATATCTGGAGTTAGACGGCAGTAATGTATGGAATTGCATACCACTAGATAGATACCAGATACCACTGTGACTGGAATGATGATGACCTATGCACAGTGACAGGACACTACCACAGCACCCTACAGCAGCAAGATGCAGCACAAGACACTGGACTTTTAGTAATGTACTATAGTATACTGGTCACCACAATGCAGCACAAGACAATGAGCAGTGATACTGAGCACCGATGAGGATACTAGAACTGACACTGAGCAGCAAGATGCAGCACTAGACTATTGTACTGTAGTATACTGGTCACCACAATGCAGCCCAAGACAATGAGCAGTGATACTGAGCACTGATGAGGATACTAGAACTGACACTCAGCAGCAAGATGCAGCACTGGACAATTGTACTGTAGTATACTGGTCACCACAATGCAGCAGAAGACAATGAGCAGTGATACTGGTCACTGATGAGGATACTAGAACTGACACTGAGCAGCAAGATGCAGCACTGGACTATTGTACTGTAGTATACTGGTCACCACAATGCAGCACAAGACAATGAGCAGTGATACTGAGCACTGATGAAGATACTAGAACTGACACTGAGCAGCAAGATGCAGCACTGGACTATTGTACTGTAGTATACTGGTCACCACAATGCAGCACAAGACAATGAGCAGTGATACTGAGCACTGATGAAGATACTAGAACTGACACCTGAGCAGCAAGATGCAGCACTGGACAATTGTACTGTAGTATACTGGTCACCACAATGCAGCAGAAGACAATGAGCAGTGATACTGGTCACTGATGAGGATACTAGAACTGACACTGAGCAGCAAGATGCAGCACTGGACTATTGTACTGTAGTATACTGGTCACCACAATGCAGCACAAGACAATGAGCAGTGATACTGAGCACTGATGAGGATACTAGTACTGACACTGAGCAGCAAGATGCAGCACTGGACTGTTGTACTGTAGTATACGGGTCACCACAATGCAGCACAAGACAATGAGCAGTGATACTGAGCACTGATGAGTATACTAGAACTGACACTGAGCAGCAAGATGCAGCACTGGACTATTGTACTGTAGTATACGGGTCACCACAATGCAGCGCAAGACAATGAGCAGTGATACTGAGCACTGATGAGGATAATAGAACTGACACTCAGCAGCAAGATGCAGCACTGGACAATTGTACTGTAGTATACTGGTCACCACAATGCAGCACAAGACAATGAGCAGTGATACTGAGCACTGATGAGGATACTAGAACTGACACTGAGCAGCAAGATGCAGCACTGGACTATTGTACTGTAGTATACTGGTCACCACAATGCAGCACAAGACAATGAGCAGTGATACTGAGCACTGATGAGGATACTAGAACTGACACTGAGCAGCAAGATGCAGCACTGGACTATTGTACTGTAGTATACTGGTCACCACAATGCAGCACAAGACAATGAGCAGTGATACTGAGCACTGATGAGGATACTAGTACTGACACTGAGCAGCAAGATGCAGCACTGGACTATTGTACTGTAGTATACGGGTCACCACAATGCAGCACAAGACAATGAGCAGTGATACTGAGCACTGATGAGGATACTAGAACTGACACTGAGCAGCAAGATGCAGCACTGGACTATTGTACTGTAGTATACGGGTCACCACAATGCAGCACAAGACAATGAGCAGTGATACTGAGCACTGATGAGGATACTAGAACTGACACTGAGAAGGAGAGACACACTTCTAGTATTACTGAGCAGCAATAAGTAAGCACTGATACTGAGCACTGATATTGAGATTTCCACTGAGAAAACGTAGCCACGTCCTCTCCGCTCTCTCTACAATGCATGAGTGAAAATGGCGGCGACGCGCAGCTCTTTATATGGAATCCGAATATCGCGAGAATCCGACAGCGGGATGATGACATTTTGCTTCGTCCAGGTTTTCCAAGTCAGGCGGGAAGAACAGAGCCTGCCTCGGACCCGTGTAAACCACGTGGAGTTCGGATGGGGGGGGGTTCAGTTCTCGGAGAACCGAACCTGTTCATCTCCAATATATACATATACATATAATAAATGCAGACCAGACATAGACACAGTGTTGAGGGTGTCAGGATCCTGCAGGGCTCACCACAGCAAGGATGTCTATTGTCTGTAGGGATAGCACAGCAGTGGGGTAGCGGCCTCTGCAGTCTGTCACAAACACTTCCCTTGTGTCCAGTGCCGGCAGGAGGTTTGGCACCCACAACTGCTGGGCTGGCTCAGGGCTGCTGCTTGGCAGTGGCGGTGCCGATGGCAAGAGACAGGGGAGGAAAAGCTGGTGCAGTGTCGCCACTAGGCCGGACCAAGTCACAGGGTAAGAGGGGAGAATGTCGGTGCAGCCAGGATCTTAATAAGTTTAGGTAATTGCTGGGTGGGCATTAAGGCGATAAGTTTAAAAAGTAGTAATTGGCACTGCAACCCCGTATTTTGTGTAATTGAACCCCGAGGCCCAGCACAGGTGTCTTTTTTGCTCCTCCCCCCCCTCCCCCGTCGCTGTCCTGACTCCAGGCCTCCACATAAAAATAGGCCCATCGTCATTACAGCATGATGATGACCAATTGCCTGCCTGGCCACACAGTCAGCCATAAAGTATTAAAACTGTATTTCTAGTTTTCTCACAAAGGTAACAATTTTTAGTTCTATAAGTATTTAGGGAAACACTGGGGAAGAAAGTGAAGGGGGAATAAATGTCCACATGGCAGTAGCCACACCCACACAGCACTGGGCACACCCACATATCACTGGTCACAGCTCCTCCCCTTCTCAGTATAGGACCCTGCACAGTTTCAGTCTCAGGCCCCATTAGACCCTTAATCCGGCCCTGAGTATTTTTTATCCAAAGTTCTTAATCATTTTTTTTCTCTCTTAATGGCAGATTAAGAAAGGCTTGCCACAAATGCTGCACTATTGCCATGTCAAGCAAATTATCATTATCAGCCATGACTGTGAACAGAATAAGACTGTGCTATCGGCCTGTCATCGGTCACTGTCTGGCCGCACTAACAAGTCCCAGTGTGAGCTGGAAGTGCTCTAGACTCTTGGCTCAGTCACCAGACCGATGGATCTCTTCCAAGCTGTCCACAAACATTTAAACTGGAACAAGGTATAAATCAGTTAGGAAGCATTTAATACATATAGAAATATATAATGGATAAAAAATATTACATTTTATTCTGGAATATTCTTTGAAACAATGGGGGTCATTCCGAGTTGATCGCTCGCTAGCTGTTTTTAGCAGCCGTGCAAACGCTAAGCCGCCGCCCTTTGGGAGTTTATCTTAGCTTAGCAGAAGTGCGAATGAAAGGATCGCAGAGCGACTACAAAAAAAAACTGTGCAGTTTCAGAGTAGCTCCAGACCTACTCCTAGCTTGCGATCACTTCAGACTGTTTAGTTCCAGATTTGACGTCACAAACACGCCCTGCGTTCGCCCAGCCACGCCTGCGTTTTTTCGATCACTCCCTGAAAACGGTCAGTTGACACCCAGAAATGCCAACTTCCTGTCAATCACTCTGCGGCCAGTACTGCGACTGAAAAGCTTCGCTAGACCTTGTGTGAAATTACTTCGGCCGTTGTAAAAATACGTTGCGCGTGCGCATTGCGACGCATACGCATGCGCATAAGTGCCATTTTTTTGCATCATCGCTGCGCAGCGAACATTTTCAGCTAGCGATCAACTCGGAATGACCCCCAATGTACAATACATATAAAAACAGCAACAAAAAGTACCTAACAAAAGCTTCACTTGGAACGTATGCTGTTGCCATTGCAAGAGCTATTTATATGCTGTATGTATATGCTCCCTTACTGAATATTTAACATGGAGCTAGCCCCCTTAGTCTGAGGAAAGAGCATGCTGGGTGTTGTAGTTTTATAAACACAGCCTGACCCTGATGCAGAGCGTATTTTAAATACAAATGCACCCAGTTGCTGTGTAATGTATATGTACATCCATGCTACAAGCATGTGCCATTCATATATATTAATGACTGGATTTAGTATATTTTGCTGATATTCATCATTCTGACATGAAAATGTTGGCATGGTGTTAAAGTCAACATGACTAGAATGTCGGTCCAGAGGTTACTTACCTGGTTTGGTGGCTCTGGCAGCTCCAGCGGTCTCTTTGCAGTTAAAGGACGGTGACTTCTGACTGATCCAGCTGCCCTTCTAGAGGTGAGTATCGCTAAACCCTAACCATCCCCCTAATCCTAACCTCCCCTCCCACAGTCCAATCCTAACCCACCCCCTAGTATACAGTGTTAGACTGGCACATGACGGGCCCACTGGGGAATGCAGTGGTAGGGCCCCCCTGCTTGGAGGTGTGGCCATCCTCCAGAGGGGAAGGGGGGGGGGGGGTGTCCAGCTCTAACGACTGAACATTACAGTGGGCATGGTCTGGGCTCCACGTATGACAATGTGCCACATTAATAACAGCAGTGCACTTTAGATAATGTACCATAGTCCTGTGCAGAAGAATGTAACATATGTATAATGTATAATTCAAGTGCACAGTCTGGAACCTTGTCCCTAGAGGAGAAGGTGTGCCCACAGCCGATGGGGCCCACTGGGGGGCGGGGGGGGGGGGGGGGGGGTGCTGCTAGTACCTACCACTAACCCTCCACTTCAGTAGCCTATCTCTAACCCTCCACTGCCTCAGCCTAACCCTAAACCGCTGGTCCAGGCAGTATGTCAACGTTTCTCATGTCAACAGAGGCAGAACTCTGGGAGGCAACGGAGTCACCTGCCGCCGGGCTCCTGCTCTGAAGGGGGGCACCTCTCCTCCCATTCTGTGACACCATTGAATTAAGTTAATTGATAGCTGTCGCTGTCTTTTCAGTGGCCGACTTCCTCAGTGGTCCCTACACCTTACAAATCACACCCTCTTTATTATACTGAATATACACATTTTACAAGTGTCATACCCAGGATTAGAAACCACAACCTATTACACTGGAAGCAGACACCTTACTGATGAAGCTGTTTGCTCCTGTATAGGAAATATGAGAATTCTAACTTTATGAAGATACTTCTCTGACAATTACACGTAACTTCATATAGTTAGAATTCTCATGCTTCCTCTACAGGAGTAAATATCTCCATCAGTATAGTGTCTGCTGTCAGTGTAACAGGTTATGGGTTCTAATCCTGGGTATGACTGCTAAGAAATGTGGGATTTAAGATAAAAAAACAATTAAATGTATAAATACAGTATATCATTTTATTTCAGAACACTACACACACACACACACACACACACACACACACACACACACACGTATGTATGTATGTATATATATATATATATATATATATATACACATGCACACACACATACATACGTATATTTATCTTAATATAGGAAATAGGGGGGCGCCAATATTTATCTTGCCTCCGGGCAACTGTGACGAACTTACGCCACTGCATGTCAACATATCACATTATGAGCAAGTCGACATTCTGCAGATGTAGACATGTTCAGTGTGGACATTTCAACAATGTTGACATCAAACTGTTGACATTGTTGTGTCGAGATTATGATTGCCAACATTGTATGTAACACAATGACTGCATCCATTAGTGACTCTGAGTGCTCCTTGCAGGGGCATTTTAACAGAGGAGGGGGCCCATGTGCAAGCCCTGGGCGAACCCACTCCTCTGCACAGCACTGTAGGGTCCGGCATTGTGGCAGACTCTACTGCGCATGTGCAGGTCTCTGAAAACATGCCGCCTGCCATTTTCCAGAGACTGATGTCACTACTGTGCATGTGCGGCGGCCATTTTAGCTGTGATTATTGCTGCAACTGCAGTGCCTGACTCCAAGAAGGTAAGTATTAAAACATGGGTGCAATGTGTGCGGTGTGGGCCTCCCCTGGACTCAGGGGCCTGTGTGTACCACACACATTGCACCCATTATAGAAACTCAGATGGCTCCTTGATATGAGAGCATCTTGTGTTTGGCTGTAGTTTTCTTGGTCTGGATTGCGTCTATAGTCAGTCGTTGTTGTGTTACACGTACTGTATATTTACTGATATATGTGACTGCATTGTGCCTGACACATCTCAGTCATTGTGTAAATTGTTCTACAAAAGAACACATCTCTCTCAGAGGCTTTCAGACCCTGAGGCCTATTTATCACCATCCGCATGCAGGATGCGGATGACAGGTGATAAAATCGCCCAAACTCGCACTGCGATAATTGATTACATCGCAGGGACGTATCAATTATCGCATGCAGAAACATAGCTTGCGGTCAAGCTCTGTCCCTGTGATGCCTCTTTCGCAGCATCATCCGGGTATTTTTCGTAAAAAATACCCCGATGTCCTGCTGCGCATGCGCTGCCCCCGCCGACATCGCTGCTACTGCCGCCGCCCAGTTGACACCCCCATTGTGACCACCCCGCGCGCCACAGACCCCCCTAGCAGGATAATAGGTCCCCGCTGCCGTGCTCCAGGTCCTTCTCCTGCGCTGTGACCCCCGATGCTGTAAAGTGCGCTACCGTTTTGCAGCATCACTTTACCACACTGGGGTCACATTGCAGCATATGGGGGACCCGGCGCCCGGCAGCGCTCACCAGAGCAGCGGACACCGGCTCCCTGGACAGGTGAGTTTTTTTTTTTACACTGTGATCAGCCTGTGTGTCCATCGGACACACATAGCTGATCACTCTGCCAGTCCCCACTCAGCTTTCTCTGCCAGGAGCAGAGAAATCTGGGCAAAAGGGTGCACATCGCAGTGCTGCCCTGTGAACTTGCCAGCCTGAGCTGGTGAGATTATCACAGGGCACACTGCGGTATTTTTTCACTTTTTTTTTTTAATTAAATGTGGTCAGATCGCATTTTCCATTATAAGTAGTGATGTGCACCGGAAATTTTTCGGGTTTTGTGTTTTGGTTTTGGATTCGGGTCCGCGGCCGTGTTTTGGATTCGGACGCGTTTTGGCAAAACCTCCCTGAAAATTTTTTGTCGGATTCGGGTGTGTTTTGGATTCGGGTGTTTTTTTTACAAAAAACCCTCAAAAACAGCTTAAATCATAGAATTTGGGGGTCATTTTGATCCCATAGTATTATTAACCTCAATAACCATAATTTCCACTCACTATTCTGTACACCTCACACCTCACAATATTATTTTTAGTCCTAAAATTTGCACCGAGGTCGCTGGATGGCTAAGCTAAGCGACACAAGTGGCCGACACATACACCTGGCCCATCTAGGAGTGGCACTGCAGTGTCAGACAGGATGGCACTTCAAAGAAATAGTCCCCAAACAGCACATGATGCAAAGAAAAAAAGAGGCGCACCAAGGTCGCTGTGTGACTAAGCTAAGCGACACAAGTGGCCGACACAAACACCTGGCCCATCTAGGAGTGGCACTGCAGTGTCAGGCAGGATGGCACTTCAAAAAAATTGTCTCCAAACAGCACATGACGCAAAGAAAAAAAGAGGCACACCAAGGTCGCTGTGTGACTAAGCTAAGCGACACAAGTGGCCGACACAAACACCTGGCCCATCTAGGAGTGGCACTGCAGTGTCAGGCAGGATGGCACTTCAAAAAAATTGTCCCCAAACAGCACATGATGCAAAGAAAAAAAGAGGTGCACCAAGGTCGCTGGATGGCTAAGTTAAGCGACACAAGTGGCCGACACAAACACCTGGCACATCTAGGAGTGGCACTGCAGGGATGTACACGACTGTGACTGAAATGACTGGTTGGTTTGGGCCCCCACCAAAAAAGAAGCAATCAATCTCTCCTTGCACAAACTGGCTCTACAGAGGCAAGATGTCCACCTCATCATCATCCTCCGATTCCTCACCCCTTTCACTGTGTACATCCCCCTCCTCACAGATTATTAATTCGTCCCCACTGGAATCCACCATCTCAGGTCCCTGTGTACTTTCTGGAGGCAATTGCTGGTGAATGTCTCCACGGAGGAATTGATTATAATTCATTTTGATGAACATCATCTTCTCCACATTTTCTGGAAGTAACCTCGTACGCCGATTGCTGACAAGGTGAGCGGCTGCACTAAACACTCTTTCGGAGTACACACTGGAGGGTGGGCAACTTAGGTAAAATACAGCCAGTTTGTGCAAGGGCCTCCAAATTGCTTTTTTTTCCTGCCAGTATATGTACGGACTGTCTGGATGCGGTCACTCATATAATCCTCCACCATTCTTTCAATGGTGACAGAATCATATGCAGTGACAGTAGACGACATGTCAGTAATCGTTGGCAGGTCCTTCAGTCCGGACCAGATGTCAGCACTCGCTCCAGACTGCCCTGCATCACCGCCAGCGGGTGGGCTCGGAATTCTTAGCCTTTTCCTCGCACCCCCAGTTGCGGGAGAATGTGAAGGAGGAGCTGTTGACAGGTCACGTTCCGCTTGACTTGACAATTTTCTCACTAGCAGGTCTTTGAACCTCTGCAGACTTGTGTCTGCCGGAAAGAGAGATACAACGTAGGTTTTAAATCTAGGATCGAGCACGGTGGCCAAAATGTAGTGCTCTGATTTCAACAGATTGACCACCCGTGAATCCTGGTTAAGCGAATTAAGGGCTCCATCCACAAGTCCCACATGCCTAGCGGAATCGCTCTGTTTTAGCTCCTTCTTCAATGTCTCCAGCTTCTTCTGCAAAAGCCTGATGAGGGGAATGACCTGACTCAGGCTGGCAGTGTCTGAACTGACTTCACGTGTGGCAAGTTCAAAGGGTTGCAGAACCTTGCACAACGTTGAAATCATTCTCCACTGCGCTTGAGTCAGGTGCATTCCCCCTCCTTTGCCTATATCGTGGGCAGATGTATAGGCTTGAATGGCCTTTTGCTGCTCCTCCATCCTCTGAAGCATATAGAGGGTTGAATTCCACCTCGTTACCACCTCTTGCTTCAGATGATGGCAGGGCAGGTTCAGGACTGTTTGGTGGTGCTCCAGTCTTCGGCACGCGGTGGCTGAATGCCGAAAGTGGCCCGCAATTCTTCGGGCCACCGACAGCATCTCTTGCACGCCCCTGTTGTTTTTTAAATAATTCTGCACCACCAAATTCAATGTATGTGCAAAACATGGGACGTGCTGGAATTTGCCCAGATGTAATGCACGCACAATATTGCTGGCGTTGTCCGATGTCACAAATCCCCAGGAGAGTCCAATTGGGGTAAGCCATTCTGCGATGATCTTCCTCAGTTGCTGTAAGAGGTTTTCAGCTGTGTGCGTATTCTGGAAAGCGGTGATACAAAGCGTAGCCTGCCTAGGAACGAGTTGGCGTTTGCGAGATGCTGCTACTGGTGCCGCTGCTGCTGTTCTTGCTGCGGGAGGCAATACATCTACCCAGTGGGCTGTCACAGTCATATAGTCCTGAGTCTGCCCTGCTCCACTTGTCCACATGTCCGTGGTTAAATGGACATTGGGTACAACTGCATTTTTTAGGACACTGGTGACTCTTTTTCTGACGTCTGTGTACATTTTCGGTATCGCCTGCCTAGAGAAATGGAACCTAGATGGTATTTGGTACCGGGGACACAGTACCTCAATCAAGTCTCTAGTTGCCTCTGAATTAACGGTGGATACCGGAACCAAGTTTCTCACCACCCAGGCTGACAAGACCTGAGTTATCCGCTTTGCAGCAGGATGACTGCTGTGATATTTAATCTTCCTCGCAAAGGACTGTTGGACAGTCAATTGCTTACTGGAAGTAGTACAAGTGGTCTTCCGACTTCCCCTCTGGGATGACGATCGACTCCCAGCAGCAACAACAGCAGCGCCAGCAGCAGTAGGCGTTACGCTCAAGGATGCATCGGAGGAATCCCAGGCAGGAGAGGACTCGTCAGACTTGCCAGTGACATGGCCTGCAGGACTATTGGCTTTCCTGTGTAAGGTGGAAATTGACACTGAGGGAGTTGGTGGTGTGGTTTGCAGGAGCTTGGTTACAAGAGGAAGGGATTTAGTGGTCAGTGGACTGCTTCCGCTGTCATCCAAAGTTTTTGAACTTGTCACTGACTTATGATGAATGCACTGCAGGTGACGTATAAGGGAGGATGTTCCGAGGTGGTTAACGTCCTTACCCCTACTTATTACAGCTTGACAAAGGCAACACACGGCTTGACACCTGTTGTCCGCATTTGTGTTGAAATAATTCCACACCGAAGAGCTGATTTTTTTTGTATTTTGACCAGGCATGTCAATGGCCATATTCGTCCCACGGACAACAGGTGTCTCCCCGGGTGCCTGACTTAAACAAACCACCTCACCATCAGAATCCTCCTTGTCAATTTCTTCCCCAGCGCCAGAAACACCCATATCCTCATCCTGGTGTACTTCAACAGTGACATCTTCAATTTGACTATCAGGAACTGGACTGCGGGTGCTCCTTCCAGCACTTGCAGGGGGCGTGCAAATGGTGGAAGGCGCAAGCTTTTCCCGTCCAGTGTTGGCAAGGTCAGGCATCGCAACCGACACAATTGGACTCTCCTTGGGGATTTGTGATTTAGAAGAACGCACAGTTCTTTGCTGTGCTTTTGCCAGCTTAAGTCTTTTCATTTTTCTAGCGAGAGGATGAGTGCTTCCATCCTCATGTGATTCTGAACCACTAGCCATGAACATAGACCAGGGCCTCAGCCGTTCCTTGCCACTCCGTGTCGTAAATGGCATATTGGCAAGTTTACGCTTCTCATCAGACGCTTTAAATTTAGATTTTTGGGTCATTTTACTGAACTTTTGTTTTTTGGATTTTACATGCTCTCTACTATGACATTGGGCATCGGCCTTGGCAGACGACGTTGATGGCATTTCATCGTCTCGGCCATGACTAGTGGCAGCAGCTTCAGCACGAGGTGGAAGTGGATCTTGATCTTTCCCTATTTTAAACCTCCACAT
Organism: Pseudophryne corroboree; assembly: GCF_028390025.1. Classification (NCBI taxonomy): domain Eukaryota; kingdom Metazoa; phylum Chordata; class Amphibia; order Anura; family Myobatrachidae; genus Pseudophryne; species Pseudophryne corroboree. The sequence continues at coordinate 735,377,683 of NC_086446.1, forward strand.
TTTTGTTCTCCATTTTTTAATGTGTGGAATTATATGCCAGTATCAATAGCAATGGCCTACTACTATATATGCTGCGCACAACTGAAATGCACCACAGGTATGGATGGATAGTATACTTGACGACACAGAGGTAGGTAGAGCAGTGGCCTACTGTACCGTACTGCTATATATTATATACTGGTGGTCAGCAAACTGTGCAAAACTTAAATGCACCACAGGTATGGATGGATAGTATACTTGACAACACAGAGGTAGGTACAGCAGTGGCCTACTGTACCGTAATGCTATATATTATATACTGGTGGTCAGCAAACTGTGCAAAACTTAAATGCACCACAGGTATGGATGGATAGTATACTTGACAACACAGAGGTAGGTACAGCAGTGGCCTACTGTACCGTAATGCTATATATTATATACTGGTGGTCAGCAAACTGTGCAAAACTTAAATGCACCACAGGTATGGATGGATAGTATACTTGACGACACAGAGGTAGATACAGCAGTGGCCTACTGTACCGTAATGCTATATATTATATACTGGTGGTCAGCAAACTGTGCAAAACTTAAATGCACCACAGGTATGGATGGATAGTATACTTGACGACACAGAGGTAGGTACAGCAGTGGCCTACTGTACCTTAATGCTATATATTATATACTGGTGGTCAGCAAACTGTGCAAAACTTAAATGCACCACAGGTATGGATGGATAGTATACTTGACGACACAGAGGTAGGTACAGCAGTGGCCTACTGTACCGTAATGCTATATATTATATACTGGTGGTCAGCAAACTGTGCAAAACTTAAATGCACCACAGGTATGGATGGATAGTATACTTGACGACACAGAGGTAGGTACAGCAGTGGCCTACTGTACCGTAATGCTATATATTATATACTGGTGGTCAGCAAACTGTGCAAAACTTAAATGCACCACAGGTATGGATGGATAGTATACTTGACGACACAGAGGTCAGCAAAATTATGCACTGTACTCCTACTATATACTACAATGCAGCACAGATATGGAGTGTTTTTCAGGCAGACAACGTATACTGGTGGTCACTGTCAGCAAAACTCTGCACTGTACTCCTCCTATATAATACAGCTGCTCCCCAGTCCCCACAATTAAGCAGTGTGAGCACAGATATATGCAGCACACTGAGCACAGATAAGGAGCGTTTTTTTTCAGGCAGAGAACGGATAAAACTGGTGGTCACTGATCAGCAAAACTCTGCACTGTACTCCTCCTATATAATATACTGGTGGTCCCCAGTCCCCACAATAAAGCAGTGTGAGCACAGATATATGCAGCACACTGAGCACAGATATGGAGTGTTTTTCAGGCAGACAACGTATACTGGTGGTCACTGTCAGCAAAACTCTGCACTGTACTCCTCCTATATAATACAGCTGCTCCCCAGTCCCCACAATTAAGCAGTGTGAGCACAGATATATGCAGTACACTGAGCACAGATAAGGAGCGTTTTTTTCAGGCAGAGAACGGATAAAACTGGTGGTCACTGATCAGCAAAACTCTGCACTGTACTCCTCCTATATTATACAGCTGCTCCCCTGTCCCCACAATTAAGCAATAAGCAAGCACAAATATTTGCATCAACAATAAACGGAGAGGACGCTAGCCACGTCCTCTCCCTAACATTTCAAATGCACGAGTGAAAATGGCGGCGACGCGCGGCTGCTTATATAGAATCCGAATCTCGCGAGAATCCGACAGCGGGATGATTACGTTCGGGCGCGCTCGGGTTAACCGAGCCATACGGGAGAATCCGAGTATGCCTCGGACCCGTGTAAAATGGGTGAAGTTCGGGGGGGTTCGGTTTCCGAGGAACCGAACCCGCTCATCACTAATTATAAGTACGGGGAATGCGATGTGGCTTACTAAAAAAAAAAGTGAATTAAAGGATTTGGGGCAGTTTTTCATGAAAACTGCTCCAAATGCTCTTTAATACATTCAGGAGATACTAAAATAATGTGAAAAGGGTGTGAAAACAGAAAACACCCTTTTTCACAATATTTTAGTGAAAATAATGTTAATAAATAGGCCCCACTGTCTGATTAAATGGATAAATAAGTAAAGCGAGTCCTTCTCTGTGGAGTCGGGAATTTCTCTGTTGTACAAAAACGTTATAAACCTCCTACTGCTGAGGGGTGTACCTTCCTCAAGACAATGAACCATTCCAGACAACTTATACTATAAAATAACGACACGGAGACATGCATTTTGGCAGAAAGTTGTTAGCTATTTATTATATATTCTAATAAACTAGAGAAAAAACCTGTAATAGAATGATATTAATATGCAAATTTAATAAAAGAGTATGGTGGCCAGAAAAAAGAACGGCTGAAAACCAATTGACAAACAACCCCCAGCTAATTAAATCTAAACCAATCAAAATCACAAAACATAGGTATCCACTCAGACCTTCATCTTGACTACCCACCATGAAGGGTGATGACGCTGCCCCCTGAAGGGTGGTCCAGCAGATAGAACAGTCAACGAAGGAGAGTGCACCTAAACAGCACCAAACCGACTGAAAACTGTGACTAACAACTCAAACACGAGAACCTGACGCTCTTTTCCGCCAACAGCGAAAGTCTCTTCTTAAAGAGGCTTTGCACCGCCACCATACCCACAACCTAAACGACCCAAAACCGAAAACAGATCCTCAAAGAAACACACCAACCCTTCCTCCGACAAGTGCACACCATCTGCCCGAAAAAGGTAATTGCAGCGATACTTGATCCAACATGGCGAACCACCGCACCACCGTGAGCTAGAACCCACTTCGCCACTGCCGAATTCACCTTTTTTCTGGCCTCGTCAATAGGGCGACCATCCGGCACCCCACGCCAACACAACCTGGGAACGATAAAAGAAAAAAACAATGCACAGTGAGGCCAGGCCACGGCAATACTAACCAAATCCTTCACCATAGAACATCTCAAATCTAACGATGTCCTCTTACCTAAATCATTGCCACCCAGGCGCACCACTAAAACCCTCGGGATACCATGCGCCCGAGCCTCGCTCAACAGCCTATCCTTAAGGTCCTGCCACAACATTCCGCGCCATCCGAGCCAACGAATACCACGCACCCGCGGAAATAACCGTGCCCCCTTAGAGGCCAGAAACCTGGCTGCCCAGTACACATAAGAGTGCCCAACTACCCAGACTGAAACTTCATCCTCCACCCAACCTAAAACGAAGGAAGTGAAATAAAAGTAAATTAGTAAGATCGGCCAAAATTAATTATTTCCTGCAATAAACCTGAAGGATCTGCCAAAAAGAAAAAATTCTTTGGATACCACGGCCTGGCCGTGCAAACAAGCTTCAAGCCAATTGAAGCGAACATAAAGACGCAATGGGAAAGGAATAAATAAATTAAAAGACAAACCTTAATGTTCCAAAACAAAATAATTGAAAAATGTAAGGGGGGAGGGGGGGGAGGGGGGGGGGGGGAGGGGTAAACACAGAGAAAACTCAGCTGGAGGTGAAACTTAAAAAACCTGCCGAGGGGCTTTCAATTGGAGTCCAATTAGCCGAATTAAAGAGATTAAATCGAATTCAGTCCGTCAGGTCAGGCAAAAAAGTGAAAAATAACTCCAGACCCCCACTGCCAGCAGCGGCGAGTAGCTAATCCCTGAGTAGGATGAAGCAGGGGATAACGCACTAACAAACTGGACATTGACATGCTTAACCAGTGAAACAAACAACTCACAAACAACTGCAAACCAATAACTCATAACACTGGGCGGATATAACGTTTGTAGCTGGAAGATTTCCAACATCTTAACAATTGGATCTCCCTGACGGAAAAGCCCGCCGCGGCGGCCAACGTAGCTGCTCCGATCCGAAATGAATGCGTGCCGAAATCTGCAGGTGAAAGGCCCACGCTGTCCAAACAGCGACCTAGCATCCACTGAAATTGGTATCTCGTCAAAGGCAACCCGTCATAATGCAGCAGCCAGGACCCCCGCAAGGAGGGCCGAACTGCCGAGTAGCGAGCCGCCAGAAACACCAGGCAAATGCGATCATCCAAAGATGAGACCAACGTAACCCATCGACCTCTACCCAACTGGTCCCTCTTAGAGCGACGCAGCCTACACAGCCAGGACCTCTCACCCACAACAACATCCTCCCGAAGCATGGGCGAATCTTTCCATTTTGACGGCGCCACCAACTCCGAAATTCGAAAAGCCCCATGATACCCCATGGAAAAAGCCAATTGAAATAACAAAGTCTCGAAACTTGAAGCAGCCACGTCGGCAACAGCTCCGATAATCGCTGGCATAAGAGCCGCATCAATCGGGTGCCTCTTATCAGGCCACGTTGGCGCCAACCGCGCCCAACCTTTCAGAGCCTTCGCAAGGAGAAAACTCTTTGTAACGTCAGGGAGACCCTTCAGCTTAGCGAAAAACAAAATCCCTGCCAGGTACCGTGACACGACCGCTCTAGACCTACCAGTGACGAAGAGTTGCCAAATAAAAGAAAGCATCAACCGATGCCCAGTCTTACCTTCACAACCCTGTCCACGGGCAAACTCTTCCCATTCACTCCAAGCCTGGCTGTAAGCCTTGAGCGTACTTGGAGCTAATGACCGCATCGCTAATCCCTCCAGGCCGGCCCGATCACCTGCCAAACATAATCGGGACAGCGGATTCCAAAAGCATCAGCCTCAGGTGCCAAAACCCGAAATCTCTCCCACTGCCCCCGGGACAAAGCGTCGGCAATTCCATTATCTTCCCCGGGAACATGCTGCGCGCGAAACCACACATTCCGCTGCAAACAAGCCAACACAAGCTGCGCAAGCACCCTCAACACCACAATCGACTTTGCCCTCTGACTGTTAATCGCATGCACCACGCCCAGATTATCACATCTGAACAAAATGCTCCGATCAGACAGACGCTCTCCCCACACCTCCAAAGCTACCAAATCGGGAAAAGCTCGAGCAGCAAAAGATCCTTAGTTAGACCCTTCCGAAACCACTCCTCAGGCCAAGAAGCCACGCACCAAGATCCCTCGAGGTAGCACCCAAACCCCGATGAACCCGCCGCGTCAGTAAAAAGCTGCAACTCCGCATTGCGGACAACCGGAGCCAACCAGATCTGCACCCCATTGAACTCCTCCAAGAAAGCAGCCCAAACGGCCAAATCTCGCTTAATCTCGGAAGACAAACGAATGAAATGATGCGTCCTGGAACACCCTGCCGTTGCCCTTTCCAACTTCCGGCCAAAAACCCTGCCCATCGGGATGACTCGACAAGCAAAGTTCAAAAGGACCAACAAATATTGAGCCTGCCGAAGCGTAACCTTGCGCGACGCTAAGAACTGCCCGATAACCTCGCGAAGCTTGGCAACCTTGGCCTGAGGAAGGCGACACGAACCTGTCCTCGTATCAATTTCGATACCCAAAAATGATAAGCACGAGACGGGCGCTTCAGTCTTATCCTCAGCCACTGGCACTCCTAAATGATAAAAAAGCGCTCTGATGCTATATAACAATTCACCGCAACGCTCGGAATCTGCAGGCCCAACGCACAAGAAGTCATCAAGGTAATGCGCTACCCCGTGACCCCCCCGTAGAAGACTCCGCACCAATGTAAAAAGGTGCTGAACTTTTCTAAATATGAGCAGGAAACGGAACATCCCATTGGCAAACACTTGTCAATGAAATACTCCGACCCAATACGAAAACCCATAAGACGGAATGAGTCCGGATGTAAAGGAAGAAACCTAAATGCTGACTCCACATCAATCTTAGCCATCAGGGCCCCTGGACCGTAAGTCCGCACAATACCAAGAGCCTCGTCAAACGACTGGTACACCACCGAACATAGCTCAGGGGGTATCCCATCATTGACGGATGACCCCGATGGGTAAGACAGATGCTGAATGAGCCTAAAGGAACCCGGAGTCTTCTTAGGGACCACCCCCACCGGAGAAATAACCATATCCTCCATAGGGGGCAGAGCAAACGGACCGGCCATTCTGCCCAACCGAACTTCCTTCTCAACTTTTTCACGTAAAACCAAGAGGAAAAGCGCGAGCTGACTGAAGATTCCTCGGGGCCCGTACTCGCACCTCGCCCACAACCGGCAGGCGGAAACCAAACTGAAAACCTTTTAACAAAAACTCTGTAACCTCCTGATCCGGATACCACCTGAGCCACTTGGCCATAGTATCCAACCTAACTGGTGTCGGAGCCCTACTGGGCACCCCCACCGCCGGCAGGCTTTCCTGCTCCTGCCTTCCCTGCTCTCGGTGCCTGACGACTCCCTCGAAAACAGTTCGAGGCCGGATGAAACCCACTGCAGCGCAAGCATAAGTGTCGAAAACGACACTTGCGGCCTAACGAGCACGACGCATTATTGTACGCAAAACATTTCCCTTTCGCGAGTGACTGCCCAAACCCTCGACCAGCAGCCCCCGCCTTCCGACCCGACGCAGCCTCCGCACCAGCCCCCTGTGAAGGATGGCCAGCCTGCTGACCATCATCCCCCGTACTCCGTGGCTCCTTCCAATCTTGCGTAGCCCGATTGACGTCCATCCACACTTCGACGTCCTTACACAAATCGATGATCCGCAAGCAATCCTGCTTGCGCCGAAACTTCTCATCGTATGTCCGCCATTCCGATCTCCTGGACGTTCGCTGCATATCGTGAATAAGATGTAAGTACCGAATGATGTTCATAATGTTCATCCGGCCTATCCTCCAAGTAAGAGGCGGCAAACACGCAAAATCCAGCCAGCCAGTTATCATACGACCGAAAAGCATCAACGCCTATGCCCCCTTTAGCTCTCGCCGCCTTAACTCCTTTTTCGCATCTTCAGTTAGCACAAAAATATCCACATACTCACCTTTACTAATCTTCCTACGGCAGCTATCCCGCAGGCCCCTCAACACCGCCGTATAATCGCAGTGTACCACTCCCGGCAGATTGCGACGCTTCTTAGCTCTGCGCTCATTCCGACGCTTGTGCTGAACGGCCGCACTTTTTGCGTACTTTACCACACGCTTTTTTGCTCTCGTCGCACTACTAGTCTTTGACGCCAGCGACGATAAGGACGACGAAGCGGAAGTACTTCCCGAAGCAGAAGAGAAGGAGGAGGCCGAAGATGACTCCTCCTCCTCGCCAACAGAAAGATACGACACCTCACCTGACGCCTCCGACTGTGCCGACTCTGCTGCTTCCGCTGCATAAACATCAAAATCTTCGTCGTCTTCACCATACATCTCACCACGTCCATCTGGAAAAGAAGAGACAACACGGGCCGAGGCCGAGGCCCCGGGAGCAAGCGACCTGGCAGGAGCAACGGCAGCCCGCGCAACGCGGCAGCGCGAAACCCCCTCCTGCTGACCACACCACTGCGCAGTGGGGTATCCGGACTCCAGGTCGACAACAAAAAGGTCGACACACCTTAGGTCGTCGCCAATTGGTCGACACACCTTAGGTCGACATGGACAAAAGGTCAACATGGACAAAAGGTCGACAGGAACAAGGTCGACATGGAAAAAGGTCGACATGAGTTTTTCACGATTTTTTTCTTTTTTTGAACCTTTTCATACTTAACGATCCACGTGGACTACGATTGGAACGGTAATCTGTGCCGAGCGAAGCGGTAACGGAGCGAAGGCACCATGCGAGGGGACGCGGTGCACTAATTGGGGTTCCCGGTCACTCTACAAAGAAAACGACACCAAAAAAACATAAAAAACTCATGTCGACCTTTTTCCATGTCGACCTTGTTCCTGTCGACCTTTTGTCTAAGTCGACCGTTTGTCAACGTCGACCTAAGGTGTGTCGACCAATTGGTGTCGACCTAAGGTGTGTTGACCTTTTTGTTGTCGACCCTGAGTCCCAGACCCGCGCAGTGGCGTCCCCCAAATCCTGGCAGGCACGCGCGATCCGCCCCACCGGAGAAATGGCAGAAACCCCTCTGCTGCGCAGCGCGGAGGAAAGCCCGGCAGCATCAGCGGACACGGCCGCCACCAGTGGAGCCAAAGCAGCCGCCACCGACGACAGCGCAGATGCCAAGTCCACTGCGCCACCCTGCTCCTCCACAACATCCCGGTGCCTGAGGGGCAGCGAGGAAAACCCCCCGGCCAGAGCATCGCCCCCCCCCCCGCGCAGGAGGCCTGCGGCTCCGCCCCCTATTGCTAGCCCTACCCACCAGAGGCTCCAACACTCCCGCAGCATGGCCACCGCCCCCAAAATAGCCCCGACCGCTGAACTCCCGGAATTCATGACGGGAGCTACCAGGGGACTGCTCCCTGAAGCTCCCCCAATCCCCACCAGCAGCAGCCTCATCAGGGAAAACATCCCTGTTATTACGGATATGCGCGCGGCCATGCTAAGCAGGATCAGGTATACTCTAAAGTTAATAAAGTGGGAGGGAGGAACACACGCAGGGTGCCTACCACACACTAAAGGGAATAGACCAGGGACTAGACCAGCCAAAACAGCTAAAAACACACTGGCCTAAACACTTGCCCAAACCACAAAACACACTCACCAGTCTGAAGGCAAACTGAAAAGACCAGGAACAACACAAATCCACCCCAATTCCATCACTAACACCACCCATGACTTTTCCTGATTGGCTACAAAAAGTCATGCCATCCTGATCCACCCCCAGCCCAGGAGGTTTAACTCTCTCCATTCCAAAGATTGTCGTTCTGTTCTCCTTCAGTACATTTTATATTTAAGGATTTCTGAGGTTCTTGTCTTGGGTGTGATTGCCAGGACATTAAACACAAAGCATGTACAGCTTATAATTATAGTGCTGTCCAGTGGCTTATTTTAACCCCCCCCCCCCCCCCATACACACACACACACACTTCCCCAGGTAAAATTTGCCACTGCTCTCTGTCAGTGACTGCACTGACTTCACTGTGACTGGCAGTGACTTCCTATTGGAAGTCCTACCTGTCAGTCACAGACACACAAGACAGCCCCAATGGGAGCTGTTTCCTCCCTCTGGGACTGCCAGACAGGGCTACCATAGGCTGAAAGCTGGCTTCCTGTAGGAAGCCACCGCCTGCCTTTGGGGCGCAGCCCAATCCGGCTTCTATGGGCTGCAGCTGATGCAGAGATGTTGCCAAAATGGGCATAAATGACACTAATAAAAGAGCGTGGAAACATAGCATGTTTCTGCCCACATGCAGAAGAATACCCATCTGAAGATGTATCCACCTCCTCATCCAGAGCCGTAGGGAGGGATGTGTGAAGGTACAGGCACAGCACTGTCTCTGTCCCACAGCCCCTGCATCTTCCAGGCATGGTGCATGGAAGGGTACTGCGTGGTCAGTAGTGCTGCTTCAGTGATGTTGGGAGCACTCAAAGAACTCAGTAGTGTGTACAGCCACCCAGTGTATTCGGGCAGCTCTCCATTTCCTCCTGCTGGTGGCCACGCCCCTTTGCATAATGTTATGTGTTCGGGTATGGGGCCTGCACATGGCAGTAGTGAGCCCAGCATATACAGTATGCCAGGTTTACAACAAGTCAGCAGCAGCAGCATGTGGCCGGGATTTGTCTGAATCAGGTGGTTAAGGACTATTATGTCATGATTTAACTCTTTTAAAAGTTTTGGAGGTATGACATCTCTGATACCCCCAGCTCATTATCACGCCGAAGAAGCATTCAGGTGAATTCTTGCTTCTCAGAGAACTGGTTAAAGCTGCCAAAGGTCAGCAGACAAAAGGCCAGAGACACTCATGTGACTCAATGGCCTGTGAGTGCGGATGAATTGAGTATTCTCGCAAAACCTCGTGGTCCTTCGTTAATCTTTTTCTATAAATCCAATGATTACCAGATGTTTACATGCAAAAAAAACAAAAATAGACAACAAATGTGTAGTAATGTCTATAATAAGTTCAATTTTTTGTGTGTTCTCCGTTGAAGTTTATTGGTGCGTGATACAATTTAAAAAGCAATAAATAAAATCTCCTTAATCAAATACCAAAAAAATCCAGGATAGAGCAGAGTGTGTGTCAGAATGGAATACGACAATCACAAGTGAATTCCGGACTTACACTTGCGAACACAAATGCTGCATATTACCTTGGATTGGTGTGGATATAGGAGAATTAAAAAGCACTGTCTGATATCACCAACGCCGTTTCGACACAAAGTCTTTTTCAAGGTGGATGTTGATATCTAACTCTAAGTGAGTTTTGGTACGTGTACCTATGTTTGTGAAGTGGTGGTGAGAAACTATCCCTATCTCCTATCAAGAAAAACCTCCACATCATAGGGCTCTGCTTCAACGGAGAACACACAAAAAATTGAACTTATTATAGACATTACTACACATTTGTTGTCTATTTTTGTTTTTTTGCATGTAAACATCTGGTAATCATTGGATTTATAGAAAAAGATTAACGAAGGACCACGAGGTTTTGCAAGTATATTATACATTTTTTTATTATATTTGTCACGTATACAGCAGCGCCTTTGATCTTCCTTCCACCCGCTATTTTTTCACTTGTATCCCTTTGTGATCTGGATTTGGGCAGATCATAGGAAGGTTAGGATTGGGCAGCTAGCTTTTGCGCCAGAACTCACACACATCTATATTTCTGAATTGAGTATTCTGATATCTGAAAGGTTCAGGAGAGACTGGCTGCTTGTGACAGATGTTGCAATTTGCAGCCAATTAATGTTTGGACTTGCAATTCATGTAAATGAATGTATAGCACGCTGCTCATAAGAGTCCTGATCTTGCCCACCTTGGTGAGGCCACGCCCCTGGAATGCAATTGCCCCACCCCTTGTTCTCAAAAAAGATTCAGCTGATGTGGGTGGGTATGATGTCATGTAGTATGCTCTTCCGCCAACTGTTGGGCTTTCCTGTTGATGTTTTATACTCAGGTTCCATGATGACATCATATTAGACACTGGTGCTCATGAATATTAGCAAGTTGAACTTTATCGGTCACTGGAGCTTCTGCCAAATGCACCACAGGGCTTATTAAATTGGATGTACTTAAGTACAATTGTGCAGTAATGCACAGCAACCAATAAGCATATGCTGTGATCACATAAAGGCTGGATTAGGCAGACAAAGTGGTGAGTCTGTAAGTACAGAGTTGCAGAACAGATATGGACACACGGTAGCAGAAGTGTACTGGAAATGTCTGGGGCATTCCTGGGCAGTAACAGGGGGTAGATAATCCGATGCATGGAGATGTTACGTTATATGAGAGTGTCGTGGGTGTGTCACTGCTAGGGTTTGTGTTTAGAAATGCAGAATCTCTGACATAATAGTCCATATTCAGAGGACAATCTGTACCTGCTATAAAACTGGTGCAAGTTTGGATGGTGTGACCGATTGGTGCGTCTCAGTCCTTTCACAATGGGATGCACGGATGTACACTAGGGAAGGGCTTTGTAACGGCAATTGCATAGTCACAGATGGGTGACCGCCAATAGATACAGATACCAACATGGCTGCAACCAACTCAGAATTGGAACCTCAACGTGTTAAAGAAAAACCACAGACACATTAGTTGCACCATTTAGGGTGTAGCTTGGGCTTTTATTTATATATCTATCTATATATCTATATATATCTATATATATATATATATATATATATATATATATATATTAGAGATGAGCGGGTTCGGTTCCTCGGAATCCGAACCCGCCCGAACTTCATGTTTTTTTACACGGGTCCGAGCGACTCGGATCTTCCCGCCTTGCTCGGTTAACCCGAGCGCGCCCGAACGTCATCATCACGCTGTCGGATTCTCGCGAGGCTCGGATTCTATCGCGAGACTCGGATTCTATATAAGGAGCCGCGCGTCGCCGCCATTTTTCACACGTGCATTGAGATTCATAGGGAGAGGACGTGTCTGGCGTCCTCTCCGTTTATAGAGATTCGAGAAGAGAGTGAGACAGAGAGAGACACAGTAGTAATTTGGGGAGCATTAGGAGGAGTACTACTAGTACTACTAGTACTTGCTGAAGTGATAGAGAGAGATAGTGTGACTGTATTATCTGACTTGTGGGGGAGACACTGACAGTGGGGAGCAGTTAGAGTCTGAGAGCAGGACTCAGGACTCAGGAGTACATATAACGTACAGTGCACACTTTTGCTGCCAGAGTGCCAGCCACACTGCCATTGTTTGTGACCACACTGACCACCAGTATAATATATATTGTGATTGTCTGCTTAGGACTCAGGAGTACTACTTGCAAGTTGCTGATAGTGTGACCAGTGACCTGACCACCAGTTTAATAAATCACCACCAGTTTATGAGTTTAATATATATTATATATATATATATAATTGTATATAATATATATATAATATTGTATACCACCTAGCACCTACCCGTGTTTTTTTTTTTCTTTCTTCTTTATACATACTACTATAGTAGCTTACTGTAGCAGTCTGCGGTGCTGCTGAGCTGACAGTGTCCAGCAGGTCCGTCATCAGTCATTACATAATAAATATATAATATATACCTGTCCGGCTGCAGTACTAGTGATATTATATATACATATATATTGATTTCATCTCATTATCATCCAGTCTATATTAGCAGCAGACACAGTACGTTAGTCCACGGCTGTAGCTACCTCTGTGTCGGCACTCGGCAGTCCATCCATAATTGTATACCACCTACCCGTGGTTGTTTTTTTCTTTCTTCTTTATACATACTACTATAGTAGCTTACTGTAGCAGTCTGCGGTGCTGCTGAGCTGACAGTGTCCAGCAGGTCCGTCATCAGTCATTACATAATAAATATATAATATATACCTGTCCGGCTGCAGTACTAGTGATATTATATATACATATATATTGATTTCATCTCATTATCATCCAGTCTATATTAGCAGCAGACACAGTACGTTAGTCCACGGCTGTAGCTACCTCTGTGTCGGCACTCGGCAGTCCATCCATAATTGTATACCACCTACCCGTGGTTGTTGTTTTTTTCTTTCTTCTTTATACATACTACTATAGTAGCTTACTGTAGCAGTCTGCGGTGCTGCTGAGCTGACAGTGTCCAGCAGGTCCGTCATCAGTCATTACATAATAAATATATAATATATACCTGTCCGGCTGCAGTACTAGTGATATTATATATACATATATATTGATTTCATCTCATTATCATCCAGTCTATATTAGCAGCAGACACAGTACGTTAGTCCACGGCTGTAGCTACCTCTGTGTCGGCACTCGGCAGTCCATCCATAATTGTATACCACCTACCCGTGGTTGTTGTTTTTTTCTTTCTTCTTTATACATACTACTATAGTAGCTTACTGTAGCAGTCTGCGGTGCTGCTGAGCTGACAGTGTCCAGCAGGTCCGTCATCAGTCATTACATAATAAATATATAATATATACCTGTCCGGCTGCAGTACTAGTGATATTATATATACATATATATTGATTTCATCTCATTATCATCCAGTCTATATTAGCAGCAGACACAGTACGGTAGTCCACGGCTGTAGCTACCTCTGTGTCGGCACTCGGCAGTCCATCCATAAGTATACTAGTATCCATCCATCTCCATTGTTTACCTGAGGTGCCTTTTTAGTTGTCCCTATTAAAATATGGAGAACAAAAATGTTGAGGTTCCAAAATTAGGGAAAGATCAAGATCCACTTCCACCTCGTGCTGAAGCTGCTGCCACTAGTTATGGCCGAGACGATGAAATGCCAGCAACGTCGTCTGCCAAGGCCGATGCCCAATGTCATAGTATAGAGCATGTAAAATCCAAAACACCAAATATCAGTAAAAAAAGGACTCCAAAACCTAAAATAAAATTGTCGGAGGAGAAGCGTAAACTTGCCAATATGCCATTTACCACACGGAGTGGCAAGGAACGGCTGAGGCCCTGGCCTATGTTCATGGCTAGTGGTTCAGCTTCACATGAGGATGGAAGCACTCAGCCTCTCGCTAGAAAAATGAAAAGACTCAAGCTGGCAAAAGCACCGCAAAGAACTGTGCGTTCTTCGAAATCCCAAATCCACAAGGAGAGTCCAATTGTGTCGGTTGCGATGCCTGACCTTCCCAACACTGGACGTGAAGAGCATGCGCCTTCCACCATTTGCACGCCCCCTGCAAGTGCTGGAAGGAGCACCCGCAGTCCAGTTCCTGATAGTCAGATTGAAGATGTCAGTGTTGAAGTACACCAGGATGAGGAGGATATGGGTGTTGCTGGCGCTGGGGAGGAAATTGTCCAGGAGGATTCTGATGGTGAGGTGGTTTGTTTAAGTCAGGCACCCGGGGAGACACCTGTTGTCCGTGGGAGGAATATGGCCATTGACATGCCTGGTGAAAATACCAAAAAAATCAGCTCTTCGGTGTGGAAGTATTTCAACAGAAATGCGGACAACAGGTGTCAAGCCGTGTGTTGCCTTTGTCAAGCTGTAATAAGTAGGGGTAAGGACGTTAACCACCTCGGAACATCCTCCCTTATACGTCACCTGCAGCGCATTCATAATAAGTCAGTGACAAGTTCAAAAACTTTGGGTGACAGCGGAAGCAGTCCACTGACCAGTAAATCCCTTCCTCTTGTAACCAAGCTCACGCAAACCACCCCACCAACTCCCTCAGTGTCAATTTCCTCCTTACCCAGGAATGCCAATAGTCCTGCAGGCCATGTCACTGGCAATTCTGACGAGTCCTCTCCTGCCTGGGATTCCTCCGATGCATCCTTGAGTGTAATGCCTACTGCTGCTGGCGCTGCTGTTGTTGCTGCTGGGAGTCGATCGTCATCCCAGAGGGGAAGTCGGAAGACCACTTGTACTACTTCCAGTAAGCAATTGACTGTCCAACAGTCCTTTGCGAGGAAGATGAAATATCACAGCAGTCATCCTGCTGCAAAGCGGATAACTGAGGCCTTGACAACTATGTTGGTGTTAGACGTGCGTCCGGTATCCGCCATTAGTTCACAGGGAACTAGACAATTTATTGAGGCAGTGTGCCCCCGTTACCAAATACCATCTAGGTTCCACTTCTCTAGGCAGGCGATACCGAGAATGTACACGGACGTCAGAAAAAGACTCACCAGTGTCCTAAAAAATGCAGTTGTACCCAATGTCCACTTAACCACGGACATGTGGACAAGTGGAGCAGGGCAGGGTCAGGACTATATGACTGTGACAGCCCACTGGGTAGATGTATGGACTCCCGCCGCAAGAACAGCAGCGGCGGCACCAGTAGCAGCATCTCGCAAACGCCAACTCTGTCCTAGGCAGGCTACGCTTTGTATCACCGCTTTCCAGAATACGCACACAGCTGAAAACCTCTTACGGCAACTGAGGAAGATCATCGCGGAATGGCTTACCCCAATTGGACTCTCCTGTGGATTTGTGGCATCGGACAACGCCAGCAATATTGTGTGTGCATTAAATATGGGCAAATTCCAGCACGTCCCATGTTTTGCACATACCTTGAATTTGGTGGTGCAGAATTTTTTTAAAAACGACAGGGGTGTGCAAGAGATGCTGTCGGTGGCCAGAAGAATTGCGGGACACTTTCGGCGTACAGGCACCACGTACAGAAGACTGGAGCACCACCAAAAACAACTGAACCTGCCCTGCCATTATCTGATGCAAGAAGTGGTAACGAGGTGGAATTCAACCCTCTATATGCTTCAGAGGTTGGAGGAGCAGCAAAAGGCCATTCAAGCCTATACAATTCAGCACGATATAGGAGGTGGAATGCACCTGTCTCAAGCGCAGTGGAGAATGATTTCAACGTTGTGCAAGGTTCTGATGCCCTTTGAACTTGCCACACGTGAAGTCAGTTCAGACACTGCCAGCCTGAGTCAGGTCATTCCCCTCATCAGGCTTTTGCAGAAGAAGCTGGAGACATTGAAGGAGGAGCTAACACAGAGCGATTCCGCTAGGCATGTGGGACTTGTGGATGGAGCCCTTAATTCGCTTAACAAGGATTCACGGGTGGTCAATCTGTTGAAATCAGAGCACTACATTTTGGCCACCATGCTCGATCCTAGATTTAAAGCCTACCTTGGATCTCTCTTTCCGGCAGACACAAGTCTGCTGGGGTTCAAAGACCTGCTGGTGAGAAAATTGTCAAGTCAAGCGGAACGCGACCTGTCAACATCTCCTCCTTCACATTCTCCCGCAACTGGGGGTGCGAGGAAAAGGCTCAGAATTCCGAGCCCACCCGCTGGCGGTGATGCAGGGCAGTCTGGAGCGACTGCTGATGCTGACATCTGGTCCGGACTGAAGGACCTGACAATGATTACGGACATGTCGTCTACTGTCACTGCATATGATTCTCTCACCATTGAAAGAATGGTGGAGGATTATATGAGTGACCGCATCCAAGTAGGCACGTCACACAGTCCGTACTTATACTGGCAGGAAAAAGAGGCAATTTGGAGGCCCTTGCACAAACTGGCTTTATTCTACCTAAGTTGCCCTCCCACAAGTGTGTACTCCGAAAGAGTGTTTAGTGCCGCCGCTCACCTTGTCAGCAATCGGCGTACGAGGTTACATCCAGAAAATGTGGAGAAGATGATGTTCATTAAAATGAATTATAATCAATTCCTCCGTGGAGACATTGACCAGCAGCAATTGCCTCCACAAAGTACACAGGGAGCTGAGATGGTGGATTCCAGTGGGGACGAATTGATAATCTGTGAGGAGGGGGATGTACACGGTGATATATCGGAGGATGATGATGAGGTGGACATCTTGCCTCTGTAGAGCCAGTTTGTGCAACGAGAGATTAATTGCTTCTTTTTAGGTGGGGGTCCAAACTAGAGATGAGCGCCTGAAATTTTTCGGGTTTTGTGTTTTGGTTTTGGGTTCGGTTCCGCGGCCGTGTTTTGGGTTCGAACGCGTTTTGGCAAAACCTCACCGAATTTTTTTTGTCGGATTCGGGTGTGTTTTGGATTCGGGTGTTTTTTTCAAAAAACACTAAAAAACAGCTTAAATCATAGAATTTGGGGGTCATTTTGATCCCAAAGTATTATTAACCTCAAAAACCATAATTTACACTCATTTTCAGTCTATTCTGAATACCTCACACCTCACAATATTATTTTTAGTCCTAAAATTTGCACCGAGGTCGCTGTGTGAGTAAGATAAGCGACCCTAGTGGCCGACACAAACACCGGGCCCATCTAGGAGTGGCACTGCAGTGTCACGCAGGATGTCCCTTCCAAAAAACCCTCCCCAAACAGCACATGACGCAAAGAAAAAAAGAGGCGCAATGAGGTAGCTGTGTGAGTAAGATTAGCGACCCTAGTGGCCGACACAAA
Organism: Pseudophryne corroboree; assembly: GCF_028390025.1. NCBI lineage: Eukaryota > Metazoa > Chordata > Amphibia > Anura > Myobatrachidae > Pseudophryne > Pseudophryne corroboree. The sequence continues at coordinate 735,394,976 of NC_086446.1, forward strand.
CACCGGGCCCATCTAGGAGTGGCACTGCAGTGTCACGCAGGATGGCCCTTCCAAAAAACCCTCCCCAAACAGCACATGACGCAAAGAAAAAAAGAGGCGCAATGAGGTAGCTGTGTGAGTAAGATTAGCGACCCTAGTGGCCGACACAAACACCGGGCCCATCTAGGAGTGGCACTGCAGTGTCACGCAGGATGGCCCTTCCAAAAAACCCTCCCCAAACAGCACATGACGCAAAGAAAAAAAGAGGCGCAATGAGGTAGCTGTGTGAGTAAGATTAGCGACCCTAGTGGCCGACACAATCACCGGGCCCATCTAGGAGTGGCACTGCAGTGTCACGCAGGATGGCCCTTCCAAAAAACCCTCCCCAAACAGCACATGACGCAAAGAAAAAAAGAGGCGCAATGAGGTAGCTGTGTGAGTAAGATTAGCGACCCTAGTGGCCGACACAAACACCGGGCCCATCTAGGAGTGGCACTGCAGTGTCACGCAGGATGTCCCTTCCAAAAAACCCTCCCCAAACAGCACATGACGCAAAGAAAAAAAGAGGCGCAATGAGGTAGCTGTGTGAGTAAGATTAGCGACCCTAGTGGCCGACACAAACACCGGGCCCATCTAGGAGTGGCACTGCAGTGTCACGCAGGATGTCCCTTCCAAAAAACCCTCCCCAAACAGCACATGACGCAAAGAAAAAAAGAGGCGCAATGAGGTAGCTGACTGTGTGAGTAAGATTAGCGACCCTAGTGGCCGACACAAACACCGGGCCCATCTAGGAGTGGCACTGCAGTGTCACGCAGGATGTCCCTTCCAAAAAACCCTCCCCAATCAGCACATGATGCAAAGAAAAAGAAAAGAAAAAAGAGGTGCAAGATGGAATTGTCCTTGGGCCCTCCCACCCACCCTTATGTTGTATAAACAAAACAGGACATGCACACTTTAACCAACCCATCATTTCAGTGACAGGGTCTGCCACATGACTGTGACTGATATGACGGGTTGGTTTGGACCCCCCCCCAAAAAAGAAGCAATTAATCTCTCCTTGCACAAACTGGCTCTACAGAGGCAAGATGTCCACCTCATCTTCACCCTCCGATATATCACCGTGTACATCCCCCTCCTCACAGATTATCAATTCGTCCCCACTGGAATCCACCATCTCAGCTCCCTGTGTACTTTGTGGAGGCAATTGCTGCTGGTCAATGTCTCCGCGGAGGAATTGATTATAATTCATTTTAATGAACATCATCTTCTCCACATTTTCTGGATGTAACCTCGTACGCCGATTGCTGACAAGGTGAGCGGCGGCACTAAACACTCTTTCGGAGTACACACTTGTGGGAGGGCAACTTAGGTAGAATAAAGCCAGTTTGTGCAAGGGCCTCCAAATTGCCTCTTTTTCCTGCCAGTATAAGTACGGACTGTGTGACGTGCCTACTTGGATGCGGTCACTCATATAATCCTCCACCATTCTATCAATGTTGAGAGAATCATATGCAGTGACAGTAGACGACATGTCCGTAATCGTTGTCAGGTCCTTCAGTCCGGACCAGATGTCAGCATCAGCAGTCGCTCCAGACTGCCCTGCATCACCGCCAGCGGGTGGGCTCGGAATTCTGAGCCTTTTCCTCGCACCCCCAGTTGCGGGAGAATGTGAAGGAGGAGATGTTGACAGGTCGCGTTCCGCTTGACTTGACAATTTTGTCACCAGCAGGTCTTTCAACCCCAGCAGACCTGTGTCTGCCGGAAAGAGAGATCCAAGGTAGGCTTTAAATCTAGGATCGAGCACGGTGGCCAAAATGTAGTGCTCTGATTTCAACAGATTGACCACCCGTGAATCCTTGTTAAGCGAATTAAGGGCTGCATCCACAAGTCCCACATGCCTAGCGGAATCGCTCCCTTTTAGCTCCTTCTTCAATGCCTCCAGCTTCTTCTGCAAAAGCCTGATGAGGGGAATGACCTGACTCAGGCTGGCAGTGTCTGAACTGACTTCACGTGTGGCAAGTTCAAAGGGCATCAGAACCTTGCACAACGTTGAAATCATTCTCCACTGCACTTGAGACAGGTGCATTCCACCTCCTATATCGTGCTCAATTGTATAGGCTTGAATGGCCTTTTGCTGCTCCTCCAACCTCTGAAGCATATAGAGGGTTGAATTCCACCTCGTTACCACTTCTTGCTTCAGATGATGGCAGGGCAGGTTCAGTAGTTTTTGGTGGTGCTCCAGTCTTCTGTACGTGGTGCCTGTACGCCGAAAGTGTCCCGCAATTTTTCTGGCCACCGACAGCATCTCTTGCACGCCCCTGTCGTTTTTTAAAAAATTCTGCACCACCAAATTCAAGGTATGTGCAAAACATGGGACGTGCTGGAATTTGCCCATATTTAATGCACACACAATATTGCTGGCGTTGTCCGATGCCACAAATCCACAGGAGAGTCCAATTGGGGTAAGCCATTCCGCGATGATCTTCCTCAGTTGCCGTAAGAGGTTTTCAGCTGTGTGCGTATTCTGGAAAGCGGTGATACAAAGCGTAGCCTGCCTAGGAAAGAGTTGGCGTTTGCGAGATGCTGCTACTGGTGCCGCCGCTGCTGTTCTTGCGGCGGGAGTCCATACATCTACCCAGTGGGCTGTCACAGTCATATAGTCCTGACCCTGCCCTGCTCCACTTGTCCACATGTCCGTGGTTAAGTGGACATTGGGTACAACTGCATTTTTTAGGACACTGGTGAGTCTTTTTCTGACGTCCGTGTACATTCTCGGTATCGCCTGCCTAGAGAAGTGGAACCTAGATGGTATTTGGTAACGGGGGCACACTGCCTCAATAAATTGTCTAGTTCCCTGTGAACTAACGGCGGATACCGGACGCACGTCTAACACCAACATAGTTGTCAAGGCCTCAGTTATCCGCTTTGCAGTAGGATGACTGCTGTGATATTTCATCTTCCTCGCAAAGGACTGTTGAACAGTCAATTGCTTACTGGAAGTAGTACAAGTGGGCTTACGACTTCCCCTCTGGGATGACCATCGACTCCCAGCGGCAACAACAGCAGCGCCAGCAGCAGTAGGCGTTACACGCAAGGATGCATCGGAGGAATCCCAGGCAGGAGAGGACTCGTCAGAATTGCCAGTGACATGGCCTGCAGGACTATTGGCATTCCTGGGGAAGGAGGAAATTGACACTGAGGGAGTTGGTGGGGTGGTTTGCGTGAGCTTGGTTACAAGAGGAAGGGATTTACTGGTCAGTGGACTGCTTCCGCTGTCACCCAAAGTTTTTGAACTTGTCACTGACTTATTATGAATGCGCTGCAGGTGACGTATAAGGGAGGATGTTCCGAGGTGGTTAACGTCCTTACCCCTACTTATTACAGCTTGACAAAGGGAACACACGGCTTGACACCTGTTGTCCGCATTTCTGGTGAAATACCTCCACACCGAAGAGCTGATTTTTTTGGTATTTTCACCTGGCATGTCAACGGCCATATTCCTCCCACGGACAACAGGTGTCTCCCCGGGTGCCTGACTTAAACAAACCACCTCACCATCAGAATCCTCCTGGTCAATTTCCTCCCCAGCGCCAGCAACACCCATATCCTCCTCATCCTGGTGTACTTCAACACTGACATCTTCAATCTGACTATCAGGAACTGGACTGCGGGTGCTCCTTCCAGCACTTGCAGGGGGCGTGCAAATGGTGGAAGGCGCATGCTCTTCACGTCCAGTGTTGGGAAGGTCAGGCATCGCAACCGACACAATTGGACTCTCCTTGTGGATTTGGGATTTCGAAGAATGCACAGTTCTTTGCTGTGCTGCTTTTGCCAGCTTGAGTCTTTTCATTTTTCTAGCGAGAGGCTGAGTGCTTCCATCCTCATGTGAAGCTGAACCACTAGCCATGAACATAGGCCAGGGCCTCAGCCGTTCCTTGCCACTCCGTGTGGTAAATGGCATATTGGCAAGTTTACGCTTCTCCTCCGACAATTTTATTTTAGGTTTTGGAGTCCTTTTTTTTCTGATATTTGGTGTTTTGGATTTGACATGCTCTGTACTATGACATTGGGCATCGGCCTTGGCAGACGACGTTGCTGGCATTTCATCGTCTCGGCCATGACTAGTGGCAGCAGCTTCAGCACGAGGTGGAAGTGGATCTTGATCTTTCCCTAATTTTGGAACCTCAACATTTTTGTTCTCCATATTTTAATAGGCACAACTAAAAGGCACCTCAGGTAAACAATGGAGATGGATACTAGTATACAATTATGGACTGCCTGCCGACTGCAGACACAGAGGTAGCCACAGCCGTGAACTACCGTACTGTACTGTGTCTGCAGCTAATATAGACTGGTTGATAAAGAGAAGATGTCTATGTAACTATGTATGTATAAAGAAGACTGAAAAAAATCCACGGTTAGGTGGTATACAATTATGGACGGACTGCCTGCCGAGTGCAGACACAGAGGTAGCCACAGCCGTGAACTACCGTACTGTACTGTGTCTGCAGCTAATATAGACTGGTTGATAAAGAGAAGATGTCTATGTAACTATGTATGTATAAAGAAGAATGAAAAAAATCCACGGTTAGGTGGTATTACAATTATGGACGGACTGCCTGCCGAGTGCAGAGACACAGAGGTAGCCACAGCCGTGAACTACCGTACTGTGTCTGCTGCGACTGGATGATAAATGATATAAAAAATATATATATATCACTACTGCAGCCGTACAGGTTTATATTATATATTATATAATGACGGACCTGCTGGACACTGTCTGTCAGCAGAATGAGTTTTATTTTTATAGAATAAAAAAAAAAAAAAACACACAAGTGAAGTCACACGACGAGTGTTTAACTTTTTCAGGCAATCACAATATAAGTATACTACTAACTATACTGGTGGTCAGTGTGGTCAGGTCACTGGTCAGTCACACTGGCAGTGGCACTCCTGCAGCAAAAGTGTGCACTGTTTAATTTTAATATAATATGTACTCCTGGCTCCTGCTATAACCTATAACTGGCACTGCAGTAGTGCTCCCCAGTCTCCCCCACAATTATAAGCTGTGTGAGCTGAGCAGTCAGACAGATATATAATATATATAGATGATGCAGCACACTGGCCTGAGCCTGAGCAGTGCACACAGATATGGTATGTGACTGACTGAGTCACTGTGTGTATCGCTTTTTTCAGGCAGAGAACGGATATATTAAATAAACTGCACTGTGTGTCTGGTGGTCACTCACTATATAATATATTATGTACTCCTGGCTCCTGCTATAACCTATAACTGGCACTGCAGTAGTGCTCCCCAGTCTCCCCCACAATTATAAGCTGTGTGAGCTGAGCAGTCAGACAGATATATATAATATTATATATAGATAATAGATGATGCAGCACACTGGCCTGAGCCTGAGCAGTGCACACAGATATGGTATGTGACTGACTGAGTCACTGTGTGTATCGCTTTTTTCAGGCAGAGAACGGATATATTAAATAAACTGCACTGTGTGTCTGGTGGTCACTCACTATATAATATATTATGTACTCCTGGCTCCTGCTATAACCTATAACTGGCACTGCAGTAGTGCTCCCCAGTCTCCCCCACAATTATAAGCTGTGTGAGCTGAGCAGTCAGACAGATATATATAATATTATATATAGATAATAGATGATGCAGCACACTGGCCTGAGCCTGAGCAGTGCACACAGATATGGTATGTGACTGACTGAGTCACTGTGTGTATCGCTTTTTTCAGGCAGAGAACGGATATATTAAATAAACTGCACTGTGTGTCTGGTGGTCACTCACTATATAATATATTATGTACTCCTGGCTCCTGCTATAACCTATAACTGGCACTGCAGTAGTGCTCCCCAGTCTCCCCCACAATTATAAGCTGTGTGAGCTGAGCAGTCAGACAGATATATATAATATTATATATAGATAATAGATGATGCAGCACACTGGCCTGAGCCTGAGCAGTGCACACAGATATGGTATGTGACTGAGTCACTGTGTGCTGTGTATCGCTTTTTTCAGGCAGAGAACGGATTATAAAGTAAACTGCACTGTCCTCACTAGTAAACTCTCTCCACTCAGTCTCTACACTTCTACAGTAACAGTACTCCTCCTAGTCAGCTCCAGTAAATCTCTCTCAGTCTCTTATAATCTAAATGGAGAGGACGCCAGCCACGTCCTCTCCCTATCAATCTCAATGCACGTGTGAAAATGGCGGCGACGCGCGGCTCCTTATATAGAATCCGAGTCTCGCGATAGAATCCGAGCCTCGCGAGAATCCGACAGCGTCATGATGACGTTCGGGCGCGCTCGGGTTAACCGAGCAAGGCGGGAAGATCCGAGTCGCTCGGACCCGTGAAAAAAAACATGAAGTTCTGGCGGGTTCGGATTCAGAGAAACCGAACCCGCTCATCTCTAGTCCAAACCAACCCGTCATTTCAGTCACAGTCGTGTGGCAGACCCTGTCACTGAAATGATGGGTTGGTTAAAGTGTGCATGTCCTGTTTATACAACATAAGGGTGGGTGGGAGGGCCCAAGGACAATTCCATCTTGCACCTCTTTTTTCTTTCATTTTTATTTGCGCCATGTGCTGTTTGGGGAGTGTTTTTTGGAAGGGCCATCCTGCGTGACACTGCAGTGCCACTCCTAGATGGGCCCAGTGTTTGTGTCGGCCACTAGGGTCGCTAAGCTTAGTCACACAGCTACCTCATTGCGCCTCTTTTTTTCTTTGCGTCATGTGCTGTTTGGGGAGGGTTTTTTGGAAGGGACATCCTGCGTGAGACACTGCAGTGCCACTCCTAGATGGGCCCGGTGTTTGTGTCGGCCACTAGGGTCGCTAAGCTTAGTCACACAGCTACCTCATTGCGCCTCTTTTTTTCTTTGCGTCATGTGCTGTTTGGGGAGGGTTTTTTGGAAGGGACATCCTGCGTGACACTGCAGTGCCACTCCTAGATGGGCCCGGTGTTTGTGTCGGCCACTAGGGTCGCTTATCTTACTCACACAGCTACCTCATTGCGCCTCTTTTTTCCTTTGCGTCATGTGCTGTTTGGGGAGGGTTTTTTGGAAGGGACATCCTGCGTGACACTGCAGTGCCACTCCTAGATGGGCCAGGTGTTTGTGTCGGCCACTAGGGTCGCTTAGCTTACTCACACAGCTACCTCATTGCGCCTCTTTTTTTCTTCTTTGCGTCATGTGCTGTTTGGGGAGTGTTTTTTGGAAGGGCCATCCTGCGTGACACTGCAGTGCCACTCCTAGATGGGCCCGGTGTTTGTGTCGGCCACTAGGGTCGCTAAGCTTAGTCACACAGCTACCTCATTGCGCCTCTTTTTTTCTTTGCGTCATGTGCTGTTTGGGGAGGGTTTTTTGGAAGGGACATCCTGCGTGACACTGCAGTGCCACTCCTAGATGGGCCCGGTGTTTGTGTCGGCCACTAGGGTCGCTTATCTTACTCACACAGCTACCTCATTGCGCCTCTTTTTTTCTTTGCGTCATGTGCTGTTTGGGGAGGGTTTTTTGGAAGGGACATCCTGCGTGACACTGCAGTGCCACTCCTAGATGGGCCAGGTGTTTGTGTCGGCCACTAGGGTCGCTTAGCTTACTCACACAGCTACCTCATTGCGCCTCTTTTTTTCTTCTTTGCGTCATGTGCTGTTTGGGGAGTGTTTTTTGGAAGGGACATCCTGCGTGACACTGCAGTGCCACTCCTAGATGGGCCAGGTGTTTGTGTCGGCCACTAGGGTCGCTTAGCTTAGTCATCCAGCGACCTCGGTGCAAATTTTAGGACTAAAAATAATATTGTGAGGTGTGAGGTATTCAGAATAGACTGAAAATGAGTGGAAATTATGTTTTTTGAGGTTAATAATACTTTGGGATCAAAATGACCCCCAAATTCTATGATTTAAGCTGTTTTTTAGTGTTTTTTGAAAAAAACACCCGAATCCAAAACACACCCGAATCCGACATAAAAAATTCGGTGAGGTTTTGCCAAAACGCGGTCGAACCCAAAACACGGCCGCGGAACCGAACCCAAAACCAAAACACAAAACCCGAAAAATTTCAAGTGCACATCTCTAATATATATATACACACAGACAAACAGTGGTAGCTGCTCAATCATTCCTGGAGATAATTATATATCAGGCGCTAAAAGAGGGGAGGGGTCACAGACAAACAGCAGACATAGAGGGGGGGTGTGCTCCCCCCCCCCACCTTGTTATCCTCCAAGCACATTGACAGTTACCTGTAACAATACCTGAACGTATCTGGTAATAGAATTTCAGAGAAATTGGTCACATGCGTTTGCAGAGACATGTTTAGCTGCCGCACGTCAAGGCTTCTCCGATATCAGAAGTCCTAACACTACATAATAGCAGTGCCGACATAGGGCCATGTGATTTGTCTACAGTAAAGCCTCATGATAACAGCTCATACAAAAACGCATCCAGACAGAGGGCTTGCTTACCTGGGAGCCACCCCTAGGATTTCCCATTAGCACTACAAGGACCAGCATGCCTTCCAAATGCTGCTCCCATTCAATGCCTTCTCACACATGCAGACAAACAGTGATAGCTGCTCAATAATTCCTGGAGATAATTATATATCCGATGCTTAAAAAAGGGGAGGGGTCACAAACAAACAGCAGACAGAGGGGGGAAGGCTTTTTTTCCCCCTGGTATCCCGCAAGCACACTGACAATTACATGTAACAATACCTGAACCTATCTGGTAACAGAATTTCAGAGAAGTTAGTCACATGCGTTTGCAAAGACATGTTTAGCTGCTGAACCACGTCAAGGCATGTGATTTGTCTACAGTAAGGCCTCATGATAAAGGCTCATAATTATACTAACTGTATTTATGAGGTGGATAAATAGGAGCATTTGCTCATATAAAAATGTTTTGTGAGGACGTATTTTTAACTAACCTTTAGTTAGCAAGAAAAGATTCTACAAAATCCAATGACTTACAGTAATTCATTTAAGCATTATCTTAAAAAAAAGTAAATGAAAAACTGATTGACAGATGTCAGTCCTCAGTGACTAGTTGTTCTAAATGAATGCAGACAATTTAAATAATAACTGAAATTACAAATGTCATGCAATGTATACTGAGCAACCTTTGCTATCTGGGTGTTAGTCTTTCCATTATTCATTATGAGACGCTAACACTGATAGATGTCACTCAGTGATTGTAATCAGAATGGACAATTTTTCGTACATCGGGAGAAAATAAATGAAACCTTTTATTATATATAATCTATATTTAACACATGGTTGTTTGCCCTTTGATGTGGTTGCTCTCCCATCTGAAAGTTAGCCTCAGTAAAATACAGTGGCTAGAAGCATATTTATTTTAAAATCGATCATTTTTTTTATATGTACAATAAGGCATGACGAGAGAACTATGTATCACAAAACGAGGAACAAAATGGAGAACTGGAGTATGAATAGAATTGAAGAGGCTTAAACCCCAAGGCTGTGGGTGGGATGTGTGCAGGTCATTTGTGTTTGGTTTGTTGGCCTATCACCGGCTTAGGCTGGTAGACCAGAGCCTCATTGCTTGAGTAGCCAGCATGCACAACCCTTGCTGATCAATTACTCCTATATTGACCAATTGTAATTAGGGAAATGAAAGAAACAATGGAACTACTGATGATGGTAAAGGCTATAAAGAAGTTAAAATACAGTATACTGCCAGTGCTAAGCCAGCCACTGTTAATGAGCACAGAATAAGGCAGAGGTTTCCAATATTACTTTTATTAACAAACACTCTGCTGTGTTACACAACTATCAGAGGTACTTAATAGAGAAAAGTAATTACCTGGAAAGTAGATCGAGGCGGAATTTTTTTTTTTTACGAATAATTGAAGATCGTCTACCTTTCCCCTCACTTATAGAACTTGCCTGAAGAGAACTACCATTCTTAAAACTGTGGAAGAGCATGGCTCAATTAGTGTGTGATATGATTTGTCAACAGTTATCGCTTTGACAGTTGTTAGGTCGACATGAGAATGTCAACATGGCCAAATGGTCATGTTAACATTCCTCATGTCTACCCGAATATGTTGACATGATGAATTGTCGACAAATCTGTCCTGGTGGTCTAGTGTTCTCTTACTGTACCTTTTCCTACCGGGTCCCGGCGGTTCTGTGACACTCACTTCTGGAGGGGACCGGTAATACTCCTGGGTATTCGTAAGTATTTATCACCCTATCTCTATCCCCCCTCTAGCGCATAACCGTAACAATACCCCCTTTGCCTGCAACTCCCAGTGGCACCTAATTGTCGGCATCTTCAGAATGTCACCATTCTAGTGCCGACATTAGAAATATTAACGTTTATTGTCGATCATGGACCATGTGACTGGATACCCAATTAGAAGGCAACTGACAGATAGAAAGGGGACATTGAGGTATGTCAAAAGGATGTCTTCTTACCTTTGGATGTCTGAACTATAATAAAAAGGTCACTTACTGTCTGTCGTGCAGACATCCATTACATTATGAGAAATTATTTATGTTCCAAGTTTTTTTAATTTTTTTATCAGAAATGTTATGTTGGGGAATTCAGGTCAAAGTAAGGTGCTTACAGGTATTGCGGTGATGCACATACTTCCCATTTATGGTAGTGTCAACATTGGAAGATTTCCCTTGCCCCTCCATGGGAGGTCAATCGCTTTGAACTGAATTCCGCCCTAAGAGTCCGGAAGTTAAATGGAATGCCTTAACCTATGTGTAAGAAGAACATTCAGAAACATCCTCAAAATTTACCTTCCAAAGATGGAAAACTTTGCTATCATTTCTCAAGGAAACATAAGACGTATGATAAATGTTACATGTTTTATATTTGTGACTCCTGTTATTGTTAATTTTGCTTAATTGTAACCTATATCTGTAGCATTTTTCTTTTTTTTTCTTCTTCTTCTTCTTTGTTTTTACAAAGTTCTACTGTACTTAAAATCAATCTTGCTATTACATTATTTTACTACTAAGGGGTCTATTCAATTAGAGTTGGAATTTCCGACAAGTTGGAAATACGGCTCTAATCTGCACCCCCTATTCTATTGCGGGCGTTTCCGACAGGTTTGTGGTCCGTTTTTTTTAAGTCGAATTGTCATTGTCGAAAATGGGCCAAAAAACTTGGCAAATTTGACAAAAAACGTGGATCCTTGGCTAATCCACCGATCCACGAGTTTTCAAACAATTCAGATTTTTCGACAAGTTGGAAAAAGGGCACTGGAATTGAATAGGTCGATAACTGCAGTTTTTCTGACTTGTCGGAAATTCCGACTTTAACTGAATAGACCCCTAAGAGTAAAAGTAAATAATATGTGTCTACTTTGAACTTTATTTCTTGGAATATTGGGTGGAATAAATCTCCAGCTAAATATATAAAAACAATTTTGCTTAGAGCAGGTAGATATATAGTTATCAAAGTGTCAATGTGTAAACTGAAATAATTCTCTCTCAATATAGTTACCAAAATTTATTTTTGCAGATAAATATTTAATAGTGGTTGGTGGTTTTAATTAGAGATGAGCGGGTTCGGTTCGTCGAGATCTGAACCACCCCGAACTTCACGTGGTTTACACAGGTCCAAGGCAGCCTCGGTTCTTCCCGCCTTACTCGCAAAACCTGAACGAGGCAAAACGTCATCATCCCGCTGTCGGATTCTCGCGAGATTCGGATTCCATATAAAGAGCCGCGCATCGCTGCCATTTTCACTCATGCATTGTAGATTGAGCAGAGAGGACGTGGCTACGTTCTCTGCCTGAATAGCCCAATATCAGCTAAATATCAGCTCAATATCTGTGCTCAGTATCAGTGCTGCATTGTGGTGACCAGTATATAGTAGTACAGTACAGTAGTCCATTGCTGTATCTTGCTGCTCCGTGTCAGTTCTAGTATCCTGAACAGTGCTCAATATCTGTGCTCAGTATCAGTGCTGCATTGTGGTGACCAGTATATAGTAGTACAGTAGTCCATTGCTGTATCTAGCTGCTCCGTGTCAGTTCTAGTATCCTGAACAGTACTCAATATCTGTGCTCAGTATCAGTGCTGCATTGTGGTGACCAGTATATAGTAGTACAGTACAGTAGTCCATTGCTGTATCTTGCTGCTCCATGTCAGTTCTAGTATCCTGAACAGTGCTCAATATCTGTGCTCAGTATCAGTGCTGCATTGTGGTGACCAGTATATAGTAGTACAGTACAGTAGTCCATTGCTTTATCTAGCTGCTCCGTGTCAGTTCTAGTATCCTGAACAGTGCTCAATATCTGTGCTCAGTATCAGTGCTGCATTGTGGTGTCCAGTATATAATACTACAGTACAGTAGTCCAGTGCTGTTCTCGCTGCTTCATGTCAGTTCTAGTATCCTGAACAGTGCTCAATATCTGTGCTCAGTATCAGTGCTGCATTGTGGTGACCAGTATATAATAGTACAGTACAGTAGTCCATTGCTGTATCTTGCTGCTCTGTGTCAGTTCTAGTATCCTGAATAGTGCTTAATATCTGTGCTCAGTATCAGTGCTGCATTGTGGTGACCAGTATATAGTAGTACATTACAGTAGTCCATTGCTGTATCTAGCTGCTCCATGTCAGGTCTAGTATCCTGAACAGTGCTCAATATCTGTGCTCAGTATCAGTGCTGCATTGTGGTGACAGTATATAGTAGTACAGTACAGTAGTCCATTGCTGTATCTTGCTGCTCCGTGTCAGTTCTAGTATCCTGAACAGTGCTCAATATATGTGCTCAGTATCAGTGCTGCATTGTGGTGACCAGTATATAATACTACAGTACAGTAGTCCAGTGCTGTTCTCGCTGCTCCGCGTCAGTTCTAGTATCCTGAACAGTGCTCAATATCTGTGCTCAGTATCAGTGCTGCATTGTGGTGACCAGTAATTAGTAGTACAGTACAGTAGTCCAGTGCTATTCTCGCTGCTCCGTGTCAGTTCTAGTATCCTGAACAGTGCTTAATATCTGTGCTCAGTATCAGTGCTGCATTGTGGTGACCAGTATATAATACTACAGTACAGTAGTCCAGTGCTGTTCTCGCTGCCCAGTGTCAGTTCTAGTATCCTCATCAGTGCTCAGTATCACTGGTCAGTGTCATGTCAGAACAAAATGTTTTGGAGGTTGTGGAGGTGTCTTCCTCAGAGGAGTCTGTACCAGGTACTCAGGATTGCCTTGAGTGGTTTCATCCCATTAGGATGGAGACAGAATGGCTGGATAGCCTAGGAAATAAGATTCCTCAGAGTTCATTAGGGCATACTCTATTAAGTTGCTGGAAAAAAGCTACGAAGAATGCTCTAGATATGGATCAGTCCATTTCATCTAGGACCCCCTCAGCTCCTGATACATAGGTCTTGCAGGCCAACGCGGACATCGATGCCAACACAGGGGTCGACACAGAAGTTAGAGGGGGGCACTATGATAGATTTGAATATAAAATTCAGCAATTTATCAATGCCATTAGGGATGTGTTAGAAATACCTATACAAATAGAGGAAAATTCTTGTATGCTAACTGCAAAATCATTAGTGACATTCCCGGTTTCGGAAGAGTTGAATACCCTATTTGAAAGATCCTGGTTAAACCCAGAAGAGGTTTTTCACATCCCCAATAAAGTACTTAAGACATATCCCTTTCCTGAGGAGGATAGAAGGAGATGGGAGATTCCTCCCATAATGGACATTTCGGTGTCCAGGCCATCAGGGGTAATTACATTACCTGTACCAGGCTCGGCCTCGTTAAAGAAGCCGACTGACCGCAAGATAGAGACAACTCTAAAATCCATTTACACGGCTACTGGAGCCGCCCTTAGGCCCACTATTGCATGAACTTGGGTAGCTAGGGCTATGTTAAAATGGTCAGACAATTTAATAGAAGACCTTGATACAATCCATAGGGATGATGTTGTCTTGATTCTAGGTCACATAAAGGATTCGGCTAAATTCATGGTGAAAGCCATGAGGGACATTGGGCTGATGAATTCTAGAGCATCCTCCATGGCAGTAGCGGCTCGCAGAGGTCTCTGGATCCGCCAATGGAATGCAGACGCCAAATCCAAGAGGTACCGCCCCTTCGCAGGTGAGACACCGCTTGGGGACACTCTGAATACAAATCCTTCCGCAGCACCACTTGTGAGAAGATGTAACTCTGCTTCTCTGATGCTGTCCCCTTGGGCTACCAGATCGAGAAAATTCGGAGGGCCTACTTCTGCACGAGGCTAGGCCATAGAAAGAGCAGAAAGTCTGCACCCTCTACAGGTGCACAGGTTCAGAGGTTGGATTCTACTCCCTTAGCGTCCTCAGCGTGACGCGGAAGGACTCCCATGTGGGGGGGGGGGGGATCTCATATACATCACTACAGGGTGTTACGATTCACCTGCCTCTAATGTTTGGCAGGTGAATTACAAGGAGAGAATTACTACTGGAGGTGCAGGCAGATGCAGTGTGACATAGAAATGGTTAACCAGACTTGACTGGGGAATACAGTAATAACTTGAGCACGTTGTAGCAGAATTAAAGGTTAGCAGACTAAAGACTCTCCCTTTAATACTGAAATGTGCAGCACACTTACACTGATTATGGACAGCAGGTGAGTAATATAACAGCTAAGAGCCAGGACTTGATTACAGGACTAGAATGTATAACAATCACTGTTGCCGGAAATGAATGTCCACAGAAGTGCAGGAATACTAAGTATTTATTATAGCAGTGGTATAATGAGGTATGGCAGAGGAATCACAGTAACAATCCAGGGTACAATGTGAGCTAAGAGTAAATGGGTTTGCAGACTGAGAATTGCAGCAGAGTAATGAGACAGTTGAATAAAGAATCAGAGTAATATAATCCACGGAACTGATTGCAGGATTTGTATAACAAAGCATAACAGCATGCAGGCATAGAGGAAGTCCATAGTAACATGTAACACGAATAGTGAATACTAGAGAATCCACAGATCACAGTGAAAGTCCATGATACTTAACTAAATAGTTCTGCCATGAACATGAGCTGGCAAGAATGGTTGTGGCAGGATTACATGAACTGGAAAACCAGGCTTCTCGGCATGAACAGGAGCTAGGACGAAGACACCAGGCAATGCAGGTAGTTCAGGCAGGAAAGTAGTATAATATCACCGGCGTCTGAGAACTCAGCTAGCTGGCCTTTAACAGCCACACTAACCAATGAACAAGGCCAGGCTGGGAGTGTTCACTAGTAATTACAAACCCTGTGCACCTGCTGAGCTGCATGTACACAGAGCCAAGGAACAGAACACATATGGATCAGCTGACACCAGATACATACTGAACAGAATCCTAACATTACCCCCCCCCCTTCAGGGTGGACTCCGGACACCCGAACAGGACTAAGGGAAACAAAAAGTCTTAGAGATAAATCATAAATTCAAGATCTCCGACGATGCTTCTTCTTACGGGACCGTTTTGGTTTTACCACTGGAAGCATAAAGACATTGTCATAGCTTACAGGTGACTCCAGTAACAAAGCTTCTTCAGCTACTGAGTCATAATCCGAATTGGAGTCAACGTCACAAGGCAAAACCACAGCTTTCTTAGCAGGAGATAAAAAGTTGACAGACTGAGCAGATGATGAGTTCATCTGACAGGAATTTTCAGAAAACCAATTGTATGGGGAGGAGAATGACATACAGCCAGAAGTTATGTACTTGGTTTGTTGTTTTGAAGATTTTGGAAGCCTGCAGTCTTTGTAAGATGAAGAGTCATTCGTGCGCAGGTTCCTCAAAGGAGATCCGACTTCAGTAATAGAAGATTCTTTCGTGGACAAGGCAGGACTCCCAGAACATTCAGAAAAATCAATTTCAGGACCACTAAATCTTTTAGTTACAGCATTACTGAAGGCTTTCAAGTCTCGAAGAACAGGATCGTTGGAAGAGATGAGTGGTTTAAGCCATTTCAGAGCCTCCCCCTTGAAGGCCATGCCCAAGGATAGAATTATCTCAGCATCAGAGGAAAGGCATGGACCCAATTCCCGAACTTGAAGAAACAGATCTCGAAATTGCTCCAACCTCCCATTAAAGATAATAGGGTCTGGGTCTTAGTCAGGACCAAAAGAATGAGAGTCTTTAACAGGACCCACAGACTGGACTTTCTTTTCAGGCTTGACAGAAGGAAGAACTTTCTCAGGACCGACAGGACATGAAGCCTCTACTTGAGACTTACGAAACTTAAGGTTCTTCCCGGGAACCGGTAGGGCAGGAAATTTCTCTTTAGGATCAGCAAGACATGGAGACTCATTAGCAGAAGCAGTTAACTTAACTTTACTGACCGGAACAGGTAAACTTTGACTGGAAATAGATACGACAGAATTTGAATTTATGGACAAGTTTGAACAGTCTGATTTTGGGGTGAATCTTTGTTGTACCGCTTTAATGAAGGCAGGAAGATCAGTGAGCAATGGATTTTTGGACTTGATGAAGGGTTTGGCCCAGTCCAAAGCTTCCCCTCTGAAGGATCTGAGGAAATAATTAACTGCATTGGCAGGAGTGATGCTGATTGACGAGTCTGATTCGATGTATACGAGATACTGACGAGCCAGGGCACGGAATTGGGCAAGATCTCCTTCAAAAACAATATTCCCTGGAGTATTACAATGGAGATCTTTCTTGGAACTAAAGCTAATAGATGCGACATGATAGTGTTTGGAGGCATTTTGGATACAGTCTGAGAAAGCTGTGTTCACACTGGAAATCAACTCTGAGGCACAATGTTTAACACTAGAACTTGAATCAGATGCCCTTTCTAGGGCTTCAGAACTGGACACAAAAACTGGAACCCATCCTGGGACTTCAGGGTTTGATGACCCTTTTGGTGAGAGACCATCAACTACCCTTTCTGGAATCTGGACAGGCAGAGCCCCCTCCTGAGGCTGGACAGGCAGAACCCCCTCCTGGGGCTGGACAGGCAGAACCCCCTCCTGGGGCTGGA
Organism: Pseudophryne corroboree; assembly: GCF_028390025.1. NCBI lineage: Eukaryota > Metazoa > Chordata > Amphibia > Anura > Myobatrachidae > Pseudophryne > Pseudophryne corroboree. Next base: position 735,411,946 of record NC_086446.1, read on the forward strand.
CAGGCAGAACCCCCTCCTGGGGCTTGACAGGCAGAACCCCCTCCTGGGGCTTGACAGGCAGAACCCCATCCTGGGGCTGGACAGGCAGAACCCCATCCTGGGGCTGGACAGGCCTTGGCATGACCTCTGGCAAGGGGACCTCTGGCAAGGCGGGCACCTCTCGGACTTCTGGCAAGGCGGGCACCTCTCGGACCTCTGGCAAGGCGGGCACCTCTCGGACCTCTGGCAAGGCGGACACCTTTCGGACCTCTGGCAAGGCGGACACCTCTCGGACCTCTGGCAAGGCGGACACCTCTCGGACCTCTGGCAAGGCGGACACCTCTCGGACCTCTGGCAAGGCAGACACCTCTCGGACCTCTGGCAAGGCGGACACCTCTCGGACCTCTGGAAAGGCGGACACCTCTCGGACCTCAGGAAAGGCAGATTTGGATGACTGAGTGACCCTGAAAGACAAGACAACATTTGGACTGACCGTTGACACGGCAGTCCTCGCTTGCCCGATGGAAGGGAAAACAGCGTCCTCATGCCGTGAGGCAAGGGCAGGCGGGTCCTCATGCCGTGAGGCAAGGGCAGGCGGGTCCTCATGCCGTGAGGCAAGGGCAGGCGGGTCCTCATGCCGTGAGGCAAGAGCAGACGGGTCCTCATGCCGTGAGGCAAGGGCAGACGGGTCCTCATGCCGTGAGGCAAGGGCAGACGGGTCCTCATGCCGTGAGGCAAGGGCAGACGGGTCCTCATGCCGTGAGGCAAGGGCAGTGGGAACCCCTCCTGGGGCTTTGGCACACGAGTCCACTCCTGGGGCTTTGGCACACGAGTCCCCTCCTGGGGCTTTGGCACACGAGTCCCCTCCTGGGGCTTTGGCACACGAGTCCCCTCCTGGGGCTTTGGCACACGAGTCCCCTACTGGGGCTTTCGCACACGAGTCCCCTCCTGGGGCAAAGCCAGTCGAGACCCCTCCTGGGGCACAGCCACTCGAGACCCCTCCTGGGGCACAGCCACTCGAGACCCCTCCTGGGGCACAGGCGGTGAACACCTCACTGCTGATAAGAGACTTAATAGTCTCCTGCTGGTTCCCAAATTTAAGTTCTGAGCCCCTCGTCACAGGACTCCAATTGTAAATAAGAGTTTTCTTTTGGGCAAGCTTTTTGGGAGAAATAGGGTCTGGAAGAACATTGAGTGATTTATCAGCTTGAACCCTGGAAGGCTGAAGTTTATCACTATTTCTGAACCTGCATAATGAACAGTCTTTAATCAGGTGTTCAGCACTCCCACAATAGAGACAGAGACCATTCTCAATACGCCGCTGGCGTTCAGCTTCAGAAAGCCTGGGTCGCAGGTAACTCCGAAATCTCCCTTCACCCCAACCTGACGAGGGAATTTCAGTAGTGGGGAAGCAAGAGTCTGTAGTCACATTGGTCTCAGAAACCTGAGAGTAAGCTTTGAAAAGGTACAGAAAACTCCCAAAAATTTCTGGTATCAATTGAGTTATACCAGTAAAAAACGTTTGTAACTGCTCAATTTTCACGAACAAATTACTCAGTCGCTCAGGATTCACTCCACCATGGGACAGAGAGGACCTGGAACAGTTGCAAGAAAATGTACCAACAATATTGTCCTCACCAGGCTGATTATGGCAAGGATTAACTGCCTCCAGGACACTTTGAGAGGTTGGAATACTCTGCTGCTGCAGCAGATCCACACGAGAAGATATTCCTAAAAAGGCTTGTAACAGCAGTGTCTGTGTACTCTCAAAGTTCTGCAGCTTGCTCAGAAGACCCGGAACTGGATCTGCAACATGAGTCTGACCGGCTGAGATCTGGACTGGACTTGAAACTAGAGATGAGCGGGTTCGGTTCCTCGGAATCCGAACCCGCCCGAACTTCAGTTTTTTTTACACGGGGCCGAGCGACTCGGATCTTCCCGCCTTGCTCGGTTAACCCGAGCGCGCCCGAACGTCATCATCCCGCTGTCGGATTCTCGCGAGGCTCGGATTCTATCGCGAGACTCGGATTCTATATAAGGAGCCGCACGTCGCCGCCATTTTCACACGTGCATTGAGATTGATAGGGAGAGGACGTGGCTGGCGTCCTCTCCGTTTATAGAGAAGAGAGTGAGACTAGAGTAGAGAGAGACACAGTATTTACTTTAGTAATTTTGGGGAGCATTAGGAGGAGTACTACTACTTGCTGAAGTGATAGTGTGACTGTATATCTGACTTGTGGGGGAGACAGTGGGGAGCAGTTAGAGTCTGAGAGCAGGAGTACATATTTTAACGTACAGTGCACACTTTTGCTGCCAGAGTGCCACACTGCCATTGTGACCACACTGACCACCAGTATATTGTGATTGTCTGCTTAGGAGTACTACTTGCAAGTTGCTGATAGTGTGACCAGTGACCTGACCACCAGTTTAATTAATCTCCACCAGTTTAATATATATATATATATATATATATATATATAATTGTATATATATATATATATATATATATATAATTGTATACCACCTACCCGTGTTTTTTTTTTTCTTTCTTTCTTCTTGATACATACTATAGTAGCTTACTGTAGCAGTCTGCGGTGCTGAGCTGACAGTGTCCAGCTGGTCCGTCATCAGTCATTACATAATAAATATATATACCTGTCCGGCTGCAGTACTAGTGATATTATATATATATATATATATATTAATTTCATCTCATTATCATCCAGTCTATATTAGCAGCAGACACAGTACGGTAGTCCACGGCTGTAGCTACCTCTGTGTCGGCAGTCGCTCGTCCATCCATAATTGTATACCACCTACCCGTGTTTTTTTTTTTTTCTTTCTTCTTGATACATACTACTATAGTAGCTTACTGTAGCAGTCTGCGGTGCTGCTGAGCTGACAGTGTCCAGCAGGTCCGTCATCAGTCATTACATAATAAATATATATACCTGTCCGGCTGCAGTACTAGTGATATTATATATATATATATATATATATATATTAATTTCATCTCATTATCATCCAGTCTATATTAGCAGCAGACACAGTACGGTAGTCCACGGCTGTAGCTACCTCTGTGTCGGCAGTCGCTCATCCATCCATAATTGTATACCACCTACCCGTGGTTTTTTTTTTTCTTTCTTCTTGATACATACTACTATAGTAGCTTACTGTAGCAGTCTGTAGTGCTGCTGAGCTGACAGTGTCCAGCAGGTCCGTCATCAGTCATTACATAATAAATATATATACCTGTCCGGCTGCAGTACTAGTGATATTATATATATATATATATATATATATATATATATTAATTTCATCTCATTATCATCCAGTCTATATTAGCAGCAGACACAGTACGGTAGTCCACGGCTGTAGCTACCTCTGTGTCGGCAGTCGCTCGTCCATCCATAATTGTATACCACCTACCCGTGTTTTTTTTTTTTCCTTTCTTCTTGATACATACTACTATAGTAGCTTACTGTAGCAGTCTGCGGGGCTGCTGAGCTGACAGTGTCCAGCAAGTCCGTCATCAGTCATTACATAATAAATATATATACCTGTCCGGCTGCAGTACTAGTGATATTATATATATATATATTAATTTCATCTCATTATCATCCAGTCTATATTAGCAGCAGACACAGTACGGTAGTCCACGGCTGTAGCTACCTCTGTGTCGGCAGTCGCTCGTCCATCCATAATTGTATACCACCTACCCGTGGGTTTTTTTTTTTCTTTCTTCTTGATACATACTACTATAGTAGCTTACTGTAGCAGTCTGCGGTGCTGCTGAGCTGACAGTGTCCAGCAGGTCCGTCATCAGTCATTACATAATAAATATATATACCTGTCCGGCTGCAGTACTAGTGATATTATACATATATATATTAATTTCATCTCATTATCATCCAGTCTATATTAGCAGCAGACACAGTACGGTAGTCCACGGCTGTAGCTACCTCTGTGTCGGCAGTCGCTCGTCATCCATAAGTATACTAGTATCCATCCATCTCCATTGTTTACCTGAGGTGCCTTTTAGTTGTGCCTATTAAAATATGGAGAACAAAAATGTTGAGGTTCCAAAATTAGGGAAAGATCAAGATCCACTTCCACCTCGTGCTGAAGCTGCTGCCACTAGTCATGGCCGAGACGATGAAATGCCAGCAACGTCGTCTGCCAAGGCCGATGCCCAATGTCATAGTACAGAGCATGTAAAATCCAAAACACCAAATATCAGTAAAAAAAGGACTCAAAAATCTAAAATAAAATTGTCGGAGGAGAAGCGTAAACTTGCCAATATGCCATTTACCACACGGAGTGGCAAGGAACGGCTGAGGCCCTGGCCTATGTTCATGGCTAGTGGTTCAGCTTCACATGAGGATGGAAGCACTCAGCCTCTCGCTAGAAAAATGAAAAGACTCAAGCTGGCAAAAGCACCGCAAAGAACTGTGCGTTCTTCGAAATCCCAAATCCACAAGGAGAGTCCAATTGTGTCGGTTGCGATGCCTGACCTTCCCAACACTGGACGTGAAGAGCATGCGCCTTCCACCATTTGCACGCCCCCTGCAAGTGCTGGAAGGAGCACCCGCAGTCCAGTTCCTGATAGTCAGATTGAAGATGTCAGTGTTGAAGTACACCAGGATGAGGAGGATATGGGTGTTGCTGGCGCTGGGGAGGAAATTGACAAGGAGGATTCTGATGGTGAGGTGGTTTGTTTAAGTCAGGCACCCGGGGAGACACCTGTTGTCCGTGGGAGGAATATGGCCGTTGACATGCCTGGTGAAAATACCAAAAAATCAGCTCTTCGGTGTGGAAGTATTTCAACAGAAATGCGGACAACATTTGTCAAGCCGTGTGTTGCCTTTGTCAAGCTGTAATAAGTAGGGGTAAGGACGTTAACCACCTCGGAACATCCTCCCTTATACGTCACCTGCAGCGCATTCATAATAAGTCAGTGACAAGTTCAAAAACTTTGGGCGACAGCGGAAGCAGTCCACTGACCAGTAAATCCCTTCCTCTTGTAACCAAGCTCACGCAAACCACCCCACCAACTCCCTCAGTGTCAATTTCCTCCTTCCCCAGGAATGCCAATAGTCCTGCAGGCCATGTCACTGGCAATTCTGACGAGTCCTCTCCTGCCTGGGATTCCTCCGATGCATCCTTGCGTGTAACGCCTACTGCTGCTGGCGCTGCTGTTGTTGCTGCTGGGAGTCGATGGTCATCCCAGAGGGGAAGTCGTAAGCCCACTTTTACTACTTCCACCAAGCAAATGACTGTCCAACAGTCCTTTGCGAGGAAGATGAAATATCACAGCAGTCATCCTGTTGCAAAGCGGATAACTGAGGCCTTGACAACTATGTTGGTTTTAGACGTGCGTCCGGTATCCGCCGTTAGTTCACAGGGAACTAGACAATTTCTTGAGGTAGTGTGCCCCCGTTACCAAATACCATCTAGGTTCCACTTCTCTAGGCAGGCGATACCGAGAATGTACACGGACGTCAGAAAAAGACTCACCAGTGTCCTAAAAAATGCAATTGTACCCAATGTCCACTTAACCACGGACATGTGGACAAGTGGAGCAGGGCAGGGTCAGGACTATATGACTGTGACAGCCCACTGGGTAGATGTATGGACTCCAGCCGCAAGAACAGCAGCGGCGGCACCAGTAGCAGCATCTCGCAAACGCCAACTCTGTCCTAGGCAGGCTACGCTTTGTATCACCGGTTTCCAGAATACGCACACAGCTGAAAACCTCTTACGGCAACTGAGGAAGATCATCGCGGTATGGCTTACCCCAATTGGACTCTCCTGTGGATTTGTGGCATCGGACAACGCCAGCAATATTGTGTGTGCATTAAATATGGGCAAATTCCAGCACGTCCCATGTTTTGCACATACCTTGAATTTGGTGGTGCAGAATTTTTTTAAAAACGAGAGGGGCGTGCAAGAGATGCTGTCGGTGGCCAGAAGAATTGCGGGACACTTTCGGCGTACAGGCACCACGTACAGAAGACTGGAGCAACACCAAAAACGCCTGAACCTGCCCTGCCATCATCTGAAGCAAGCAGTGGTAACGAGGTGGAATTCAACCCTATATATGCTTCAGAGGTTGGAGGAGCAGCAAAAGGCCATTCAAGCCTATACAATTGAGCACGATATAGGAGGTGGAATGCACCTGTCTCAAGCGCAGTGGAGAATGATTTCAACGTTGTGCAAGGTTCTGCTGCCCTTTGAACTTGCCACACGTGAAGTCAGTTCAGACACTGCCAGCCTGAGTCAGGTCATTCCCCTCATCAGGCTTTTGCAGAAGAAGCTGGAGACATTGAAGGAGGAGCTAACACGGAGCGATTCCGCTAGGCATGTGGGACTTGTGGATGGAGCCCTTAATTCGCTTAACAAGGATTCACGGGTGGTCAATCTGTTGAAATCAGATCACTACATTTTGGCCACCGTGCTCGATCCTAGATTTAAAACCTACCTTGGATCTCTCTTTCCGGCAGACACAAGTCTGCTGGGGTTCAAAGACCTGCTGGTGAGAAAATTGTCAAGTCAAGCGGAACGCGACCTGTCAACATCTCCTCCTTCACATTCTCCCGCAACTGGGGGTGCGAGGAAAAGGCTCAGAATTCCGAGCCCACCCGCTGGCGGTGATGCAGGGCAGTCTGGAGCGACTGCTGATGCTGACATCTGGTCCGGACTGAAGGACCTGACAACGATTACGGACATGTCGTCTACTGTCACTGCATATGATTCTCTCCCCATTGAAAGAATGGTGGAGGATTATATGAGTGATCGTATCCAAGTAGGCACGTCAGACAGTCCGTACTTATACTGGCAGGAAAAAGAGGCAATTTGGAGGCCCTTGCACAAACTGGCTTTATTCTACCTAAGTTGCCCTCCCACAAGTGTGTACTCCGAAAGAGTGTTTAGTGCCGCCGCTCACCTTGTCAGCAATCGGCGTACGAGGTTACTTCCAGAAAATGTGGAGAAGATGATGTTCATTAAAATGAATTATAATCAATTCCTCCGTGGAGACATTGACCAGCAGCAATTGCCTCCACAAAGTACACAGGGAGCTGAGATGGTGGATTCCAGTGGGGACGAATTGATAATCTGTGAGAAGGGGGATGTACACGGTGATATATCGGAGGATGATGATGAGGTGGACATCTTGCCTCTGTAGAGCCAGTTTGTGCAAGGAGAGATTAATTGCTTCTTTTTTGGTGGGGGTCCAAACCAACCCGTCATTTCAGTCACAGTCGTGTGGCAGACCCTGTCACTGAAATGATGGGTTGGTTAAAGTGTGCATGTCCTGTTTATACAACATAAGGGTGGGTGGGAGGGCCCAAGGACAATTCCATCTTGCACCTCTTTTTTCTTTAATTTTTCTTTGCGTCATGTGCTGTTTGGGGAGTATTTTTTTGGAAGGGCCATCCTGCGTAACACTGCAGTGCCACTCCTAGATGGGCCAGGTGTTTGTGTCGGCCACTAGGGTCGCTTATCTTACTCACACAGCTACCTCATTGCGCCTCTTTTTTTCTTTGCGTCATGTGCTGTTTGGGGAGTGTTTTTTGGAAGGGCCATCCTGCGTGACACTGCAGTGCCACTCCTAGATGGGCCAGGTGTTTGTGTCGGCCACTAGGGTCGCTTATCTTACTCACACAGCTACCTCATTGCGCCTCTTTTTTTCTTTGCGTCATGTGCTGTTTGGGGAGTGTTTTTTGGAAGGGCCATCCTGCGTGACACTGCAGTGCCACTCCTAGATGGGCCAGGTGTTTGTGTCGGCCACTAGGGTCGCTTATCTTACTCACACAGCTACCTCATTGCGCCTCTTTTTTTCTTTGCGTCATGTGCTGTTTGGGGAGTGTTTTTTGGAAGGGCCATCCTGCGTGACACTGCAGTGCCACTCCTAGATGGGCCAGGTGTTTGTGTCGGCCACTAGGGTCGCTTATCTTACTCACACAGCTACCTCATTGCGCCTCTTTTTTTCTTTGCGTCATGTGCTGTTTGGGGAGTGTTTTTTGGAAGGGCCATCCTGCGTGACACTGCAGTGCCACTCCTAGATGGGCCAGGTGTTTGTGTCGGCCACTAGGGTCGCTTAGCTTACTCACACAGCTACCTCATTGCGCCTCTTTTTTTCTTTGCGTTATGTGCTGTTTGGGGAGTGTTTTTTGGAAGGGCCATCCTGCGTGACACTGCAGTGCCACTCCTAGATGGGCCAGGTGTTTGTGTCGGCCACTAGTGTCGCTTAGCTTAGTCATCCAGCGACCTCGGTGCAAATTTTAGGACTAAAAATAATATTGTGAGGTGTGAGGTATTCAGAATAGACTGAAAATGAGTGGAAATTATGGTTTTTGAGGTTAATAATACTTTGGGATCAAAATGACCCCCAAATTCTATGATTTAAGCTGTTTTTTAGTGTTTTTTGAAAAAAACACCCGAATCCAAAACACACCCGAATCCGACAAAAAAAATTTGGTGAGGTTTTGCCAAAACGCGGTCGAACCCAAAACACGGCCGCGGAACCGAACCCAAAACCCGAAAAATTTCAAGTGCACATCTCTACAAATGACTGGGTCCATTCTGAGCATACTACTCCAGTAGTGTGTTTTATGGCCGGTGATAATGTTACGATTCACCTGCCTCTAATGTTTGGCAGGTGAATTACAAGGAGAGAATTACTACTGGAGGTGCAGGCAGATGCAGTGTGACATAGAAATGGTTAACCAGACTTGACTGGGGAATACAGTAATAACTTGAGCACGTTGTAGCAGAATTAAAGGTTAGCAGACTAAGGACTCTCCCTTTAATACTGAAATGTGCAGCACACATACACTGATTATGGACAGCAGGTGAGTAATATAACAGCTAAGAGCCAGGACTTGATTACAGGACTAGAATGTATAAAGGGGGGTACACACGGAGAGATCCGTGCTTAAAATCTAAGCAATCTTGCTAGATTGCTTAGATTTTAAGCACGGATCTGCCGTGTGTATGCCCTCCAGCGATAGCGATGCGCGGCCCCGCACATCGCTATCGCCGATGCTAGATTGAGCCTGCATGCAGGCTCAATCTAGCGAGTCGCTCACTTCACCGTTGTGTGAAGTGAGCGCCCCCCCGTCGGCTTTCCCCCTCGCTCAGCAGATCGCGCTGTGCTGAGCGGGGTGAGAGATGTGTGCTGAGCGGTCTGTGTTAAGATCGCTCAGCACACATCTCTCCCGTGAGTACCCCCCTTAACAATCACTGTTGCCGGAAATGAATGTCCACAGAAGTGCAGGAATACTAAGTATTTATTATAGCAGTGGTATAATGAGGTATGGCAGAGGAATCACAGTAACAATCCAGGGTACAATGTGAGCTAAGAGTAAATGGGTTTGCAGACTGAGAATTGCAGCAGAGTAATGAGACAGTTGAATAAAGAATCAGAGTAATATAATCCACGGAACTGATTGCAGGATTTGTATAACAAAGCATAACAGCATGCAGGCATAGAGGAAGTCCATAGTAACATGTAACACGAATAGTGAATACTAGAGAATCCACAGATCACAGTGAAAGTCCATGATACTTAACTAAATAGTTCTGGCATGAACATGAGCTGGCAAGAATGGTTGTGGCAGGATTACATGAACTGGAAAACCAGGCTTCTCGGCATGAACAGGAGCTAGGACGGAGACACCAGGCAATGCAGGTAGTTCAGGCAGGAAAGTAGTATAATATCACCGGCGTCTGAGAACTCAGCTAGCTGGCCTTTAACAGCCACACTAACCAATGAACAAGGCCAGGCTGGGAGTGTTCACTAGTAATTACAAACCCTGTGCACCTGCTGAGCTGCATGTACACAGAGCCAAGGAACAGAACACATATGGATCAGCTGACACCAGATACATACTGAACAGAATCCTAACACAGGGGAGCCTTAGTGATTATTATTATTATATCCCAGGTAATAAAAATTATTACCCAGGGTTAGAAACTGGATTCAGGAGTTTGCCCTGGCTATTTGTTTAATCAGCCCTGCCAATTGTTAGGACAGTGGGTTTGTCCCTGTCATATAAAAAAAAAAAAATTTTTTAAAGTGCCATCGTATCTGACACTTCCGTATATGTCCAGTGGTACTGCCATTTGATATAATTCCCGACATTACTGCCATTTAATTTCAGTGATTTTGTCATTTTCTCCCAGTGATTTGAACCAATAATACCATTGATTAGAATGAATAATTCCTGTTGATGCTGGCTTTTAATCCTAGTGATTTTGTCATTTTCTTCCAGTGATTTGGACCAATAAATAATACCATTGATTAGAACGAATAATTCCTGTGATATTGAGGTGTTTGTGTCGCTTAGCTTAGCCATCCAGCGACCACAGTGCACCTCTTTTTCTCTTTTCTTTGCATCATGTGCTGTTTGGGGACTATTTTTTTAAAAGTTCCATCGTATCTGACAATTCCGTATATGTCCAGTGGTACTGCCATTTGATATAATTCCCGACATTATTGCCATTTAATTCCAGTGATTTTGTCATTTTCTTCCAGTGATTTGGACCAATAATACCATTCATTAGAACAAATAATTCCTCTGATACTGGCTTTTAATTCTAGTGATTTTGTCATTTTCTTCCAGTGATTTGGACCAATAAATAATACCATTGATTAGAACGAATAATTCCTGTGATATTGAGGTGTTTGTGTCGCTTAGCTTAGCCATCCAGCGACCACAGTGAACCTCTTTTTCTCTTTTCTTTGCATCATGTGCTGTTTGGGGACTATTTTTTTAAAAGTTCCATCCTGTCTGACACTTCCGTATATGTCCAGTGGTACTGCCATTTGATATATTTCCTGACATTATTGCCATTTAATTCCAGTGATTTTGTCATTTTCTTCCAGTGATTTGGACCAATAATACCATTCATTACAACGAATAATTCCTGTGATACTGGCTTTTAATTCTAGTGATTTTGTCACTTTCTTCCAGTGATTTGGACCAATAAATAATACCATTGATTAGAACGAATAATTCCTGTCATATTGAGGTGTTTGTGTCGCTTAGCTTAGCCATCCAGCGACCACAGTGCACCTCTTTTTCTCTTTTCTTTGCATCATGTGCTGTTTGGGGACTATTTTTTTAAAAGTTCCATCCTGTCTGACACTTCCGTATATGTCCAGTGGTACTGCCATTTGATATAATTCCCGACATTATTGCCATTTAATTCCAGTGATTTTGTCATTTTCTTCCAGTGATTTGGACCAATAATATCATTGATTAGAACTAATAATTCCTGTGATATTGAGGTGTTTGTGTCGCTTAACTTAGCCATCCAGTGACCTTGGTACACCTCTTTTTTTCTTTGCATCATGTGCTGTTTGGGGACTATTTTTTTAAGTACCATCCTGTCTGACACTGCAGTGCCACTCCTAGATGGGCCAGGTGTTTGTGCCACCCACTTGGGTCGCTTAGCTTAGTCACCCAGCGACCTTGTGCAAATTTTAGGACTAAAAATAATATTGTGAGGTGTGAGATGTTCAGAATAGACTGGAAATGAGTGGAAATTATGGTTATTGAGGTTAATAATACTATGGGATCAAAATTATCCCCAAATTCTATGATTTAAGCTGTTTTTGAGGGTTTTTTTAAAAAAAACCCCACCCGAATCCAAAACGCACCCGAATACGATAAAAATTCTTAAGGAGGTTTTGCCAAAACGCGTCCGAATCCAAAACACGACCACGGAACCGAATCCAAAACCAAAACTCAAAACCCGAAAAATGTCCGGTGCACATCTCTAGTTTTAATTTTGTAGTATTTAATTAACTATTGTGATACCCACGCTGGAGTATCTTTGCTGCCTATCGCTGCAGCTATAATGGCAGCCAGTGCTGCCTAAGAGACACTTGCATGGAAGACACCTTTAGGCAGGGCCGGTGCTAGGGTGTTCGGCGCCCCCCTGCAAACTATAAATATGCGCCCTCCCATATTCGCGCCGGGAAAAGGGGTGTGGGCTCACAAGTAAGGGGCATGGCCACACAATAGTACCCCCATTTAAAATTACGCCACAATGTAGCACAATCTTATTCCTCTTATATATAATGCCCCACCCGTAGTAGTAGCGTCATATGTAATGCACCCCAGTAGTAGTAGCATCCTTATACATAATGCCCCCCAGTAGTAGTAGTATCCTTATACATAATGCCCCCCCAGTAGTAGTAGCATCCTTATATGTAGTGCGCCCCCAGTAGTAGATGCGTCCTTATACGTAGTGCACCCCCAGTAGTAGAAGCGTCCTTATACGTAATTCCCCCCTAGTAGTAGTATCGTCCTTATACGTAATGGCCCCCCCAGTAGTAGTAGCGTCATTACGCGTAATGCCCCCTGTAGTAGTAGCGTCCTTATACGTAGTGCACCCCTAGTAGTAGAAGCGTCCTTATACGTAATTCCCCCCTAGTAGTAGTATCGTCCTTATACGTAATGGCCCCCCCAGTAGTAGCGTTGTTTCACAAAATGCCCCCCCAGTAGTAGTAGCGTCCTTACATGTAATGCCCCCCCCCCCCCCCAGTAATAGCGTCATTATATGTAATGCCCCCCCAGTACTACCATCCATAAATTGCGCGTACACAGACATACCTCACACACACACACAATTCACACATATATACACACACATACACACCCACCATATACACACACACCGTATGCACACGTCACACACCCACCATATACACACACACACACACACACACACACACACACCATATATACAAACACACACTTCTCTCTCACCCTCTACTTACCTAAGCCAGTCTCCCTCGGTACAGCAGCCTGGTCCGTGTAGCCACGCCCCCTTCTGGACCGTTTAGCCCCGCCCCCTTCCGTCCCGTTTAGCCCCGCCCCCTTCCGTCCCGTACACAGCTGCTGCCACACAGGTGAGGGGAGGGGAGGGAGGAGGCTTTTCACGCTGCAGGCTCCGCTGCCAGTGACTGTCACAGTCATACAGTGACAGACACAGCAGCAGCAGCAGCAGGGGGGCCAGGACGGCGCAGCAGGGAAGGAATGCAGAGCAGGGGGAGCGCCTCTCCGTCCCAGCGCCTCCCTGCACTGCATCCCTTCGCTGAGCGGGTAGCGCCGGGCCTGCCTTTAGGGTTAAAACCCCTTATTTTGTGCCTGTGATAGCTTAGGGCACTAGGACCCCGGACCCGTGGTACCTGTCCCAGTAGCGCGGGAAGCCGGACAGCCGCCTGATTGGAGCGGGAGAAGCGGCAAGAAGAAGAGGAGGGGGCATTTAAAAAGGAGAGGAGGAGCAGCGCACGTGTGAAGCTGACCCCACGCTTGAGAGAGGACCAGGACCCGCCAGCCGTGACCCGCCTGTCAGCCGCGGACGGAGAGTGCTGGGACCCGCTAGTTACAGCCCGCCTTCCAGCGCACCGAGGAAGCCTGTGACCCGATCGCTGCAAGCCCCTGTCACCCCTAGGCGTGCCGCAGCCGGGTCTGACGGAGCCCCAGGAGAAGAGGAAGAGAGCGGAGTGTGGCAGGAGAGAAGAGAGCCGCAGCCGTGACCCAGGACCCGTCCGCTATCAGCAGCCGCCGGAGCCCCGAACAGAGCTGCCCGCCGCAGCAGCGCATCTCCAGTCGGGCCACGCTGTCGCTGAGCGGAGGGAGAGGAGCAGCAGCCGCAGCAGCACTGAGGGAGGCCCCGCAGCCGCAGCAGCACCACCGTGGTCATCACCTTATTGAAGGAGCCAGGTACTCTCTACACCCCCTGCTCCCCAGAGCTTCATCCATAGATATAGACACCAGCCAAAGGGATCCAAAGCCTCATAGTGAAAAGTGCCCTCACTCAACTTGAATAGGCACCCTCTGCGCCCCTAGGAACTTTAGTGGAGGTGGTCCCTTGAACTGACACCCCACCGTCTCATCTGCATCCTGATGTAGGCCTCTTGACAGTGTCCATGTTGCCTCTGGGACCCCAGACAGTAAATGCCTACTAGGTTGCATTAAAGTAACCCCAGCTGCAGCTGGCTGACCATCCTCCAGTAATTCTTCATAATTACCCCAAAGGATTGAGATAACTATTCCATGGGAGTCATTTGATGTGTTTTAAATCAGGCTGTCGCCCAGCACCCTAAGATAACACTGATTTCACTTGTTGAACTTCTTCGAATTGTGTATCACGTTAAAGACTTTAGTTTATTTAAGTTCCTACTGCCATCTAGTAGAGATGAGCGCCTGAAATTTTTCGGGTTTTGTGTTTTGGTTTTGGGTTCGGTTCCGCGGCCGTGTTTTGGGTTCGAACGCGTTTTGGCAAAACCTCACCGAATTTTTTTTGTCGGATTCGGGTGTGTTTTGGATTCGGGTGTTTTTTTCAAAAAACACTAAAAAACAGCTTAAATCATAGAATTTGGGGGTCATTTTGATCCCAAAGTATTATTAACCTCAAAAACCATAATTTACACTCATTTTCAGTCTATTCTGAATACCTCACACCTCACAATATTATTTTTAGTCCTAAAATTTGCACCGAGGTCGCTGTGTGAGTAAGATAAGCGACCCTAGTGGCCGACACAAACACCGGGCCCATCTAGGAGTGGCACTGCAGTGTCACGCAGGATGTCCCTTCCAAAAAACCCTCCCCAAACAGCACATGACGCAAAGAAAAAAAGAGGCGCAATGAGGTAGCTGTGTGAGTAAGATTAGCGACCCTAGTGGCCGACACAAACACCGGGCCCATCTAGAAGTGGCACTGCAGTGTCACGCAGGATGGCCCTTCCAAAAAACCCTCCCCAAACAGCACATGACGCAAAGAAAAAAAGAGGCGCAATGAGGTAGCTGTGTGAGTAAGATTAGCGACCCTAGTGGCCGACACAAACACCGGGCCCATCTAGGAGTGGCACTGCAGTGTCACGCAGGATGTCCCTTCCAAAAAACCCTCCCCAAACAGCACATGACGCAAAGAAAAAAAGAGGCGCAATGAGGTAGCTGTGTGAGTAAGATTAGCGACCCTAGTGGCCGACACAAACACCGGGCCCATCTAGGAGTGGCACTGCAGTGTCACGCAGGATGTCCCTTCCAAAAAACCCTCCCCAAACAGCACATGACGCAAAGAAAAAAAGAGGCGCAATGAGGTAGCTGACTGTGTGAGTAAGATTAGCGACCCTAGTGGCCGACACAAACACCGGGCCCATTTAGGAGTGGCACTGCAGTGTCACGCAGGATGTCCCTTCCAAAAAACCCTCCCCAATCAGCACATGATGCAAAGAAAAAGAAAAGAAAAAAGAGGTGCAAGATGGAATTGTCCTTGGGCCCTCCCACCCACCCTTATGTTGTATAAACAAAACAGGACATGCACACTTTAACCAACCCATCATTTCAGTGACAGGGTCTGCCACACGACTGTGACTGATATGACGGGTTGGTTTGGACCCCCCCCAAAAAAGAAGCAATTAATCTCTCCTTGCACAAACTGGCTCTACAGAGGCAAGATGTCCACCTCATCATCACCCTCCGATATATCACCGTGTACATCCCCCTCCTCACAGATTATCAATTCGTCCCCACTGGAATCCACCATCTCAGCTCCCTGTGTACTTTGTGGAGGCAATTGCTGCTGGTCAATGTCTCCGCGGAGGAATTGATTATAATTCATTTTAATGAACATCATCTTCTCCACATTTTCTGGATGTAACCTCGTACGCCGATTGCTGACAAGGTGAGCGGCGGCACTAAACACTCTTTCGGAGTACACACTTGTGGGAGGGCAACTTAGGTAGAATAAAGCCAGTTTGTGCAAGGGCCTCCAAATTGCCTCTTTTACCTGCCAGTATAAGTACGGACTGTGTGACGTGCCTACTTGGATGCGGTCACTCATATAATCCTCCACCATTCTATCAATGTTGAGAGAATCATATGCAGTGACAGTAGACGACATGTCCGTAATCGTTGTCAGGTCCTTCAGTCCGGACCAGATGTCAGCATCAGCAGTCGCTCCAGACTGCCCTGCATCACCGCCAGCGGGTGGGCTCGGAATTCTGAGCCTTTTCCTCGCACCCCCAGTTGCGGGAGAATGTGAAGGAGGAGATGTTGACAGGTCGCGTTCCGCTTGACTTGACAATTTTGTCACCAGCAGGTCTTTCAACCCCAGCAGACTTGTGTCTGCCGGAAAGAGAGATCCAAGGTAGGCTTTAAATCTAGGATCGAGCACGGTGGCCAAAATGTAGTGCTCTGATTTCAACAGATTGACCACCCGTGAATCCTTGTTAAGCGAATTAAGGGCTCCATCCACAAGTCCCACATGCCTAGCGGAATCGCTCCGTGTTAGCTCCTCCTTCAATGTCTCCAGCTTCTTCTGCAAAAGCCTGATGAGGGGAATGACCTGACTCAGGCTGGCAGTGTCTGAACTGACTTCACGTGTGGCAAGTTCAAAGGGCATCAGAACCTTGCACAACGTTGAAATCATTCTCCACTGCGCTTGAGACAGGTGCATTCCACCTACTATATCGTGCTCAATTGTATAGGCTTGAATGGCCTTTTGCTGCTCCTCCAACCTCTGAAGCATATAGAGGGTTGAATTCCACCTCGTTACCACTTCTTGCTTCAGATGATGGCAGGGCAGGTTCAGGCGTTTTTGGTGGTGCTCCAGTCTTCTGTACGTGGTGCCTGTACGCCGAAAGTGTCCCGCAATTCTTCTGGCCACCGACAGCATCTCTTGCACGCCCCTGTCGTTTTTAAAAAAATTCTGCACCACCAAATTCAAGGTATGTGCAAAACATGGGACGTGCTGGAATTTGCCCATATTTAATGCACACACAATATTGCTGGCGTTGTCCGATGCCACAAATCCACAGGAGAGTCCAATTGGGGTAAGCCATTCCGCGATGATCTTCCTCAGTTGCCGTAAGAGGTTTTCAGCTGTGTGCGTATTCTGGAAACCGGTGATACAAAGCGTAGCCTGCCTAGGAAAGAGTTGGCGTTTGCGAGATGCTGCTACTGGTGCCGCCGCTGCTGTTCTTGCGGCGGGAGTCCATACACCTACCCAGTGGGCTGTCACAGTCATATAGTCCTGACCCTGCCCTGCTCCACTTGTCCACATGTCCGTGGTTAAGTGGACATTGGGTACAGCTGCATTTTTTAGGACACTGGTGACTCTTTTTCTGAGGTCTGTGTACATTTTCGGTATCGCCTGCCTAGAGAAATGGAACCTAGATGGTATTTGGTACCGGGGACACAGTACCTCCAACAAGTCTCTAGTTGGCTCTGCAGTAATGATGGATACCGGAACCACGTTTCTCACCACCCAGGATGCCAAGGCCTCAGTTATCCGCTTTGCAGTAGGATGACTGCTGTGATATTTCATCTTCCTCGCAAAGGACTGTTGAACAGTCAATTGCTTACTGGAAGTAGTACAAGTGGGCTTACGACTTCCCCTCTGGGATGACCATCGACTCCCAGCGGCAACAACAGCAGCGCCAGCAGCAGTAGGCGTTACACGCAAGGATGCATCGGAGGAATCCCAGGCAGGAGAGGACTCGTCAGAATTGCCAGTGACATGGCCTGCAGGACTATTGGCATTCCTGGGGAAGGAGGAAATTGACACTGAGGGAGTTGGTGGGGTTGTTTGCGTGAGCTTGGTTACAAGAGGAAGGGATTTACTGGTCAGTGGACTGCTTCCGCTGTCACCCAAAGTTTTTGAACTTGTCACTGACTTATTATGAATGCGCTGCAGGTGACGTATAAGGGAGGATGTTCCGAGGTGGTTAACGTCCTTACCCCTACTTATTACAGCTTGACAAAGGGAACACACGGCTTGACACCTGTTGTCCGCATTTCTGGTGAAATACCTCCACACCGAAGAGCTGATTTTTTTGGTATTTTCACCTGGCATGTCAACGGCCATATTCCTCCCACGGACAACAGGTGTCTCCCCGGGTGCCTGACTTAAACAAACCACCTCACCATCAGAATCCTCCTTGTCAATTTCCTCCCCAGCGCCAGCAACACCCATATCCTCCTCATCCTGGTGTACTTCAACACTGACATCTTCAATCTGACTATCAGGAACTGGACTGCGGGTGCTCCTTCCAGCACTTGCAGGGGGCGTGCAAATGGTGGAAGGCGCATGCTCTTCACGTCCAGTGTTGGGAAGGTCAGGCATCGCAACCGACACAATTGGACTCTCCTTGTGGATTTGGGATTTCGAAGAATGCACAGTTCTTTGCTGTGCTGCTTTTGCCAGCTTGAGTCTTTTCATTTTTCTAGCGAGAGGCTGAGTGCTTCCATCCTCATGTGAAGCTGAACCACTAGCCATGAACATAGGCCAGGGCCTCAGCCGTTCCTTGCCACTCCGTGTCGTAAATGGCATATTGGCAAGTTTACGCTTCTCCTCCGACAATTTTATTTTAGGTTTTGGAGTCCTTTTTTTTCTGATATTTGGTGTTTTGGATTTGACATGCTCTGTACTATGACATTGGGCATCGGCCTTGGCAGACGACGTTGCTGGCATTTCATCGTCTCGGCCATGACTAGTGGCAGCAGCTTCAGCACGAGGTGGAAGTGGATCTTGATCTTTCCCTAATTTTGGAACCTCAACATTTTTGTTCTCCATATTTTAATAGGCACAACCAAAAGGCACCTCAGGTAAACAATGGAGATGGATACTAGTATACAATTATGGACTGCCTGCCGAGTGCAGACACAGAGGTAGCCACAGCCGTGAACTACCGTACTGTACTGTGTCTGCTGCTAATATAGACTGGTTGATAAAGAGATGTCTATGTAACTATGTATGTATAAAGAAGAAAGAAAAAAAAACCACGGTTAGGTGGTATACAATTATGGACGGACTGCCTGCCGAGTGCAGACACAGAGGTAGCCACAGCCGTGAACTACCGTACTGTACTGTGTCTGCTGCTAATATAGACTGGTTGATAAAGAGATGTCTATGTAACTATGTATGTATAAAGAAGAAAGAAAAAAAAAACCACGGTTAGGTGGTATACAATTATGGACGGACTGCCTGCCGAGTGCAGACACAGAGGTAGCCACAGCCGTGAACTACCGTACTGTACTGTGTCTGCTGCTAATATAGACTGGTTGATAAAGAGATGTCTATGTAACTATGTATGTATAAAGAAGAAAGAAAAAAAAACCACGGTTAGGTGGTATACAATTATGGACGGACTGCCTGCCGAGTGCAGACACAGAGGTAGCCACAGCCGTGAACTACCGTACTGTACTGTGTCTGCTGCTAATATAGACTGGTTGATAAAGAGATGTCGTAGTAGTATGTATGTATAAAGAAGAAGAAAAAACCACGGTTAGGTGGTATATACAATTATGGACGGGCTGCCGAGTGCCGACACAGAGGTAGCCACAGCCGTGAACTACCGCACTGTACTGTGTCTGCTGCTAATATATAGACTGGTTGATAAAGAGATAGTATACTCGTAACTAGTATGTATGTATAAAGAAAGAAAAAAAACCACGGTTAGGTGGTATATACAATTATGGACGGGCTGCCGAGTGCCGACACAGAGGTAGCCACAGCCGTGAACTACCGCACTGTACTGTGTCTGCTGCTAATATATAGACTGGTTGATAAAGAGATAGTATACTCGTAACTAGTATGTATGTATAAAGAAAGAAAAAAAAACCACGGTTAGGTGGTATATACAATTATGGACGGGCTGCCGAGTGCCGACACAGAGGTAGCCACAGCCGTGAACTACCGCACTGTACTGTGTCTGCTGCTAATATAGACTGGTTGATAAAGAGATAGTATACTCGTAACTAGTATGTATGTATAAAGAAAGAAAAAAAAACCACGGTTAGGTGGTATATACAATTATGGACGGGCTGCCGAGTGCCGACACAGAGGTAGCCACAGCCGTGAACTACCGCACTGTACTGTGTCTGCTGCTAATATAGACTGGTTGATAAAGAGATAGTATACTCGTAACTAGTATGTATGTATAAAGAAAGAAAAAAAAACCACGGTTAGGTGGTATATACAATTATGGACGGGCTGCCGAGTGCCGACACAGAGGTAGCCACAGCCGTGAACTACCGCACTGTACTGTGTCTGCTGCTAATATAGACTGGTTGATAAAGAGATAGTATACTCGTAACTAGTATGACTATAAAGAAAGAAAAAAAAACCACGGTTAGGTGGTATATACAATTATGGACGGGCTGCCGAGTGCCGACACAGAGGTAGCCACAGCCGTGAACTACCGCACTGTACTGTGTCTGCTGCTAATATATAGACTGGTTGATAAAGAGATAGTATACTCGTAACTAGTATGTATGTATAAAGAAAGAAAAAAAAACCACGGTTAGGTGGTATATACAATTATGGACGGGCTGCCGAGTGCCGACACAGAGGTAGCCACAGCCGTGAACTACCGCACTGTACTGTGTCTGCTGCTAATATAGACTGGTTGATAAAGAGATAGTATACTCGTAACTAGTATGTATGTATAAAGAAAGAAAAAAAACCACGGTTAGGTGGTATATACAATTATGGACGGGCTGCCGAGTGCCGACACAGAGGTAGCCACAGCCGTGAACTACCGCACTGTACTGTGTCTGCTGCTAATATATAGACTGGTTGATAAAGAGATAGTATACTCGTAACTAGTATGTATGTATAAAGAAAGAAAAAAAAAACACGGTTAGGTGGTATATACAATTATGGACGGGCTGCCGAGTGCCGACACAGAGGTAGCCACAGCCGTGAACTACCGCACTGTACTGTGTCTGCTGCTAATATATAGACTGGTTGATAAAGAGATAGTATACTCGTAACTAGTATGTATGTATAAAGAAAGAAAAAAAAACCACGGTTAGGTGGTATATACAATTATGGACGGGCTGCCGAGTGCCGACACAGAGGTAGCCACAGCCGTGAACTACCGCACTGTACTGTGTCTGCTGCTAATATAGACTGGTTGATAAAGAGATAGTATACTCGTAACTAGTATGTATGTATAAAGAAAGAAAAAAAAACCACGGTTAGGTGGTATATACAATTATGGACGGGCTGCCGAGTGCCGACACAGAGGTAGCCACAGCCGTGAACTACCGCACTGTACTGTGTCTGCTGCTAATATATAGACTGGTTGATAAAGAGATAGTATACTCGTAACTAGTTTGTATGTATAAAGAAAAAAAAAAAACCACGGTTAGGTGGTATATACAATTATGGACGGGCTGCCGAGTGCCGACACAGAGGTAGCCACAGCCGTGAACTACCGCACTGTACTGTGTCTGCTGCTAATATATAGACTGGTTGATAAAGAGATAGTATACTCGTAACTAGTATGTATGTATAAAGAAAGAAAAAAAAACCACGGTTAGGTGGTATATACAATTATGGACGGGCTGCCGAGTGCCGACACAGAGGTAGCCACAGCCGTGAACTACCGCACTGTACTGTGTCTGCTGCTAATATAGACTGGTTGATAAAGAGATAGTATACTCGTAACTAGTATGACTATAAAGAAAGAAAAAAAAACCACGGTTAGGTGGTATATACAATTATGGACGGGCTGCCGAGTGCCGACACAGAGGTAGCCACAGCCGTGAACTACCGCACTGTACTGTGTCTGCTGCTAATATAGACTGGTTGATAAAGAGATAGTATACTACTAATATTATATATACTGGTGGTCAGGTCACTGGTCACTAGTCACACTGGCAGTGGCACTCCTGCAGCAAAAGTGTGCACTGTTTAATTTTAATATAATATTATGTACTCCTGGCTCCTGCTATAACCTATAACTGGCACTGCAGTGCTCCCCAGTCTCCCCCACAATTATAAGCTGTGTGAGCTGAGCACAGTCAGATATATATATACATTGATGCAGCACACTGGGCTGAGCAGTGCACACAGATATGGTATGTGACTGAGTCACTGTGTGTATCTTTTTTTTCAGGCAGAGAACGGATATATTAAATAAAACAAACAACTGCACTGTCTGGTGGTCACTGTGGTCGTCAGTCACTAAAC
Source organism: Pseudophryne corroboree (assembly GCF_028390025.1). Classification (NCBI taxonomy): domain Eukaryota; kingdom Metazoa; phylum Chordata; class Amphibia; order Anura; family Myobatrachidae; genus Pseudophryne; species Pseudophryne corroboree. The sequence goes on from NC_086446.1 coordinate 735,433,927, forward strand.
TCTGCACTCTCTTCTACAGTATCACAGCCTCAGGTCAATCTCTCTCTCTCTCTCTCTCAACCCTAATCTAAATGGAGAGGACGCCAGCCACGTCCTCTCCCTATCAATCTCAATGCACGTGTGAAAATGGCGGCGACGCGCGGCTCCTTATATAGAATCCGAGTCTCGCGAGAATCCGACAGCGTCATGATGACGTTCGGGCGCGCTCGGGTTAACCGAGCAAGGCGGGAGGATCCGAGTCTGCTCGGACCCGTGAAAAAAACATGAAGTTCGTGCGGGTTCGGATTCAGAGAAACCGAACCCGCTCATCTCTACCATCTAGTTAGTATACCTATTATGCAAATGATATGTGATAACGTTCATACCTATTATGCCAATGCTATGTGATAATGTTTATGCCTATTAGGTCAATGATATGTGATCACGCTTATGCATAGTATACCAATGTTATGTGAGGTGCCGCAGTGTGCTTTCTGAAGTACCACTGACTTGCTAGCCGACACGCGCAGCAGTTAAAAGGTGATTTTCCTTTTTGGTTAAATAAACGTGCTGTCACCATCCGTTTGCATTTCCTTGATCAGTGGGGTCCTCCTTGGGGTGATTATTCTTCTGCCACAGGCTCCAGAAGAAGAAGTCGGGAGAGGTCTTAAAGCTGCAAGCATCGATTAAAGAAAGCAGGTACAATTGCACTCACACACACAGGGGCTTTATTACACTATCACAGGGAGGCAGTCAATTTACCGCTTGTTGGGATCCCAGCGGTCAGGATCCCGATGCCGGAATTCCGACACCAGCAGAAATACCGGCGGTCCTTGGGTGGTGGTCCACGCCACACCCAGAGGGGAGTAGAACCTTACGGTCGCCACTGGGCCCGAAGCGTGGCCAGCGCAACGAGCCCACGAGGGGACATGCTGCGCTTGCCATCGGGATTCCAGCTGTCGGGCTCACTGCAATCGGTCTCCTGACCGCAGGGGATCCCGACCGCCGAGATCTCGTACTGATCCCCTGTCACAAAGCCTCACCTTCTTAATATCAGAAGATCTCATTACAGTATCTCATGGAGTTAGAATACGTGCGTGTGTGGGTGTGTGTGTGTGTGTCTGTTAGACATGATACAATATCAAGAATTTACATCTTTGTCTCAGATCCTTGACAAAAACGGGTATAATGGGAATCAAACCCAAAGCATCGTCTGATCTTGCAGTAATCTGGTTTGTGCTAAATGTACTTGACTCAGGAAGTAGAGATTTCCATCTCATCTGGATATTTCTCAATCATTCCAAAATAAAAATATATTCGAAAAGACATAAGGGGAGATGTACTAAGCAGTGATAAAAGTGGAGAAGTAAGCCAGTGGAGAAGTTGCTCATGGCAACCAATGAGCATTGACATACAATGTATAATTTGCATACTATAAAAGTATACAGAGCAGCCAATTGGTTGCCATTGGCAACTTTTACACTAGTTCACTTCTCCACTTTTATCACTGCTTAGTACATGTCTCCCATAGTAGACTATGCAAACAGCCATTAGAAGTTAGGTTCCGCTACCATTTGTTGGAAGCAGCTAAGGGGGAGATGTACTAAGCAATGATAAAAGTGGAGAAGTCAGCCAGTGGAGAAGTTGCCCATGGCAACCAATCAGCATTGATGTAACATTTATAATTTGCATACTATAAAAGTATACAGAACAACTGATTGGTTGCCATGGGCAACTTCTCCACTAGCTCACTTCTCCACTTTTATCATTGCTAAGTACATGTCCCCCTATGGCAGTTTTAAGGGATGAATTGATGGTATAACAAAATAATAAAGTAAGTTAATTAGTTTATAAAAGAAGCACAATGGAAGCTGTCGGAAGCATTCAAGCATTCAAAAAGAAGAATTGGTCTCGAAACAAATGGAATATATCAGGAAAAGCAGCTAAACGTAATTCACTCGCTGCTCAGGTGATAGCAGATTTTCAACAAGCTTAAGAGCAAATGGGAGATACTCTCTGAATAGATGTAAACCACACTTTACCATCACATCACTTAGAGATGGGCAAGGCTAATTATATAATCAAGAGGGAAAGGTTAATTAATATATTCAGTAATCAGACACAGATGTTGTTTGGGGTGGGAAAAATACAAGAATTGATTTTAATATATGAAAGGCTAGTAATTCTCAAGGAGTCTTTGGGGCTGATTATGGATTGAGAGCGATGCAAAAAAAGCAAGTGCATCTGCATCTGAACTAGAGATGTGCACTTGAAATTTTTCGGGTTTTGTGTTTTGGTTTTGGGTTCGGTTCCGCGGCCGTGTTTTGGGTTCGACCGCGTTTTGGCAAAACCTCACCGAATTTTTTTTGTCGGATTCGGGTGTGTTTTGGATTCGGGTGTTTTTTTCAAAAAACACTAAAAAACAGCTTAAATCATAGAATTTGGGGGTCATTTTGATCCCAAAGTATTATTAACCTCAAAAACCATAATTTCCACTCATTTTCAGTCTATTCTGAATACCTCACACCTCACAATATTATTTTTAGTCCTAAAATTTGCACCGAGGTCGCTGGATGACTAAGCTAAGCGACCCTAGTGGCCGACACAAACACCTGGCCCATCTAGGAGTGGCACTGCAGTGTCACGCAGGATGGCCCTTCCAAAAAACACTTCCCAAACAGCACATGACGCAAAGAAAAAAAGAGGCGCAATGAGGTAGCTGTGTGAGTAAGATAAGCGACCCTAGTGGCCGACACAAACACCTGGCCCATCTAGGAGTGGCACTGCAGTGTCACGCAGGATGGCCCTTCCAAAAAACACTCCCCAAACAGCACATGACGCAAAGAAAAAAAGAGGCGCAATGAGGTAGCTGTGTGAGTAAGATAAGCGACCCTAGTGGCCGACACAAACACCTGGCCCATCTAGGAGTGGCACTGCAGTGTCACGCAGGATGGCCCTTCCAAAAAACACTCCCCAAACAGCACATGACGCAAAGAAAAAAAGAGGCGCAATGAGGTAGCTGTGTGAGTAAGATAAGCGACCCTAGTGGCCGACACAAACACCTGGCCCATCTAGGAGTGGCACTGCAGTGTCACGCAGGATGGCCCTTCCAAAAAACACTCCCCAAACAGCACATGACGCAAAGAAAAAAAGAGGCGCAATGAGGTAGCTGTGTGAGTAAGATAAGCGACCCTAGTGGCCGACACAAACACCTGGCCCATCTAGGAGTGGCACTGCAGTGTCACGCAGGATGGCCCTTCCAAAAAACACTCCCCAAACAGCACATGACGCAAAGAAAAAAAGAGGCGCAATGAGGTAGCTGTGTGAGTAAGATAAGCGACCCTAGTGGCCGACACAAACACCTGGCCCATCTAGGAGTGGCACTGCAGTGTCACGCAGGATGGCCCTTCCAAAAAACACTCCCCAAACAGCACATGACGCAAAGAAGAAAAAAAGAGGCGCAATGAGGTAGCTGTGTGAGTAAGCTAAGCGACCCTAGTGGCCGACACAAACACCTGGCCCATCTAGGAGTGGCACTGCAGTGTCACGCAGGATGGCCCTTCCAAAAAACACTCCCCAAACAGCACATGACGCAAAGAAAAAAAGAGGCGCAATGAGGTAGCTGTGTGAGTAAGCTCAGCGACCCTAGTGGCCGACACAAACACCTGGCCCATCTAGGAGTGGCACTGCAGTGTCACGCAGGATGGCCCTTCCAAAAAACACTCCCCAAACAGCACATGACGCAAATAAAAATGAAAGAAAAAAGAGGTGCAAGATGGAATTGTCCTTGGGCCCTCCCACCCACCCTTATGTTGTATAAACAGGACATGCACACTTTAACCAACCCATCATTTCAGTGACAGGGTCTGCCACACGACTGTGACTGAAATGACGGGTTGGTTTGGACCCCCACCGAAAAAGAAGCAATTAATCTCTCCTTGCACAAACTGGCTCTACAGAGGCAAGATGTCCACCTCATCATCATCCTCCGATATATCACCGTGTACATCCCGCTCCTCACAGATTATCAATTCGTCCCCACTGGAATCCACCATCTCAGCTCCCTGTGTACTTTGTGGAGGCAATTGCTGCTGGTCAATGTCTCCACGGAGGAATTGATTATAATTCATTTTAATGAACATCATCTTCTCCACATTTTCTGGAAGTAACCTCGTACGCCGATTGCTGACAAGGTGAGCGGCGGCACTAAACACTCTTTCGGAGTACACACTTGTGGGAGGGCAACTTAGGTAGAATAAAGCCAGTTTGTGCAAGGGCCTCCAAATTGCCTCTTTTTCCTGCCAGTATAAGTACGGACTGTCTGACGTGCCTACTTGGATGCGGTCACTCATATAATCCTCCACCATTCTTTCAATGGGGAGAGAATCATATGCAGTGACAGTAGACGACATGTCCGTAATCGTTGTCAGGTCCTTCAGTCCGGACCAGATGTCAGCATCAGCAGTCGCTCCAGACTGCCCTGCATCACCGCCAGCGGGTGGGCTCGGAATTCTGAGCCTTTTCCTCGCACCCCCAGTTGCGGGAGAATGTGAAGGAGGAGATGTTGACAGGTCGCGTTCCGCTTGACTTGACAATTTTGTCACCAGCAGGTCTTTGAACCCCAGCAGACTTGTGTCTGCCGGAAAGAGAGATCCAAGGTAGGTTTTAAATCTAGGATCGAGCACGGTGGCCAAAATGTAGTGCTCTGATTTCAACAGATTGACCACCCGTGAATCCTTGTTAAGCGAATTAAGGGCTCCATCCACAAGTCCCACATGCCTAGCGGAATCGCTCCCTTTTAGCTCCTCCTTCAATGCCTCCAGCTTCTTCTGCAAAAGCCTGATGAGGGGAATGACCTGACTCAGGCTGGCAGTGTCTGAACTGACTTCACGTGTGGCAAGTTCAAAAGGTTGCAGAACCTTGCACAACGTTGAAATCATTCTCCACTGCGCTTGAGACAGGTACATTCCACCTCCTATATCGTGCTCAATTGTATAGGCTTGAATGGCCTTTTGCTGCTCCTCCAACCTCTGAAGCATATATAGGGTTGAATTCCACCTCGTTACCACTTCTTGCTTCAGATGATGGCAGGGCAGGTTCAGGCGTTTTTGGTGGTGCTCCAGTCTTCTGTACGTGGTGCCTGTACGCCGAAAGTGTCCCGCAATTCTTCTGGCCACCGACAGCATCTCTTGCACGCCCCTGTCGTTTTTAAAAAAATTCTGCACCACCAAATTCAAGGTATGTGCAAAACATGGGACGTGCTGGAATTTGCCCATATTTAATGCACACACAATATTGCTGGCGTTGTCCGATGCCACAAATCCACAGGAGAGTCCAATTGGGGTAAGCCATTCCGCGATGATCTTCCTCAGTTGCCGTAAGAGGTTTTCAGCTGTGTGCGTATTCTGGAAACCGGTGATACAAAGCGTAGCCTGCCTAGGAAAGAGTTGGCGTTTGCGAGATGCTGCTACTGGTGCCGCCGCTGCTGTTCTTGCGGCGGGAGTCCATACATCTACCCAGTGGGCTGTCACAGTCATATAGTCCTGACCCTGCCCTGCTCCACTTGTCCACATGTCCGTGGTTAAGTGGACATTGGGTACAACTGCATTTTTTAGGACACTGGTGAGTCTTTTTCTGACGTCCGTGTACATTCTCGGTATCGCCTGCCTAGAGAAGTGGAACCTAGATGGTATTTGGTAACGGGGGCACACTACCTCAAGAAATTGTCTAGTTCCCTGTGCACTAACGGCGGATACCGGACGCACGTCTAACACCAACATAGTTGTCAAGGCCTCAGTTATCCGCTTTGCAACAGGATGACTGCTGTGATATTTCATCTTCCTCGCAAAGGACTGTTGGACAGTCAATTGCTTGGTGGAAGTAGTAAAAGTGGGCTTACGACTTCCCCTCTGGGATGACCATCGACTCCCAGCAGCAACAACAGCAGCGCCAGCAGCAGTAGGCGTTACACGCAAGGATGCATCGGAGGAATCCCAGGCAGGAGAGGACTCGTCAGAATTGCCAGTGACATGGCCTGCAGGACTATTGGCATTCCTGGGGAAGGAGGAAATTGACACTGAGGGAGTTGGTGGGGTGGTTTGCGTGAGCTTGGTTACAAGAGGAAGGGATTTACTGGTCAGTGGACTGCTTCCGCTGTCGCCCAAAGTTTTTGAACTTGTCACTGACTTATTATGAATGCGCTGCAGGTGACGTATAAGGGAGCATGTTCCGAGATGGTTAACGTCCTTACCCCTACTTATTACAGCTTGACAAAGGCAACACACGGCTTGACAAATGTTGTCCGCATTTCTGGTGAAATACTTCCACACCGAAGAGCTGATTTTTGGGGTATTTTCACCAGGCATGTCAACGGCCCTATTCCTCCCACGGACAACAGGTGTCTCCCCGGGTGCCTGACTTAAACAAACCACCTCACCATCAGAATCCTCCTTGTCAATTTCCTCCCCAGCGCCAGCAACACCCATATCCTCCTCATCCTGGTGTACTTCAACACTGACATCTTCAATCTGACTATCAGGAACTGGACTGCGGGTGCTCCTTCCAGCACTTGCAGGGGGCGTGCAAATGGTGGAAGGCGCATGCTCTTCACGTCCAGTGTTGGGAAGGTCAGGCATCGCAACCGACACAATTGGACTCTCCTTGTGGATTTGGGATTTCGAAGAACGCACAGTTCTTTGCGGTGCTTTTGCCAGCTTGAGTCTTTTCATTTTTCTAGCGAGAGGCTGAGTGCTTCCATCCTCATGTGAAGCTGAACCACTAGCCATGAACATAGGCCAGGGCCTCAGCCGTTCCTTGCCACTCCGTGTGGTAAATGGCATATTGGCAAGTTTACGCTTCTCCTCCGACAATTTTATTTTAGATTTTGGAGTCCTTTTTTTACTGATATTTGGTGTTTTGGATTTTACATGCTCTGTACTATGACATTGGGCATCGGCCTTGGCAGACGACGTTGCTGGCATTTCATCGTCTCGGCCATGACTAGTGGCAGCAGCTTCAGCACGAGGTGGAAGTGGATCTTGATCTTTCCCTAATTTTGGAACCTCAACATTTTTGTTCTCCATATTTTAATAGGCACAACTAAAAGGCACCTCAGGTAAACAATGGAGATGGATGGATACTAGTATACTTATGGATGGACCAGCGACTGCCGACACAGAGGTAGCTACAGCCGTGGACTACCGTACTGTGTCTGCTGCTAATATAGACTGGATGATAATGAGATGAAATTAATATATATATATATATATATAATATCACTAGTACTGCAGCCGGACAGGTATATATATTTATTATGTAATGACTGATGACGGACCTGCTGGACACTGTCAGCTCAGCAGCACCGCAGACTGCTACAGTAAGCTACTAAAGTAGTATGTATCATGAAGAAAGAAAAAAAAAAAAACACGGGTAGGTGGTATACAATTATGGATGGACCAGCGACTGCCGACACAGAGGTAGCTACAGCCGTGGACTACCGTACTGTGTCTGCTGCTAATATAGACTGGATGATAATGAGATGAAATTAATATATATATATATATATATATATAATATCACTAGTACTGCAGCCGGACAGGTATATATATTTATTATGTAATGACTGATGACGGACCTGCTGGACACTGTCAGCTCAGCAGCACCGCAGACTGCTACAGTAAGCTACTATAGTAGTATGTATCAAGAAGAAAGAAAAAAAAAAACACGGGTAGGTGGTATACAATTATGGATGGACCAGCGACTGCCGACACAGAGGTAGCTACAGCCGTGGACTACCGTACTGTGTCTGCTGCTAATATAGACTGGATGATAATGAGATGAAATTAATATATATATATATATAATATCACTAGTACTGCAGCCGGACAGGTATATATATTTATTATGTAATGACTGATGACGGACCTGCTGGACACTGTCAGCTCAGCAGCACCGCAGACTGCTACAGTAAGCTACTATAGTAGTATGTATCAAGAAGAAAGGAAAAAAAAAACACGGGTAGGTGGTATACAATTATGGATGGACCAGCGACTGCCGACACAGAGGTAGCTACAGCCGTGGACTACCGTAATGTGTCTGCTGCTAATATAGACTGGATGATAATGAGATGAAATTAGTATATATATATATAATATCACTAGTACTGCAGCCGGACAGGTATATATATTTATTATGTAATGACTGATGACGAACCTGCTGGACACTGTCAGCTCAGCAGCACCGCAGACTGCTACAGTAAGCTACTATAGTAGTATGTATCAAGAAGAAAGAAAAAAAAAAAAAAACACGGGTAGGTGGTATACAATTATGGATGGACCAGCGACTGCCGACACAGAGGTAGCTACAGCCGTGGACTACCGTACTGTGTCTGCTGCTAATATAGACTGGATGATAATGAGATGAAATTAATATATATATATATATATATATAATATCACTAGTACTGCAGCCGGACAGGTATATATATTTATTATGTAATGACTGATGACGGACCTGCTGGACACTGTCAGCTCAGCAGCACCGCAGACTGCTACAGTAAGCTACTATAGTAGTATGTATCAAGAAGAAAGAAAAAAAAAAAAACACGGGTAGGTGGTATACAATTATGGATGGACCAGCGACTGCCGACACAGAGGTAGCTACAGCCGTGGACTACCGTACTGTGTCTGCTGCTAATATAGACTGGATGATAATGAGATGAAATTAATATATACATATATAATATCACTAGTACTGCAGCCGGACAGGTATATATATTTATTATGTAATGACTGATGACGGACCTGTTGGACACTGTCAGCTCAGCAGCACCGCAGACTGCTACAGTAAGCTACTATAGTAGTATGTATCAAGAAGAAAGGAAAAAAAAAAAAACACGGGTAGGTGGTATACAATTATGGATGGACCAGCGACTGCCGACACAGAGGTAGCTACAGCCGTGGACTACCGTACTGTGTCTGCTGCTAATATAGACTGGATGATAATGAGATGAAATTAATATATACATATATAATATCACTAGTACTGCAGCCGGACAGGTATATATATTTATTATGTAATGACTGATGACGGACCTGCTGGACACTGTCAGCTCAGCAGCACCGCAGACTGCTACAGTAAGCTACTATAGTAGTATGTATCAAGAAGAAAGGAAAAAAAAAAAACACGGGTAGGTGGTATACAATTATGGATGGACCAGCGACTGCCGACACAGAGGTAGCTACAGCCGTGGACTACCGTACTGTGTCTGCTGCTAATATAGACTGGATGATAATGAGATGAAATTAATATATATATATATAATATCACTAGTACTGCAGCCGGACAGGTATATATATTTATTATGTAATGACTGATGACGGACCTGCTGGACACTGTCAGCTCAGCAGCACCGCAGACTGCTACAGTAAGCTACTATAGTAGTATGTATCAAGAAGAAAGAAAAGAAAAAAACACGGGTAGGTGGTATACAATTATATATATATTATATACAATTATATATATATATATATATATATATATATATATATATATATATATATAAACTGGTGGTGATTAATTAAACTGGTGGTCAGGTCACTGGTCACACTATCAGCAACTTGCAAGTAGTACTCCTAAGCAGACAATCACAATATATATACTGGTGGTCAGTGTGGTCACAATGGCAGTGTGGCACTCTGGCAGCAAAAGTGTGCACTGTACGTTAAAATATGTACTCCTGCTCTCAGACTCTAACTGCTCCCCACTGTCTCCCCCACAAGTCAGATATACAGTCACAATATCACTTCAGCAAGTAGTAGTACTCCTCCTAATGCTCCCCAAAATTACTAAAGTAAATACTGTGTCTCTCTCTACTCTAGTCTCACTCTCTTCTCTATAAACGGAGAGGACGCCAGCCACGTCCTCTCCCTATCAATCTCAATGCACGTGTGAAAATGGCGGCGACGCGCGGCTCCTTATATAGAATCCGAGTCTCGCGATAGAATCCGAGCCTCGCGAGAATCCGACAGCGGGATGATGACGTTCGGGCGCGCTCGGGTTAACCGAGCAAGGCGGGAAGATCCGAGTCGCTCGGACCCGTGTAAAAAAACATGAAGTTCGGGCGGGTTCGGATTCCGAGGAACCGAACCCGCTCATCTCTAATCTGAACAAACCGTGATGCAATGCTAGGGAAGCAAATCAGGGCCGGTTCTAGACCTTGTGGCGCCCAGGGCGAAAGTTTCCTTTGGCACCCCCCCCCCCCCCCCCCCGATAGGTTAAACTAGGTTAGTGCACGCAGTAGGCGTGTGCCAAAAATAAGGGCGTGGCTTCATAGGGAAGGGGTGTGGTCACAGTTTGCCCCCTGTAGAGTTGTGCCCCCAGTACTGTGCCCTCAGTAGTTGTGCCCCCATTAGTTTTGCCCCCAGTACTGTGCCCTCAGTAATTGTGCCCCCTGTAGCTGTGCCCCCAGTAGTTGTGCCCCCATTAGTTTTGCCCCCCAGTACTGTGCCCTCAGTAGTTGTGCCCCCATTAATTTTGCCCCCAGTACTGTGCCCTCAGTAGTTGTGTCCCCTGTAGCTGTGCCCTCAGTAGTTGTGCCTCCAGGAGTTTTGCCCCCAGTACTGTGCCCCCAGTAGTTGTGCCCCCAGTACTGTGTCCCTAGTACTGTGCCCTCTGTAGCTGTGCCCACCAGTAACTGTGCCCCCTTTAGCGCCGCTTACAAAAAAAAATACTTGGGGCTTCATAGGGAAGGGGTGTGGTCACAGTTTTGTCCCCTGTAGAGTTGTGCCCCGAGTAGCTGTACCCCCAGTTGTTGTGCTACCAGTACTGTGCCCTCAGTAGTTGTGCCCCCATTAGTTTTGCCCCCAGTACTGTGACCTCAGTAGTTGTGCCCCCATTAGTTTTGCCCCCCGTACTGTGCCCTCAGTAGTTGTGCACCCTTTAGTTTTGCCCTTAGTAGTTGTGCCCCCTGTTGCTGTGCTCTCAGTAATTGTGCCCCCATTAGTTTTGCACCCATTAGTTTTGCCCCCAGTACTGTGCCCTCAGTAGTTGTGTCCCCTGTGTGTCCTCAGTAGTTGTGCCTCCAGGAGTTTTGCCCCAGTACTGTGCCCTCAGTAGTTGTGCCCCCATTAGTTTTGCCCCCAGTAGTTTTGCCCCCAGTACTGTGCCCTCAGTAGTTGTGCCCCCATTAGTTTTGCCCCCAGTAGTTTTGCCCCCAGTACTGTGCCCTCAGTAGTTGTGCCCCCATTAGTTTTGCCCCCAGTACTGTGCCCTCAGTAGTTGTGCCCCCATTAGTTTTGCCTCCAGTAGTTTTGCCCCCAGTACTGTGCCCTCAGTAGTTGTGCCCCCAGTACTGTGCCCCCACTAGTTGTGCCCACATTAGTATTGCCCCCAGTACTGTGCCCTCTGTAGCTGTGCCCACCATTAGCTGTGCCCCCTGTAGTGCCGCTTACAAAAAATAAAAAAAATACTCACCAGCCCCGCTCCTGCTTCCCGACCGCTGCTGCCCTTCATCTCCGTCCGCATGTCTCTCCCATAGAACCACACAGACACTAGAGGTCAATTATGACCTCTAGCATCTACGGCGGCTCCCACAATGCCGTGTGGTGCGCAATGACATCAGGCGCACCGCACGGCGGGGAAAGGTCCTCTCCACAAAGGGAAACTAGATGCTACAGTAGCGGCTCTTGCCACGGCGGCGGCACCCTCGGGACAGCGGCACCCCGGGCAAATAGCCTGCTTGCCCGTGGCAAGAGCCGCTTCTGGAGCAAATATAGTGTTTTTTTGTTTGCAGGGTAAACACTGGCTACTTTTGTATGTACCCCACACACACTGCAATTTAGATCTGACTTTGGACACACCCCACTCAAATCTAAATCTCTGCACATGTTACATCTGCCCCACCTGCAGTGCAGCATGGTGTTACCCAGGTGCAAAGTTACTTCCTCTGGTTTTCTTGCTTTTCTCCAACTCAGAATTAACCCCATTGTCTTACTACAAACTACAGCTGCATGTTTGCACTCTATTCTAATTCACATAATGGAAGTATGGCATAGCTATTATAAAAGTAACATGAATAGGAAAAAGGAACAGATATTTGCCTCTTTTTTCCATGCTACCTTGTTATACTGCATTATGCCCAGGGCCGGCTCCAGGCACGTTCGAATTGAGCGGCCGCGCGGGGCGCCACCCGTAATGGGTCCCGCGCGCTGGCGCCGCCATTTTCGTTCCTGGAGCCGGCCCTGTGCTGCGCTGCCCGGCCTTAAACTATTGTGTGCTTACGCGCTGTGCGGCGCTGGCATCTGACGTCAGACGCCAGCGCAGCGCACATAGCGCACACCACCCGCACCGCTGCCACACCGCCCGCGGCCCTGCACCCTGCTCCCTCAGACAGCAGCACTCCTCCCCCTCCCAGCGCAGCAGGTATTGGGGGCATTTATGGATGGCATTATGTGGGGGCTGCACTGTGGGGTCATATCTGCACTGTGGGGGCATTCATTTATCTAGCACTGTGCGGGCATTTATTTATCAGGCACTGTGGGGGCATTTATTTATCAGGCGCTGTGGGGGCATTTATTTATCTGGCACTGTAGGAGCATATCTGGCACTGGGGGCATTTATTTATCTGGCACTGGGGGCGTTTATGTATCTTGCACTGTGGGGGCATTTATGTATCTGGCACTGTGGGGGCATATCTGCACTGTGGGGGCATTAATGTATCTGGCACTGGGGGGGAATATCTGGCACTGGGGGCATTAATGTATCTGGCACTGTGGGGGCATATCTGGCACTGGGGGCATTAATGTATCTATCACTGTGGGAGCATATCTGGCACTAGGGGCATTAATGTATCTGGCACTGTGGGGGCATATCTGGCACTGGGGGCATTAATGTATCTGGCACTGGGGGCATATCTGGCACGGGGGCAATAATGTATCTGGCACTGTGGGGGGCATTAATGTATCTGGCACTGTGGGGGGCTTTAATGTATCTGGCACTGTGGGGGCATTAATGTATCAGGCACTGTGGGGGGCATTAATGTATCTGGCACTGCAGGGGCATATCTGGCACTGTGGGGGGCATTAATGTATCTGACACTGTGGGGGGGCAATAATGTATCTGGCACTGTGTGGGCACTTATGCATCTGGCACTGGGGGCACTTATGCATCTGGCACTGGGGGCATTTATGCATCTGGCACTGGGGGCATTTATGTATCTGGCACTGGGGGCATTTATGTATCTGGCCCTGTGGGGGCATATCTGGCACTGTGGGGGCATTTTTATATCTGGCACTGTGGGGACATATCTGGCACTGTGTGGGCATTTTTATATCTGGCACTGTGGGGACATATCTGGCACTGTGAGCACTTATGTATCTGGCACTGTGGGGGCACTTATGTATCTGGCACTGTGGGGCATTAATGTATCTGGCACTGTGGGGGGCATTAATGTATCAGGCACTGTGGGGGGCATTAATGTATCTGGCACTGTGGGGGCATTAATGTATCTGGCACTGTGGGGGCATATCTGGCACTGTGGGGGGCATAAATGTATCTGACACTGTGGGGGGCAATAATGTATCTGGCACTGTGTGGGCACTTATGCATCTGGCACTGGGGGCATTTATGCATCTGGCACTGGGGGCATTTATGTATCTGGCACTGGGGGCATTTATGTATCTGGCCCTGTGGGGGCATATCTGGCACTGTGGGGGCATTTTTATATCTGGCACTGTGGGGACATATCTGGCACTGTGTGGGCATTTTTATATCTGGCACTGTGGGGACATATCTGGCACTGTGGGCACTTATGTATCTGGCACTGTGTGGGCACTTATGTATCTGGCACTGTGTGGGCACTTATGTATCTGGCACTGTGGGGGGCATATCTGCACTGTGGGGGCATTTATATATCTGGCACTTTGGGGGCATTTATGTATCTGAACTGTGGGTGCATATCTGGCACTGTGTGGCCATTTATGTAGCTGGCACTGCTGGGGGGGCATGTCACGTGTAGCTGGCACTGCTGGGGGGGCATGTCACGTGTAGCTGGCACTGCTGGGGGGCATGTCACGTGTAGCTGGCACTGCTGGGGAGCATGTCACGTGTAGCTGGCACTGCTGGGGGGCATGTCATGTAGTGTTCCCGCTAGGCGTCTGTGGCTAGGCAATGTGTCTCAGTGCTCTCCCTGGTGCAATGTGTCTCAGTGCTGTGCCTGGCGCAAAGTGTATAGGAGGTTCTACCTGGTGCAGTGTGTATTAGCTGCACTGCTGTGTGGTGTAATGCAAATTGCCACTATTATGTGGCCACGTACCTTCCCCACAAAGTAACTCCCCTTAATTTTTGCTGCTGTCCATGCTTTGGCATATAGGTATGGGAACAACAAGCAGTATGTACATCATTTTCCCTCCTAACTTAAAAATGTGCCCTCCCTGTGATCAGCACCATGCCCTAAAAAGTGAACACTATCATGTGTAGCTGGCACTGCTGGGGGGCATGTCATGTGTAGCTGGCACTGCTGCGGGGCATGTCATGTCTAGCTGGCACTGATGCGGGGCATGTCATGTCTAGCTGGCACTGCTGCGGGGCATGTCATGTGTAGCTGGCACTGATGCGGGGCATGTCATGTCTAGCTGGCACTGCTGCGGGGCATGTCATGTGTAGCTGGCACTGCTGGGGGGCATGTCATGTCTATCTGGCACTGCACATTATGTGTATCTGGTACTATACTGGAGACATTGTGTGTAAGGAACACTACTGTGGCTATGTGTAAGGCTGCTAATTGTGTGAAAATATATTTATAGTTTGATGATATGAAGTTCCGAGGCCACGCCCACTTTTCCAGAGGCCACACCCACTTTTCCAGGAGCGCGCACGCCTTCGGCGCGCGCATGGGGGGGGGGGCTTTTACATTTTCTCGCTCAGGGTGCTAGTAGGCCTGGAGCCGGCCCTGATTATGCCAATGCCTATGTCTCATCCTATATACTGTATGTAAACATTTCAGGAAGAGCCATGGTATACATGCAGCCATGCAGGTATAATACAACATGGAGCAGACCCAGGGTCCCCTTCCCACACATCCAGGGCGGATGTACTAAGACAGCGGTAACATTCCGCCACATTCCGCATTTATACTTATCGCATATGTACTACTACTAACATATGTGATAAGTATCACAATGCAGTAAGAGCTGCCCCCTGCGTTACATGCGCCGCCGAGTGAGATGGCTTGCAGGGGTCTCAGTCACCTCCCAGCCCCGGGAAGTGACGTCTGTAGTCAGTCCCGGGCTCCTTCTCCCTGCAGCCGAAAGTACAGCCGGCTGTGTTCCTGGGGCAGAAGGAGGCTGGGATCTTGGACTGTGACGGGGAGGCTGCCAGCAGTCAGGTATGCAGGGACGGCATGAGGGCCACTGTGTGGCGGAGGCGGCGGGATGCGAAAAGAAGCCCATAGGCTTTTATAGGTTATCGCCATAAAAAGCTGGCGATACCCATTGCGCCGATAAGCGGCCGGACGGGTCTTAGTACATTTGAAAATATGGTAAACCCCCCCGAAAATGGGGATTTTGATGCATAAATCCCACCCCCAATCATTTCCTCATCCATCCTTCTCCACTTTTCACAACCCCTCTCTCTACCTACAATTCTGATAAAATAAGCACTGCTACTTTATATCTGGGTATCCATTTTTTAACCCATATTACGTTTTATGGGGCCCCTACATCTACAATTTTTTCCCCCAAATCCCTTTTCTGACGATGGCGGGGTTGAGAAATCGGGGAAATCCGACATGTTGGAGTCCGGCATTTAAACATGCTTAATTTCCCTGATTTTCCTGACAGAAAGCTGATCATCAATGTTCGGTTTCGAATGGTGGATCGTTGTCAGAGATTCATGGAATCGCAACGCTGATGTATGACCCGCATTACTCCAAGTGATTGGATGATCAGAATCAGAATCAGCTTTATTGGCCAGGTGTACTCACGTACACTAGGAATTCTTTGTGGTACAATGCATCGCCAAGCAGCAACATGAAGGGGGAATACATAGCATACGAAGGGGGAAGAACATAGCATACATTACACACATTACACGTATGAGTTGATACTGCACATTGCAACTGTACAATAGACTCAACATATTAGACATATTATACACGTAGGACTAAACACAAAGGCTGCTTGGCAGAGCAGCACCGAGGCAGCCATCTGCGGCGCCAACTAGAACTCAAACAATGCACATAATACAGAAGATTTAAGTATTACATCTAAAAACAAACCACACAGACAATAAAGACTGAAAGCATAATGCAGGGTTGGTGTAAGCATTTTGGGTAATAACCTCCAGGGGTTGTGTATTCCACCCTCACAAGGTACCAGGTGTGGCAGCCATCTTAGGCGCTCTGCGTAGGATTACCCAGGGTGGAATAGTCCACCCCTAGAAGAGAACACAAAACGGGGAGATTGCAGAGTCCTTAGGTTCAGAGTAGGGTTCCAATAAAACCATCAGGTCCATGTATTTTTCACCCCATCCACAAGTTTACCAGATAAGGCAGCCATGTTGGGCGCACTACGAAGGTTACACAGTGGGATATGAGCCATACAAGGGCCAAATGCATTCACGGGAAAACTGACACGAGTGTAGGAGTATGCTATACCCTGCATGGAAAGATCCAAATGAAGCACACCCTGCCCATGGAGGAACCATCCGAGGCAGCCATGTGAGGCGCACTGTGTAGGTTACTGCTGGCAGGGTGTGCAACCAATGGAGGTACAAATTACAGGAATAGCACACAGTGGGGGGAAAGTACCCTGTAAGAAGAAAGAAGAGAAAGACACATTTGCAGGAAAACATTAATTTGTGAAAATGATAAATGTCCTGGTCTCATGAGAGCAGTGCGGGTGGGTGTGAGAGTGTGGGGAGCAGTGCGGGTGGGTGTAAGAATGTGGAGTGCCCACTAATGTCCAATGGAACTGACCCAGCAAAATCTGGTCCTGATGCGCACGCCCCTCAGTTCCCTGCTCAGCTTGAGGGGTAGTCTTGGGGGCAGTCATGATGTTCTTGGACAGAGAAGTAGTAGGCATTGGTCCTGGTTTTCTCAAGGCAGAGGTGAGGAGAGGCCACATGATGGTCCTGAGTTGCAGTGTTTGGGGAAATTGTTTTATTCGTGATTTTAGCGTAGTCCAAATCCAGTTCAAACTCCGGTTCTAACTCCATTCTTAAATCACATTCTTAACAAATGCATTCTTCACAATTGCAAGCAGGCCAAGTCCTGACTGCAGGCCTTGATAACATTGCTCTTAAATGCTCCAACTATATCAGCAGCAGTGGTGCAAGTGGGCGGGTACGGGTGGGTATGGCGTACCCGTAAGAATTTAGCCATGGGTACGCCGTACCCACACCGACGGGCCGCCGCTCCTCGCACCGCCGCTGATGTGAGGGAAGGAGAGCGCAGCCTGTGCCTCTCCTTCCCCTCAGTCTCCGGCGGCTGTCATAGTTTAATTCAGCGCCGATCCGTGAGCCAATCAGAGCTCGCGGTGCGAGCTCTGATTGGCTCACGGATCGGCGCTGAATTAAACTGTGAGACACCCGCCGGAGACTGAGGGGAAGGAGAGGCACAGGCTGCGCTCTCCTTCCCTCACACAGGACGGCAGCGGCCAGCGGCAGCGGTGAGCAGGGAAGGGGGGGGGTTATACCTGGCACTGGGGGATATCTGGCACTGGGGGGGCATTTCTATCTGGCACTGGGGGATATCTGGCACTGGGGGGCATATATACCTGGCACTGGGGGGCATATATACCTGGCACTGGGGGGCATATATACCTGGCACTGGCGGGCATATATACCTGGCACTGGGGGATATCTGGCACTGGGAGGCATATATACCTGGCACTGGGGGATATCTGGCACTGGGGGGCATATATACCTGGCACTGGGGGGCATATATACCTGGCACTGGGGGATATCTGGCACTGGGGGGCATATATACCTGGCACTGGGGGATATCTGGCACTGGGAGGCATATATACCTGGCACTGGGGGATATCTGGCACTGGGGGGCATATATACCTGGCACTGGGGGGCATATATACCTGGCACTGGGGGATATCTGGCACTGGGGGGCATATATACCTTGCACTGGGGGATATCTGGCACAGGGGGGCATGTATACCTGGCACTGGGGGATATCTGGCACAGGGGGGCATGTATACCTGGCACTGGGGGATATCTGGCACAGGGGGGCATGTATACCTGGCACTGGGGGATATCTGGCACTGGGGGGGCATGTATACCTGGCACTGGGGGATATCTGGCACTGGGGGCATATCTGGCACTGTAGGGGCATTTCTGTATCTGGCACGGGGGGCAATGTATATCTGACACAGTGGGGGCATTTGTGTATCTGGCACTGTGGGGCAATGTGTATCTGGCACTGTGGGGCAATGTATATCTGGCACTGTGGGGCAACGTGTATCTGACACTGCGAGGCAACGTATATCTGGCACTCTGGGGGCATTTCTGTATCTGGCACTGTGGGGCAATGTGTATCTGGCACTGTTAGTCAATGTGTATCTGGCACTGTGGGGCAATGTATATCTGTCACTGTGGGGCAATGTGTATCTGACACTGCGAGGCAATGTATATCTGGCACTCTGGGGGCATTTCTGTATCTGGCACTGTGGGGCAATGTGTATCTGGCACTGTGGGGCAATGTATATCTGGCACTGTGGGGCAATGTATATCTGGCACTGTGGGGCAACGTGTATCTGACATTGCGAGGCAATGTATATCTGGCACTCTGGGGGCATTTCTGTATCTGGCACTGTGGGGCAATGTGTATCTGGCACTGTGGGGCAATGTGTATCTGGCACTCTGGGGCAATGTGTATCTGGCACTGTGGGGCAATGTATATCTGGCACTGTGGGGCAACGTGTATCTGGCACTATTGGGGTCATACGTGTATATGCCCCTCCCCCATATGTGTATCACGCCCCCATTTCCATTGGCCACGCCCCATGTGGCATTTTGTCACACCCATTTTTTTGCGCGCGCGCACAGTACCCGTAAGACATTTTTTCTACTTGCACCACTGATCAGCAGGCAAAGGGGGAGGTGTGCAATCAGAAGTTCAGCTAATTAACAGAGGTTATTTTGCATTGAAGAAGGATCACAGACATTTGCAGACAAACTTCCTTGGGGTGTGAAAAGTGTAGCCAGAGAGAGATGAGAGACTCAGATATACAAGCATGAAGATGGTGTTTTTACCTGTGAAGAGAGGAGAAATGGTTTATGATGAGTGATGACCAACAGTTTTCGTTTCTTTACATTGTAACTCTCCTTTGTGATACTTTTGGTGCACTCAATAAATAAAATAATAAAATAGACATATTGTCAGTTTGCAGCTTTTCCTTCTGACAGACCAGTCAAAAAATAGTCTATCCCAAAATCAAAATATTATATATATATATATATATATATATATATATATATATTTACAAGCACTAGGCAGCTTCGATTTTAAGAGACCAGTCAGATTTATTTAAGTCAGATACACTGAAGAAAATGTGCCCTTTAGAAAAGACATTAGCTTTCAAATAGCTTATCTTTATAAGGACGTGATTCCTATTGATACTCTTATTCTTGGTTTAAGGACTTCCCAGAAATGTGCTCCTCACACTCCATCTAATCATCTAATGTCCTAGTGCTGCCTTCCGGTGTTAGGAAAACATTAGAAAAAAAGGAATAGTCTCAGTATATTCTTCTATTGTTCTCAGTTTACTTTGTTACTTTTTCTTCTGGATTTCATTTGTTGTTAGATTTCATTTTTATATATTTCTTAGACGCCTTTTACTCCTTTCAGAAACCGAGTAAAATCCCAGGGTGTGTCAAAGTAACTGGGTTGACCTGGATTAAGTAATCCAGGTCAGGGCCGGATTAAGCCTTGGGGGTGCCCAGGGCACTTAAAACAGGGGGGCCCCGGTGGAAGGTGGGGGATGTATATTAGATTGTGCATACTTCCCAACATGTCCCATTCCAGGAGGGACACAATGCTCTCTACCTGGACTTACCACTTAATATATGAGTGGCGTCACCTGTATTGAACTATTTAATTGATAATAAAGGTGTTTCAACACAGGTGATTGCAATCATAAATTAAGAAGGAAGTCCAGGTAGAGAGCATTTTGTACCTCCTGGAATGGGTCATGGTGATAGGTATAGATTGTGTATATTAAATTTAAACCAATGGTGTATATTAGTTTTAACTAATAGTGTAATAATGTCTAGGTACTGTTTATAGCTCCGCCTAACTGAAAGACAACTATTTTATAAACTTTTCTTGTAGTGGAACATAGACAACTTAACCTTAAAATACACATAGAAAAATTATTTATTATGCAAGAATAGCAGCAGCCTTTGTAATACTTACACACTGAGACAGGACTCAGGAGGACTCCCTGTGTGTGTCTCTATCTCTAGATCCAAGTGGTTTAGTAGCATAACAGTTTACACAGGACTCAGATGCCCAGGTGGGGAGGAGGAGAAGCTGGGCTCCCTGTGTCACTTACAGCTCTCTCTACCCTCCTATCTCTCCTCTGGTCAGAAAGCTCTGTCAGTAGCTCATGAAACATGATATTCCTGTGTCTCTGCCTGCACTGCATACTGTCCTGCTCTCATTCTGGCTGCTGATGCTGCTACTGCTTAAGAGGGAAAGCTAGTGAAGTTAGTGTGATCTGGCCGGGGGGGCCCTCTGACAAAGGGGGGCCCGGGGTACAGTATGCCCTGCATCCCCCCTTAATCTGGCTATGATCCAGGTCTACAACTCTGGTCATGACCTGAGTCGGATATTCTGTTGTCTGAAAGGAGAGTTGTGGGATACTCTACCTGATTTATGTTAAAAGGAGCTCAATGACATCCTTTAACCACTTAACTGGCACTAATTTATGGGATAAACTTGGAGGCAGGAGTGCATTACCTGACTCGGTGGTATCCCATAAATCGGTGCTGCCCCGCTGTGTCCCCCGTCTTTTATGGAGGAAATCCGTTCTGCACATGTGCAGAATGCAAATCCTCCTCCTGCTGCGGCCCCCTGGAGGGGTCTGTGACTGCCGACATCACTCCCGAAATCTCTTCCAGAATGCTGTGTGAATGACACTCCCTAGCACATGTACTGTACCAGAACTAAAAGTGTGAGGAGGGGAACATAGCTCCCCCTAATGCTGGTCTCTGTGTGTGCAGAGATTAGCGGCAGCAGGGGGGACTGATGATCAGTTTCCTCTGACCTACGATCTGCTGTGCTCAGCAAAAAGGTGAGGGGGAGGGGCTCTGACAGGGCTATGGGAGCAGTGGCGTAACTACTGCCCCCGCAGTCCTCGCGGTGGCTTGGGGGCGAGGGGCTGCGGGGGCGCCACTGACTTAGAACAGATTGACATGCGGACGAGCGTCCGCATGTCAATCTGCGGTCTCCTTCCCTCCGCTGCTGTAAGGAGGGACACGGAGGGCACCGCGCGCGCCTCTCCAGTGTCCCTCCTGGCTCTCCGGCCGATCTAATAAAGGAAGTGCCGTTCGTGAGCTCTGATTGGCTCACGAACCGGCACTTCCTTTATTAGACCCGCAGGAGAGCCAGGAAGGACATGGGAGAGGCGCGCGCTGTTCCCTCCGTGTCCCTCCAACACAAAGGAGCGGCGGGGGTGGGTGTGGGGGGGGAATAGGGGAGCAGGCACTGTGGGGGAATATCTGGCACTGAGGGCATTTACCTGGCGGCACTTTGGGGGAATATCTGGCACTGGGGGCATATACCTGGCACTGTGTGGAGGAATATCTGGCACTGGGGGCATATACCTGCCACTGTGGGGCAATATCTGGCACTGGGGGGGGCAGGCACTGAGGGGGCTTATGTGACACTGTGGGGGAATATCTGGCACTGGGGGCATATACCTGGCACTGTGGGGTAATATCTGGCACTGGGGGGAGCAGTCACTGAGGGGGCTTATGTGGCACTGTGGGGGAATATCTGGCACTGGGGGCATATACCTGGCACTGTGTGGAGGAATATCTGGCACTGGGGGCATATACCTGGCACTGTGGGGCAATATCTGGCACTGGGGGGAGCAGGCACTGAGGGGGCATATGTAGCACTGAGGGGGAATATCTGGCACTGGGGGCAAATACCTGGCACTGTGGGGGAATATCAGGCACTGGGGGGAGCAGGCACTGAGGGGGCATATGTGGCACTGTGGGGGAATATCTGGAACTGGGGGCATATACCTGGCACTGTGGGGGAATATCTGGCACTGGGGGCATATGTGGCACAGGGGGGGTATATTTGGCACTGGGGGCATGTACCTGGCACTGTGGGGGAATATCTGGCACTGGTGGCACATGTGGCACTGGGAGCACGGCCCTACCAACAAGCACTACCCCCTAGCAACGAGCATGACACCCAGTGCATGAAACCCCTGGCAACGAGCATGACACCCTGAGCATGAAAATCCCTGGCACTGTGCATGGAACCAAGAGCATGAAACCCCTGGCAACGAGCAGATAATTTAAAAGTAATTAGAAGCCTTACTGTAGAACTTAATGTGTAATGGGCATTACGGTGTGTGGCATAATGTATCACGGACATTGCGGTGTGTGTCATAATGTGTCAGGCATTACGGTGTGTTGTATACTATATCACGATCATTGTGGTATGCGGTATAATGTCTCAGGGTCATTGCGGTGTGTGTCATAATGTGTCACAGACATTGTATGTGCTATAATGTATCAGGGGCATTGCAGTGTGTAGCATAATGTATAACGGGCATTGCGATTCCTGTCATAATGTGTCACAGGCATTACGGTGTGTGGCATAATGTGTCGGGGGCATTACAGTGTGTGCATATTGTGTCATGTGCATTATTGTGTGTGGCATAATGTCTAAGGGCCATTGCAGTATGTGGCATAATGTATACTGGGCATTACTATAAGGAGGAAAAATGACAAATAATGTAAGGGGCATGAATCAGGATTATTTTTCTTTCCTGTGGTGGCCAACGTTTGGGCGTGCAGGTTGCAAAACTGGGGTATAAGGTAGTCTTTTCCTGCAATGACACGCCCCTTTATGCGAAGCCACGCCCATTTCAACGAAGCCACACACCCTTTTTTGCGTCGAGCGCATTCGGCGCGCACATATTTGTCCCTTTACTACTGCCAATTATGGGGGGGGGGGGGGGCGCCGAAGAATTTTTTGGCTTGGGGGAGAAAAATTTCTAGTTACGCCACTGTATGGGAGTATATATTTCCAGCACCTACTAGTGGTGTAATTCAAAGTGCAAGTATTGAAAGAGTTTGAAAATGGATTACATTATAACTAAGGGGCTGATTCAGACCTCGATCAGGCCTGAACTGATTGACAGGCAGAGGCGGTCGCTGGGAGGGAGGGGGCGGGACGGCGGTGTTAAGCCGCTGTTTAAGGGGCGCAGTCCAGCCAACGCAGGTATGGCTGGACTGTGCCAGGGGCTGGCCGTGGCGGCTGCGTGACATCACATGCAGCCGCTGCGACCCGTGCAGCGACGAGTAGATTCCAGCCAGCGCGCAGGAGCTGAGCTGGCCGGGAGCTACTCCTGAAGTACAAAAGCCTCGCCGCTGTGTGATGCTTTTGTACTTCTGTGACGGGGCAGGAACTGACATGTGGGGTGGGCTAGCCCAGTGCTGGGCATCTCCCCGCATGTCAGTGTGCCCAATCGTAGCTGTGCTAAATTTAGCACAGCTACGATCAACTCTGAATCACCCCCTAAATCCCTATAAAATTATTTTGAGAGAGGATACACACCTGGTATACGAAGTACGCACTATGGTTTTATCATATTTTGCTTTAAACCCTCTCTTTTGATACCTGATTGCATGGACCAATAAATGGCCTGAAGAAAAAGCCATAAGAGAAGCTTATTTTATTTATTCTATTTGTTTATTTCACTACTTGCACTTTGAATTGCACCACTAGTAGGCGCTGGAAGTCTTCATTCACAAATCTTACTTCATCCAGTGCAACTCACCATTGCATATCACTGATCACCAGCTGCCACTTATTACTTTAAGGAGTGGGCACATATAGAACAACATTAACCACTTGGTAATAAGTTTCCTGGTACTCAGAAACCCCCCTGAGTGATCCACTGGCAGCCACCAGTCTCCTTTGTACACAGTCATCCGTTCATTGCTGTCCTGCCATGCAAAGCAGCGTGTGATACAGTATCTCCACCCCTTCCCATGGGACACTGAGGCCCGTGGGTGGAACAACAGGACATGGCCTGAAAAGCTGGGCTATCCCACTGATTTGGGGATGGTTGTGAGGTATGCCAATAATAACTACTTTCATAGAAGTTTATAAATTATTCACATCACCCAGCTCATGTACTAACTATATGATGATATTTTAGACATGAATTTTAGTCTTACATAAAAAAAAAAAATTCTAACTACCTCAGATTATTATACAGTATCTCCACTTCCCCATCCCAGCAAGCAAATCGACACAAAAGTGCAATTTTCACAGGCTACCTGTATAGTTTTCCATCTTAGCTGTTATGTCCTTAAGACCGAAATGGAACCATCTGTAATAATAACACACTTTATTGATGTGATAGTTCTCTCCAACAAATATCTTTTCTCTGTGATGGACAGAAGCTGCTATCTCTTCAAGTTACTCTGGGAGTAAATAACAGCATAAACATTTTATTACAGTCCGTTCCCCAGCTTCTACGTTTGTGATGCCAGTGTCCTAACACTAATAGGGGCACCTGGGGTGGCTCAGATGTATTGGAAACACAGAAGCAATTTTAAATGACATTCCTTTTCATCTCTGCTACCATCTGCCCTTCCCCAGACGACATTAACTGCAATTGTCTGGTGCAAGAATATATCCTAATGTTCTTTAAAAAATAACAGCGTGCAATGCTGAAATTTACAGATGGACCCACTAAGCCTTGAAAGCACCTTTTGGCTCTGCATGAGCAATTTAATTGAACAGAGATTGCAAGCACACAATTGTTAGAATGTAGTCATTAATCTTTACGGATCGCCATGTCTGGTCCATTTAAAATAATGCTTCCTTACTTGTTGTACTGCTAATGCTTGCTAACATATGATTCTTTTGGCTTACTCTTGGCAAGAAATGGACCTGATGCAATGTAGAAGTGTATTGGGTGCATTACCGTGCATACTGAATTGGGGAGATGCCAAAGGCTGCATATTCCTGACTATGCGGTTAGGCACTGAAGACAGCTACCTTCCAGAATGGTTATTTCTAGGCTTAACCACTGCTGTACTGCTAGCCTGCCCTTTATCAGTCATGTCTTGGCTCCACCAATGGTCCATAGTGGGAGCGGGGCACTGTTGACTGGTATGACATCATGTCTAAAGCTAATGTGTGTCGTAGCTTGCTTGCACATTGTTAAGGAGGAATACTATCTGGGCCATCTGCCAAAGATTTGCTGCTTTACCTTGGGCCATAACTAGGGGCAGGGGCAAGCACAGTCGCAACCCAGGGAGCATGGCCTAGGGGCAGCACTCTGTTACACCAGCATGTTGGCTTGCAAGGTGCCTGCCTGGAACAGCACCCTGCAACCTAGAGAGCTACCTGCAGCCACCTTAGGAGCTCAGCTCTTTCCTGGTACTGGCGACCCTGCCCACTCATTGTGATATCATGATGTCACAAGTTTGGGGGCAGGGTGGCACAACACAGAATTTTATGCTGCTACGGCCCTGACTTTACCTTGGAGAGGTAATAGTGCTACAACATTACTGCTGCCTTGTCTTGGCTATGGAGAGTGAGTAATACTAGTATTCCTGAATAAGAGTGGAGAAGTGAGCCAGTGGAGAGGTTGCCCATGGCAACCAATCAGCATTGACGTAACATTTACAATTTGCATACTATAAACATTTTCAGAGCAGCTGATTGGTTGCCATGGGCAACTTCTCCACTGTCTCACTTCTCCACTCTTTTCACTGCTTAGTAAATCTCACCCAAAGTGAAGAATGTTCACAACCTTTTCAGTAAGGAAGTAGTAATCTGTGTCTCCTCCATATCAGCTATGCCTCCACATTTGTGTCCCGAGTTGTGTTTCTTACATTCTGGTCCCCCACTTCAGGAAATTTATTTTAGCGCAGATTACAAAAGTAAAAGGTAGAGCAGAACTGGATCTATCACAGGACTGACATTTTTCGATTATAGCAAAAGCCAAAGGCTATGGGGTGAATTTACTATGCAATGCTTTCCAAAACTGCCTTGGTATGGGCCCTTCATTTATTTTACTGCCATAATATTTGGTATCCGTTCACATGGTCGACCATGTTATGGTCGACAGTCATTAGGTCGACCACTATTGGTCGACATTGACATGGTCGACATGGACACATGGTCGACACATGAAAATGGTCAACACATGAAAAGGTCGAACTTTTCCATACTTTACGATCCACATGGACTACGATTGGAACGGTAAAGTGTGCCGAGCGAAGCGGTAGCGGAGCGAAGGCACCATGCCCGAAGCATGGCGAGCGAAGCGAGCCATGCGAGGGGACGCGGTGCACTAATTGGGGTTCCCAGTCACTTTACGTAAAAAACGACACCAAAAAAAGTAAAAAAACTCATGTCGACTTTTTCATATGTCGACCTTTCATGTGTCGACCATTTTCATGTGTCGACCATGTGTCCATGTCGACCATGTCAATGTCGACCAATAGTGGTCGACCTAATGGCTGTCGACCATAACATGGTCGACCATTCATACCGGAACCATAATATTTATGTACTTAACCAGGAAGTACTGTGACCCAGAAATTACCTCATGGAACTGACCTCAGAGACCACACTAGCCTTGACAAACTTCCTTCCCTGCGCTTCCATTGACATCTCCACGGTAACCGTTCTCCTCCCCCAGCCGGTGTTGCCGTTCACTCTCTGATGTTTTCTCCCCTCCCCTGGCTGGCATTAACATATACTTGCTCCGCCTCTTCACCGCCGCGGCCACTCAGGTCTCAGAGTTGTTGATGCCGCGCTCCCTATTTGCTATTCTCTTGCGCACATGCCACACCTCAGGATGTCAAAGGGAGTGCAGAGAAGGCAGTTAACATGGCGGGAGAGCTTAGTACATCCCGCCCAAAAAGCTCAGAGTAGTTCCAAATGCGTTGACTCCAGATGGTCTCTGCCTGTTGATTCTGATTTGCCACCTTTGGAATCGTGCGCACTAGGGGCGGGATGTACTAATGCCAAAATGCAGTCAAAACTCAGGAAACTGCAGTTTTTTTCAGAGGTTTGATGGCATTTCCCATATGTACAAAGCTCCTGTGAAACTTTCCAGAGTTTGTACTCTATAGGCAATGCCACATACAGATTGTGTTGCCTTATAGTAGCCTATGGGCTTCTTTCTGAATTATCTCCTTAGAGGCATCATCCAAGTGTCCCCCGCGGCTTGCACTTGCTCTGGTCAATGGGCGCACATGCGCAGAAAGTATCCCGGGTCATAAACTTTTATTGGAAGAGATGTCCTTTGTGATTTTAATTGTGATTTATATGGTGTTACTAAATGCTACTATGCATGCGATAAGTGGAGGCATGAATCACATTAAAAGTGCAGTGCTTGATACATCCCGTCCTACAACTTGAGGCAACATTTGTGGAGTGACAGGATCTTATTTCAATGCTCAAATTTTGCTGATTTCCAGTACAGTGCCAGCCAAACTCTTTAAGGATCCTATGTTTGCTTTTATTCCTTCGTGTGTATTTTATCTGTCGTTTGTAATAAACCCTTTATGCTAAAAAGACAACACACTAATATAGGTGTGATTTCATTATATGTTTTTCGGCTGCGTTGATATAAGATGTCAGTTATCTAAGGAAATACCTTTTGACACACACAGAGATCCACCTAATCCAAAGGGGATGCGGTTATGTGACAGGCGGTGGGTATAATGACCGGCGGTATCCCAACCGCCTGTCACCCATACTCAACCAATCCAAAGAACAACAAGAATTCCTCACTACACACGAAGGTGGCATTATTGCTATTGGGGGTCATTCCGAAATGATCGCACGTAGCAACTTTTTGCTGCTCGTGCGATCAACTAGACACCGCCTATGGGGGAGGGTTTTTTTGCATAGCAAGGCTGTGTGTGAACGCTTGTGCAGCCCTGCTATGCAAAAAGAGTTTTGTGTAGAACAAGACCAGGGTAAGAGTTGCTTACCCTGTGCGATGAATCCAGCGGTGCAGGTCCCGGAATTGATGTCAGGCAGTCGCCCTCCAAATGCCTGGACACACCTGCGTTCGCCGCACCACTCCCAGAAAATGGTCAGTTGATGCCCCGGAAAGCCTTCCTCCTGTCAATCTTCTTGCGATCGCGGCAGCGATCTCTTTCTTCGGTCTTCTTGTCATTGCCCAGCGATGGCCTTCGCTGGGCAATGACGCGCCTGCGCATTGTGGCCACCGTGCATGCGCAGAACCGACCCGTTCACACCGCTGTGAAAAACAACAGCGTGCGAACGGGTCGGAATGACCCCCATTGTCTTTTACTTATCTAAGCCACCCTATCTTCTAATCTTTTGCCGTAGCGACAACTACTGTATTTGTGCCACCTTTTTATCTATAATATTACTTATCCTTTTGGTTCCAGATTAGAACCAGTTACAGCTAGGCAGTGTATGCCAGAAGCTCCCCAAGGAGTATATTATGTATATATCCATATTTCTTTAAATTGTTCCTATGCCTGGTTTGGAATTTAATATTATTGTCCCTTTAAATCAAACATATGAAAACTACTAAAGTCTTTGGAGGCACTGCTTAGTAAATTTACCCCAAGTGTTGCTTGGAAGCTATACTGGAGGAACAGTAGGTGGCGCAGTGTCTGATGCTTAAATAAAGTTGCTTATTGTGCAACATTTTGGTCAAGTGCCACATTACAATTGTACAGGTTGAGTATCCCATATCCAAATATTCCGAAATACGGAATATTCCGAAATACGGACTTTTTTGAGTGAGAGTGAGATAGTGAAACCTTTGTTTTTTGATGGCTCAATGTACACAAACTTTGTTTAATACTAGAGATGAGCGGGTTCGGTTTCTCTGAATCCGAACCCGCCAGAACTTCATGTTTTTTTTCACGGGTCCGAGCGACTCGGATCTTCCCGCCTTGCTCGGTTAACCCGAGCGCGCCCGAACGTCATCATGACGCTGTCGGATTCTCGCGAGGCTCGGATTCTATCGCGAGACTCGGATTCTATATAAGGAGCCGCGCGTCGCCGCCATTTTCACATGTGCATTGAGATTGATAGGGAGAGGACGTGGCTGGCGTCCTCTCCGTTTAGAATTAGAATAGATTAGAGAGACACTTGATTTACTAATTTTGGGGAGCATTAGGAGTACTCAGTAGTGTACAGTGCAGAGTTTTGCTGATAGTGACCAGTGACCACCACTTTTATTTATAATCCGTTCTCTGGCTGAAAAAAGCGATACACAGCACACAGTGACTCAGTCACATACCATATCTGTGTGCACTGCTCAGGCTCAGGCCAGTGTGCTGCATCATCTATATATATTATATATCTGTCTGACTGCTCAGCTCACACAGCTTATAATTGTGGGGGAGACTGGGGAGCACTACTGCAGTGCCAGTTATAGGTTATAGCAGGAGCCAGGAGTACATAATATTATATTAAAATTAAACAGTGCACACTTTTGCTGCAGGAGTGCCACTGCCAGTGTGACTAGTGACCAGTGACCTGACCACCAGTATATAATATTAGTAGTATACTATCTCTTTATCAACCAGTCTATATTAGCAGCAGACACAGTACAGTGCGGTAGTTCACGGCTGTGGCTACCTCTGTGTCGGCACTCGGCAGCCCGTCCATAATTGTATATACCACCTAACCGTGGTTTTTTTTTCTTTCTTTATACATACATACTAGTTACGAGTATACTATCTCTTTATCAACCAGTCTATATATTAGCAGCAGACACAGTACAGTGCGGTAGTTCACGGCTGTGGCTACCTCTGTGTCGGCACTCGGCAGCCCGTCCATAATTGTATATACCACCTAACCGTGGTTTTTTTTTCTTTCTTTATACATACATACTAGTTACGAGTATACTATCTCTTTATCAACCAGTCTATATATTAGCAGCAGACACAGTACAGTGCGGTAGTTCACGGCTGTGGCTACCTCTGTGTCGGCACTCGGCAGCCCGTCCATAATTGTATATACCACCTAACCGTGGTTTTTTTTTCTTTCTTTATACATACATACTAGTTACGAGTATACTATCTCTTTATCAACCAGTCTATATTAGCAGCAGACACAGTACAGTGCGGTAGTTCACGGCTGTGGCTACCTCTGTGTCGGCACTCGGCAGCCCGTCCATAATTGTATATACCACCTAACCGTGGTTTTTTTTTCTTTCTTTATACATACATACTAGTTACGAGTATACTATCTCTTTATCAACCAGTCTATATATTAGCAGCAGACACAGTACAGTGCGGTAGTTCACGGCTGTGGCTACCTCTGTGTCGGCACTCGGCAGCCCGTCCATAATTGTATATACCACCTAACCGTGGTTTTTTTTTCTTTCTTTATACATACATACTAGTTACGAGTATACTATCTCTTTATCAACCAGTCTATATTAGCAGCAGACACAGTACAGTGCGGTAGTTCACGGCTGTGGCTACCTCTGTGTCGGCACTCGGCAGCCCGTCCATAATTGTATATACCACCTAACCGTGGTTTTTTTTTATTTCTTTATACATACATACTAGTTACGAGTATACTATCTCTTTATCAACCAGTCTATATATTAGCAGCAGACACAGTACAGTGCGGTAGTTCACGGCTGTGGCTACCTCTGTGTCGGCACTCGGCAGCCCGTCCATAATTGTATATACCACCTAACCGTGGTTTTTTTTTCTTTCTTTATACATACATACTAGTTACGAGTATACTATCTCTTTATCAACCAGTCTATATACTAGCAGCAGACACAGTACAGTGCGGTAGTTCACGGCTGTGGCTACCTCTGTGTCGGCACTCGGCAGCCCGTCCATAATTGTATACTAGTATCCAATCCATCCATCTCCATTGTTTACCTGAGGTGCCTTTTAGTTGTGCCTATTAAAATATGGAGAACAAAAATGTTGAGGTTCCAAAATTAGGGAAAGATCAAGATCCACTTCCACCTCGTGCTGAAGCTGCTGCCACTAGTCATGGCCGAGACGATGAAATGCCAGCAACGTCGTCTGCCAAGGCCGATGCCCAATGTCATAGTACAGAGCATGTCAAATCCAAAACACCAAATATCAGTAAAAAGCCTCTTTTTTTCTTTGCGTCATGTGCTGTTTGGGGAGGGTTTTTTGGAAGGGACATCCTGCGTGACACTGCAGTGCCACTCCTAGATGGGCCCGGTGTTTGTGTCGGCCACTAGGGTCGCTAATCTTACTCACACAGCTACCTCATTGCGCCTCTTTTTTTCTTTGCGTCATGTGCTGATTGGGGAGGGTTTTTTGGAAGGGACATCCTGCGTGACACTGCAGTGCCACTCCTAGATGGGCCCGGTGTTTGTGTCGGCCACTAGGGTCGCTAATCTTACTCACACAGTCAGCTACCTCATTGCGCCTCTTTTTTTCTTTGCGTCATGTGCTGTTTGGGGAGGGTTTTTTGGAAGGGACATCCTGCGTGACACTGCAGTGCCACTCCTAGATGTGCCCGGTGTTTGTGTCGGCCACTAGGGTCGCTAATCTTACTCACACAGCTACCTCATTGCGCCTCTTTTTTTCTTTGCGTCATGTGCTGTTTGGGGAGGGTTTTTTGGAAGGGCCATCCTGCGTGACACTGCAGTGCCACTCCTAGATGGGCCCGGTGTTTGTGTCGGCCACTAGGGTCGCTAATCTTACTCACACAGCTACCTCATTGCGCCTCTTTTTTTCTTTGCGTCATGTGCTGTTTGGGGAGGGTTTTTTGGAAGGGACATCCTGCGTGACACTGCAGTGCCACTCCTAGATGGGCCCGGTGTTTGTGTCGGCCACTAGGGTCGCTTATCTTACTCACACAGCGACCTCGGTGCAAATTTTAGGACTAAAAATAATATTGTGAGGTGTGAGGTATTCAGAATAGACTGAAAATGAGTGTAAATTATGGTTTTTGAGGTTAATAATACTTTGGGATCAAAATGACCCCCAAATTCTATGATTTAAGCTGTTTTTTAGTGTTTTTGGAAAAAAACACCCGAATCCAAAACACACCCGAATCCGACAAAAAAAATTCGGTGAGGTTTTGCCAAAACGCGTTCGAACCCAAAACACGGCCGCGGAACCGAACCCAAAACCAAAACACAAAACCCGAAAAATTTCAGGCACTCATCTCTATTTAATACACAAAGTTATTAAAAATATTGTATTAAATGACCTTCAGGCTGTGTGTATAAGGTGTATATGAAACATAAATGAATTGTGTGAATGTAGACACACTTTGTGAAATACACAAAGTTATAAAAAATATTGGCTAAAATTACCTTCAGGCTGTGTATATGAGGTGTATATGTAACATAAATGCATTCTGTGCTTAGATTTAGGTCCCATCACCATGATATCTCATTATGGTATGCAATTATTCCAAAGTACGGAAAAATCCCATATCCAAAATACCTCTGGTCCCAAGCATTTTGGATAAGGGAGACTCAACCTGTATTACAGTGTAGATATAGTATACATAGAGTTTGCACACACAAATATGTATTA
The DNA here is from genome assembly GCF_028390025.1 of Pseudophryne corroboree. Taxonomy (NCBI): domain Eukaryota; kingdom Metazoa; phylum Chordata; class Amphibia; order Anura; family Myobatrachidae; genus Pseudophryne; species Pseudophryne corroboree. Next base: position 735,466,672 of record NC_086446.1, read on the forward strand.
TAGAAACTCTTCCCTAGGATGGGCTATAAGTTACATGGGGGCAGATGTATTAACCCGGAGAAGGCTTAAGGAAGTGATAAACCAGTGATATGTGCAAGGTGATAAAGGCACCAGCCAATCAGCTCCAATATGTAAATTAACAGTTGGGAGCTGATTGGCTGGTGCATTTATCACCTTGCATTTATCACTGGTTTATCACTTCCTTATGCCTTCTCCAGGTTAATACTTCTGCCCCTTTGTACAATATATGTTACAGTTTCAATGTAAAGGTTTCACTTGGTGGTACTTTTAACAGTAACCCTTCCGGAGCAGTTTATATAAAGATACTGTATTACCTACTGTACAAATTACAAATTGTCAATTAAATAAATTTACAGTATACCACTAAAGAATAAAGAGAGTATATGCAGTATAGCAGAGGTCGCCAAACAGTTGATTATGATCTACGAGTCAATCATGGCCAGTTCATAATTTAATGACATAATCCATGTACCTAATCCTAACCCACAGATAGTGTGCGGCTGTGCGCAAGTAGGAAATGTGCACAGGGAGCAAGTACAGCCTGGGAGCTCTGATTGGTCACATTACTCTAGCAAGGCGACCTCCATGCAGGACAAGTAACCACAGGCAGAAGCAGTCTTAGGTCATTGTTATCATAACCATAGAATAATTTATAACACTGAGTAAATCTGCAATCAAGAGAGGTCAGCCTTATAAAGCTGGACACCTATGCTACATTCATGTAGGTCAGACTAGAGATGAGCGGGCGCATTTTTCCAAAACCCCACTGAACATTAGGGATTCAAGGGAATCCGAGCCATGGATCGGATCCCAAAATGAGGCAAAATGTCAGCATCCCAGTGTCGGATCTCATGGGTTATGGATTCGATATAAGTGACTCAGGCGCCAATACACAGCAGATGCGAGAGCTGTATTTTTCTGACGTCTGTGCTGACTGCACGCCAGTGCTGAACTGACTTGTCTCTCCATCCACTCCAGTGCTGCTGAGCTGTACTATCTGCCCATCCTCCACTGCAGTGCTGCTGAGCTGTACTATCTGCCCATCCTCCACTGCAGTGCTGCTGAGCTGTACTATCTGCCCATCCTCCACTGCAGTACTGCTGAGCTGTACTATCTGCCCATCCTCCACTGCAGTGCTGCTGAGCTGTACTATCTGCCCATCCTCCACTGCAGTACTGCTGAGCTGTACTATCTGCCCACCCTCCACTGCAGTGCTGCTGAGCTGTACTATCTGCCCATCCACCACTGCAGTGCTGCTGAGCTGTACTATCTGCCCACCCTCCACTGCAGTGCTGCTGAGCTGTACTATCTGCCCACCCTCCACTGCAGTGCTGCTGAGCTGTACTATCTGACCATCCTCCACTGCAGTACTGCTGAGCTGTACTATCTGACCATCCTCCACTGCAGTACTGCTGAGCTGTACTATCTGCCCATCCTCCACTGCAGTACTGCTGAGCTGTACTATCTGCCCATCCTCCACTGCAGTGCTGCTGAGCTGTACTATCTGCCCATCCTCCACTGCAGTGCTGCTGAGCTGTACTATCTGCCCATCCTCCACTGCAGTGCTGCTGAGCTGTACTATCTGCCCATCCTCCACTGCAGTGCTGCTGAGCTGTACTATCTGCCCATCCTCCACTGCAGTGCTGCTGAGCTGTACTATCTGCCCATCCTCCACTGCAGTGCTGCTGAACTGTACTATCTGCCCATCCTCCACTGCAGTGCTGCTGAGCTGACCTAAGTGTCCACTCCAGCCCCCGCAGTGTAATATTGGCCAAGCTAGATAACAGGCAGTTAGCAAGTCATTGTTTATTATTTTTTATAGTGCAGTAACTTGGAAGTCACATCTATTGTCTAAGTGTGTGACACTGGTGCAGCTTTGTAACCCTAAGGGTTACTAAGCAGCGATAAGAGCGGAGAAGTGAGCCAGTGGAGAAATTGCCCATGGCAACTAATCAGCACTGAAGTAACATCTATAATTTGCATACTATAAAATGATATCAGAGCTGCTGATTGGTTGATGGGGAAATTTATCCACTGGCTCATTTCTCCGCTCCTATCACTGATTAGTAAATATCCCCCTAAGTGTCTTACTGCTGCTTACTTACTGGAGCATTAACCCTTGGGAAACTGCACACTGCAGCTGCATGCCAGAGCTTCATATAGGGCAGCAACTCATGGTGCACAGCACACTGGTGTGTTAAACTTTTTTTGTCACTGCCTGCAGTGCAGCCCAAAGCTAAGTTAATATATTTTTTGTACAACTGGTGTGGGGTTTAGGTACTGTGCCTCACTGTGTTCACATAATTAAATATAAGCATTGTGACTCTACAGGCTGTACCCCACTGCGTCCACGTAAATATAAGCACTGTGAGCCCACAGTCTGAGTGGTAATTTTTGAAAAAACATTTAAGTAAATAGTACTATACTCATTTTTTTTTTGGTACAACTTGTGTGTGCTGTACCCCACTGCTTTCACTCACATAAGCACAGTGACACCGCAGTGAGTGGTCATTTTTGAAAAAAGTTAAAGTAAGCAAGTAATACTGTGTGCTCTACTCCACTGCATTCACATAAATATAAGCCCACCCGAAACCCAAACTTCCGGGATCTAAGGGAAGCAGTGGCTCGTATTTTCCTGCCTTGCAGAGATTCCAAATCGAGACAAAACCTCATCATACCAATGTCAGATTCTTGCGGGTTTTGGATTCTATATAAGTTCCTGTGGTGATGATTAGGTGTCATTTCACATAGGAACACTGTGCTGACTCTATGCTGTACCCATCACTAATAATAGCTGCTGTGCTGACTCCATGCTGTGCCCATCTCTAGTGGTGGCTGCTGTGCTGACTCCACACTGTGTCCATCGCTAGTGGCTGCTGTGCTGACTCCACACTTTGCCCATCTCTAGTGATGGCTGCTGTGCTGACTCCACATTGTGTGCATCTCTAGTGGCTGCTGTGCTGACTCCATACTGTATCCATCTCCAGTGGCTGCTGTGCTGATTTTATGCTGACCTGACCTGACCTAGTGCTTGAGCTGAGCTGATGTACCTCTCCACGTTGGGCCTAGTTCAGACCTGATTGGTGCTGTGTGTTTTCGCACAGCAGACGATCAGGTCTGAACTGTGCATGCACCGGTGCCGCAGTGTGCTGGTGCATGACAAGCAGCCGACGGATGTCTCAGCCCTGCGATCGCCTCTGCCTGATTGACAGGCAGAGGTGGTCACTGGGCAGGAGGAGGTGGGCCGGTGATGTTTGGCCGCCATTTAGGGAGCACGGTCCAGGCAACGCAGGTGTGCTCGGACTGTGCGGGGGGCGGGCTGCGGTGGCTGCATGACATCAGACGCAACCGCTGCGACCAGCACAGTGACGGGTAGCTCCCTGCCAGTGCACAGGAGCTGTGCTGCCAGGGAGCTACTCTACAAGTCCAAAAGCATCATCGATGCTTTTGTACTTATACGGGGGCGTCGGGCGTGACATGTGGTGTGGACTAGTCCTGTGCTGGGCATCCCCCCCTCATGTCAGTGTGCTTGATCGTAGATGTGCTAAATTTAGCACATCTACGATCAGGTCTGAATTAGGCTCTTTGTCCATCCACTCCAGTGCTGAGCTGACCTATCTGTCCACTCCAGTCTTTTCAGGCTCCTTTGTGATAATACTGGTCAAGCTAGATTATAGTACTGACAGTTAGCAATGCCATTGTTGATTATTTTTATAGTGCAGGAATTTAGTTACATCTGTTGTCTAAGTGTGTCACACTGATGCTGCTCTGTGACCCCGTAGGCTGTACCCAACTGCGTTCATATAAATATAAGCAGTGTGACTATGCAGTATCAGTTGTTATTTGCAAAAAAAGTTTTTAAAAAGTTACAAAGTTACAACCAATCGTAGCTAGCGTACAATATTTACCAACGCCGTTACAACACCTTTACTCCAATGTAACATTTGTAATTTGGTTTCTATTGCCAGCCACTGCCATAACAACATCTTTTTGAACTGCAACTCCACAGAAAAAGAACACTGCTCTTTCCGCATCTAATTGATTGCGTTTTGCTTTGACATGTGAGTGTTGTACATTTCTCTCTTAATGTGTAAGAAATTCCAGCGGATAGAGGGATAGAGTGAACTGCAGAATCATTCAGCTAGAACATTCCAAACACTCTTCCTTTGTTGCTCTCTGAATGCTGGGATTACATAACGTGACAAATAACTGGCAAAGCACTGCTACAGAATGTCAGGTTCAATGTCTGACGCTCATAATCAGAGCACAATGCCGCGTCTGCCTGTGTGCCTGTCACTCTGCGCAGACAATGACAGATACAAATTGATACACATTACAGGCGGGACTTTCATTATGTGGCCTGTTATGTGTTTGCTGTGTTGCCAGTGAGAAATAAAATACAACATTGATTGTAATGCTTCACAATAAGAACAACAGTATTCATGAGACTAGTATTAAAGAAATAATTGTATTTAGCAGTGGACAAAGATATACAAAATCCTGTCAAATGAAATCACCCTATAGCCAGCTTGTTATCCAGCTAGAATTGACACACTGGGACCTAGGAGTCCCTGAAGCTAATTTGGGGAACTTTAAATGTTGATACCCTTGATCAGGGCAACCAGCAGGGGGGGACTGTGTGGACTGATGTCCCGGGCCCTTGCAGAGAAGGGAGCCCACCCCTGGCTCCTACCACCAATAACTGTAAAGCTACACCAGACAGCGGGCTGATGCGCAGGGAGGACTTCTTAAAACAAGCCTTATCTGCGCATCAGCTCTCTGTGAACAGGTCCCATAGGTCCACAACTCTACACCTATATGTAACGTCCCAATGTATGACACCACATAGGGTGGAGCGGCATAGCAGAATAATTTTTTTGGGAGGAGGGGCCCTGTCGATTTTGTCAGTTCCGGGCCCCACAACTTCTGATGGCAGCCCTGCCCTTGATACAATAAGACCAGCAGTAGGAAACACATACTTGCCAACTTGCAGCCAGGTCAGATCAACGGGGAGCAGGGCATAATTGGGCAGTGCGGGGTCGTCGAGATGTGATCGCGCCCGCTATACAATGCCCAGCCACTTCCTGCGACCGGCAGACCCATGTGGTAATCACAATCGGACGTAGCCATGCATCTGCAACACCCCCAGCCCTCCGCTCAGAGCCGGCCCTAGCCAATTTGATGCCCTAGGCAAAATTTTGTCTGGTGCCCCCTAGCTCCGCCGCTAGTTCTGCATCTGTACCTGCAACGCTCAGGTAGTGGGGCCCACCGGGGGGGTACCCTGTGGGCCAGTTCAACTCTGCACAATGCCACACAGTAATGACCATAATACATATAATTCCACACAGTAAAGGAACCTTACACATATGCCCCACATTAGTAATGCCCATAATACACATATACTGCCACAGATACTGCCACACTTGCTGGTTATACAAAAAGACCAGTATCAAACATGTAGAAACTGTCCATTCTCTTCACTATTCAGTGTGTTTGCTGGTGTCTGTTACTGCATGCCCTTTACTTTATACTGTGGGAGTGATATGCTCTGCCCTCCAGTCTGATGTGTCCGAAAGTCATGCTGCACTGATGTTTCATATAGAAAAGCACAACGCAACTTACTGACCACGTTACAGTGCTGGGTGGCAGGGAAATTTTACGGCATGGACTGACTAGGAAATAAAGTGTGGGGAGAACATTGCCCATGTTATGTCCCTGCAGACACCTGGGAATTGCACAGGGATAAGGGACACAGGATAACAGGGTCCCCCTCCCCTATGTGCACAAGCAGTATAGGTGATGTCAGGTTTCTGTGAAGCAGTCTTCCAAAATACACGTGTTATAGAAGCCATCCAGTAATTAATACCTTATATAGTCAGTGAAAATGTCACAGGTCCAGGAATTGCATTTACTTGGCTTCTGCTGTCTGTCTGAGGTCTCACGAGTCAGGGGCATTCAAGCATGTCAGAGGAAGTTTAAGGCACAGTGTGCATTTTTTTTTACAAATGTAAACAGCAGTGTATACAAGTACTGATTGAATACATTTGGAAAGTAACAGTTAGTTTGCGGACTGTCCCTCCCAGCATGAGATACTGCAGGGACATGCTTGGATGCCCCTAGACATGCTTGGATGCCCTAGGCAAATGCCTAGCCTGCCTATAGCTAAGGCCGGCTCTGCCTCCGCTTGTAAGAGCAACTGTGATCCCTAGTGGCATCTGCACCAGCCCCAGCTGTTATGCAGGCGCTCTGGTGGAATCTGACAGATTTCTGTGCATGTTCTGTTTAGAATAGGACATAAATCTGTGAACAAGTCCATGACACACCCACACGAAGATTATTCTGTGTGCAATCGCCCCAGTGCCACCCCGTAGCACCCATCCCATGGCAAGCAAGAAGCAGCCGAGATGGGTGCTTGCACTTTAGTATGTGTACGCAGCCCGAGTCACGTGCAGTTTGCTGAAAAATGGCTCCATCTATCCACATTCAGAACTGTGTGCAAATCAGATCCTGGCACTAGGACTCTAAGTAAATTTATTTTAATATAACAAAGCTTAAATGACCTCCCTGTTTACGTTTCAATCTGTCCTACCTCTCTGAACCACCCACATTACTCAAGGTACGGCGAAAACATCTTAGAGATTGGTTCCATCACCAAACCACTGAACACTTGTGGTACCTATCCATAACCACATAGACACCCGCCAACCCCGTGGTGTAACAGTAGGCTCTTCTTATCACAGTCGGACACTGTCCAGATAAACAAGTGTAGCATATCAAATGAATCGGCACAGTCTCCTGGTGTGCCCTAGATGCATTGCGCTGCGACTAAGACATAAGCCTGACGCAAGTAGAGTTGCAGATGACCTGTTAGCTCACTGAGGCATCTCCCACTGTGGGTGTATTGAGGCTAGATGGATGAGGACACATATGTATTACGTTAGAGGTAGTATAAAGGGCCAGCAGTTGAGTCCATCTTTGCTCTGTAGTCGCATAGGTCAATGGTTCCAAACCTCAACCCTGAGGTTTCCCTGATGTTGCTTTCAGACATGTGACTTGGGAAGTTGCCTGGTCCAGCAACCCAGCATATTCCACGGTCTGAGCTCCATTACCCTGGTCAGAAGCAGGGTTGTGGACATGGGTTGTTTCTTTTCACAAAGATGGAGATAGTGACGCTCATAGGATCAGACACACAGGGGTAAATTTACTAAGATTCGTATTTTCCCGTTTGAGGTCAAAGTTCAATCACGAATGACATCGAAAGTGTAAATATGCAACTTTTTGAATTGATTACGACTAATTTACTAAGCTGCCGTATTCTGCATTTTCGGGTTTTCCGATGTCGATGTCATTCGTTTTTTTTGGCAGTGTTTTACGTGAGTGACTTGTAAAACACTGCCGACTTTAATACAATGAATCTCGGCCGGATCTGAGAGATCCGTGCTGGGCTTCATTGTGCACCTTGTTAAAAAAAAAGAATATGTTTAAATGTAAAAAAAAAATTGCGTGGGGTCCCCCCTCCTATGGCAAACCAGCCTCGGGCTCTTTGAGCCGATCCTGGTTGCAGAAATATGGGGGGGAAATGGACAGGGGTTCCCCCATATTTAAACAACCAGCATCGGGCTCTGCGCCTGGTCCTGGTTCCAAAAATACGGGGGACAAAAAGCGTAGGGGTCCCCCGGATTTTTGAAACCAGCACCGGGCTCCACTAGCTGGACAGATAATGCCACAGCCGGGGGTCACTTTTATACAGTGCCTTGCGGCCGTGGCATCAAATATCCAACTAGTCACCCCTGGCCGGGGTACCCTGGGGGAGTGGGGACCCCTTCAATCAAGGGGTCCCCCCCCCAGCCACCCAAGGGCCAGGGGTGAAGCCCGAGGCTGTCCCCCCCATCCAATGGGCTGCGGATGGGGGGCTGATAGCCTTTGTTCAAAGTGAATGATATTGTTTTTAGTAGCAGTACTACAAGGCCCAGCAAGCCTCCCCCGCAAGCTGGTACTTGGAGAACCACAAGTACCAGCATGCGGCGGAAAAATGGGCCCGCTGGTACCTGTAGTACTACTACTAAAAAAATACCCCAATAAAGACAACACACACACACCTTGAAAGTATAACTTTAATACATCCATCCACTCCACCATACAGAGCCGGATTAAGGCCCCGGGAGGCCTGGGGTACTAAATTGCAGGGGGCCCCCATGGACTAAAAAGCTAATAAAAAATATATATATATATATATATATATATATTATTTTTTATTATTATTATTATTATTTTTTTATTAGTTTTTTAGTCCACTGAAGGAGGGATTTATATATATATATATATATATATATATATATATATATAATTTATCTAAGAATCCCTCCTCCTTCAGTTCAGCGTGCGGCGCGCCAATGACTGAGCCGCAGGCTTGCTGAGCTGGACAGCAATTGGACAGCTGAGCCGTCGCTCAGCTGCCCTGACTACAGCTGTTAGAGCACTCTTCTTAGAGCTGTAGTCAGCGCAGCTGAGCGACGGCTCAGTTGTCCAATTGCTGTCCGGCTCAGCAAGCCTGCGGCTCCGTCATTAGTGCGCCGCACGCAGGGCCGTTTCTAGACAATTTGGCTCCCAGTGCGAGATTTCAAAATGCGCCCCCCCCCCCCTTGCTATAAAAAAAATTTGCGAGCCCCCCCCCCATATAGCAAGAAAAAGAAAAAGCATGCGCGCGCGCTCCCGACAAGGGTGTGTGGCCTGATTAAAATGGGCGTGGTCTCATTAAAGTGGGGGTGGCCTCGTCTGATATCATTACACCCACCACAGGGGGAAAAAATAAAAATAAAAAAAGTCCCCTTTTTACACATTACACCAGGCAAGTGTCCCCATATTACATAGTACACAGGCAGGTGTTCCCATTTTACACAGTACGGTAGGCAGATATCCCCATTTTACACAGTACGCAGGCAGGTGTCCCCATTTTACACAGTACGGTAGGCAGATATCCCCATTTTACACAGTACGCAGGCAGGTGTCCCCATTTTACACAGTACGCAGGCAGGTGTCCCCATTTTACACAGTACGCAGGCAGGTGTCCCCATTTTACACAGTGCGGCAGGTATCCCCATTTTACACAGTGCGGCAGGTATCCCCATTTTACACAGTGCGGAAGGTGTCCCCATTTTACACAGTGCGGCAGGTGTCCCCATTTTACACAGTACGCAGGCAGGTGTCCCCATTTTACACAGTACGCAGGCAGATATCCCCATTTTACACAGTACGCAGGCAGGTGTCCCCATTTTACACAGTACGCAGGCAGGTGTCCCCATTTTACACAGTACGCAGGCAGATATCCCCATTTTACACAGTACGCAGGCAGGTGTCCCCATTTTACACAATACGCAGGCAGGTGTCCCCATTTTACACAGTATGCAGGCAGGTGTCCCCATTTTACACAGTACGCAGGCAGGTGTCCCCATTTTACACAGTACGCAGGCAGGTGTCCCCATTTTACACAGTACGCAGGCAGGTGTCCCCATTTTACACAGTACGCAGGCAGGTGTCCCCATTTTACACAGTACGCAGGCAGGTGTCCCCATTTTACACAGTGCGGCAGGTATCCCCATTTTACACAGTGCGGCAGGTATCCCCATTTTACACAGTGCGGAAGGTGTCCCCATTTTACACAGTGCGGCAGGTGTCCCCATTTTACACAGTACGCAGGCAGGTGTCCCCATTTTACACAGTACGCAGGCAGGTGTCCCCATTTTACACAGTACGCAGGCAGGTGTCCCCATTTTACACAGTACGCAGGCAGGTGTCCCCATTTTACACAGTACGCAGGCAGGTGTCCCCATTTTACACAGTACGCAGGCAGGTGTCCCCATTTTACACAGTACGCAGGCAGGTGTCCCCATTTTACACAGTACGCAGGTAGAGATGAGCGGGTTCGGTTTCTCGGAAACCGAACCCCCCCGAACTTCAGCCTTTTTACACGGGTCCGAGGCAGACTCGGATCTTCCCGCCTTGCTCGGCTAACCCGAGCGCGCCCGAACGTCATCATCCCGCTGTCGGATTCTCGCGAGGCTCGTATTCTATCGCGAGACTCGGATTCTATATAAGGAGCCGCGCGTCGCCGCCATTTTCACACGTGCATTGAGATTGATAGGGAGAGGACGTGGCTGGCGTCCTCTCCGTTTAGAGTAGAGTAGAGAGTCTAGAGACACTTGATTTACTAATTTTGGGGAGCATATTAGGACGGAGTACTACTTGCTGATAGTGTGACCAGTGACCACCAGTTTAATTAATCCGTTCTCTGCCTGAAAAAAAACGATACACAGTGTGACACAGTCACATACCATATCTGTGCTCAGCCTCAGTGTGCCCTCAGTGTGCTGCATCATCTATGTAATACTGTATATCTGACTGTGCTGAGTGCTCACTGCTCACACAGCTTAATTGTGGGGGAGACTGGGGAGCAGTTATAGCAGGAGTACATATTTTAACAGTGCACACTTTTGCTGCCAGAGTGCCACTGCCAGTGTGACTGACCAGTGACCACTGACCACCAGTATATTGTGATTGTCTGCCTGAAAAAGTTAAACACTCGTCGTGTGGTGTTTTTATTCTATAAACGCATTCTGCTGACAGTGTCCAGCAGGTCCGTCATTATATAATATATACCTGTCCGGCTGCAGTAGTGATATATATATATTTTTTATATCATTATCATCCAGTCTATATTAGCAGCAGACGCAGTACGGTAGTCCACGGCTGTAGCTACCTCTGTGTCGGCAGTCGCTCGTCCATCCATAATTGTATACCACCTACCCGTGGTGTTTTTTTTTCTTTCTATCTTCTTGATACTAGTAGCTTACTTTAGGAGTCTGCAGTGCTGAGCTGACAGTGTCCAGCAGGTCCGTCATTATATAATATATACCTGTCCGGCTGCAGTAGTGATATATATATATATATATATATTTTATATCATTATCATCCAGTCTATAAAGGCAGCAGACGCAGTACGGTAATCCACGGCTGTAGCTACCTCTGTGTCGGCAGTCACTAGTCCATCCATAATTGTATACCACCTACCTGTGGTGTTTTTTTTTTTTATATCTTCTTGATACTACTAGTAGCTTACTTTAGGAGTCTGCAGTGCTGAGCTGACAGTGTCCAGCAGGTCCGTCATTATATAATATATACCTGTCCGGCTGCAGTAGTGATATATATATATATTTTTTATATCATTATCATCCAGTCTATATTAGCAGCAGACGCAGTACGGTAGTCCACGGCTGTAGCTACCTCTGTGTCGGCAGTCGCTAGTCCATCCATAATTGTATACCACCTACCTGTGGTGTTTTTTTTCTTCTATCTTCTTGATACTACTAGTAGCTTACTTTAGGAGTCTGCAGTGCTTAGCTGACAGTGTCCAGCAGGTCCGTCATTATATAATATATACCTGTCCGGATGCAGTAGTGATATATATATATATTTTTTATATCATTATCATCCAGTCTATATTAGCAGCAGACGCAGTACGGTAGTCCACGGCTGTAGTTACCTCTGTGTCGGCAGTCACTCGTCCATCCATAATTGTATACCACCTACCCGTGGTGTTTTTTTTTTTTCTATCTTCTTGATACTAGTAGCTTACTTTAGGAGTCTGCAGTGCTGAGCTGACAGTGTCCAGCAGGTCCGTCATTATATAATATATACCTGTCCGGCTGCAGTAGTGATATATATATATATTTTTTATATCATTATCATCCAGTCTATATTAGCAGCAGACGCAGTACGGTAGTCCACGGCTGTAGCTACCTCTGTGTCGGCAGTCGCTAGTCCATCCATAATTGTATACCACCTACCTGTGGTGTTTTTTTTTTTCTATCTTCTTGATACTACTAGTAGCTTACTTTAGGAGTCTGCAGTGCTGAGCTGACAGTGTCCAGCAGGTCCGTCATTATATAATATATACCTGTCCGGCTGCAGTAGTGATATATATATATTTTTTATATCATTATCATCCAGTCTATATTAGCAGCAGACGCAGTACGGTAGTCCACGGCTGTAGCTACCTCTGTGTCGGCAGTCGCTCGTCAATCCATAAGTATACTAGTATCCATCCATCTCCATTGTTTACCTGAGGTGCCTTTTAGTTGTGCCTATTAAAATATGGAGAACAAAAATGTTGAGGTTCCAAAAATAGGGAAAGATCAAGATCGACTTCCACCTCGTGCTGAAGCTGCTGCCACTAGTCATGGCCGAGACGATGAAATGCCAGCAACGTCGTCTGCCAAGGCCGATGCCCAATGTCATAGTACAGAGCATGTAAAATCCAAAACACCAAATATCAGTAAAAAAAGGACTCAAAAATCTAAAATAAAATTGTCGGAGGAGAAGCGTAAACTTGCCAATATGCCATTTACCACACGGAGTGGCAAGGAACGGCTGAGGCCCTGGCCTATGTTCATGGCTAGTGGTTCAGCTTCACATGAGGATGGAAGCACTCAGCCTCTCGCTAGAAAAATGAAAAGACTCAAGCTGGCAAAAGCACAGCAAAGAACTGTGCGTTCTTCGAAATCACAAATCCACAAGGAAAGTCCAATTGTGTCGTTTGCGATTCCTGATCTTCCCAACACTGGACGTGAAGAGCATGCGCCTTCCACCATTTGCACGCCCCCTGCAAGTGCTGGAAGGAGCACCCGCAGTCCAGTTCCTGATAGTCAGATTGAAGATGTCAGTGTTGAAGTACACCAGGATGAGGAGGATATGGGTGTTGCTGGCGCTGGGGAGGAAATTGACCAGGAGGATTCTGATGGTGAGGTGGTTTGTTTAAGTCAGGCACCCGGGGAGACACCTGTTGTCCGTGGGAGGAATAGGGCCATTGACATGCCTGGTGAAAATACCAAAAAAATCAGCTCTTCGGTGTGGAAGTATTTCAACAGAAATGCGGACAACATTTGTCAAGCCGTGTGTTGCCTTTGTCAAGCTGTAATAAGTAGGGGTAAGGACGTTAACCACCTCGGAACATCCTCCCTTATACGTCACCTGCAGCGCATTCATCATAAGTCAGTGACAAGTTCAAAAACTTTGGGCGACAGTGGAAGCAGTCCACTGACCAGTAAATCCCTTCCTCTTGTAACCAAGCTCACGCAAACCACCCCACCAACTCCCTCAGTGTCAATTTCCTCCTTCCCCAGGAATGCCAATAGTCCTGCAGGCCATGTCACTGGCAATTCTGACGAGTCCTCTCCTGCCTGGGATTCCTCCGATGCATCCTTGCGTGTAACGCCTACTGCTGCTGGCGCTGCTGTTGTTGCTGCTGGGAGTCGATGGTCATCCCAGAGGGGAAGTCGTACTCGTAAGACCACTTTTACTACTTCCACCAAGCAATTGACTGTCCAACAGTCCTTTGCGAGGAAGATGAAATATCACAGCAGTCATCCTGCTGCAAAGCGGATAACTGAGGCCTTGGCATCCTGGGCGGTGAGAAACGTGGTGCCGGTATCCATCATTACTGCAGAGGCAACTAGAGACTTGTTGGAGGTACTGTGTCCCCGGTACCAAATACCATCTAGGTTCCATTTCTCTAGGCAGGCGATACCGAAAATGTACACAGACCTCAGAAAAAGACTCACCAGTGTCCTAAAAAATGCAGTTGTACCCAATGTCCACTTAACCACGGACATGTGGACAAGTGGAGCAGGGAAGGCTCAGGACTATATGACTGTGACAGCCCACTGGGTAGATGTATGGACTCCCGCCGCAAGAACAGCAGCGGCGGCACCAGTAGCAGCATCTCGCAAACGCCAACTCTTTCCTAGGCAGGCTACGCTTTGTATCACCGCTTTCCAGAATACGCACACAGCTAAAAACCTCTTACGGCAACTGAGGAAGATCATCGCAGAATGGCTTACCCCAATTGGACTCTCCTGTGGATTTGTGGCATCGGACAACGCCAGCAATATTGTGTGTGCATTAAATATGGGAAAATTCCAGCACGTCCCATGTTTTGCACATACCTTGAATTTGGTGGTGCAGAATTATTTAAAAAACGAGAGGGGCGTGCAAGAGATGCTGTCGGTGGCCAGAAGATTTGCGGGACACTTTCGGCGTACAGGCACCACGTACAGAAGACTGGAGCACCACCAAAAACGCCTGAACCTGCCCTGCCATCATCTGAAGCAAGAAGTGGTAACGAGGTGGAATTCAACCCTCTATATGCTTCAGAGGTTGGAGGAGCAGCAAAAGGCCATTCAAGCCTATACAACTGAGCACGATATAGGAGGTGGAATGCACCTGTCTCAAGCGCAGTGGAGAATGATTTCAACGTTGTGCAAGGTTCTGCAACCTTTTGAACTTGCCACACGTGAAGTCAGTTCAGACACTGCCAGCCTGAGTCAGGTCATTCCCCTCATCAGGCTTTTGCAGAAGAAGCTAGAGACATTGAAGGAGGAGCTAACACAGAGCGATTCCGCTAGGCATGTGGGACTTGTGGATGGAGCCCTTAATTCGCTTAACAAGGATTCACGGGTGGTCAATCTGTTGAAATCAGAGCACTACATTTTGGCCACCGTGCTCGATCCTAGATTTAAAACCTACCTTGGATCTCTCTTTCCGGCAGACACAAGTCTGCTGGGGTTCAAAGAACTGCTGGTGACAAAATTGTCAAGTCAAGCGGAACGCGACCTGTCAACATCTCCTCCTTCACATTCTCCCGCAACTGGGGGTGCGAGGAAAAGGCTCAGAATTCCGAGCCCACCCGCTGGCGGTGATGCAGGGCAGTCTGGAGCGACTGCTGATGCTGACATCTGGTCCGGACTGAAGGACCTGCCAACGATTACGGACATGTCGTCTACTGTCACTGCATATGATTCTCTCCCCATTGAAAGAATGGTGGAGGATTATATGAGTGACCGCATCCAAGTAGGCACGTCAGACAGTCCGTACTTATACTGGCAGGAAAAAGAGGCAATTTGGAGGCCCTTGCACAAACTGGCTTTATTCTACCTAAGTTGCCCTCCCACAAGTGTGTACTCCGAAAGAGTGTTTAGTGCAGCCGCTCACCTTGTCAGCAATCGGCGTACGAGGTTACATCCAGAAAATGTGGAGAAGATGATGTTCATTAAAATGAATTATAATCTATTCCTCCGTGGAGACATTGACCAGCAGCAATTGCCTCCACAAAGTAGTACACAGGGAGCTGAGATGGTGGATTCCAGTGGGGACGAATTGATAATCTGTGAGGAGGAGGATGTACACGGTGATATATCGGAGGATGATGATGAGGTGGACATCTTGCCTCTGTAGAGCCAGTTTGTGCAAGGAGAGATTAATTGCTTCTTTTTTGGTAAGGGTCCAAACCAACCCGTCATTTCAGTCACAGTCGTGTGGCAGACCCTGTCACTGAAATGATGGGTTGGTTAAAGTGTGCATGTCCTGTTTATACAACATAAGGGTGGGTGGGAGGGCCCAAGGACAATTCCATCTTGCACCTCTTTTTTCTTTCATTTTTCTTTGCGTCATGTGCTGTTTGGGGGGTGTTTTTTGGAAGGGCCATCCTGCGTGACACTGCAGTGACACTCCTAGATGGGCCAGGTGTTTGTGTCGGCCACTAGGGTCGCTTAGCTTACTCACACAGCTACCTCATTGCGCCTCTTTTTTTCTTTGCGTCATGTGCTGTTTGGGGAGTGTTTTTTGGAAGGGCCATCCTGCGTGACACTGCAGTGCCACTCCTAGATGGGCCAGGTGTTTGTGTCGGCCACTAGGGTCGCTTAGCTTACTCACACAGCTACCTCATTGCGCCTCTTTTTTTCTTTGCGTCATGTGCTGTTTGGGGAGTGTTTTTTGGAAAGGCCATCCTGCGTGACACTGCAGTGCCACTCCTAGATGGGCCAGGTGTTTGTGTCGGCCACTTGGGTCGCTTAGCTTAGCCATCCAGCGACCTCGGTGCAAATTTTAGGACTAAAAATAATATTGTGAGGTGTGAGGTGTTCAGAATAGACTGAAAATGAGTGGAAATTATGGTTATTGAGGTTAATAATACTTTGGGATCAAAATGACCCCCAAATTCTATGATTTAAGCTGTTTTTTAGGGTTTTTTGAAAAAAACACCCGAATCCAAAACACACCCGAATCCGACAAAAAAAATTTGGTGAGGTTTTGCCAAAACGCGTTCGAACCCAAAACACGGCCGCGGAACCGAACCCAAAACCAAAACACAAAACCCGAAAAATTTCCGGTGCTCATCACTATACGCAGGCAGGTGTCCCCATTTTACACAGTGCGGCAGGTGCCCCCATTTTACACAGTGCGGTAGGTATCCCCATTTTACACAGTGCGACAGGTATCCCCATTTTACACAGTGCGGAAGGTATCCCCATTTTACACAGTGCGGCAGGTGCCCCCATTTTACACAGTGCGGCAGGTATCCCCATTTTACACAGTGCGGCAGGTGTCCCCATTTTACACAGTGCGGAAGGTGTCCCCATTTTACACCGTACGCAGGCAGGTGTCCCCATTTTACACAGTGCGGCAGGTATCCCCATTTTACACAGTGCGGCAGGTGTCCCCATTTTACACAGTGCGGCAGGTATCCCCATTTTCTCTAACGTCCTAGTGGATGCTGGGGACTCCGAAAGGACCATGGGGAATAGCGGCTCCGCAGGAGACTGGGCACAAAGTAAAAGCTTTAGGACTAGCTGGTGTGCACTGGCTCCTCCCCCTATGACCCTCCTCCAAGCCTCAGTTAGATTTTGTGCCCGAACGAGAAAGGTGCAATCTAGGTGGCTCTCCTGAGCTGCTTAGAGTAAAAGTTTAAATAGGTTTTTTATTTTCAGTGAGACCTGCTGGCAACAGGCTCACTGCATCGAGGGACTTAGGGGAGAGAAACGAACTCACCTGCGTGCAGAGTGGATTGGGTTTCTTAGGCTACTGGACATTAGCTCCAGAGGGACGATCACAGGCCCAGCCATGGATGGGTCCCGGAGCCGCGCCGCCGGCCCCCTTACAGATGCTGAAGCAAGAAGAGGTCCATAAATCGGCGGCAGAAGACTTTCCTGTCTTCATAAGGTAGCGCACAGCACTGCAGCTGTGCGCCATTGCTCTCAGCACACTTCACACTCCGGTCACTGAGGGTGCAGGACGCTGGGGGGGGGCGTCCTGGGAAGCAATGAATTTACCTTAGTTGGCGAAAAATACATCACATATAGCTCCTGGGCTATATGGATGTATTTAACCCCTGCCAGTTTTCCAGAAAAAAGCGGGAGAAGAGCCCGCCATGAAGGGGGCGGGGCCTATCTCCTCAGCACACAGCGCCATTTTTCCCACACAGCTCCGCTGGTAGGAAGGCTCCCAGAATCTCCCCTGCATCCTGCAACTACAGAAACAGGGTAAAAAAGAGAGGGGGGCACTTATTTGGCAAAATAACAGATATAAGCAGCTATAAGGGATAGACACTTATTGTAAGGTTGTCCCTATACATATATAGCGCTCTGGTGTGTGCTGGCAAACTCTCCCTCTGTCTCCCCAAAGGGCTAAGTGGGTCCTGTCCTCTATCAGAGCATTCCCTGTGTGTGTGCTGGGTGTCGGTACGTGTGTGTCGACATGTATGAGGAGGAAAATGATGTGGAGGCGGAGCAATTGCCTATAATGGTGATGTCACCCCCTAGGGAGTCGACACCTGAATGGATGGCCGTAATTAAGGAATTACGTGACAGTGTCGGCACGTTACAGAAAACTGTTGACGACATGAGACAGCCGGCAGCTCAGTTAGTGCCTGTCCAGGCGTCTCAAACACCGTCAGGGGCTATTAAACGCCCGTTACCTCAGTGGGTCGACACGGACCCAGACACAGACACTGACTCCAGTGTCGACGGTGAAGAAACAAACGTATTTTCCAGTAGGGCCACACGTTACATGATCACGGCAATGAAGGAGGTTTTGCACATCTCTGATACTGCAAGTACCACAAAAAGGGGTATTATGTGGGGTGTGAAAAAACTACCCGTAGTTTTTCCTGAATCAGATGAATTGAATGAAGTGTGTGATGAAGCGTGGGTTACCCCCGACAGAAAACTGCTAATTATTGGCACTATATCCCTTCCCACCAGAGGTTAGGGCTCGTTGGGAAACACCCCCTAGGGTGGATAAGGCGCTCACACGCTTATCAAAACAAGTGGCGTTACCGTCTCCAGAAACGGCCGCCCTTAAGGAGCCAGCAGATAGGAGGCTGGAAAATATCCTTAAAAGTATATACACACATACTGGTGTTATACTGCGACCAGCAATCGCCTCAGCCTGGATGTGCAGTGCTGGGGTGGCTTGGTCGGATTCCCTGACTGAAAATATTGATACCCTGGACAGGGACAATATATTATTGACTATAGAGCATTTAAAGGATGCATTCCTATATATGCGAGATGCACAGAGAGACATTTGCACTCTGGCATCAAGAGTAAGTGCGATGTCCATTTCTGCCAGAAGAGATTATGGACGCGACAGTGGTCAGGGGATGCGGATTCCAAACGGCATATGGAAGTATTGCCGTATAAAGGGGAGGAGTTATTTGGGGGCGGTCTATCGGACCTGGTGGCCACGGCAACGGCTGGGAAATCCATCTTTTTACCCCAAGTCACCTCGCAGCAGAAAAAGATACCGCCTTTTCAGGCTCAGTCCTTTCGTCCCCATAAGGGCAAGCGGGCAAAAGGCCACTCATATCTGCCCCGGGGCAGAGGAAGGGGAAAAAGACTACAACAGACAGCTTCTTCCCACGACCAGAAGCCCTCCCCCGCTTCTGCCAAGTCCTCAGCATGACGCTGGGGCCTTACAAGCGGACTCAGGCACGGTGGGGGCCCGTCTCAAGAATTTCAGCGCGCAGTGGGCTCACTCGCAAGTGGACCCCTGGATCCTGCAGGTAGTATCTCAGGGGTACAAATTGGAATTCGAGACGTCTCCCCCTCGCCGGTTCTTGAAGTCTGCTTTACCAACGTCTACCCCCCGACAGGGAGGCGGTATTGAAAGCCATTCACAAGCTGTATTCCCAGCAAGTGATAATCAAGGTACCCCTCCTACAACAGGGAAAGGGGTATTACTCCACGCTGTTTGTGGTACCGAAGCCGGACGGCTCGGTGAGACCCATTTTAAATCTGAAAACCTTGAACACTTACATAAAAAGGTTCAAGTTCAAGATGGAGTCACTCAGAGCAGTGATAGCGAACCTGGAAGAAGGGGACTACATGGTGTCTCTGGACATCAAGGATGCTTACCTCCATGTCCCAATTTGCCCTTCTCACCAAGGGTACCTCAGGTTTGTGGTACAGAACTGTCACTATCAGTTTCAGACGCTGCCGTTTGGATTGTCCACGGCACCCCGGGTCTTTACCAAGGTAATGGCCGAAATGATGATTCTTCTTCGAAGAAAAGGGCGTCTTAATTATCCCTTACTTGGACGATCTCCTGATAAGGGCACGGTCCAGAGAACAGTTAGAGGTCGGAGTAGCACTATCGCAAATAGTACTACGACAGCACGGATGGATTCTAAATATTCCAAAATTGCAGCTGATTCCGACGACACGTCTGCTGTTCCTAGGGATGATTCTGGACACAGTACAGAAAAAGGTGTTTCTCCCGGAAGAGAAAGCCAGGGAGTTATCCGACCTAGTCAGGAAACTCCTAAGACCAGGCCAGGTGTCAGTGCATCAGTGCACAAGGGTCCTGGGAAAGATGGTGGCTTCTTACGAAGCGATTCCATTCGGCAGATTCCACGCAAGAACTTTTCAGTTGGATCTGCTAGACAAATGGTCCGGATCGCATCTTCAAATGCATCAGCGGATAACCCTGTCTCCAAGGACAAGGGTGTCTCTCCTGTGGTGGTTACAGAGTGCTCATCTCCTAGAGGGCCGCAGATTCGGCATTCAGGATTGGGTCCTGGTGACCACGGATGCCAGCCTGAGAGGCTGGGGAGCAGTCACACAGGGAAAAAATTTCCAGGGCTTGTGGTCAAGCATGGAAACGTCACTTCACATAAATATCCTGGAACTAAGGGCCATTTACAATGCCCTAAGTCAGGCAAGGCCTCTGCTTCAGGGTCAGCCAGTATTGATCCAGTCGGACAACATCACGGCAGTCGCCCACGTAAACAGACAGGGCGGCACAAGAAGCAGGAGGGCAATGACGGAAGTGGCAAGGATTCTTCGCTGGGCGGAAAATCATGTGATAGCACTGTCAGCAGTGTTCATTCCGGGAGTGGAATGATTGTAAACCGTTGGGAAAAACCAAAGGTGGACATGATGGCGTCTCGCCTCAACAAAAAACTGGACAGATATTGTTCCAGGTCAAGGGACCCTCAGGCAATAGCTGTGGACGCTCTGGTAACACCGTGGGTGTACCGGTCAGTGTATGTGTTCCCTCCTCTTCCTCTCATACCAAAAGTATTGAGAATCATAAGAAGGAGAGGAGTAAAGACTATACTCGTGGCTCCGGATTGGCCAAGAAGGACTTGGTACCCGGAAATTCAAGAGATGCTCACGGAAGACCCGTGGCCTCTACCTCTAAGACAGGACCTGCTCCAGCAGGGACCATGTCTGTTCCAAGACTTACCGCGGCTGCGTTTGACGGCATGGCGGTTGAACGCCGGATCCTGAAGGAGAAAGGCATTCCGGATGAAGTCATCCCTACCCTGATCAAAGCCAGGAAGGATGTAACCGTACAACATTATCACCGTATTTGGCGTAAATATGTTGCGTGGTGCGAGGCCAGGAAGGCCCCTACGGAGGAATTTCAACTGGGTCGATTCCTGCATTTCCTGCAAACAGGACTGTCTATGGGCCTCAAATTAGGGTCCATTAAGGTTCAAATTTCGGCCCTGTCGATATTCTTCCAAAAAGAACTAGCTTCTGTACCTGAAGTTCAGACGTTTGTCAAGGGAGTACTGCATATACAGCCTCCTTTTGTGCCTCCAGTGGCACCTTGGGATCTCAATGTAGTGTTGGGATTCCTAAAATCACATTGGTTTGAACCACTCACCACTGTGGACTTGAAGTATCTCACTTGGAAAGTGGTAATGCTGTTAGCCCTGGCTTCAGCCAGGCGTGTATCAGAATTGGCGGCTTTATCCTATAAAAGCCCTTACCTAATTTTTCATACGGACAGGGCAGAATTGAGGACTCGTCCTCAATTTCTCCCTAAGGTGGTTTCAGCATTTCACTTAAACCAACCTATCGTGGTGCCTGCGGCTACTAGGGACTTGGAGGATTCCAAGTTGCTGGACGTAGTCAGGGCCCTGAAAATATATGTTTCCAGGACGGCTGGAGTCAGAAAATCTGACTCGCTGTTTATCCTGTATGCACCCAACAAGCTGGGTGCTCCTGCTTCTAAGCAGACGATTGCTCGTTGGATTTGTAGTACAATTCAGCTTGCACATTCTGTGGCAGGCCTGCCACAGCCAAAATCTATAAAAGCCCATTCCACACGGAAAGTGGGCTCATCTTGGGCGGCTGCCCGAGGGGTCTCGGCTTTACAACTTTGCCGAGCAGCTACTTGGTCAGGGGCAAACACGTTTGCTAAATTCTACAAATTTGATACCCTGGCTGAGGAGGACCTGGAGTTCTCTCATTCGGTGCTGCAGAGTCATCCGCACTCTCCCGCCCGTTTGGGAGCTTTGGTATAATCCCCATGGTCCTTTCGGAGTCCCCAGCATCCACTAGGACGTTAGAGAAAATAAGAATTTACTTACCGATAATTCTATTTCTCATAGTCCGTAGTGGATGCTGGGCGCCCATCCCAAGTGCGGATTGTCTGCATTACTTGTACATAGTTATTGTTACAAAAATCGGGTTATTGTTGTTGTGAGCCATCTTTTCAGAGGCTCCTTCTGTTATCATGCTGTTAACTGGGTTCAGATCACAAGTTGTACGGTGTGATTGGTGTGGCTGGTAATGAGTCTTACCCGGGATTCAAAATCCTTCCTTATTGTGTACGCTCGTCCGGGCACAGTATCCTAACTGAGGCTTGGAGGAGGGTCATAGGGGGAGGAGCCAGTGCACACCAGCTAGTCCTAAAGCTTTTACTTTGTGCCCAGTCTCCTGCGGAGCCGCTATTCCTCATGGTCCTTTCGGAGTCCCCAGCATCCACTACGGACTATGAGAAATAGAATTATCGGTAAGTAAATTCTTATTTTACACAGTGCGGAAGGTATCCCCATTTTACACAGTGCGGAAGGTATCCTCATTTTACATAGTGCGGCAGGCAGGTGTCAAGTGGGGGGAGGAAGGGAGGAAGAGAGAGAGAGAAAGAGAGAAAAAAAAAATACTTACATCTTCCCGCTCTTCGGGTCCCGTCGACTCACGTCCCTCGCGCCGGCCGCCTCCTCCTTCGATGCTTATCTCCTCTCCTCCCTCTCTCTCCCCCCGAGCGCTCCTGCTCGGGGGGCGGGGCTTCACGGAATGACGCGTTTGCGTCGTGACGTCACGACGCAAACGCGTCATTCCGCGAAGCCCCGCACCCCGAGCAGGAGCGCCCGGGGGGAGAGAGAGAGAGGGAGGAGATAAGTAGTCACAAAGTGAGCCGCTCGCCGCTAAACGGCACTGGCCGCACGCTGTACTGAAGGAGGAGGAGGGACAGGGCAGCGGGGAGCCGGGGCTCGTGAGCGCTGCACCGCAGATCGGATTGAAGAAAGATCCGATCTGTGGTGTGGCAGGGGGCCCTTTTGGAAAGGGGGGCCCGGGGTAAGTATCCCCGGGACCCCCCCCTTAATCCGGCTCTGCCTCCATATACACATACTTACCTTATGTTCCCACGCAGGTCGGTCCTCTTCTCCAGTAGAATCCATGGTGTACCTGTTGAAAAAATTATACTCACATAATCCAGTGTTTTAGGCTCCTCGGTAAATCCTTTTGTAATCCACGTACTTGTAAAAATAAAAAAACGGATACCCGACCTCGCACTGAAAGGGGACCCATGTTTTCACATGGGTCCCCTTTCCCCGAATGCCTGGAACCCCCTCTGACTTAAGTCCAAGAAGGTTCCATCAGCCAATCAGGGAGCGCCACGTTTGGCACCCTCCTGATCGGCTGTGTGCTCCTGTACTGTATGACAGGCGGCACACGGCAGTGTTACAATGTAGCGCCTATGCGCTCCATTGTAACCAATGGTGGGAACTTTCAGGTCAGCGGTGAGGTCACTTTCGGTCAACCGCTGACCTGAAAGTTCCCACCATTGGTTACAATGGAGCGCATAGGCGCTACATTGTAACACTGCCGGGTGCCGCCTGTCATACAGTACAGGAGCACACAGCCGATCAGGAGGGTGCCACAACGTGGCGCTCCCTGATTGGCTGAAGAAACCCACTTAGACATCAGTCAGAGGGGGTTTCTGGCATTCGGGGAAAGGGGTCCCATGTGAAAACATGGGTCCCCTTTCAGTTCGTGGTCGGGTGTCCCGTTTTTTTATTTTTACAAGTACGTGGATTACAAATGGATTATCCGAGGAGCCCTCTACACTGGATTTGGTGAGTAGGATTTTTTCAACAGGTACACCATGGATTCTACTGGAGAAGAGGACCGACCCTCGTGTGAACATAAGGTAAGTATGTGTATATGGTGGTGTGTATGTATGCATTAAAGTTATACTTTCAAGGTGTGTGTGTATTGTCTTTATTGGGGTATTTTTTTAGTAGTAGTACTACAGGTACCAGCGGGCCTGGTTTTCCGCCGCATGCTGGTACTTGTGGTTCTCCAAGTACCAGCTTGCGGGGGAGGCTTACTGGGACTTGTAGTACTGCTACTAAAAACAATATTCATTCACTTTGAACAAAGGCTATCAGCCCCCCATCCGCAGCCCATTGGATGGGGGGACAGCCTCGGGCTTCACCCCTAGCCCTTGGGTGGCTGGGGGGGGGACCCCTTGATTGAAGGGGCCCCCACTCCCCCAGGGTACCCCGGCCAGGGGTGACTAGTTGGATATTTGATGCCACGGCCGCAAGGCACTGTATAAAAGTGTCCCCCGGCTGTGGCATTATCTGTCCAGCTAGTGGAGCCCGGTGCTGGTTTCAAAAATACGGGGGACCCCTACGCTTTTTGTCCCCCGTATTTTTGGAACCAGGACCAGGCGCAGAGCCCGGTGCTGGTTGCTTAAATATGGGGGAACCCCTGTCAATTTTTTCCCCATATTTTTGCAACCAGGGCCGGCTCAAAGAGCCCGAGGCTGGTTTGGTTAAGGAGGGGGGACCCCACGCAATTTTTTTTTTAAAAATTATAACATTTCCCACCCCTTCCCACTGAAAAACATGCACGGATCTCATGGATCCGTGCATGCCTATACAAACACGGGATAAAAAAGCAGGTCTGTTTTTTTTTTAGCACTTTTTCACGATTTGTATTTCTGCACGGCAGTGTATGGCTATTGTCGGCAGTGTTTGTGTTTTGCACTTTTTAGTAAATTCCCGATTTCTACCAAATTGCAGGCGTATTTGACCGATGGTGTATTGATTCGTGATTTTTTCCTAGGACTTCCAAAATATTACGAATGCCCTCATCACTGCCGTGATTTTTGCTTAGTAAATTACCGAGATGACACTTTGAAGAAAAAACGGCATCTCGGTCAAAATCGGGACCTTAGTAAATATACCCCACAGTTTATAAAGTACGTCCCTGGATCCGAAAGATATATAAAAAAAAAAAGTTCATTTATTTTACAAACAAATTAAACATATTTAATACAGCTATGCATAGGAATGAAACTCAATTCAGTGGTGATTAAAACAATTTTGTATCAAGCCAACGGGTTGATAATATCCCTGAGTGAATGGTATTTGACGATCATTGATTAAAAGTCTGAATTAGTTGGAATCCAGTAATACTTGAGTGGTATATAATCAGGGGTGTAGTGAGGGTGGCTCCGGTGGAGCGTGGGCTCCGGGCGCCAAAAAAGTTAGAGGGCGCAGATGGTGGGCACACTGACTCGGACTCAGAGACTAGGTGGGGAACAGCTCAGGCCAGTGGTGACAGCAGGAGACACCCAGCACATGCTGAAGCTCTGCCCACCCTCTTTATATGTCTCACTGTCTGCTTGTAGCTGTGCAGTCGGGTTACTTTTGTCCTGCAGCCCTCACTGCTGCAGCACCTCTCTCTGCCCCGGCTGCTACAGCACAGCACCACTTTCTGCCTCGGCTGCTGCAGACCTCTCTCTGCCCCAGCTGTTGCAGCACTCCTCTCTCCCCCCCGGATGCTACAGCACCTCTCTCTACATTGATGCTGCAGCACCTCTTTATGCCCCAGCTGTTGCTGCTGCAGCACCTCTCTCTGCGTTAGAAGCTACAACATAACATGTATAAATGGCTCTCCTGTGGTGTAACGTGTATAAGCGACTCTACTGTGGTGTAACATGTATAAGCGGCTCTATTGTGGTGGTGTAACATATATAATCGACTCTACTGTGTTGCATAATGTGTATAAGGGGCTCTACTGTGGTGTAACGTATATAATCGGCTCTACTGTGTGGCATAACGTGTATAAGGGCTCTATTGTGGTGTAACTTATATAAGCGGCTCTACTGTGTGTTATAACGTGTATAAGGGGCTCTACGGTTGCATAATTTGTATAAACAGCTCTTCTGTGGTGTAACATGTATAAGCGTCTCTACTGTGTGGTGTCACGTGAATAACGATCTCTACTGTGTGGTGTAAAGTGATTAACAGAAACTACTGTGCCGTATATAGTGAATTGGTACTATTCTGTGGTCACATTCCTACCCCATGAAGCCACGACCCTATATATTTGTTGCATGCCTGGGGCACGCGCTGTCCCTGTTTTAAACTTGGGGTGCCCAGAGGAAACTTTTGCCCTGAGCTCTACAAGGTCTAGAACCAGCCCTGTCACCAATTTAGAATTTTAAAATATTTTTTATTTTCAAATATAACATGCCACCACATGTTGACCAGGCCCCCAATTCCATACAGGGCAGGGGGCGCCGAAACATACCCTTGCTATGGGCACCATGGCACCTAGCTACACCTCTGTATATAATTCCAAAGCACTTGACTTATAGTAACAGTCAGAATTGACACAATTTTTGTAGCAAGCGCCTCTAGAGATTCCGCACTAAAGGGGTAATTCAGACCTGTTTGCTCGCTAGGTTTTTTTTGCAGTCCTGCGTTCGCATAGTCGCCGCCCAAAGGGGAGTGTATTTTAGCTTTGCAAGTGTGCGAACGCATGTGTAGCAGAGCTGTACAAACAGATCTTGTGCAGTCTTTGCGCAGCCCAGGACTTACTCAGCCGCTGCGATCACTTCAGCCTGTCCGGGATCGGAATTGATGTCAGGAGCCCTCCCTGCAAACACATGGACACGACTGCGTTTTTCCAAACACTCTCAGAAAACGGTCAGTTGACACCCACAAACGGCTTCTTCCTGTCAATCTCCTTGCGAACGCCCATGCGAATGGATTCTTCGCACAAACCCATCGCTGAGCGGCGATCCGCTTTGTACCCGTGTGACGCGCCTGCGCATTGCGGTGCATGCGCAGTTTAGACCTGATCGCCCGCTGTACGAAAACGCACAGAAGCGATCAGGTCTGAATTACCCCCTAATATACAATGTAATAGAGAGCCCAGTGAAGTTAGATAACAAGCGTCCTCGGGTTG
Source organism: Pseudophryne corroboree (assembly GCF_028390025.1). Lineage (NCBI taxonomy): Eukaryota > Metazoa > Chordata > Amphibia > Anura > Myobatrachidae > Pseudophryne > Pseudophryne corroboree. The sequence continues at coordinate 735,493,308 of NC_086446.1, forward strand.
AATTACTGACGGGGATGATATTGTCTGCAGCTGTGGCAGAGCGATAGCCCGGTTCCTTGTAACTTGTTGTTCAGGACTGGACAATCGGTGCGGCTACCTGGTGATGTTGCGGAGTAGGCACGGCAGACATCTGACGCAGATTGAATGGGACTTGTAGCAGGGTCCCGTTGATGGACTCAACAGCGTCTGTTGTTAAAGCTGAGTGCGGCTCGGTGGACACCAGAGCCAGATTGGGACTTGAAGCAAAGTCCTGTTATTTGATTTGGCTGCGGTACCTTCGCAGTCTCGGCAGTGCACTGGTGTAGAAGCCGTCCAGCTGTGGTGAAGGAGGAGGAGCCTAACTCATTTCGTCATGGCTTCACGTGACTTTCTCAAAGGAATACCTCCTCATACGTACGGACCACATTTATAGGGATCCATTATAAAGCCGTCACCTGTAGGGCTGCTACATCAAATCAAAACAGCTGGTTTGTAAAGAACGGACAATTTAAATGATCCTCGGCTTGAAGGACTAGCCTTAATTCTATCATACAAAAGTCCTTCATACATAAATAAAATTATAAACTTCCACATATCACAGTTACATTTACATATATTTACCAGTGTACATAAAGATGTTTTATACTCTAAGAAAAAAAAAAAAAGGAAACATCAATCTTCTAAACAGAATAAATGATAAGGTATAGAAGTACATACAAAAGCACACACACACATCTGCATAAGGACATATACTAGAGTACATATATGTCCGCAGGTGTATGAATACACAGGTGCATGAGTCGCAATACACTATGTTTAAAGTGATGTCCCATAGATCTGTGTATAACAAAATAATACAACTGGTACATAGATAAAAAAACATATATCTAAACATATATCTAAACCATATATATATATATATATATATATATATATAGCAAAGTAGAAGAATGCGGCACTCAAAGGACTTCATTGAAGACAGCAAGCTGGTTCAGGAAATAAGCTGACAGCGCAGCCTTGTAGGTCAACGTTTCATTTATTAACTAAATTTCGTCAGGACAAGATATATATATACACACACACACATACATAAACATCACATGTCCTTCACAAAAAATTGGTTTCTGACAAAAATCGAACATAAAAAATAAAATAAAAAAATGAATATAAACTACATTGAATACATTTATACATTTACAATAAAATGTACTTAGTTAGAAGACCCTTATATTTATATTAACAACATAGGCGCTTCAAATATCGTTCTATTGATTCTTTTCACACAGGCAGAAATTCCGAGTTGATGCACATTCACATGCGAAAACCTAGGATATAGCTGCATGTGTGAGAAGGGTATAACAGGTCATGTTTTCAGGATTTCTCTCTGTGGAAGCAAGCGGGATAATTACAGACCCTTTGACATGTAAACAAACCATACTTGCCTACCTGACCCTCTCCATGAAGGAGAAAATGCTCTGTTCCTGGACTTTCCTGGTAATGTATGATTGCCATCACCTGTGGTGAGCTAGTGAATTGATAAGAAAGGTGTTTCACCACAGGTGATGGCAATCATACATTACCGGGAAAGTCCAGGAACAGAGCATTTTCTCCCTCATGGAGAGGGTCAGGTAGGGAAGTATGATACAGTTCCATAACATACCATCAATATCTTACAATGGGGGTTATTCTGACCCATTCGCACGCTGCAGTTTATCGCAGCGGTGCGATCGGGTCAGAACTGCGCTTGCTCCGGCACCGCAGTGTGCCGACGCATGCCAGAAGGCCGAAGGCCTGTAGAGGCCATCGGGCCTCTACAGGCAGAGGCGGTCGCTGGGCAGGGGGGGTGGAACGGCCACGTTTGGCCACCGTTTCGTGGGCGCAGTCCGGGCAGATTGGGCGTGGCCGGACCGAACGGGGGGGGGGGGCGGGCCGCAGTGGCTGCGTGACATCACACGCAGCTGCTGCGGGCCGGGGAGCGATGAGTAGCTCCCGGCCAGCACGTTAAAGCTGCGCTGGTCGGGATCTACTCTATACTTGCCTACCTGGTAGAGGCGGAACTACCGCCAGTGCAACCAGTGCGTTGCACTGGGGCCCACCTCTGTCCAGGGGCCCAAAGCATGTAATGAGTCAAACTGACACATTACATGCCGCTGTGTGCTGCGGGCAACCGCTGCCCGCAGCACACAGCCGCCCGGAAAGAGAGGAGAGGAGCGCAGTGGTACGGGGGAAGGAGGAGGAGGGAGGTGGAGGAGGGAGCTGCAGCAGCGCTGTTTCATTGGTTGAGGCACTGCTGCTGCTGTCCCTCTGCTTCACTATAGGCTGTCTTACGCCGCTGTGAAGCGCATCCCAGCATTCACAGCGGCGGAGAACAGCCTATAGTGAAGCAGAGGGACAGCAGCAGCAGCGCCTCCACCAATAACACAGCGCTGCTGCGGCTCCCTCCTCCTCCTTCTCTCCTGCCCGTGATCTCTGCCAGAAGCTGCACCAAGGAGCCTGAGCCAGCAGAGAGGGTAAGTATAATTCATTCTTTCTTTCCTTTCTTTCCTTTCTTTCCTTTCTTTCCCCTGACGCTATGTGTAAAAAAGGGGGAATCTGCCTGACGCTATGTGTAAAAAAGGGGGAATCTGCCTGACGCTATGTGTAAAAAAGGGGGAAGCTGCCTGACACTGTGTAAAAAGGGCACGCTGTCTGCCATTATGTGTAAAAAGGGCACGCTGTCTGCCAGTTTGTGTAAAAAGGGCACGCTGTCTGCCGCTATGTGTAAAAAGGGCACGCTGTCTGCCCCTATGTGTAAAAAGGGCACGCTGTCTGCCGCTATGTGTAAAAAGGGGGGCGCTGACTGCCGTTATGTGTAAAAAGGGGGGCGCTGTCTGCCGCTATGTGTAAAAAGGGGGATGCTGTCTGCCGCTATGTGTAAAAAGGGGGACGCTGTCTGCCGTAATGTGTAAAAAGGGGGACACTGTCTCCCGTAAGGTGTAAAAGGGACTCTACCTGGTGTAGTGGTGTTACTGTGTGGCGTAATTTGAATAATGGAGACTGCTGTGCACCGTTTTATGAATTGGTATTATTTTGTGGCCACACCCCTTCCCCACGAAGCCATGCCCCTATGTATTTTTGCACTACCACTGTTTTGCATGCAGGGGTGGGGCTCCGATGCCGTTTCTTGCACACAGTGCTAAAATGTCTAGTTACGGCACTGTTGCTAGGTATCCATTTCTCTGGCCCTGAGCAGGTCCCCCTCACCAGATCCTCTCCAGGGATGAGGGGGTGGACTTGGATGGGATGGGGGGGGCCCAAAGCATTTTGTCGCACCTGGGCCCACCGCTTGCTAGTTCCGCCACTGCTACCTGGCCCTCTCCATGAGGGAGAAAATGCTCTGTTCCTGGACTTTCCTGGTAATGTATGATTGCCATCACCTGTGGTGAAACACCTTTTTTATCAATTCACTAGCTCACCACAGGTCATGGCAATCATACAATCATACATTACCATGAACAGAGCATTTTCTCCCTCATGGAGAGGGTCAGGTAGGCAAGTATGAGCTACTCTTGAAGTGCAAAGGCATCGCCGCTGTGTGATGCCTTTACACTTCTGCGGGTGTGTGTGTGGGGGGGGGGGGTCGGCACTGACATGCGGGTCGGGATAGCCCTGTGCTGGGTGTCCCCCCACATGTCAGTGTGAATGATCGTAGCTGTGCTAAATTTAGCACAGCTGCGATCATCTCGGAATGACCCCCAATATACTATCTGTTGGGACAATTCTGTGCGCATATGTGACCATTATTTTTCCTATAGCATAGGTCTGCAAACACGGTCGTCATTACCCCACACGGTGCATGTTTTTTACAGGTCTCCTCACAGAATCACAAGTGAAATAATTAACTCCACCTGTGGACCTTTTAAAATGTGTCTGTGAGTAATTAATACACCTGTGCACCTGCTGGGTTACCTGCAAAACATGCACTGTGTGGGGTAATGAGGACCGAGTTTGGAGACCTATGTCCTATAGAGACCCTCGGACATAATCTCTTCCACCAGGTGCAAAATGCTCCGCTCCTTGACCTCTCACCTCATTTACAATTGCACTCAGCTGTGTTGATCTGTATAATTGATGAGCAGGATGTTGTTAACATAGGGAACTGCAATCATATAGTAAGTGGCATTTTCAGGAGCAGAGCACTTTGTATCTGGGTATAGGGGTCATGCTGGAGGGTTTGCTGGTAACTACATACCTCCCAACATGACCCTCTCCAAGAGGGACAGAATGCTCTGCTCCTCGACTTCCCTCTTAATTTATGATTGCCATCACCTGTAGTGAAACACCTTTCTTATCCATTATCCTGTTCAGCACAGGTGCCGGCAACCATAAATTAAGAAAAAAGTCCAGTAGCAGAGCATTTTTTCCTACTAGAGAGGGTCATGTTGGGAGGTATGTAACTAGGTATATATAGCATGAAATATCATGTTTATACACATTGCACAGAACCTTTGAGTGTGTCCTATGCATGCATCCTGACTAGGTGGTGGAGTTCACTGCTATTTGACATACAGTACAATCTATTTTTGCTGATCTTCCAAGAAACTCTAGCTCGGAGATCCTGGATGCCGGCATTTACAGGATGGAAAAAATAAACCAAATGGGCGCTAGTATATAATTGATCCAAGATATAGCAAAAATACAGATTATTACAGCCGCCCCCACAATGTAGAACAGGATTTTCACTCTCAATCCAGAACCTGATATAACAAAGAAATGGGAGCTCTTGTAAAAAAAAAAAAAAAAAAAAAAAGGCTACTTCTGGTTTCAGGGCTATGCATTTCACCTGTGTTCCAACAGTCACCTGATGCATTTCTCCATCCAATAAGAGGAGGTTTCATCAGAGGTTAACCTGTGTGCCACTGGAGCTTCCTTATATCCCTCCCAAAGGTTCCTCATTGGTTGCCATGATGTTAGATTAGCTGTCACCACTCTAATTAAGCGCAACCTGCATCACCACTTCATAAAAACTACCATTTCTTGAATGGTCTGTTCGTACACATATTAAAAACAGATCTATACCCACATAAAAAACTATATGCACTGCTCTAAGATGCCTAATATCCTAATACCTCATGGGAAATATTAGTCATTATGAAGTATTTATTCAGGAACTCTTTAGCCAGATCCGTGCTGACGATAATTACATGCGTTATAAATTGAATATTGTCTACCTGCATATCCATTATTTTAATTTCTTTATTAGTATTTCAGGAATATTTCTTCCAAAGCAATTATCTCTTATCTATTTTAATAATTTAAAGTGTGATTATATATTGTCTACTAAACATTATATACTGTACCTGAATTCAAACCAGCTGCCTTTTTTTACAAGCGCTCCCATTTGTTATATCATTTTCAGGATGGAGTTACAGTGGTAACCGTGGTAACCAGACATTTTGGTGCTCTGTGCCAGAAGAAGCATTGACGCCCCTGCAATGGCATTTCTGTAATGGATGCAGTGTGTTGCGGTGCACACGGGCCCCTGAGTCCAAAGGGGGCCCCCACCGCACATGCTGCACCCATTTTTAAAATACTCACCCCTCCGGAGTCCAGTGCAGACATCCGCAGCACTGTTAAAACACTGTGAAAATGGCTCAGCGGCCATTTTCACGGAGTTCTGCGCATGCGCAGTAGAGAAATCTCTGGGAAAATGGCTGACGCACCATTTTCCTGGAGATCTGCACATGTGCAGTAGAGTCTGAGCCCTCCAGTGCTCAGACTTTCACCGCTGCCGGCAGAGAGGAGGGGGCCCGAATGGAGGAGGCTGAACACGGGCCTCCTCCTCTCTTAAAGTGCCCCTGCACCCCTGCCATATTTTTGAAAAGGTACATAAGGCAAGTCCAGGCACTCAGTGAAAGCACTTGCTATGATGCCCCTTCCTACATTTTATATATATATATATATATATATATATATATATAAAACAGAGAGTTCAGCACTCACCAAAGCAAGCTCACTTATCTTCACAACATCAATAAATAAATGATGGGGGTTTAGTTAGTGAATTGGCCAATGCACTGAAGCCTGCAAACCGCTCGCCAAGGTACTCCACCTTCATCAGGGCCGGACTGGCCATCTGGCACTTCTGGCAAATGCCAGAAGGGCCGATGGCCACTTGGGCCGGTCCAGCGGTCACTGAGACACGCTGCCGCTCAGTCCGGCGGCAGCATGTCTCAGCTGTCAGGAGAGGAGAGCAGAGCGCCCGCCAGCGTGGCTGTGTCTGGTGCTGCGGCGGCTTCGTTCAAACCAGCCGCCGGTTCGTGAGCCAATCAGAGCTCGCGGACCGGCAGCCAATCAGAAGCCGCCGGTCCGCGAGCTCTGATTGGCTCACGAACCGGCGGCTGGTTTGAACGAAGCCGCCGCAGCACCAGACACAGCCGCGCTGGCGGGCGCTCTGCTCTCCTGATTCACCCCCGTCCCTCACAGCCCGGAGGAGCAGCAGCAGCAGCGGTAAGTAGCTGCAGCACTGGCTGCTGTGGGGACAATTGTATATCTGGCACTGTGGTGGCAATTGGCTGGCACTGTGGGGCATTTGTATACCTGGCACTGTGGGGGCATTTGTATACCTGGCACTGTGGGGGCAATTGTTTACCTGGCACTGTGGGGGCAATTGTATACCTGGCACTGTGGGGGCAATTGTATACCTGGCACTGTGGGGGCATTTATATACCTGGCACTGTGGGGGCAATTGTGGATCTGGCACTGCACTATTGGGGGCATATAATGTAAATTTCGGCTCATACTGGGTGCTATAATGTGAATTTTGTCTCATACTGTGTGGTATAATGTGAAAGAGGCACCAGTACTAGATAGTATAAGGGGTCCTACTATTGTGGTGCATAATGCGTATAAGGGGTGTATGGTGTGATAAACTACACTGAAGGACACGCCCCCTTTTGAGTGGCCACGCCCCCTTTCCCTATCACATGTACACACAGACACAGTCACACTAGGGTAATTTTTTTTTTTTTTTGGGAGCCAATTAACCTACCAGTATATTTTTGGGTTGTGGGAGGAAACCGGAGTACCCGGAGGAAACCCACGCAAGTACGGGGAGAATATACAAACTCCGCACAGTTAGGGCCATGCTGGGAATCGAACCCATGACTTCAGTGCTGTGAGGCAGCGATGCTAACCATTACACCATGGCTGGATTCCATTAAAGGAATGATTTCCTACATTTCTACTAAATTGTCCTGCAATGAGAAAGAGACACAATACTTAAGACAGTCTGTGGATGAGTTTATGAACAGAGACTCAGTCCCCAAACCAGTGTCTCAGACCCCTACCATTTGTTCACAAAAACGTACTCTGGCCCATATCCTGCAGTCTGACTCTGATGATGAAGGAAAACGGAATAGGAAACAGGGATCAGTTTTTATGGGTGCATTCACTCCCATCAAAAAAAATGTTGTTGTTACTATTGCATCAGTGTCATTAAACTTTCTTTATATATATATATATATATATATAAGGAACAAAACGGGCGGCACTCAGAGTGCCGCCCGTTTTGTTCCTTCTATTGCTGGGCCACAACCCTGGGGGAAGGCACCGTGAGCATCATTCTATGTTTGGAGGGACCAGCGAGTGCCGGGTCGATTTGGCATCATATATATATATATATATATATATATATATATATATGAGTTGACACTCAATTTGTAGTACATTACCAATACCCATATGGAATTAATCAACTTTATTAGTATCCCATATGAAGTATTTTGACCTCTATATAAGGCCACAAACAGCGAAATATAAAAACAATAAAGGATAGTAAGACGTGATATAGAAAAAATGGACAAAAAAAGGAAAAGGTCTTATTTTGTCCTGGTGCAAAAAATAATAAAAGGATATTAAAAACAAAGCCGTGTGCCGCCTGTTATTTCTGAATTGTATATATTAAATCTGTAGGTTATGTTCCACTTATATAACTCGGAACAATATGATTAGGATATATGTTGTAAAAAAAAAAAAAAAAAGTTTTTTTGATACACTATAACCCGATCATTATTCTGTTCCCTGATAAACCTGTCGCAACCTTACTTAGTTAATTATACAACTTTTATTGGATTTGAGCACTACTGTATGATGTATTGCTTTATGAGGACAATGATTCCCAACCTTGGTACTGCATCTGTACATTTTTTCTATTGAATGTTGCAATCACTGCTAGGTGATACACATGAAAGCATTCTGTATTAAACAAAATGTTATGATTGATACAATTGTTGCTTTAATAAGCAAGGTATCCTTCCGTGTTGTAAATCGTATCACTGTACTACTGGAGATCTGCAGTTTCTCCAATGTGAATCCCCGGAGAAAATCTTTGAAAAGCAACAATTGTATCAATCATAAAAAAATTTCCTCCTGAGGATAGGGAAAAATGGGAAAATCCACCGATAGTGGATGCTTCAGTATTCAGGCTGTCATGGAAAATAGTATTGCCTGTCCCTGGTGCAGACTCCCTGAAAGACATGGCTGATCGTAGATTTGAGACCAAACTCAAATCTTTGTACACAGCTGCTGGGGTGGCCCAGGGACCCACTATAGCATGTGCGTGGATCACTTAATCCATTGCTAAATGGTCAGGTAACCTAATTGAGGGGTTAGATTCATTCGCTAGGGGGGAGATTGTTTTACTCCTGCAACATATACAGGACTCTGCGAACTTTATGGTGGAAGCCATAAAAGAAATAGGCTTGCTTAATGCACACACCACTGCTATAGCGGTGTCAGCACGCAGGGGCTTTTGGCTACACCAGTGGACTGCTGATGCGGACTCCAGGAAATGCGTGGAAGGCCTACTATTTACAGGAGAGGCCTTATTTGGAGATGAACTGGATAAACGGATCTCCAAAGCTACTGCTGGTAAGTCCACATATCTTCCTTCCACTGCTCCCCCAGCCAGGAAGACCTACTCAGCTTCCAATTTGCAGTCCTTTCAGACAGCCATGTTTAAGGGCAAAGCCAGAGGTTCTTCTACAGCCACCAGAGGTGCTAGAGGTAAACCACGCAAACCAGCAACTGCCGGTTCTCAGGAACAGAGTTCAAGCTCTGCTTCCTCAAAGGCTTCAGCATGACGGTGGACCGCTAGGCCTGGAAGACTGGTGGGTGGGATCCCAGCTAAAATTCTTCAGTAACATCTGGACAAGTTCATGCCAGGATCCCTAGGTCATAAATCTTATTTCCCAGGGCTACAGACTGGAGTTCCAGGAGCTCCCACCTCACAGATTCTTCAAATCAGGCTTACCAGTTTCAGGCTTACCAGTTTCACAGGAGGCAAGTATAACTTTACAGGACGCCATTCAGAAACTGGTGCAGACTCAGGTCATTGTTCCAGTTCGACCTCATCTGCAAAACAAGGGGTATTATTCCAACTTGTTTGTAGTACCGAAACCGGACGGTTCGATAAGACCAATATTGATCTCAAGTCGTTGAACTCGTACTTACGAGTGTTCAAGTTCAAGATGACGTATCTGAGAGTGGTGATCTTAGGTCTGGAGGAGGGGGAATTCCTAGTGTCTCTGGATATCAAGGATGCGTACCTTTACATTCCGATCTGCCCGCCTCATCACTTATCTACGGTTTGCACTGCAGTACTGTCACTACAAGTTCCAGGCCCTGCCTTTTGGTCTCTCCACACCAGTGTGTTTACCAAGGTGATGGCAGAGATGATGTTTCTCCTCTGCAAACAGGGAGTGGACATAATTCCGTACCTGGACGATTTTCTGATAAAGGTGCCGTCCAGGGAGAGGTTGTTGGACAGCATTGCCCTCTCAACCCAAATACTCTGGGATCACAGGTGGATTCTGAACCTTCTGAAATCTAACCTAGAGCCAAAACGGAGGCTTCCACTCCTGGGAATGATAGTGGACAGAGAGTGTTCCTTCCGTTGGAAAAGGCATTGGTAATCCAGTCGATGGTTTGGGATGTCCGGAAGCCAACCCGGATAACAGTGCATCTATGCATTCGCCTTCTGGGGGAAATGGTGGTCTCTTACGATGCACTTCAGTACGGAAGGTTTCACGCAAGACCCTTCCATCTCGATCTGTTGGACAAATGGTCTGGACCGCATCTTCACATGCACCAGAGGATCCATCTGTCGCCAAGAGCCAGGATTTCTCATCTATGGTGGCTTCAAACTTCCACCTAATCGAGGGTCGACGGTTCGGGATTCAGAATTGGATTCTGCTAACCACAAATGCAAGTCTCAGAGGTTGGGGAGCAGTCACCCAAGGGGTGCAGTTTCAGGGAAGATGTTCCAGTCAGGAAGTCGTCCTTCCAATCAACATTCTAGAACTCAGGGCTATATAAAATGCCCTTCTGCAGGCCTCATATCTTCTTCGAGATCAGGGCATTCAGGTCCAGTCGGACAATGTGACGGTGGTAATGTACATAAACCGACAGGGCGGAACGAAAAGCAGAGCAGCAATGTCAGAGGTGACAAGAATTCTCCTCTGGGCAGAAAAACACGCTGTGGCGTTGTCAGCTGTCTTCATTCTGGGAGTAGACAACTGGGAAGCAGACTTCCTCAGCAGACACGACCTGCACCCAGGGGAGTGGGCCTTCACCCAGAGGTGTTCAGGTGCTTGACACATCAGTGGGGATATCCACAAATCGACATGATGGCCTCTCGTCTCAACAAGAAGCTCAAGCGGTATTGTTCCAGGTTGAGAGACCCACAGGCAGTGGTGGTAGACTGTCATGACTGTGGTTTCTGTGAACCCGATGTTAGTGAAGTCTGTACGGGCGACTGGAGGACTATGTGAATATTAGGCTGGTCTGTAGGAATCAGTGAGAAGAAGGAGCAATCCCTGACCGGGGTATAAACCCAGGCCTCGGCAGAGGAAGCCGTATCCTGACCACTGGATCACCAGGTACTTTGATAGCAGGATGATGAATGTATAGGTGAGACTGTACTGGATATAGTGTCACTGGAGTAGGTGCTTATTTACTCAAGGTTACTGGCGAGATAGTAAGACAGACTGGTTAGTGGTGAAACTGAGAGCCGGGCTGGTTACCGGTGAGAATGGTATGCAACTGTAATCCGGGCTGGTACCGGATATAACTGGAAATGCAACTGAAAGTAGAACGATGACTGTGGCTGTGACTTTAAGATGAGACGGTAGAATACTGCAGCTGTGTTTTTAAGTTGAGACTGTGGAATACTGTGACTTTAAGATGAAACTATGGAATACTGCAACTGTGCCTTTAAGTTGAGACTGTGGAATACTGCGACTGTGACTTTAAGATGAAACTATGGAATACTGCAACTGTGCCTTTAAGATGAAACTGTAGAAATACTGGATAGCAATGGTAACACAAATGTAATCCAGAGGAAATGGGTCTAGACTGCACACCCTAATGGTTGTAATGAAAGGTGCTATCTGCTGAGATTTTATGGTAATACAGGGGAAGAAATGGGTGCAGATGCACTATACAATCATTACCATAAATTACAGTATATAATATACTAAGAGGTTGTTAGCATATAATTGGCCAATGATATGGGCTTGCTCACCGCGTCGAGGTCACCTCTATCGAGCAAGTCCCTAACACTTTTGGGGTTCACACTGGGACGCAGGGCACCCCCAAATCATCCCAGCCATGAACCCCCCCAAGGCATCACACTAGTGGAAATTGTGAGGTGTAATAAAGTATAAGAGAAGCATAGGTAGTTACGGAGTGTAGAAAGTGTTTTAAAATTAGATATAAAGTTGGTGAAAAAAAATACATGGATAAAATGACACACTTATAGTCACTATTTTTTGACTACCTCCTAAGTGTGTCATTTTATCCATGTATTTTTTTTCACCCACTTTATATCTAATTTTAAAACACTTTCTACACTCCGTAACTACCTATGCTTCTCTTATACTTTATTACACCTCACGATTTCCACTAGTGTGATGCCTTGGGGGGGTTCATGGCTGGGCTGATTTGGGGGTGACCTGCGTCCCAGTGTGAACCCCAAAAGTGTTAGGGACTTGCTCGATAGAGGTGACCTCGACGCGGTGAGCAAGCCCGTATCATTGGCCAATTATATGCTAACAACCTCTTAGTATATTATATACTGTAATTTATAGTAATGATTGTATAGTGCATCTGCACCCATTTCTTCCCCTGTATTACCATAAAACCTCAGCAGATAGCACCTTTCATTACAACCATTAGGGTGTGCAGTCTAGACCCATTTCCTCTGTATAGTCTATACTATGTGTATAAATACACACCTGAAGTCTGAGATTACTTCATTCTGACTAGCACCCCTCCCCCACCTACCAAACTGATTTTAAGCAGGGACCTACATCTGACTGCACATCAATGATTCAGGCGTAATACAAAGTAAGTCCTATTATTTTCATACAGTGTCAGTCTATTTGGGGGTAAGCATTGGGACGTGGGGTCCCCTGAACTGTTCTGTCTGGGCCACTCCAGGGCATCACACCCTAACACTTATAGTCACTATTTTTTCACTACCTCCTAAGTGTGTCATTTTATCCATGTATTTTTTTTCACCCACTTTATATCTAATTTTAAAACACTTTCTACACTCCGTAACTACCTATGCTTCTCTTATACTTTATTACACCTCACGATTTCCACTAGTGTGATGCCTTGGGGGGGTTCATGGCTGGGCTGATTTGGGGGTGCCCTGCATCCCAGTGTGAACCCCAAAAGTGTTAGGGACTTGCTCGATAGAGGTGACCTCGACGCGGTGAGCAAGCCCGTATCATTGGCCAATTATATGCTAACAACCTCTTAGTATATTATATACTGTAATTTATAGTAATGATTGTATAGTGCATCTGCACCCATTTCTTCCCCTGTATTACCATAAAATCTCAGCAGATAGCACCTTTCATTACAACCATTAGGGTGTGCAGTCTAGACCCATTTCCTCTGTATAGTCTATACTATGTGTATAAATACACACCTGAAGTCTGAGATTACTTCATTCTGACTAGCACCCCTCCCCCACCTACCAAACTGATTTTAAGCAGGGACCTACATCTGACTGCACATCAATGAATCAGGCATAATACAAAGTAAGTCCTATTATTTTCATACAGTGTCAGTCTATTTGGGGGTAAGCATTGGGACGTGGGGTCCCCTGAACTGTTCTGTCTGGGCCACTCCAGGGCATCACACCCTAACACTTATAGTCACTATTTTTTCACTACCTCCTAAGTGTGTCATTTTATCCATGTATTTTTTTTTCACCCACTTTATATCTAATTTTAAAACACTTTCTACACTCCGTAACTACCTATGCTTCTCTTATACTTTATTACACCTCACGATTTCCACTAGTGTGATGCCTTGGGGGGGTTCATGGCTGGGCTGATTTGGGGGTGCCCTGCGTCCCAGTGTAAACCCCAAAAGTGTTAGGGACTTGCTCGATAGAGGTGACCTCGACGCGGTGAGCAAGCCCGTATCATTGGCCAATTATATGCTAACAACCTCTTAGTATATTATATACTGTAATTTATAGTAATGATTGTATAGTGCATCTGCACCCATTTCTTCCCCTGTATTACAAATGTAATCCAAACTGGATAGCAAAGGAACAGAGTGTTTACAGGAACTGAAGTACAAGGGTTACCTTTAGGGAGCTCAGCTTCAAAGCTCACCCAGAGCTGTGTGTGACACAAGGAACTGGCAGAATTTCCAACTCAGTCTCCTGACTTATACTTCCTGGTCCTTGGTGATTGGTGAGCAGTGTCAGGTGATTCAAAGAGTCTCAGGCTGGCACAGGATTGGACAGCTCTGGGTCAGGTGAACAGTCACTGTCCTGTGAGTAATCTAGACTAGGCTGCGATGTGGAGTGAGGCCTAACAGGCTGAGAGAACACTGAAGCCTGAACTTCTGCAAACAAACAGAGGATGCTGGCTTTTAGGCCTAAACTTCAGATTGCTGAATTCAGACTCACACAGAAGATTAATCACCACAGGTGGAGCTCGTTAACTATTGCCTTCCAGGCAGAGAACTCAGGACTCAGGAAACTCATGGTATTGGCAAGCTGTTTATCCCAGTGAGCAGAAAGATGCAGGATCCAGGACAGAGATGGCAGAAGTAAGTCTCCAAATATGAAAACTACAGTCAGGATCATGACATAGACGCTCTGACGACTCCATGGGTCTATCAGATGGTGTACGTGTTTCCTCCACTTTCTCTGATCCCAAGAATTCTCAAAAGATTAAAAAGGGAAAAGGTTCAAGCAATACTCATTGCTCTGGACTGGTCAAGAAGGGCCTGGTACACGGACCTTCTAGAGATGCTAATTTAATATCCGTGGCCTCTGCCTCTTCGCGAGGATCTTCTGCAACAGCGCCCATTTGTCTATCAAAACTTACCACGGCTATGTTTAACGGCATGGAAGTTGAGAGTCTGATTCTAGCCCGTAGATGGATCCCTGACAAGGTCATTCTGACTATGATCCAAGCCAGAAAGGGGGTAACGTCGAAACATTACCACCATATTTGGAAGAAATACATCTCTTGGTGTGAGAGCAGAAAATATTCTGCGGTGGAATTTCATCTGGGATGTTTACTGCTTTTACTTCAGTCAGGTGTGGATGTGGGCCTACATCTGGGTTCCATAAAAGTCCAGATTTCAGCCGTGTCCATTTTCTTTCAGAAACAATTGGCTTCTCTCTCTGAGGTCCAGGCGTTCTTGAAAGGTGTTCTGTACATCCAACCTCCCTTGGTGCTGCATTTCCTCCAATCAGACTGTTTTGAACCGTTACAGGAGGCAGATGTTAAATATCTTACGTGGAAAACCGTCACACTGTTGGCCTTGGCTTCAGCAAGACATGTGTCGGAGCTGGGGGGCGTTGTCTCAGAACTCGTCAGCAATTTCTTCCTAAAGTGGTGTCTGCGTTTCACATCAACCAACCTAATGTGGTTCCGGTGGTTACCGACACGTCTGCTTCTTCAAAGTCTTTAGATGTTGTGAGGGCTTTGAGGGTGTATGTAAAGCGAACAGCTTGTCACAGAAAATCAGACTCGTTTGTTCTTTATGATCCCAATAAAATTGGGTGTTCTGCTTCAAAGCAGTCCATTGCGTGCTGGATCAGGCTCATGATCCAGCATGCGTATTCCATGGCAGGATTGCCGGTTCCAAAATCTGTACAGGCCCACTCTACTAGGCCGGTGGGTTCTTGCCGAGCAGCTACTTGGTCAGGTTTGAACACGTTTGCTAAGTTTTACAAGTTCGATACTTTGGCCTCTGAGGACCTTTAGTTTGGTCAATCAGTTCTGCAGGAAACTCAGCACTCTCCCATCCAGTTTGGGAGCTTTGGTACTTCCCCATGGTACTAAATGGATTCCCAGTATCCTTTAGGACGTAAGATAAAATAGGATTTTAATTACCTACCAGTAAATCCTTTTCTCGTAGTCCGTAGAGGATACTGGGCGCCCACCTGGTGCTTCGTACTTCCTGCACGGTTAAGTATTGTTGTTTGGTTCAGCTGTTGCTGTTCCTGGTTTCAAGTTTGGTTAGCATGGCTTTCCTCTTGTTTTATGTGTGCTGGTTCGGAGTCTCACCACTATCCTTTTATATCCTTCTCTCAAAGTATGTCCGTCTCCTCGGGCACAGTTTCCTATACTGAGTCTGGTAGGAAGGGCATAGAGGGAGGAGCCAGCATACACTATCAAATTCTTAAAGTGCCCATGGCTCCTAGTGGACCCGTCTATACCCCATGGTACTAAATGGATTCCCAGCAACCTCTACGGACTACGAGAAAAGGATTTACCGGTAGGTAATTAAAATCCTATATTTAGCACATCTCATACACCAGGGAAGGGCTTTGTAGTGGCAGGTGACCACCAATAGATACAGACACAGATGAACCCCATTGTACTCCACTGTACTTACTCTGTCATGTGAGCAGATACCGCACATCAAAGATAATTAAATTGCCCCAAATGAGTCACATCAAGGATAATTAAATTGCCCCAAATGAGTCACATCATTGGCCCACTTTTACCTCTTTCACCCCATCGATTTGACCAGGGTTATTGCCGAATTAACCTGGGTAGCAGCTCAGTGTGAAAAGGTCCCTAGAAAAATAACAGGTCAAGTGATCCAGGAATCCAACCCAGGTAGCAATCTGGGCTGGACACCGGATGACCCATGTGACAGGATAGTGTGAACGGATAACCCGGGTCATCCAACCCAGGTCCCATTAATATTGTATGAGGCCCAGACTCACCGGTGCTTGGAGATGATGGCATCTCCAAATGCCAACAGAGGAGAAGCCCTGGCAATACCCCGGGTCCATCCTGTGGTGTGAATGCGTTTCAAGTCGCTGCGACATGGCTCAGTGACCCAGGCTGGATCCAGGATTTTGGTATGAGAGGGGTATAACATTCTCATCCACCAGAACCCAAGCTCATTAGCACAAAAGGTTCCTCAGTCAAGTTGTCAAATCCTCCAATTTCCTGTTATTCTTAAATATAAATGTCTTGGACACAAGATCTGGAGGCAGTTACTGTAAGTTCCAATAAGTTTATCTGTGTTTAAGCTAATAAGGATCTATTAAAGGCCAAGAGCACTGTAGCCAAATCACGTGTGTTTATGTAGCATTCTCTAGATCTGTTTTGACAGATGTATTAAGTGACTTTATATTGGTGTATATCAGTGCAGCTATAAAAGATTAGAAAATAAAGTTTAATAGAGTATTTTCTCCTATATCCTCAGGACACAGTTTTACTGTTATCTGTTACAATTCAATGCAATGACTGTTTGAGAAAACATTGGGAGAGCAGGAGCAAACAAAGTTAGCGTTCCATTCTCTAAGTAAAATGCTCCACCTCAAGAGTATGGGAAGAGGTAGCAATAATTTTATAAAATTCAGGTTAAGGTAGCGACCATGTTTGAATCTTTTGCCGCAGGTGCATCTGCGACTTTAGTTAAATACTTGTTTAAGTCGTTACCTGGTGTCCAGCCATGCATCTAAATGTGCAAAGACTGGCATGCCCATTTTTGTGCATCTTTAGTAGAGATGTGCGCCACCCCCGTTTTGGTTTTGGATCTGTATTAACTTAATTTCTCTAGCATCCATAAGGGATATTGTGGACAGATTAGAACGATGGTGAGTAGACGGGTCCAAAGGTGTGCTGGCTCCTCCCCTCTATGCCTCCTCCTACAGGTCAGTTTAGAAAAAAGTGCCCTCAGGAGAGATTGCACACGCATTCTTTTAAACTTTTATTTCTTTCGGTATGCTGTTTGGGCATCAGCATACCTGCGCCGTGGGAGTTAGTGGGGGGGGGGGGGGGGGGGGGGCGGTCACCGGCCTTTTGAAGTGCAGAGCTGCTTCCCCGCTGCTGGAACACCATCCTGAGGGGCTGTTTGTTCAGCGGGGCATGGCGCCTTGGCTGTCGCAGCCGCAGCATGCTGCACACTCCTAACGCTGCAGGAAAGTGATCACCGGTGGTGAGCACACAGGTTCACTGTGCGGCAGAAGCGCGGGTGAGGCGTATGGGTCCCTCCTGGGGGGGACCCGCTGTAGCCCCTGCGTGAGACTGGCTAAATATTCTTGTACCAAGCATTTATGTGAGGCTACAAACACATAGGGAGACATGGCCAGTATAAATATTACACAGTAGCTCCGGCGCCATTATGAGGTAAGGAGCTACATCAGAGCAGGCACAGCAGCATTTTGGTGCCTTCTTCTGCATAAGCAGCAGCAGCCTCATACAGCTCCTCCACAACGGACACATGCTGGATCACTGGTACCGGGTGTAGAGGGGGAGAGCCGCTATATTGTGCACAAATATCATTCTTCTGAGGGAATTTTCATAAGACAGTCTCAGTGTTAGTTATGTATATGTAAAACGCTGACAGCCTCACTGGGGCTGTACAGCGTTAGGTGTGCTGGTGTCCTCTCTCCTGTGTCTCCTCTCACATGCAATAGGGCAGTCTTGTATTGTTTTCAGGCTGTGTTGTATGTGTATTGTACCTGGTTTTCTTCTTCACAATGGTAAAACAAAAGTTATGCAGTGTATGTAATGCTAGATTCTCCCCTATCTCATCTGGCTCAATATCATGTGAGCAGTGTAGACAGTCATCACAAAATGCTGATAACGATGTGGGGGAGAGTCAAGAGCCCTCCTGGCTGGGGGCTATCAAAACTATGATGTCTGATATGTCATCTCAACTCACTGCAAATGCCAATAAAACTCAGGAACTGTAACAAGCAGTGGCAAATCTAGCTGCTAAACATCCCCACTGTCTTCTACAGGTGCAAAAAAATGTGCTTTACCTGCACTACTGTCAGATACTGATGATGATATACAGGATGATGGGGATGATGTGGATCTAATAAGTTGGGACGCCACACCTACACAGGGTATTAAGCCCCTCATATTGGCTATTCTGGATGTGTTAAAGCTCCCCCTGGAGGATGCTAATAATCAGCAGTCATATTTCCTCCCACAAGACAAAATGATCACATTTCCTGACTCCAAGGAATTGGATGATTTATTTAAAATAGCCTGGAAAAATCCAGATAAAAAGTTTCAGTTGTCCAAGCGGTTTTTGCATACCTTCCCCTTTGCCCCTGAAGGCAGGAAATTCTGGGAAGAATCTCCAACAGTAGATGTCAAAGTCTCTCGCCTTTCTTAAAAGGCGGTACTTCCTGCTCCGGGCTCCTTTACGGTTAAGGACCCGGCAGATAGGAAAATTGAGACCACTCTGAAATCTATCTACACTGCTGCAGGTGTAGCTCAAAGACCGGTCAGGTTGCTGGATGACACATGCAATTAATTCCTAGGCTACTCAAATTCAGAAAGGTCTCTCGGGTGATATGACCTTAGTTACTACTGTAACTTACCTAAAACACATTCAGGCACACGGCAAGTGTCCTCTGTGACTCCCTTAAAGAGATTTGCAATATTAATGCTAGGACCATGGCTATGGCTGTGTCTGCGCGCAGAGCCATATGGTTGCGTCAGTGGATTGCTCATGCTGACTCCAAACGTAATGTGGAATCTCTTCCCTTCACAGGTGAATGGCTTTTTGGAGGTGAATTGAATGCATGGATTTCCAAAGCTACTGCTGGGAAATCCACGTTTCTCCCTTCAGGGGCTCTGCCTGCTAGATGTACCTACCCGGGACCGTCTACTCAGTCCTTTCGGTCCTCCAGATTTCGATCTAGGGCCAGGGGGGCCTCCAACTCAGCTAGAGGCTCCAGAGGAAAACCTAAGAAACCAGCCGTTGGCGGATCTCAGGACCAGAGCCCCAGTTCTGCTTCCACAAAGACTTCAGCATGACGGTGCCCACCCACCACGAGGGGATCTCATGGTGGGAGCTCGGTTATGTCACTACAGCCACATCTGGGACGGTTCCTGTCAAGATGCTTGGGTAAGGGACCTTATCTCTCAGGGTTGCAAGCTGGAGTTTGACGGTGCTCTTCCCCAACAATTTTTCAAATCAGGCTTACCAGCTTTGGAAAATATGCATGGTACGCTACTACTGGCCATAAACAAGTTGGTCCAGTCCCAGGTCATTGTTCCAGTACCACTAAAACAACGAGGACAGGGTTACTACTCCAGTCTGTTCGTAGTACCAAAACCAGACGGGTCGGTGAGACCCATTCTAAATCTGAAGTCCTTGAATCCTTACCTGAAGGTTTTCAAATTCAAAATGGAATCTTTGAAAGCAGTAATCGCAGGCCTGGACCA
This sequence comes from Pseudophryne corroboree, assembly GCF_028390025.1. NCBI lineage: Eukaryota > Metazoa > Chordata > Amphibia > Anura > Myobatrachidae > Pseudophryne > Pseudophryne corroboree. The sequence goes on from NC_086446.1 coordinate 735,513,017, forward strand.
ACAGGAATTCCTAGTGTCCCTGCATATCAAGGACGCTTACCTCCATATCCCAATTTGGCCTCCTCATCAGGCCTATCTGTGGTTCGCCCTACTGAATGATCACTACCAGTTTCAGGCATTACCCTTCGGCCTGTCTACAGCACCGAGGGAGTTCACGAAGGTGATGGCGGAAATGATGTTTCAGCTCAGGGTCCAGGGGGTCACTGTAATTCCATACCTGGACGATCTCCTGATAAAAGCGAGTTCCAGGGAGCTTCTGTTGCTCCATATAGATCGCACTATCCAACTTCTGTCTCACCACGGGTGGATCCTCAATCTGCAGAAGTCCCACCTGGAATTGTCTCAGCGGCTTCTGTTTCTGGGGATGCTCCTGGATACGGTAGCACAGAAAGTGTTCCTCCCAGAGGAAAAACTGAGAACACTTCAAGAAATGGTTCACATGGTGCTCCGACCTGCTCGAGGATACATTCATCGTTGCACAAAATTGTTCGGAAAGATGGTGGCCTTGCATGAGGCGATACAGTTCAGAAGGTTTCATGCCAGACCGTTCCGATTGGATATCCTGAACAAGTGGTCCGGTTCCCAACTTCAGATGCACCGGATGATTCGGCTGTCACCCCAGACCAGGATTTCACTCCTGTGGTGGCTACTGTCTTCCAACCTTCTTCGACGCTTTGGGATTCAGGATTGGATCCTCCTCACGACGGATGCGAGTCTGAGAGAATGGGGAGCTGTCACCCAGGAGGCGCAGTTCCAGGGCAGGTGGTCTGCCCAAGAGACCCTCCTTCTAATCAACATTCTGAAACTTCTGGCTTTCTACAATGCTCTGATTCAGGCATCCCCTCTACTCAGGAATCGGGCGATCCAGGTCCAGTCGGACAATGCCACGGCTGTGGCGTACATCAATCGACAAGGAGGGACAAAAAGTAGAGCCTACATATGAGAAGTGTCAAGAATACTCTTCTGGGCAGAAAGAAATGCAAGAGCACTGTCCGCAATCTTCATTCCACGGGTGGACAACTGGGAAGTGGGTATGCAAGCTCCCGATACCCATGACATCCAATAAAAAAATGGTTGCTGGGATTTCTGAGCTGAAAACCCCCTGCAGCAAATAATAAAAAACAGAATTATACTCACCTGTCTGGAGGTCTCCGGTGATCTCTGCGGCTCCTGGCAGTCTCCCTCCATCTACCCACTGGGGAGGGGAATTCTGGAAGTTCCAAGGCTGCAGGGAGGCTCCGGGGGTGCTGGTAAGCGCAAGGAATGCTGGGAGATAAGATCAGCTCTGGGGGGGCTATACTACTGGGAGGGTCACACACACCAAGGGTCACTCACACACACACACACACACACACACACACACACACACACACACACACACACACACACACACACTCTCATATATACTTACACACACTCACAGTCACTCCACACACCTCACATACTCACTCTGCTGCAGAAGACCCAGCTTCCAACGTTGGAGAAGACACTGCTTCAGAAGGTGAGTAATTATAATTACAGACAAATTAAGCCAATTTCCTCTGGAAGGGTGCCGCCAGGGTGTCAGAGCAAGTCCAAGTCATTTTTACTAAAATTATCTGGAGGTGCCAGAAAAAAAAAGCAGTGATTTCTAAATAAATCAGTGTGTCTCATTTTCTGTTGCCTAATTGAATAGCAAAACCCTGCGGCTTGCATGAATAACCCGTTTTTTTAAAATACATTTCCCGCCTGCAATTGAATCTGCCCCTTAGATGTACTGTGTTTGGCTATTTTGTATCTGACTCTGAAAACAATAAAAATATATTGCAAAAAAACCAAAAACTATATGTTTCAGCATTTACATGAAGTTGTTAATTCAGGTATTACTAGGGATACGCTAGTTATAAACATTATTACCAGTTATTTATATAACGCACACATATTCCGCAGCGCTGTACAGATAATATTTGCCCATTCATATCAGTCCATTCCACAGTGGAGCTTACAATCTGTATTCCCTATCACATGTACTCACACTAGGGTCAATTTTTTGTTACGAGCCAATTAACCTACCAGTATATTTTTGGATTGTGGGAGGAAACCGGAGTACACGGAACAAACCCACGCAAGTACAGGGAGAATATACAAACTCCACACACTTAGAGATATGGTGGGAATCGAGCCCATGACCTCAGTGCTGTGAGGCAGTAATGCTAACCATTACACCATCCGTACTGCCTATGTTGAGAATGGCTGTATTTATCAATGTTCCTTTATACAGAGAGTACCACCCATTGCTGCTAATTTGTCTATGCAAGTAGATGAGACATTCTGTCTGGAACGAAAGAAAAAATATTGTTTATTTAAATTTCTGCTCAGTTAGACTACCGTATTCTCCATTCACTATTTGGTTTTATGCTTATCTGCTGTAATATTTGCTACAGATATATGACAACATGAATGCAATGTCAAATATTAACTGTACTGGCTTAATAATCTTTTGGTGCCCTGTATGGTCTTCTGAAAGTGTACCAGAATATCCAACCAAACGCTACCGCACAGGTTACATAAACACACTGTGCTTATTCTGTGAAACCAATTGGCCTGATTCACCCCTGGACAAAGTCCCGATTCGGTCACAAATTTAACAATGGTTTTGGAACTGTGCAAGTTCTGGGTCACAGTGTGTAAGTGCTGCGATAACACTGTAAATGCATGCTGTGCATCATGGGAGATGATGTCATGCTGAAGTGACTTACTTCCTGTTTGTCTCCTGTTACTTCCACTTGGTGTCTGGCTCATGCTGAGTAAAGACCTGTATTACACTGATGCTGCAAGTGTCATCCTGAGTTTGTTGTTACACATCTACATGGTGTCAGAAGTGGGATGCCATGGCACAAGGTCTGAGGAGAATAGATCTGCTGATATTTGGTGAAAATGTGGCTGACAACTGGCTGAGGTTTAAAAGGGAATGGCACGTATATACCACATAGCTGGCCTTTCAGACAAATCAAAAAAAGTCCAGGCATACACGCTGCTGAACCTCGCAGGCCCCGATGCTGTGGACAAATCAGATGCTTTTGTATACGCTGATGGAGAAGACAGAGAGGATCCTGGCATCCTACTTGCAAAGTTTGAAGAGATCTGAATGCCAGTAAAGAATGTCATTAAAGAATGTCATTAAGGACAGGCATGTTTTTAACAGCACAATCCAAAAGGGTGATGACACCATACAGTCCTACATCTCCACACTAAGGGGGACATGTACTAAGCAGTGATAAAAGTGAAGTGAGCCAGTGGAGAAGTTGCCCATGGCAACCAATCAGCTGCTCTGTATATTTTTATAGTATGCAAATTATAAATGTTACGTCAGTGCTGATTGGTTGCAATGGGCAACTTCTCCACCGGCTCACTTTTCCACTTTTGTCACTGCTTAGTACATGTCCCCCTAAAGCTGCTGGCAAAGAAGTGCAATTTTGGTATCCTCACAGAGGAGCTCATCCGTGACAGAATCGTATGCGGCATACCCAGTGAAAAGGTACGTGCACAGCTGCTGCGGGAGAAGGGTCTCACATTAAAAAAACTGTCATAAATATCTGTATGTTAAATGAGCAGTCTGAAAAGGGCACAGGGGAACTAAGAAAGGACGCTGAGGTGTGTGTCATGATGGCCGTTCCGCGCCAATCCTCCACATGTGAGAATTGCGTGGCACAGCACCCTCCTTACAAACAACGCTGCCCTGCATATGATAAACGATGTAATGCATGTGGCAAATGGAATAATTTTGCAAGGTGCTGCCGCTCCAGAGATCAAACTTCCATAAAGCGACAGTCTGAGTCTCGCTATAGCCGCTCACCCCGGCGGATCAACCAGGTTGAAACATAGCCAGGGTGTGAATCAGTTTGCATGACAGTTTGTGATAGTGTAGAGTAGAACACTTGGATAAGAAGGGCGAAATATTTATCAAACTGAGAACAAAGCATACGAACAAGGTGGCCATAGCCAAAATAGACTCAGAAGCGAAGTGCAACGTCATATCCTACAAACAACTACGTGAAATAGATCCAAGTGCACAGATAAACCCACGAGACAAGGTCAACTTGATAGCTTATGGTGGCCAGATCATCACTACACTGGGTACCACAAAGCTGAAGATTACCCATGATGATTTGCTATTCCACATTGTGGACCAAAAGGTCAAACCATTGCTAGGCCTCCCTGACAGTATGAAGCTAGGCCTTCTCAAATTGAGGCCTGAGGTACACGCAATACAGATGACCATCCCAGAAATAAAAGACTTTCAGGAATTATTTGATTGCAGTTCACTTGCCAAGCTCCCTGTTGTGTACCATATGAGGCTGGATGACTCCATTGTACCTACTGTCTGTGCCCCCCGGAGGGTTCCTGTCGCAATGAAAGACAAAATCATTAAAGAGATCCACAGAATGACTCAATTGGGTGTCATTGCCCCCATAGAGGAAGCAACACAGTGGGTGTCCACCATGGTGGCCGCATCAAAAAAAGATGGGACTGTAAGTCTTTGCATTGATCCAGTACACTTGAACAAAGCACTGCGGCGTCCATATCATTCTCTCCGCACCATCGAGCAAGTGATTGCTGACATGCCAGGTGCCACAGTTTTCAGTACTCTGGATGCAAAGTGCGGATTCTGGCAAATCTTCGTCCCTGCTCACCACCTTCATGACCCCAATAGGCCAGTATGTCTTCCTTCGCATGCCCTATGGAATCACTACAGTCAGTGAGGTCTTCCAGCGCTGCCTGGAGCAACTGTTTGCAGGCTATCCCTGTGAAATCATCGTCGATGACATTGGTATGGGGCCGCACCAAGGAAGAACATGACCAGTGGCTGCACTAGGTACTTGAACAGGCCCGTGCTTTGAACCTCAAGCTCAACTTAGACAAATGCAAGTTTAGAGTCACCAAAGTGGCATACGTGGACCACGTGCTCACCAGTCAAGTCGTCAAACCCGACCCGAACAAAATCACTGCCATCCAGCAGATGCCACCTCCGGCTGACCAACAGGCACTGCAACGTTTCCTGGGAATGACCAACTACCTGTCTAAATTTGTTCCAAAATACAGTGAAAACACAGCACCTTGTGGCAGGTACTCTACCAGGACAGAATGGTGCTGGCTGGACACACACAGCTGCTGTTGATTGATTAAAGACCATGCTGACGAATCCACCGGTCCTGCAATACTTCAACATGCGTGATCCAGTAGTCCTCTCTGCCGATGCTTCGCAGAGGGGTCTAGGAGCCGTGTGCCTCCAACACCGCAGACCAGTGGCTTTTGCTTCCAGGGCCCTCACTGACACTGAAATAGGTATGCACGAATTGAGAAAGAACTGTTGGCGCTGGTGTTCGCCTGCAACCACTTCCATGACTTCATCTATGGCCGTCCTGTCACGGTAGAAACTGACCATCAGCCTCTCATCACCATACTGAAGAAGCCCATCCACTCTGCTTCTTCCCATATCCAGGGTATGATGCTCAAGCTGCAGCGGTACAACCTGGATGTCATATATAAGCAAGGCAAAGAAATGTACATTGCTGATGCTCTGTCTCGAGCCTATCTTCCAACTACTGACATGAACGCTGCTGAGGATGACTATGAGGTCATGGCTGTGGGGGTGCTTCCTACCAAGCGGCTGGAAGAGCTGCGTGCTGCTACACTTGCGGATGATCTTTGCCAGCGTCTCTCTGCTGTGATTATTAACGGCTGGCCAGCCTCTTCCAAGGAACTGCCGCACTGCCTTCGCCCCTTCTACTGTATGAGAGATGAGCAAACCGTGTCTGATGTTGTCATCCTGCGGGGTCATCTCGTCGTGATTCCGGCTACTTTTCAGACGTTCTACACCCAGCATAGAGCCCGTGAAACCGCATTCTGGCCCTCCATGTACGGTAACATTGCCCGTGCTGTCTCGTTTTGTGCACCCTGCAATGCCTTGCGTCCACACCTGCCACGGGAGCCTATGCTGCTCCATGACATTCCTGATCTTCCGAGGTCCATTCTTGCATCTGATTTATTCGAATTGAGGAGGAAGGAGTACCTGGTACTAGTTGACTCCTATTCAGGATGGTTCGAGATAAACTACTTGCCCAGCACCACAAGTCAAATGGTCATTGCAAAGCTGAAAAGACACTTTACCGCACATGGCACCCCACAGCAGCTGATCACTGATAATGCCATGCAATTCAAGAAGTAGAGAGTTCAAGGACTTTGCGAATACATGGGACTTCCAGCACATCACTAGTAGTCCACACTACCCACAGTCAAATGGATTGGCAGAGCGTGCAGTCCGCTCTGCAAAGCACCTAATGGAGAAGTGTGCACGGACATATACTTGGCACCGTTAAACTTGAGAAACACGCCCCAAGATGGACTTCCATCCCCTGCACAGTGCCTATTAGCACGACGCACCCGCACTGACATCCCAATGGCAAAGCAGCTCCTGCAACCCAGAGTAGAGCCACAGCTACAGGAGAACATCAGCAAGCACAGAATGGCTGCCAAAGCTTCTTATGACAGATCAACATACCACCTGCCACCACTGTCTCCAGGCCAGCCTGTCCACATGCAAACTGAGCAAGCATTTGACAGAATGGCGGTGATTCAGCATCCTGCAGGTCGTCCAGATAGCTACGTGGTACAGTCTGATAATGCCCTCTATGAATGCAACCGCCACCATCTGTTAAGTGTACCTGAAGGAAGCTCTACACAGCCTGACTCATCAGTTTCTACCACAGCTGAACCAATGTCAGTGATGATTCGCATTGCATGGACAGTCCTTCCTCAGAGACCACTTCTGAAGTAATAGAGCCCTCTGGTGCCACAGTGGACATGCCCATGGGTTCCCAGTGCACCATTACCAGATCGGGCCGTGTGTCCAAACCCAACCCAAAGTTCCAAGACTTTATTGTATAATGTCTTTTCTTTTGTTCATGTCTAACATTGTCACATTGTTGCATTCATTTCATATATTTTCTGCATCCTTCCAGTTTGAAAGGGGGGATGTAAATGCATGCTGTGCATCATGGGAGATGATGTCATGCCAAGGTGACTCACTTCCTGTTTGTCTCCTGTTACTTCCACTTGGTGTCTGGCTCATGCTGAGTAAAGACTTGTATTACACTGATGCTGCAAGTGTCATCCTGAGTTTGTTGTTACACATCTACAAACACTACAACTTGGGTCACAATTCGCTATACACCGCAGCTTGATTGACAAAAACTGTGCACCCAAATGATGCTTCATTGCTGCTCGCGTGGTCCAAAGGGGTAGCAGTTGATTAACCGACAGACACAATACCGACGGTCATAGTCCCAACAGCCATTGACCATTAACTCAAATAATATTACACTGGTCCTGTATGCTATAAAAATTCAGGGGTGCAGGTGCTAAAAATTAAAAGCACACTGCTGTATGCTGTAAAATTACTGGGGTGTTGTTGTTCAAATAACATTACACTAGACCTGTATGGTTTAAAAATCAATGTACACTGGCCCTGTCTTGTATGCTGTAATAATTCTAGGGTGCAGTGAAAATCAATGTACACTGGCCCTGTCTTGTATGCTGTAAAATTACAGGGGTGTTGTAAAAATACAGGGGTGCTGGCACAGTCTGCAGTTGCGATGTCTAGGCCTAACCTTCACAACACTGTATGCTTTTGCACACTCCCTGCAAGTGCTGGGAGGAGCACCGCCAGTCCAACTGCTGATATTGAGATTGAGGATGTCACTGTAGAAGTACACCAGGATGAGGAGGATATGGGTGTAGCTGGCGCTGCGGAGGAAGTTGACGATGAGGATTCTGATGGTGATGTGGTTTGTTTGAATAAGGCACCAGTGGAGACAGTTGTTGACCATGGGATGATAAAGCCCATTGTCATACCTGGGCAAAATACCAAAAAAGCCACCTCTTTGGTGTGGAATTATTTCTCCACAAATCTGGACAACAGGTGTCAATCCATCTGTTGCCTTTGTCAATCCATAATCCACTGTAGAGCCTGTTTGTGCAAGGAGAGATTAATTGCTTCTTTTTTGGTGGGGGCCCAAACACACCAATCATTTCAGCCACAGTCGTGTGGCAGACCCGGTCACTGAAATGATTGGTTTAATAAGGTGTGCATGTCTTGTTTATACAGCATAAGAGTTGGTGGGAGGGCCTAAAGACAATTCCATCTTGTAACTCTTTTCTTTGCCACATCATTCCAGGGGTGCTGCCTATATTGGGTGCTTCCCCTCTGCCATATCAGTCCAGGGGTGCTACCCCACTGCCATTTAAGTCCAGGGGTGCTGTTGCCTGTCTGCTGTGCTGTTTAATTCTTCAGGGGTGCTGCATATGCTGTATAAGTCATGGGGTGCTGCTGTACTTGATCCTAGGTTTAAATGAAAGCCTAGAGCAGATATGAAACAAGCTTCAACATCACAAACAGATTTGTGAAAACTAGCCGCAAAGGTGGAAATGGAAATTGATGAAGTGTTTTTAAATAAAGTAGGGGGAGAGACCACATTTGTGGCCAAAGTCAGTGTGACTCAGAAGAGACTGAATCATAATCAAGTGCAAGTGCTGGAGAGGTAAACGTAATGTTTTCTGATGGAGAATTAGAGAGAGGTTCTTCTCAATTATTTCATGTTAGGGACTCACTCAAATGAATGGCTCCAACTAGTCAACCTTAGTTTTGATTTATTATTGATGTTCCACATTTTGGGATTATTTATTTTGAAGATGTGCATTTGTTGTACAGGGATCTTCTTCTCCTAAGGGCTGCATAGGGTTATCGCAAGACCTCGCGGTGGTAGAAGAACAGAGTTTCAGTGATCTTGCATTGCATCAGCTTTCCATTGCACTGCAGCACTAGATGGGCCAGGAGCTGCTGTGAGGCACAAACAGTTACTGAATAAGGCCCAGCATAGAGTCTCATGGTGGCTTACAGGCAGGATCATGTCTGGCTTGCCAGGCTGAGGCATGCTGTGGGCACGGAGTTTAGCATTGCTTCCTCCCACAGTCCTGCTTATAGTATGAAATGAGTTTGGACTGTTGGGTGGAAAGCTCTACTAGGGCAGGGGCTCAATAACAAAAAAAATCACTGCACAGTCCTGCTTGGTACTTTACCAAACCCACCTGAACTCAACTTGCCCCATCCGGGGCTATTGTGGGGGCTCAGGAGGGGCTTCTAAAACATCTAAGGAGTTGCTTTATTTAAAAATAAAATAGTAATAAAATAAACAAGACACACAGGTATGCTCACATGCATGTAACTGGGACACACAGGTATGCTCACATGTGTGTAACTGGGAGCTGTGAAAATCAAAAATAAGGCATCTGCTATAAATATGTAAATAAATATGCAGTAAAATTTTAAAAAACAGAAACCCACGAGATTTCACAAAATAAGTCTCCAGACTCCGTGGAGGGGAAAATATCCAATCTTGATCCTGTGGTATACACCAGTTTATTTGCATGACAGCATTAAATCCAAGATTATCTTAATCCCTGATAATGGAGAAGGGGGTACAATTTTGGAGGTTTTGGCCCCTAGTTTTTCAGTTTGTCTAGTAATGTGGTAATTAATAATTAAATATTTGCTTGGTTGAAGTCCTTTCTGTTCCACACCAATATAGGAGTGGAGATGAAAGCCTGTGTGTTGTTCCTGATTGCATGTGCCTCTCTAGTTTTTAATCACCTTCTTGACACTGTCCTCTTCCTCTTGCCTCTTCTCAAAATGTGAAAAGTCATCAAATTTGGAGGTGGTATGTTTGTAGCTAGCTATGATTCGGAGAACTTGGCAAGCTTTTTTCAGGGGGACCACCTTGTGATGTTAGTGTATTAGAATGCTTAATATTTGTAGACACTCCCTTACTAATAGGTGTAAGACTCAATCTTCAGTGATGGTCCCTAGGACCAGGGGGATGCTGGGAAGTGGGTGGTCCAGTGTGCAGTGTGTCTGGAGTTGGTGATGGAATTAACAGCACAGCAGTGAACTCACATGTCTCTGTGTCCTGATGACTGGATTTACAAACATATGAACAAAACATGGTGTCGGAAGAAGTTTAACTTGGACTGCTAGTGTTCTCAGAGTTTGAAAGAATCTTGCAGCAGTCTGTAAGGCTGTGATACTCGGTGTCTGCAAAGCCTGCTGTGTGCTCCTTTCTTCAAACAGTGAGTAACCATGGATAAACTGTCTCCTCCAACCGGCATGCTGATGTCTGGTAACTTGTCTGAAAACTGGAAAATATTTAAGCAAAGGTTGCTGCATGTGGAGCTGATACAGAGGCTGACAAAATGAAGGCATCCATTTTCCTCCATGTGATAGGAGAGGATGTGCTGGACATTTATAATAGTTTTCAGTTTGCTGAGGGGCAGAATATGATGCTATCTTCTATAATGCAAAAGTTTGAAGATTACTTTGTGCCAAGGAAAAATGTGACATATGAAAGATATACGTTTTTCACATGTGATCAGAAGTCTGTAGATGGATTTGATCAGTATGTTACAGAGCTGCAATCACTCAGTAAAACCTGTGAGTTTGGTGATTTAAAGGATTCACTGATTAGAGATCGTATTGTCTGTGGAATACCTGATAATGGACTCAGAGAGAGACTGATGAGAGAGCAAGACCTAACACTAGACAAGGCAGTGACTATGTGTAGATCCGCAGAAATAACTAGATTTCAAGCCAAAATGTTACACAAGGAAGCTGATGCTGATGTACATGTAGTGCAGACAACAGAGCCAAGCAAACCTCCATTCTCAAGAATGAAGCCGTCTAAGCCACAGTCTAATAAGGAAATGTGTAGTAGATGTGGAAATGCTCACAGTCCTAAAATGTGCCCTGCTTATAGTAAAAACTGCATGAAATGTGGTAGACTTAATCACTTTGCCAAATGCTGTAAAATGAAAAGGGAAACAACCAATGTGCATGCTGTTAAACCAAGGATTTTTGTGTGGATTGCATTGAGCTTTGCAGTGCAGATAAAAAAGAATGGATTGTCCCTTTAACTGTGAACGAGATTGTCATTCCCTTTAAGCTTGATACTGGCACGCAGGTGAATTTTATATTGTTTCAAGACTATAAGACTTTTAGAGTAAAACCTAAAATTCATCCAGCCAAAGTGAAAGTTACAGGGTACACTGGGGAGGAAATTCCTGTGAAAGGTACATGCTTAGTGACACTGAAATATAAGGGACAACAGTTTAAAACATCTCTACTGATTGTGGATAAAAATGTGCAACCGATTCTAGGATTAAGTTCCTGTGAGAAACTAAGCTTGCTAAAGAAAGTTTTTATGGTGACATCACAAGTAGAAGATGACTGCATATAGATGTTTACAGAATACAGAGACTTGTTTGAAGGTCTAGGTTGTTTGCCTGTAAAGCATAAAATAAATATAGACACGCAAGTTCCTTCAGTGATACACCCCTGTAGAAAAGTGCCGTTTGCGCTGAGAGAAAAACTGAAACAAGAGTTAAATCGCATGGAAGCCATGGGTGTAATACAGAAAGTTGATGAGCCTACTGAATGGGTAAGCTCCTTAGTAATTGTTGAAAAGAAAAATGGACAACTCAGAATATGTCTAGAACCCAGAGATTTAAACATAGCTATTAAACGAGAACATTTCAAACTACCAACCAGAGATGAAATCATGTCGCAATTTGCGGGAGCAAAATGGTTCAGTAAATTGGACGCATCTTCAGGATTCTGGCAAATGAAGCTAGATGAGGCCAGCTCAAAGCTTTGTACATTTAATACACCAGAAGGTCGATACAGATTTCTTCGACTACCATATGGAATATTGTCTGCTCCAGAAGTACAGTATATCACAAAATGATACACATGATTTTTGAACATATTCCGGGTGTTGAAACAATAATGGATGACATTATTGTCTGGGGATCTACAAAGGAAGAACATGATTCTAGATTGAGACAAGAAAGGAAGAAAGAAAGCGCTATATTGTCAGTGCACATAAGGAAGATTAGATCCGGTTATCCCATCTACCTATATTTTAATAAAATTTAACTTTCAAATTCATGAAGGAGGCATTATGGAGAATATAATGCCACCTTCATGAATTTGATAAGGACTAAACAAATGAATGAATACTGATCCAATTATGGAATAATAGACTATATATACTTGGACATTAGAATAAAGCCCATGGACACACATTTTAATTTCAAATTCACCTTTATTTCATTGCACCTTGTATGTTTTGTTTATGTCAAAATTTTAACCTCTATGTTTCGCTTATACTCGTGGTCATGTGTAAGTAGTATACACTAGTTTTAAATGGATATCAATAAAAGTTAAATTTTATTAAAATATAGGTAGATGAGATAACCGGATCTAATCTTCCTTATGTGCACTGACAATATAGCGCTTTCTTTCTTCCTTTCCTGTATTTACGATAGCTGTAGTCGGTAGCACCCCCATTGTGGATGGTAATTACCACTAATTTAATAGGGGTCTATGATGGAACGGATGTTCCAAATACAAATGAGATAAAGATAGTGTGTGTGCAGATACAATCTTTTTGCTAGATTGAGACAAGTAATGGAACTTGTCAAGAAAGTGAATCTAAAGCTAAACAAGGACAAATGTGAATTTGGCGTGAATACACTTACCTTTATGGGCGACGTGGTCTCGGATCAAGGTGTAAAACCAGACCCAAGGAAAATATCAGCCATAGTGAACATGGAACGTCCTAACAACAAAGACGACGTCAGAAGATTCCTAGGAATGATTACTTACTTAGGAAAGTTTATTTCTCAACTCTCTGAACGAACAGCCTCTCTTAGATGGTTGTTGGACAAAGATAATGAGTGGATGTGGTCACATGAACAAGAAGAAAGTTGGCAAAACTTGAAACAGATCATTACTGAGCAACCAGTGCTAAAATTCTTTGATCCTGCGAAAAGAATAAGAATTTCTGCAGATGCTTCGCAATTTGGCCTAGGCTCAGTGATGTTACAAGAACATGAGGATACATGGCAACGAGTAATCTATGCATCAAGAGCACTGTTAAGTGCTGAAACAAGGTATGCTCAGATAGAAAAAGAACTTCTAGCGATCACATATGCATGTGAGCAATTTCATCAGTTTGTGTATGGTCAAACATTTACAGTGGAAACTGACTACAAGCCATTGGTAGCTATCATGACTAAATCATTACATGACTGTCCCATGAGAATTCACCGAATGCTTATCAGACTACAGAAATATGATGTACACTTGCTGTACTGTCCCGGCAAATACATGTACATTGCTGATACACTTTCTCGTGCTGTGGACAAAAGTGAAGGTTCCAAAAGTCTGATGGATGAAGAGATAGAAGCCTATGTTAATTTGATCGTAGATTCTCTACCAGTGTCTCTTGCAAGACAAGAACAGATTAGGAAAGAAACTGAGACAGATGACACAATGAAAGTGTTGAAAGATATCATTCTGAAAGGTTGGCCAGCAGAAAAACATGCGTGCCCGCTGTCTATCCATGATTATTGGATGTACCGCAGTGACCTTACAGTTGTCGATAGTATTACTTACAAAGGCAATAGGTTTGTCATACCTGCACGACTAAGAAAAACTATGCTGTGCAAGATACATGAAGGCCACTTAGGAGAAGAAAAATGTAAGCGGAGAGCGCGTGAAGTTATGTATTGGCCAAGAATGAACCAAGACATAGCACAGACTACAGCTACATGTGAATTATGTCTTACGTATAGATCTAAACAACAAGTCGAGCCACTGAGTCCTCACGCAGTGCCAGAGAGACCGTACCAGAAAGTTGGCGCAGATTTGTTTGATTGTAATGGGAAAACATACATTGTTGTGACTGATTATTACTCTAACTACCCTGAGGTGAAGACACTACATACAACTACTAGTAAAGCCGTAATCAATTGCATGAAGTCAATCTTTGCAAGGCATGGTGTTCCTATGGAAGTGTTCACTGACAATGGTCCTCAGTTTTCCAGTGCTGAATTTAGACAATTTGCTGATGAATGGGAATTTGACCATACTACGTCAAGTCCCGACTATCCACGCTGAAATGGGTTGGTGGAAAGTTCAGTAAAAACTGTAAAGAGTCTCATGAAAAAAGCTCAAGAAGGTAAAGAAGATTTATACAAAAGTCTTTTAATCTACCGCAGTACACCTTTACAGAATGGACTTTCTCCTGCACAAATGCTGATGGGAAGGAGGATTAGAGCAAATCTCCCGATTCATGATGAACTGCTTAATACACATAACTCAGCATTGGTCAGACTGAGTAAGGAACGTCAACAGGCTAAACAGAAACTGTTCCATGACAGGCGAGCAAAAAGCTTATCTGATCTAAAATCGGGTGACCAAGTCCGTCTCAGAGATCACGAGAAAGGTATTTGGGTGCAGAAAGGTATTGTGCAAGCCCAAGTAGCACCAAGATCTTATACTATACGTACAGAGCATGGAACGGAAGTAAGAAGAAATCGGGTGGATTTAAGATCTCAACCTAACCATAATAAAGACAACATGACTGAAGAATACCCTTCATCTGACATGTATGATGATCCTGATAATGGTGAACAAACCACGATTCTAGAAAGGTCGAACATGGTCGATGAAACGCAGACTGTGTATGAAAGACCCAAAAGGGAAATACACAGACCTGAGAGACTCATTGAAACGTGTTAGATGATGTTCTTAATATGACGTTGTTAATTGTTGCATTGAAGCGTACAGGGCTTATCTTTAAAGAAAAGAGGATGTGATGTTAGTGTATTAGAATGCTTAATATTTGTAGACACTCCCTTACTAATAGGTGTAAGCCTCAATCTTCATTGATGGTCCCTAGGACCAGGGGGATGCTGGGAAGTGGGTGGTCCAGTGTGCAGTGTGTCTGGAGTTGGTGATGGAATAAACAGCACAGCAGTGAACTCACATGTCTCTGTGTCCTGATGACTGGATTTACAAACATATGAACAAAACACACCTGCCACTGAAATGATGGGTTTATTAAACTGTGCATGTCCTGCTTAAACAACTTATGGGCGGGTGGGGAGCCCAAGCCAATTCCATCTTGCACCTCTTTTTTTTCTTCTTTGCATTATGTGCTCTTTAGGACCTAGTTTTTAAAACTGCCATCCTGTCTGCCACTGCAGTGCCACTCCTAGATGGGCCAGGTCTTTGTGCCGCCCACTTGTGTCACTTAGCTTAGTCATCCAGCAACCTTGGTACAACCTTTTGGCCTAAAAACAAAATTGTGAGGTGTGAGGTGTTCAGAATAGACTGGAAATGAGTGGAAATTAATGTTATTGAGGTTAATAATACCGTAGGATCATAATTTCCCCCAAATTCTGTGATATTAGCTGTTTTTATGTTTTTTTCAAAAATCATCCAGATTCAAAGCCAAAACCCAAAAGGGTGGTTTTGGCAAAATCAATCCAGAACCAAAACACGAGCGGGGATCCAGATCCAAAACCAAAACACAAAACCCGAAAAGTGTCCGCCGCACATCTCTACGCATCACAAAAGAACGGGGGGGGGAAATGCTTTATGACTGAGTCACAGTCTGAGGAACCCGACTGATAATGACCAAAATGCTCATTAATGCCTACTACTGTATATTTAATTTTGCCATCGAAACAGTGGTAGTCTCCCTATAATGCTTCTGCATATATCTTCCATCATATATTCACCCGAAAGTACAGTAATAGCTGTCGCTGAAGGAATCTCTAAGCAGTCAGCAGCAAGAAGCTTCTTTTTTTACCTCATTTTAGCAAAGAGAACAAGGGTTATTGAGAGTTCACGCGTTAAAATTCTGAATCCGAGATGAAGTAACATATTAAACAATTCTCATTGGCACGTATGTAGAAAGAGAAGTGTATCTGATTTGACAAAAGTTAAGTAAGTTGCGGTTAAACTTCCCAGTGCCTACCCACGGTTGTCTGACAAGATCTGGGGAATACCGTAGAAATACTGTGTGTGTAGGCATTAGGTTTGAAGATCCTGCTCTTAAATTGGCTGAGGGAAACAATTGAAAATAAAGAGCCTCGACTTAAATATTAAAGTCAGAGAAATTAAACATTTATACTCAAAGCCTCACACTTGCGTGCCGGGTGAAAGTAAAAACCTGACTGGAAAAAATGTCAGTGAATCTGAGCTAACAAACGAGACGATATGGTTAATAATTTGCTTAGTGGTTTAGTGGTAACTCTCATTTTAAACTATTAAACTCCATAAACGCCAGCGCCTGGGTTACGCAATGTAAAACGCCTGTGGGTTTACAAGGTCCTGTAATAAAGGGTTTCTATAGTGCCTGAATGGAATTGCAATGATGCGATGTGAGCCTGCATTAATTATTCATGCGCAGGCTTACTGGCTGCTCAGTTCCTGGCATCCTCTGTTACCAATACAACAAGTCACTGAGGACTTGTAAACACTGTAATGCCTTCCCAGGAAAGGATCCCCAGGTTCCTAAATACCTATATGGATATACACCCAAAAGCCGCCGAACAAGGGACAGATACAGGCAAAACCTTTCTTACTCAAGTTCATCTCGCTGTGCATTATTCTTTCAAGAGAAAGGCATGCTACGTCGGTAAGTAAACTCCGGTGTGTGAATTATTCAGCATTGCCTTATAACAATAGGTGACTCTCTGTCAGCTGTAGACTATAAGTCGTAGCAGGCACTGACAGCCGTAGAGATCTAGCAGGTCCTGCCATCCTGAGTCTTGTAGTCCAGCAACAGATAACTTTTTTTGCATTACATCATAATAGAAAACACTGTTTTATTGTATTTTATACTATGCCTCGATACTGTTTTTACTGTCCTGGTATAACCGGAGTTTTCACTAAAAGTGTCAAATCAACTAAAAGGAACTGCCATTAAGACAGCATGGTTTAAAAGGGGCATAAATTCAGCCAGTATGCTTTTAAAATCATAAAAAAGCTGTTTGCAGGAGTGTCATTTATTGGGCACTCTGTCTGTTCCTGTCCACTTTCCCCAGTGTTTTAAGATTATATAAACTGTTCATCTTCCAGGCCGCGAACAACTTCACTTGATAGGTAGCCCCTCTCTTGAAAAGGTGCCTGTTTGTTTGATAAATATTATCTCTAGGCATGTGCAGAACATGTTGACTGTGTGACAGATTGGCAACGGTTTCATTATTAGTATTCACAAACCACTATTTAGTTTAACCCCTTGTTTCCTGCACATACAGGGGCTCATGCAGACTTGAACCCAAGCTGGACTTACTCAGCTGGCCATCTGCATGGAGCATTGTGACCGACCGATGGTCGTAATGTGGGATCCCAGCTTGCAACGCCGGTCGCATTGCTGTGATCGCAGCTTACATGCAAGAGGCATCTCTTCTACTGACGTCTCCTGCATGCCCCTCCTTCCCTGAATCAGGCCCATAATTCCCACTGTAGTAGTAGCCCTTATATACATAATGTCCACAGTAGTAGTGCCCCTTATACACATTTCCCATAGTAGTAATGCCACTTATACACATAATACCCAAAGTAGTACTGCCCCTTGCACATATTGCCCACAGTAGTAATGCTACTTATACACATAACGCCCACAGTAGTAGTGCCCCTTATACACATAATGAGACTATGGGAGAGACGTCATAACATCTTTCCCTAACACACACTGTGGGAACCAGAAGGTAGAGCTCAGATGTGAATTCCTGCCTCCAGCTGCAGGGAAGGAACGGCCAGGGAGCCCGCTGGTAACAAAATCTCACTGGGTGTCCAGCAACTGGAGAATGCAGCAGCCAAATTCTTAATGGTAAGCCTTACCCGAGCATACTGCCATACTTGCAGTGCTGGTGTCCAATGAAGCGGGTAGGGAAGGGTTGAAGCAGTGGTTGGAGAGGCGATCACACTGTTGTGTTCAGCATTTTCAGAGTTTTGGCTGCATTTTCACTTTTAGTACATTCCACCCCAATGTGAGCAATTATGCATGTCCGTGCATTTGAATAGCCACCTCCTTCTCACCTCCCAATACATTTCTCATAGATTGCCATGCACATGTGTGTATATATGTGGTGTGTAACTTAGACAGATGTGCAGTAGAAAAAACCTTGCTCTTCAACATTAGTCTTTGGTAGTGCATGCACTCAGGCCTATGAATAGGTTAAAAATACCTAGGGTACACGTATAGTGGCCTTCATTGGATCGGTATAAGAATTGTTGCGTCAAGTTACTGATGAACGGAACATTACATGGGATCATCTATTCCCTAAGTTTGTGTTTGCTGTGTTATTTTTATGGGCATAAATACGATACGTGAGTATAAATACTCTGATACAAAGTGCAGCTTGTACATTTAGTAGTTTTGTGTACTTCTATTGTTACCTGTTTCATCAATAATAATTCCAAATGTTTGAGTCTCTGTTGCTAAATCTCTCCTTACCATGGCATGTGTTAAGATGTTTGATAGTAACTTTTTTTTAAATAGTGGTATACTGTATTGTCCTAATTTAGGAATAGGTAACTAAGGGCAATTTTTGAGCTTTATGTACTTCACAATGAAGGAGTTTTCAATAGAGTTACCAAGCCAAATATGTCTGCCATAGGGCAGGTGTGATGCTGAGAGCCAATGGGAAGCCACTTGTGAAGCCCATTGCATCACATTCCACCGACTCCACCACCCCATGGCAGCCCTGGCAAAAAGCCCTGAGCCTCTTCTAATTATCTATATCCATGCAAGCTACAGTACCATCCTCTGCCACTAGCCTTTGAGGCTAAGAGGCTTATAGTAGGGAGGAACATCGATTGTTAGCAGCCATCACTGGTCTATGGTTTTGCCAGCAATGGCAGGGGTCCGATTGTACAGAGACCTAAGTTGTGTCTACAGCCTTTACCTGTTACCTTCTCTGATTGGCCCGATGCTAAGCTGCTCCTCCCCATAATGATGCCCAGCAGAGCCCCTTTCCTGATTGTCCAAAAACAGGGATGCCCATCGATGGTTCAATACATTGTTGGTTTTCTGAGGATGGTTTGATGCCTTTGATGTAAAACACAGATGGCAGCATTAATGGAGACCATCCATAATGAACCCTTTGAAGGCCAACCCTAACTCATGGTAATGTTTTTCATTGTCTTCTAAGGACAGGAAGTCTGATGCACATGGGAAAATTGCCTCCCTGGAAATGATAATATTTGCATACAGTATATGCTAGAATGCTGAAAACTAGTAGCAGCTGTCTTGCTAAAGCAACTTATATTGTAATTGTTGCTGTTTAAAGGTCATTCAGTAGATGTAATTGATAAAACATTTGCATCCTGATATATTGCACATACAAGAAACAGACATAGTGGAGATATGAAAAAAAACATGAGAGTAAAATGATATATGCAATATATAGCCATAGGTGTTGGGCTGACATTGCAAAGTTTTACAAAACTCCGACTCAAGGTGAAAGGCATCCCCTGAGCATAATATATTTGTCACTTTGAGCATCTAATAGAAAATCAAAAGAAAAATAGATTGTAGGTGATAGGGTCATATTGCCGACGGGCTGCATCGCAGGTGCAGTTGAAGGTGAGGGAATTCTATAACTACGTTTTATATTATTGTAGATTAATTGCATGGTGTTTATCACAAGTCCTTATCTCCTGATCCCCATTATAGATAATTATCCATTTTATACCATACCATAGCTGCATTTATAAAAGAAGGCGATGCTCAAGAAACGGGATACGGTCGTTAGGTCGACACAATTTAGGTCGACATTCATTAGGTCGACCACTGAAGGTTGACATGGGCATTAGGTCGACATTATGGTGGCCAATCCCGGGAACGGCGGGATCCCGGGATTTAGGGCCAAAAATGGCCAGGATTCAATCCTGGGATTGGAAGCTTCAATCCTGGGGATTGAGGGATCAGCGTTGAGCGTCCACAGGACGCTCAGACGCTGCTCGGCTTCCTTCTTCTGGCTCCCCAGCGCAGCGTGAGAGGTCACGCTGCACCGTCAGCTGCTACAGGGAGCCGGCAGGAGAGATGAGAGGTTGTTCCCCACCCGCCCGCCCCCAGTATATGGTGATTTATATGTGCGGGGCGGGGTGGGGCGAGGGGGCGGCCACATAGCTAAAAGCCAATCCCGGGAATCCCGGGATTGGTAATTTTTCAATCCCGATACCCGGGATTGAAAAAATGGCCCGGGATTGTCTTCCCTAGTCGACATGTACTAGGTCAACAGGTCAAAAGGTCGACATGAGTTTTACACTTTTTTAAAAAAAAATTGGACTTTTTCGCCGGGACCGCGACCGCTGGCAAACCATACTACACCCGATTTAAACATGTTGAGAGTTACATCCAACTCATTGATAACTAGATCGATAGATAGACAGTATATATGGACTCTCCCCTTGCAAATCCTGTTTTCCCCTTCCTTTCTTTGTACAGTATGAAGGGAACTCAACAAGATCTGTATGACCACAATATTTGTTCTATGATCGACGTTTCATCGCTGTTATTCCAGTTGTTCATATCATATTGTACATTTGCCTTATAATAATGCTGGTGAGCTTTAGGAAAGTTCCTGTTAGTAGAATAACTTTATAAGTGAGTGGCGTCTGGCTTTAATAGGTATTAGCAAATGTAATCAACCATGAGTTCTGCTTTTCGAAAACATATCTAAACTGTTTTTTTTTTATTGCTGACTGACAGCTGAGTGCTGGGAGATCTTGTTTATTTTTTACATGCGTACTCCCCCCCCCCCTTGACTCGCACACACACACACGCACGCACGCACGCACGCACACGTCCCCTCTTCCATTTTTTGTACTGTAGCTGTTTAGAAATTAATTGAGCGACTTGCCTTTTGGATAGACTACAGAAGCTTCATATCGCAGCATGCCTGATTAAAGTTTAGTGT
The DNA here is from genome assembly GCF_028390025.1 of Pseudophryne corroboree. NCBI lineage: Eukaryota > Metazoa > Chordata > Amphibia > Anura > Myobatrachidae > Pseudophryne > Pseudophryne corroboree. The sequence goes on from NC_086446.1 coordinate 735,533,891, forward strand.
TTATACTGTACATCATATATGTGGCTTGTAATATCATTTAGAATTGCTTTGTGTGCCGCATTCCCTGTCCATCAGCTTACATGATGAAAACCAGTTAACCAAACTCTGTTGTTTTCATTTCCAGCTCACTCCAGCGTCACTATTTGCTGCATGCATAATAGACGCGGGACACAATGGCGCTCAACTTGTATAACCACAGGGCCTTCTGACGTTACAAGATAAGCGTCTCTTTGTTTTTGCACTTGCAGCCATGGAAACAGACCTAGGGGGAACTGAATCAGTGACATCCACCAGAAGACATAACTTTATTCCAGCACAGCGTATACCACAGTGCTTGAGATTGAGATAATCAATATCTGCATAAAAAATTGTAAAATAACTTTTCCCCTTATTACTGAAAAAGTCTCCTTTAAGGATTTTCAGTTTTTTTATCCCTCTAATTCGGTATTGTCCTGAAGAAGCTCATCTTCAGAGCTTTTGGCCTGATTTAGTGTTGTGCGCAATTCCAATGTTTTTTGTAGGTGAGCGATTATCGGCCGGCTGTGCATGCATCGCCGTTGCACTGCGCACGTGGTAAGGTACCATAGCGATGTCGCTTGCAGTGCAGATTTATTCACAAGTGACTGACAGTTGGAGACCGTTTGGGGGAGGGTATTGGGGAATGGGGGTAAAAACGCAGGAGTGCCCACAACTGCAGTCCTGTACACACAAAACATGGCACAACCATCTCACTTCCCATGGCCATTCTGTGCGACTCAGGGAATAGATTAGGACCTGCACCTGCTGCTATATATTTGTATGCAGTTGCTTAGATCTGCGAAGCCACTGGTGGGTGTCCCAGGAGAAATCCAGGTATCTGTGTCATGTGCATATTTTTGCACATCTGCTGCAAAGGGGATCGCAGCTGCAAGTGCATTAATGTACATCTCTAAATAAGGCGTTGTGTCTCAGACCCCTCCCATCTACCCCCGGGTTTTGTGAATAGCACAGGTTCCTACATTCCTACATTGTCGTTTTCTTCGTAGAGTGACCGGGAACCCCAATTAGTGCACCGTGTCCCCTTGCATGGCTCGCTTCGCATGCCATGCTTCGGGCAAGGTGCCTCGCTCCACTACCGCTTCGCTCGGCACAGATTACCGTTCCAATCCTAGTCCACATGGATCGTTAAGTATGAAAAGGTTCAAAAAACATTTTTTTTTAGAAAAACTCATGTCGACCTTTTGACCTGTCAACCTAAAACATGTCGACCTAGAGACCCTGTTGACCTAGAAACCCTGTCGACCTAGTTACTGTCGACCAATAGTGGTCAACCTAGACACTGTCGACCTAGTTACTGTCAACCTAGAGACCGGATCCCGATAAATTGATATAATGGGTTAGTATTAGAGTTGTAGGGGACCCATCTAATGTAGTCACCTGGACGTTGTGGATGGGCCCACATATTTGGCCAAATTTGTGCTAAGAACTTCATTTAAACTCCATGTTAATTGTAAGGGTTTATCAAAATTATTTTGACTATCGGTGTTCTGAGTGCAATGCAGTCCACCCGCTTTTTTGCTGCTACATGTGACTCAGAATCAGGTCCATTGACTTAATTTTGGTACTGGGCCAGGAATATCAGGGTTAAAAATAAAAAACAATGTGGCCCTTTAAATACCTAAAACTGTTATTGAGCCATTTTTTTTTATAAATTGATATCTGTGCCATTACTTTTTAATAACATTATTGCCATTTGCCACATTATTATTATTATTATGACCCTTAATGTTTACTAATATTTTTTATTAATAATAATGACTACAATAATTTCTGTGAGGCAGTGGGGCTTATACTTACCTTTCCTGATCTTCATGAGTTAAAATTTCCTGATCCGACATATGGGACAGACAGTGTCGGACTGGGGCATGTAGGGCCCACCGGGGGATAGCAGTGGTAGGGGCCCATATTTAGGGGTGTGGTCAGTCTGCAGAGGGGGTGTGGCTTGCCACATCATTGGTTTGACTAACCATTACAGAGCGCAACATCTGGGCCCCTTCATAAATATATACAGTAAATTCAGCTGCTGCATGCATGATAATGTACCAGATTAATAAAAGATTAATAACAGCAATGCACTTTATACACCATAGTCCAGTATAAGGTAACATATGTATGATGTATATTTCAAGTGCCCAGTCTGGAACCTGATCCTTGGAGCAGGAGGTGGGCCCCCAGGCAGTGGGGCCCACCGGTGGTTTCCCCTGTGGGCCAGTCCAAGCCTGGGGGCAGATGTATTAAGCCTGGAGAAGTGATAAAGCAGTGATAAGTGCAAGGTGATAACGCACCAGCCAGTCGTTTTTCAAACATCCTGTAACATGGCAGTTAGGAAGCTGATTGGCTAGTACTTTATCACTTTTGAAAGGCTTAATACATTTGAGTCTATTGGGCAGATGTTTTAAGCCTGGAGAAGTGATAAAGCAGTGATAAGTGCAAGGTGATAACGCACCAGCCAATCAGCTCCTAACTGTAAATTTACATATTAGAGCTGATTGGTTGGTACGTTATCACCTTGCACTTACTGTATCACTGCTTTATCACTTCCTCAGGCTTAATACATCTGCCCAATAATAGTTCATGGGGTTAAAAAAATAAAACCTTTGAGGGTCCGTTGTGCTGCTACAGGTTTTTGTGTTTTAACTCCTTTAACTACATTTGGGCTCAGTTTCTGGAAACGTAGGAGTTTCAAAGCCGCTTCACATAGACAGTGATTTGCATTTTAAAACGACAAACAGCTGCATAGTTAATGTGCTGTGGTTTTGAACTAGCCGCCAAAATCACACTCCATTAAATCTAAAATTGGCATTTACCTTATCCACAACTACAGAAAATTTTCTTCGTTGAGAAATTACAGATGTTGCTGAAGAATAAATATACCTATTTATAAATAGAACAGGGAGAATACTGAGAGAAAGCAGGGAGAATACTGATAGCATACTGTCCAACTGTCCCAATTTTTGTAGGACAGTCACGTTTTTTGGGGACTGTCCCGCTGTCCAACCAGAGGGCCGCTGTGTCCCACAGTGGGGGCTGGGCAGTTGGGAGGCTCTGTCACTCACAGCACTGCAATGAATGCTATTCACAGAAGACATAGGGACTGGGGACATGGCCAGCAGCTCATAGAGCACTGGGCATGACCCCACAGTGTTGGGAAATGGGGGTGTGGCTCACAATTGCAACATTCCTATGAAGTCACGCCCCCGTTTGCTAAGGCCATGCCATGAGAATGAGCAGGAAGAATATTTACAGTGAAAGTGAGAATACTGAGCAAGCAGGAAGAATACTGAGCAAGCAGGGAGAATACTGATAGCGAGCAGGGAGAACTCTGAGAGTGAGCAGGGAGAACTCTGAGAGTGAGCAGGGAGAATGCTGAGAGTGAGCAGGGACAATACTGAGAGCAAGCAGGGAGAATGCTGATAGCGAGCAAGGAGAACTCTGAGAGTGAGCAGGGAGAACTCTGAGAGTGAGCAGGGAGAACTCTGAGAGTGAGCAAGGAGAATGCTGAGAGCAAGCAGTGAGAATACTGAGAGCGAACAGGGAGAATATTGAGAGTGAGAAGAGAGAATACTGAGCGAGCAGGGTGAAGACTGAGAACAACGAGGGAGGATACTGAGAGCGAGCAGGGAGAATACTGAGAGTGAGCAGGGAAAATGCTGAGAGTGAGCAGGGACAATGCTGAGAGCGAGCAGGGACAATACTGAGAGCAAGCAGGGAGAATACTGATAGCGAACAGGGAGAATATTGAGAGTGAGAAGAGAGAATACTGAGCCAGCAAGGAGAAGACTGAGAGCGAACAGGGAGAATACTGATAGCGGGCAGAGAGAACTCTGAGAGTGAGCAGGGAGAACTCTGAGAGTGAGCAGGGAGAACTCTGAGAGCGAGCAGGGACAATACTGGGAGCAAGCAGGGAGAATACTGAGAGCAAACAGGGAGATATTGAGAGTGAGAAGAGAGAATACTGGGCGAGCAGGAAGAAGACTGAGAGCAAGCAGGGAGGATACTGAGAGTGAGCAGGGAGAACTCTGAGAGTGAGCAGGGAGAATGCTGAGAGCGAGCAGGGACAATACTGAGAGCAAGCAGGGAGAATACTGAGAGCGAACAGGGAGAATATTGAGAGTGAGAAGAGAGAATACTGAGCGAGCATGGAGAAGACTGAGAGCGAACAGGGCGAATACTGAGAGCAAGCAGGGAAGATACTGAGAGTGAGCAGGGAAAATGCTGAGAGTAAGAAGAATACTGAGAGCGAACAGGGACAATACTGAGAGTGAGAAGAGAGAATACTGAGTGAGCAGTGAGTATACTGAGGGGGTAATTCAGACCTGATTGTTAGAGGGCTATCAGGTCTAAACTGCGCATTCGGATGCACCGCAATGCGCAGGAGCGTCGCACAGGTACAAAGCGGATCGCCGCTCAGCAATGGTTTTGTGCGAAGGATCCATTTGCACAGGTGTTCGCAAGGAAATTGACAGGAAGAAAGCGTTTGTGGGTGTCAACTGACCGTTTGGAGTGTTTGGAAAAACGCAGGCGTGTCCAAGCATTCATAGAGCGGGTGTCTGACGTCAATTCCGGTCCTGAATGGCAGTGCCGTAACCAGACATTTTAGTGTTGTGTGCAAGAAACTGCATAGGCGTGCCCCCCCCCCCCCCCCCCCCCATAAAAATAAGGGCCAGTACAACAGGCGCGTGTCAAAAAATATAGTGGCTTCATGGGAAGGCATTACCACACAGCTCCATTTTACACATTACGGCAGGCATAGCTCCCTTTTACACAGTACGGCAGGCAGAGTCCCCTTTTGCATATTAGGCAGGTAGCGCTCCCTTTTACAAATTACGTCAGGCTTACTGTAGCTCACTTTTATACATGGCATGCAGAGCTCACTTTTACACAGCATGGCAGGTAGAGTCCCCCCTTTTACACATTAGGCAGGTAGAGTCCCCCTTTTACACATTACGGCAGGCAAAGTCCCTCTTTTTTATTTTTTTACACATTACAGCAGCAGAGTCCCCCTTTTTACACATTAGGTAGGCAGAGTCCCCCTTTTTTTACACATTATGGCAGGCAGTCCCCCCCTTTTTACACATTAAGGCAGAAAGTCCCCCCCCCTTTTTTTTTTTTTACACATTATGGCAGGCAGTCCCCCCTTCTTTTACACATTATGGCAGACCGTCCCCCTTTTCTCTGACGTCCTAGTGGATGCTGGGGACTCTGTAAGGACCATGGGGAATAGCGGCTCCGCAGGAGACTGGGCACAGCTAAGAAAGATTTAGGACTACCTGGTGTGCACTGGCTCCTCCCACTATGACCCTCCTCCAGACCTCAGTTAGAATCCTGTGCCCGGCTGAGCTGGATGCACACTAGGGGCTCTCCTGAGCTCCTAGAGAGAAAGTATATTTTAGGTTTTTTATTTTACAGTGAGATCTGCTGGCAACAAACTCACTGCAGCGAGGGACTAAGGGGAGAAGAAGCGAACCTACCTAACTGGTGGTAGCTTGGGCTTCTTAGGCTACTGGACACCATTAGCTCCAGAGGGATCGACCGCATGGAACCGGCCATTGATGTTCGGTCCCAGAGCCGCGCCGCCGGCCCCCTTACAGAGCCAGAAGCAAGAAGAGTCCGGAAAATCGGCGGCAGAAGACATCAGTCTTCACCAAGGTAGCGCACAGCACTGCAGCTGTGCGCCATTGCTCCTTATACACACTTCACACTCCGGTCACTGAGGGTGCAGGGCGCTGGGAGGGGGGGGGGGGGGGGCGCCCTGAGCAGCAATAAAAACACCTTGGCTGGCAAATATATCACAATATATAGCCCCAGAGGCTATATATGTGATAAATACCCCTGCCAGAATCCATTAAAAAGCGGGAGAAAAGTCAGCCGAAAAAGGGGCGGAGCTATCTCCCTCAGCACACTGTTGCCATTTCTCCCTCACAGCTCTGCTGGAAGGAAGCTCCCTGGCTCTCCCCTGCAGTCTACACTACAGAAAGGGTAAAAAAGAGAGGGGGGGCACTAAATTTAGGTGCAATATACATATAGCAGCTATAAGGGGATATCATTTAGTTAATCCCTGTATTATATAGCGCTCTGGTGTGTGCTGGCATACTCTCTCTCTGTCTCCCCAAAGGGCTTTGTGGGGTCCTGTCTTCTGTCAGAGCATTCCCTGTGTGTGTGCGGTGTGTCGGTACGGCTGTGTCGACATGTTTGATGAGGAGGCTTATGTGGAGGAGGAGCAGGTGCCTATAAATGTGTTGTCACCCCCTGCGGGGCAGACACCTGAGTGGATGGACTTGTGGAAGGAATTACGCGAAAGTGTCGACTCCTTACATAAAAAATTTGACGACATGCCAAATGCGGGGCAGCCGGCTTCTCAGCCCGTGCCTGCCCAGACGTCTCAAAGGCCATCAGGGGCTCTAAAACGCCCGCTACCTCAGATGGCAGACACAGATGTCGACACGGATACTGATACCAGTGTCGACGACGAAGAGACTAATGTAATGTCCAATAGGGCCACTCGTTATATGATTGAGGAAATAAAAAATGTTTTACACATTTCTGATGTGACCCCAGGTACCACAAAAAAGGGTATTATGTTTGGGGAGAAAAAACTACCAGTAGTTTTCCCCCTTCTGAAGAATTAAATGAAGTGTTTGAAGTAGCGTGGGCTTCCCCCGATAAAAAATTGGTAATTTCTAAAAAGTTACTAATGGCGTACCCTTTCCCGCCAGAGGATAGGTCACGCTGGGAAACACCCCCTAGGGTGGATAAAGCGCTTACACGCTTATCAAAAAAGGTGGCACTACCGTCTCCGGATACGGCCGCCTTAAAGGAACCTGCTGATAGAAAGCAGGAGCATCTCCTGAAGGCTATTTATACGCACACTGGTATTATACTGAGACCAGCTATTGCTTCAGCATGGATGTGCAGTGCTGCAGCTGCATGGTCGGATTCCCTGTCGGAAAACATTGACACCCTAGACAGGGACACTATATTGCTAAACATAGAGCATATTAAAGACGCTGTCTTATACATGAGAGATGCACAGAGGGATATTTGCCGGCTGGCATCAAAAATAAGTGCACTGTCCATTTCTGCCAGGAGAGGTTTATGGACTCGGCAGTGGACAGGTGATGCAGATTCTAAAAGGCACATGGAAGTTTTGCCTTATAAGGGTGAGGAGTTGTTCGGGGATGGTCTTTCGGACCTAGTTTCCACAGCAACAGCTGGGAAGTCAGCATTTTTACCACATGTCCCCTCACAACCAAAGAAAGCACCGTATTATCAGGTACAGTCCTTTCGTCCCCAAAAGAACAAGCGGGGTAGAGGCGCGTCCTTTCTGCCCAGAGGCAGAGGTAGGGGAAAAAAGCTGCAGCATACAGCCAGTTCCCAGGAACAAAAGTCCTCCCCCGCTTCTTCTGCTAAGTCCGCCGCATGACGCTGGGGCTCAACAGGCGGAGCCAGGTACGGTGGGGGCCCGTCTCAAAAACTTCAGCAATCAGTGGGCTCGCTCACAAGTAAATCCCTGGATCCTTCAAGTGGTATCTCAGGGGTACAGGCTGGAATTCGAGACATTTTCCCCCTGCCGTTTCCTCAAATCTGCCTTGCCAACGACTCCCTCAGACAGGGAGGCTGTGATAGAGGCAATTCACAAGCTGTATTCCCAGCAGGTGATAATCAAGGTGCCCCTACTTCAACAAGGACGGGGTTACTATTCCACAATGTTTGTGGTACCGAAACCGGACGGTTCGGTGAGACCCATTTTAAATTTAAAATCCTTGAACACATATATAAAAAAATTCAAGTTCAAGATGGAATCGCTCAGGGCGGTTATTGCAAGCCTGGAAGAGGGGGATTACATGGTATCTCTGGACATCAAGGATGCTTACCTGCATGTCCCCATTTACCATCCTCACCAGGAGTACCTCAGATTTGTGGTACAGGATTGTTATTACCAATTCCAGATGTTGCCGTTCGGCCTGTCCACGGCACCGAGGGTATTTACCAAGGTAATGGCCAAAATGATGATACTCCTTCGAAAAAAGGGAGTTTTAATTATCCCATACTTGGACGATCTCCTGATAAAGGCGAGGTCCAGAGAGCAGTTGTTTGTCGGCGTAGCGCTATCTCAGGAGGTGCTACACCAGCACGGTTGGATTCTGAATATTCCAAAGTCACAGCTGGTTCCTGCGACACGTCTACTGTTCCTGGGGATGATTCTGGACACAGTCCAGAAAAAAGTGTTTCTCCCAGAGGAGAAAGCCAAGGAGCTGTCATCTCTAGTCAGAGGCCTCCTGAAACCGAAACAGGTGTCGGTGCATCACTGCACGCGAGTCCTGGGAAAAATGGTAGCTTCCTTCGAAGCAATTCCATTCGGCAGGTTCCATGCCAGAACTTTTCAGTGGGACCTGTTGGACCAGTGGTCCGGATCGCATCTTCAAATGCATCGGTTGATAACCCTGTCTCCAAGGACCAGGGTGTCTCTGCTGTGGTGGCTGCAGAGTGCTCATCTCAAAGAGGGCCGCAGATTCGGCATACAGGACTGGGTCCTGGTGCCCACGGATGCCAGCCTTCGAGGCTGGGGGGCAGTCACACGGGGAAGAAACTTCCAAGGACTTTGGTCAAGTCAGGAGACTTCCCTACACATAAATGTTCTGGAACTAAGGGCCATTTACAATGCCCTAAGTCAGGCAAAGCCCCTGCTTCAAAACCAGCTGGTTCTGATCCAGTCAGACAACATCACGGCAGTCGCCCATGTAAACCGACAGGGCGGCACAAGAAGCAGGACGGCGATGGCAGAAGCCACAAGGATTCTCCGATGGGCGGAAAATCACGTGTTAGCACTGTCAGCAGTGTTCATTCCGGGAGTGGACAACTGGGAAGCAGACTTCCTCAGCAGGCATGACCTCCACCCGGGAGAGTGGGGACTTCATCCAGAAGTCTTCCAAATGATTGTAAACCGTTGGGAAAGGCCACAGGTGGACATGATGGCGTCCCGCCTAAACAAAAAGCTACAAAAGTATTGCGCCAGGTCAAGAGACCCGCAGGCGATAGCTGTGGACGCTCTTGTGACACCGTGGATGTACCGGTCGGTTTATGTGTTCCCTCCTCTTCCTCTCATACTCAAGGTACTGAGGATAATACGGAGAAGAGGAGTAAGAACTATACTCATTGTTCCGGATTGGCCAAGAAGAGCTTGGTACCCGGAACTTCAAGAAATGATCTCAGAGGACCCATGGCCTCTACCCCTCAGACAAGACCTGCTGCTGCAGGGGCCCTGTCTGTTCCAAGACTTACCGCGGCTGCGTTTGACGGCATGGCGGTTGAACACCGGATCCTGAAGGAAAAGGGCATTCCGGAGGAAGTCATTCCTACGCTGATTAAGGCTAGGAAAGAAGTAATCGCAAACCATTATCACCGCATATGGCGAAAATATGTTGCGTGGTGTGAGGCCAAGAAGGCCCCAACGGAGGAATTTCAGCTGGGTCGATTTCTGCACTTCCTACAGTCAGGGGTGACTATGGGCCTAAAACTGGGTTCCATTAAGGTCCAGATTTCGGCTCTGTCGATTTTCTTCCAAAAAGAACTGGCTTCACTACCTGAAGTTCAGACATTTGTCAAGGGAGTGCTCCATATTCAGCCTCCTTTTGTGCCTCCAGTGGCACCGTGGGACCTCAACGTGGTGTTGGGTTTCCTAAAGTCACATTGGTTTGAGCCACTTAAAACCGTGGATTTAAAATATCTCACGTGGAAAGTGGTCATGCTTTTGGCCTTGGCTTCGGCTAGGTGTGTGTCGGAATTGGCGGCTTTATCATGTAAAAGCCCCTATTTGATTTTCCATATGGATAGGGCAGAATTGAGGACTCGTCCCCAGTTTCTTCATAAGGTGGTATCAGCTTTTCACTTGAACCAACCTATCGTGGTGCCTGCGGCTACTAGGGACTTGGAGGACTCCAAGTTACTGGACGTAGTCAGGGCCTTGAAAATGTATGTTTCCAGGACGGCTGGAGTCAGAAAGACTGACTCGCTATTTATCCTGTATGCACCCAACAAGCTGGGTGCTCCTGCTTCGAAGCAGACTATTGCTCGCTGGATTTGTAGCACAATTCAGCTTGCGCATTCTGCTGCTGGCCTGCCGCAGCCTAAATCGGTAAAAGCCCATTCCACGAGGAAGGTGGGCTCTTCTTGGGCGGCTGCCCGAGGGGTCTCGGCTTTACAACTTTGCCGAGCTGCTACTTGGTCAGGGGCAAACACGTTTGCAAAATTCTACAAATTTGATACCCTGGCTGAGGAGGACCTTGAGTTCTCTCATTCGGTGCTGCAGAGTCATCCACACTCTCCCGCCCGTTTGGGAGCTTTGGTATAATCCCCATGGTCCTTACAGAGTCCCCAGCATCCACTAGGACGTCAGAGAAAATAAGATTTTACTCACCGGTAAATTTATTTCTCGTAGTCCGTAGTGGATGCTGGGCGCCCGTCCCAAGTGCGGACTGTCTGCAATACTTGTATATAGTTATTGTTACGTAAAAGGGTTATTGTTGAGCCATCTGTTGAGAGGCTCTGTTATGTTCATACTGTTAACTGGGTATAATATCACGAGTTATACGGTGTGATTGGTGTGGCTGGTATGAGTCTTACCCATGATTCAAAATCCTTCCTTATTGTGTCAGCTCTTCCGGGCACAGTATCCTAGCTAAGGTCTGGAGGAGGGTCATAGTGGGAGGAGCCAGTGCACACCAGGTAGTCCTAAATCTTTCTTAGCTGTGCCCAGTCTCCTGCGGAGCCGCTATTCCCCATGGTCCTTACGGAGTCCCCAGCATCCACTACGGACTACGAGAAATAGATTTACCGGTGAGTAAAATCTTATTTTTTACACATTATGGCAGGCAGTCCCCCTTTTTTTTACACATTATGGCAGGCAGTCCCCCCTTTCTTTTTAGACATTGAGGCAGGCAGTCTGCCTTTTATGGGAGTTAGAGGGAGAGCGTGAGAGAGAGTATTATACTCACCCTCACCTGCGATCAGGCATCAACGGCAGGCTGACAATGGCAGAGGAGGCAGAGACCCAAGAGCTGGCAGCTGAGTCCCCTGCAGAGGCGGCGGTGGGAGGCAGGCGGCGGCGGGACTCGGACACCAAAGAATGCGGCAGTGGGGGGGGGGGATGCTGCGCTCAGAGTCGGCTCCAGCGGCTGGCGGGAGACAGGCGGAGGACAGGCAGCAGCGCTGGACAGTAAGTAGTGGCTGACAGTGGCTGCGGCCTGCTCAGAGACCTAAGATCGCGGCAGTGCAGCGGGTGGGATGCGGCGGCTCCAACGGCTGGCGGGAGACAGGCGGCAGCGCTGGACAAGTGGACAGTGAGTACTAACTGACAGTGGCTGCAGCCATGCGGGGAGGGGGTGTGCTGCCTATGGTGCGCCTTCAGTGCATGTGTGCTGTGGGCAAGGCACCATCGGCACACACCTAGTCACGGCCCTGCTGAATGGGCTGAAGTGATCGCAGCGGCTGAGTAAGTCCTGGGCTACTCAGAGACTGCACAAAATCTGTTTGTACAGCTCTGCTATACATGCGTTCGCACACTTGTAAAGCGAAAATACACTCCCCCTGTAGGCGGCGACTATCTGATCGCAGAAGTGCAAAAATCGCCTGCTATTGATCAGGTCTGAATTAGGCCCTGAAAGCGAGCAGGGAGAATACTGAAAGAGAGCAAGGATAATACAGAGTTCAAGCATGGAGAATACTGAGAATGAGCAGGGAGATTATTGAGAGTGAGAAGGTAGAATATTGAGAGTGTGCAGGGAGATTGTGAAAATTGAGCAAGGAGAATACTGAAAGAGAGCAGGAAGTATTCTGAGAACAAGCAGGGAGAATGTTGAAAGTGAACAGAACGAATATTGAAAGTGAGAAGGGAGAATATTGAGTGTCAAAGTCGAAAAATATCATTATACATATCCCTTGTACTAACCCCTCATGCACATGCACGCTGCTCGTGCACCTGGTCCCCCGTGCGTACACATACCCGCAAGTTGCGTAAGAGACGCTCCAGCGACTCGTGCGCATGATATGTGTATTTACGGCGGAGTTTGTGAGCGTGTAGCGTGCGACTCGAACGTAGCATATTTAACCCAAATAGTGCATTTTGTAGATATTATTCCCCTAGAGCATGTCAGCAAGTATGATTAGTTTAAACAGTTCCTGGACAGAGAGATTCCTCTTTGCATGATAGGAAGGGTCAGATAAAGGATGAAAGGTGGTGTCTAGTATCCAGCTGTAGGGTGTTTTAAGGGTAACATTCCGGTGTTAGTTAGGAAAGGATCGCTCGCTCCTGCGTATAGTTATGTACAGAAGTAGATTATGAACATTAACTGTATTTGCTGTAAATTACACATGCGGCGGGAATCCGGAGGATACCTCCCACCAGAGCAGTTGGGGAAGGACATCGCCTACCTATTCAAATCCACCTATGACCTTTGCTGTAATGTAGAGACATATCCCTGTGTCCAATGAACAATGAGATTACAGTGACTATTGTATTGTTTTGGATGAAGTGAATAAATAGAGCTTGCAGCAGGCTTGGTCACACAAGACTCTGAAGGCTTTCTACCTGAATAGCTGAGGACTGGATCCAGGTCGCGCTTGCGAATGATTCCCCACGTATGTATATTCTCTGTAGCCATTATTCTCTGTTATTCAGTTTAGATTTCCTTGTTAGCCTGTAGAGTATAACTTGTACCTGTTTACCCCTTTTCTCTGAATAATCCACTGTGGTGTTAGAGTCCAGTGGTTTACCACAAACAGTGTTGTGTTTTCATTTTCCTGCCTGGGCTTTTAAAGTAGATTAACTTGTTTAACCTGTTTTAGATTAACCTGCATTGTTAAGGTGTATGCACTGCGGATACTTTGTATCGCCAGTGCTATTTAAGGTTTAAAGTATAAGCATATCATTACATTGTTTCATTAATAAGGTTTACAGTATTTCAATCCGTGTGCGTACGTGCCGCGTGTGCGTCGCGCCCACGGCACAGCGTCTGATACTCTAAGTGCGTATCCATACGGTACTCAGTACGCAAATAGCGTACTTAGTCCGTAGTGTGTGTAATAAGTCCAGCGGCCATAGCGGCTCCACGGTAACAGTGTATTGCTTTATGTTTTAAGATAATATTTGATATTATCATGAGAGTATGCAGGGAGAATGCTGAAAGTGAGCAGGTACAGTGCTGAAAGTGAGCAGGGAGAATACTGAGAGCGAGCAGGGAGAATACTGAAAGCGAACAGGGAGAATACTGTGAGTAGGGAGAATCCTGAAACTGAGCAGGGAGAACACTGAGAGCAAGTAGGGACAATATTTAGAGCAAGCAGGGAGTATACTGAAAACCAGCAAGAAAAATATTGTTGCATTAGCAATGTGAATAAGACACATACAGTATTTTATAAAATATCTATGAGGCCAGAACACGGTGGGCTTAGTCCTAAAGTCTGTGGTGCGCCAAACAGAGGTATTTGGTGCAATTTGATAAGTGTATGTGGACACACCTGTTAATATGATGAGGACAATTTGTCATATTTTAGAAATCTGAAGTCACCTGAATTTAGGGGATCAGAGTTGAACTGAGGCCAGATTCAGAGCTTCCCTCAGTTCGGAACTCAGATTTAAGATCCAAATCTTGGGTTTTGGATTACTTGCAAATCCCTCCCTCCTAATTTCAGGTGCCATGTCAGACTGGAGACTGTGGTCAAAATTCATTGGAAATGACTAGAAATGAATATTGTTGATGTTACTGTACAGTAGGAACAAAAATATGTCCAAATTACATGATTTTAGCTGTTTTTAACAAACAACCTTCAATAAAGAATCCTGCAATATACAGAATAACTAGAGATGTGCGGCGGACACGTTTCGTGTTTTGGTTTTGGATCTGGATCCCCGCTCGTGTTTTGGATCTGGATTGGTTTTTCCATAACCACCTTTTCGGGTTTTGGGTTTGGATCTGGATGATTGTTGGGGAAAAAACATAAAAACAGCTAAAATCACAGAATTTGGGGGTCAGTTTGATCCTACGGTATTATTAACCTCAATATCATTCATTTCCACTTATTTCCAGTCTATTCAGAACACCTCACAATATTGTTTTTAGGCCAAAAGGTTGCACCAAGGTAGCTGGATGACTAAGCTAAACAACACAAGTGTGCTGCACAAACACCTGGCCCATCTAGGAGTGGCACTGCAGTGGCAGACAGGATGGCAGTTTTAAAAACTAGGCCCCAAAGAGCACATAATGCAAAGAAAAAAAGGAGGCGCAAGATGGAATTGTCTTGGGCCCTCCCACCCACCCTTATGTTGTTTAAACAGGACATGCACAGTTTAATAAAGCCATAATTTCAGCGACAGGTGGTCCCCCTGGAAATAGCTTGCCAAGTTCTCCGAATCATAGCTAGCTACAAACATACCACTTCCTTCTTTGATGACTTTTCATATTATGAGAAGAGACAAGAGGAAGAGGACAGTGTCAAGAAGGTGATTAAAAATTAGAGAGGCACACACAATCAGGAACAACAGACAGGCTTTCACCTCCACTCCTATACTGGTGTGGAACAGAAGGGACTTCAACCAAGCAAATGTATAATTATTAATTACCACATTACTGGACAAACTGAAAAACTAGGGGCAGAGCCTCCAAATTTGTACCCCCTTCTCCATGTTCAGGGATTAAGATAATCTCGGATTTAATGCTGGGATGCAAATAAACTGGTGTATACCACAGGATCAAGATTGGATATTTTCCCTCTCCATGGAGTCTGGAGACTTATTTTGTGAAAATCTCGTGGGTTTCTTTTTCCCCCATTTTTTTATTGCATTTTTATTGACATATTTTGTGGCAGATGCCTTATTTTTGTTTTTCACAGCTCCCAGTTACACGCATGTGAGCATACTTGTGTGTCCCAGTTACACGCATGTGAGCATACCTGTGTATCTTGTTTATTTTATCCTATTTTACATTTAAATAAAGCAGCCCCTTAGATGTTTTAGCAGATCCTTGTGAGCCCCCACAGCAGCTCCGGATGAGGCAAGTAGAGTTTGGGTGGGTTCGGTAAAGTACTAAGCACGACTGTGCAGTCAATTTTTTTGTTATTGAGCCCCTGCCTTAGTGGTGCTTACCACTCTACAGTCCAAACTCATTTCATACTATAAGCAGGACTATGGGAGGAAGCATTGCTAACATCTGTGCCCACAGCATGAATCAGGCTGGCAAGCTAGACATCTTCCTGGCTGTAAGCCACCATGAGACTCCATACTAAGCCTTATTCAGTAACTGTTTGTGCCTCACAGGAGCTCCTGGCCATCTAGTGATGCAGTGCAATTGAAAGCTGATGCAATGTAAGATCACTGAAACTCTGTTCTTCTAACACTGCAAAGGTCTTGCGATAACCCTACGCAGCCCTTAGGAAAAGAAGATCCCTGTACAACAAATGTAATCCCAAAATGTGGAACATCAATAAAAAATCAAATTTAAGGTTGACTAATTGGAGCCATTCATTTGAGTGAGTCCCTAACATGAAATAATTAAGAAGAATCTCTCTCTAATGCTCTGGCAGAAAATATCACTTTTACCTCTTCAACAGTTGCGCTGGATAATGATTCAGTCTCTTCTGAACACACTGACTTTGGCCACTAATGTGGTCTCTCCCCACTTTATTTAAAAACACTTTGGCAATTTCTATTTCCACCTTTGCGGCTATGTTTTCACAAATCTGTTTTGTGATGTTGAAGCTTGTTTCATATCTGCTCTAGGCCTTCATTTAAACCTAGGATCAAGTACAGCAGCACCCCTGGAATCATACAGCAGCACCCCTGGACTTATACAGCATAGGCCTGGAGCATTATACAGCAAAGCAGACAGGCAACAGCCCACCTGGACTTAAATGGCAGTGGGGCATCACCCCTGGACTAATAGGGCAGAGGGGCCGCCCCCCATATAGGGCGGCACCTCTGGAATGATGTGGCAAATAATAGGCATGCAAAATGGAATTGTCCTTAGGCCCTCCCACCCACCCTTATGTTGTATAAACAGGATATGCACACTTTAATAAACCAATCATTTCAGCGACAGGGCCTGCCACACGACTGTGGCTGAAATGATTGGTCTGTTTGGGCCCCCACCAAAAAAAAAAATCAATTAATCTCTCCTTGCACAAACTGGCTCCACAGTGGCAAGATGTTGTCCTCATCCTTAGATTCTCCCCCCCATTCAGTGTTTACATCCTCATCCTCACAGAGAAATAAGATTCAAACAAAACCACATCATTAAGGTATCAGTGGACTGCTTACGCTATTATCCAAAGTTTCTGAACTTGACAATGACTTATGATGAATACGCTGCAGGTGACGTATAAGTTGGTTAACGTCCTTACGCTACTTATGGATTTGAAAAAGACAACAGATGGCTTAACACCTGTTGTCCGGATTTGTGGAGAAATAATTCCACACCGCAGAGGTGGCTTTTTGGTATTTTGCCCAGGCATGACAATGGGCTTTTTTATCCCATGGCCAACAACTGTCTCCATTGGTGCCTTATTAAAACAAACCACATCACCATCAGAATCCTCATCGTCAACTTCCTTTGCAGCGCCAGGTACACCCATATCCTCCTCATCCTGGTGTACTTCTGCAGTGACATCCTCAATCTCAATATCAGCAACTGGACTGGCGTTGCTCCTCCCAGCACTTACAGAAGGTGTGCAATGGTGGTAGGAGCCTCCTCTTCCCATGCAGTGTTATGAAGGTCAGGCCTAGACATCGCAACCGCAGACAGTGCCAGCACCCCTGTATTTTTACAGCATTACGGACCAGTGTACTTTTATTTTAACAACAGCACCCCTGTATTTTTACAGCATACAGGACCAGTGTGTTTTTATTTAACAACTGCACCCATGAATTTTTACAGCATACAGGGCCAGTGTAATATTATTTTAACTGCAGCACTCCTCTATTTTTACAGCATACAGGACCAGTGTGATTTTATTTTAACAACTGCATCCCTGAATTTTTACAGCAGACAAGACAGGGCCAGTGTACATTTATTTTACTGCACCCTAGACTTTTTGCAGCATACAAGACAGGGCCAGTGTACATTGATTTTCACTGCACCCATGAATTTTTACAGCATACACGGCCAGTGTAATATTATTTTAATAGCAGCACCCCTATATTTTTACAGCATACAGGACCAGTGTGCTTTTATTTTAACAACTGCATCCCTGAATTTTTTACAGCAAACAAGACAGGGCCAGTGTATATTGACTTTCACTGCACCCTAGAATTATTACAGTATACAACACAGGGCCAGTGTAAATTTATTTTATTGCTCCCTAGAATTTTTGCAGCATACAAGACAGGGACAGTGTACATTGATTTTACTGCACCCCTGAATTTTTATAGCATACAGGGACTCAAGACAGGGCCAGTGTACATTTATTTTACTGCACCCTAGAATTATTACAGCATAGAAGACAGGGCGAGTGAACATTTATTTTACTGCACCATAGAATTTTTGCAGCATATAAGACAGGGACAGTGTACATTGATTTTACTGCACCCCTGAATTTTTACAGCATACAGGGCCAGTGTAATATTATTTTAACAGCTGCACCCCTATATTTTTACAGCATACAGTACCAGTGTGCTTTTATTTTAACAACTGCACCCTTGAATTTTTACAGCATACAAGACAGGGCCAGTGTACATTTGTTTTACTTCACCCCTGAATTTTTACAGTATACAGGGCCAGTGTAATGTTATTTTAACAGCAGCACCCCTGTATTTTTACAGCATACAGGAGGACAGTGCCCCGTGTACAACACAGTGACAGCCAGGACAGCAACACCCATGTACAACTGCAGCACCCCTAACAGCACATGAAACACCAGTGACAGCCAGGACAGCAGGGACAGCCAGGACAGCACCCCTCACACGGCACAGGTACAGCACAGTGACTGGAGCAGCACCCCTACAGAACACACACTGACCCCACCCGACGCCACCACCCACAGAGAGACAGGTCTGTCTCCCGCACTCTCCAAGTCTGGAGTGAAAATGGTGGCGACGCGCGGCTGTTTATATGGAATCCAAAACCGTTGAGAATCCGACAGCGGGATGATGACGTTTTGCCTCGTTCTGGTTTCCAAGTGTGGTGGGAAGTCCCGAGCCAGACTCGGATCCGGGTTTGGAACGGTATGTTCGGGGAAGGGGTTCGGTTCTCTAAGAACTGAACCCGCTCATCTCTAAGAATAACCATTATATCGTCCCTGGCCAGGCTTTCGCCAGTGCACATACAATACTGAGATACAGTTGCATACACTTTTATCCTCAGGGGTGGCTGAGTGTCACTGCCAAGTCCCAGACTGAGAAGGGTTAATTAAATCCCGATCAATAATAGTAAGGACTGCACATTTTTGTTGTCCTGAATATTAAAGCACTGTTTATATCAGAACTGTGGGCACTTAGTGCTGGAATAGACTTTCTTAGTGCAGTATGAATAATATAGCTGTCCCTTTAACTGTATTTGCTGGTAGGATAGGACTAAGGCATGCTTTATACTGCATGTCGGCAGAGTCACAGCTTTGCGCGTTAACCTGCTTGCTGCAACCAACTTGTACTGTGGGGGTCATTCCGAGTTGATCGTAGCGGTGCTAAATTTAGCACAGCTACGATCATCTTCCCCGACATGCGGGGGGACGCCCAGCACAGGGCTAGTCCACCCCGCATGTCAGTCTGCCCCCCCCCCCCCCCCGCACAAGTACAAAAGCATCGCACAGCGGCGATGCTTTTGTACTTGAAGAGTGACTCCCGGCCAGCACAGCTCCTGCAGCTGGCTGGGAGTTACTCATCACTGCCCCGTGTGACGTCACGCAGCCGCTGCGGCCTGCCCCCTGCATGGTCCGGCCATGCCTGCGTTGGCCGTACCGTGCCCCGAAAACGGCAGCTAAACGCCGCCGTGCCTCCCCCTTCCACCCAGCGTCTGCCTCTGCCTGTCAATCAGGCAGAGGCGGTCGCTAGGTACCGACGGCCTTCGGTTGTCTGGCATGCGCCGGCGAACTTATCAAGCACATTCTTTACAATGATTGGTAGATGGTAGATAGGCAAAGGCAACTTCTCCACTGGTTCACTTCTCTAGTCTTTTCTGTGCTTGATACATCAACCCTTTAATATCAGTGAAGATGTAATCACCGTCACAATCTCATTCGTCATAATTTTAAAATTCCTCCTTTGCGCCTGATTCCAAACTTTTTATTAGAAATGATAAAGTCTGAAGTGGGTTAATTAAGTCTGCTTTTGCCTTATCTAAATAATATCAAATATCTCAGTTTTATTCCATTGCCAAAATCTTTCTGATGCTTTCTTCCCAGCCTTGAATGTCTTTAAAGTTTAATGTGCGCTATCTGCAAGACAAAGCCTCAGTGTATAATAACAATAACAGTTTCCGAGCCTTCAATAGCGCCGTCCTAAATGGAATTGAAATATCCCAGTACTTGTTGTAGTTACAATAATAAAAAATATTTTAAATATGATTTGTTTTACAGTATATTGATTATGACAACCAAGCTGTTGAATATTCTTTAGCGGAAACAATACGTCTTTTGTTCTCTTCCTATTCTTCTTTTCAATTCAACATTCTATGTAAAGTCAATACTTTGAAAGATAGCTAAAACATAATATATTATAATCAGATTACTCTGGATGCTCTTCATAACTTTGTAATAAAACTCTACTGCCTATTATTCATTTTCTTTATGCTGTTTGTATTTTGCATGGTTATTATGCATTGTTTGCATAATACTGTATGTTTTAATTAATGTTGATTGTTAGATATTCATTGGTCGGAGAGGACGTCTAACAAAAATTTCAAACGATAGAAATAAAAATGATTACCTTATAAATGCGTGCTGTAGTCAGTATAAAATCTTTTTTTTTAAACAATTGTATTAAAGAGGCTTAGAACAAAAATATTGTGACATTTTGACAGAATGTAGCGTAAAATTTTCAAACTCATTTAATTGTCTCCTGCAAGTCACCTTGAAAAAGATACTTTTGGTATTGAAACACATTGGTGAGGAATTTGGACGGGATGGTTTTGTGATCCAGGTGCTTGGGATACCGGCTGTCAGAATACCAACAGCTGCACAGAATCCTGACACCTACTAGGTGAGTAGGGTTGGGTACGGGATCCCAGCAGTCAGAATCCCGATGGTCAAAATACCGACGCCGGAATCCCGACCATCAGAATAGTGAGTATGCTAACCCTTCCCGTCTATCCCTCTAACCCTCCCTCCCTGGAAGCCTAACCCTTCCCTCTTAGTGCCTAACCCCCCCTTCTTGGTGCCTAAACCTAGCCCTCGCTCCCCGTAGCCTAACCCTAACTCCCCCCTCCACCAGCCTAACCCTAACCCTCCCCCCGCAGCCTACTGTAAATCTAACCTCCCCCTCCGCCTCCCCTTTGGTATACTTCCAATCAGGATGCCGGCAGTTGGGATTACAGCACTGGCATTGTGATCGATGTCGGGATCCCGGCGTCGGTCTTGTGACCAGTGTAGAGATTACGACTGCCGGCATTTGATAGTCAGTATGCTGACCGATCCCATTTGGACACTACCTGGTTGTTTGCGATTCTGTTCCAGGGGACACCTGGTTCTGTTATCAACATTCTGGAAGAAAGGTTTAGAGTTTTATATGCCAATTATATAGAGTGGGTGGTGACCTCACATTATCATGTGACCTTTTCTGCCATTTTGTTTAGACTCTCCTCTTGGTAGGAGTCCATTATTTTAATTTTACTATATCTTAATAAACAGAAGTGAAATCTCTTGTCTGCAGTACATACTTATGTGAGAAAAGATCATATTATTTTGGGAAACTGTCCCTACACCTCCATCAGGAGGATCCTCCATTACTGTGCATTAGGAACGTATGGTCCTTTGTATTATTTCCACCTTTCAGCACCTGAGCGCCAGTTTGTGGTTTTGGGCTTCACTATCTGAGGTTTTAAGTGTAGGTGCCACTTTTACACTTACGGACTGCTTTGGGCAGCTTTCTGTGCACGATCTTATCAATACCCTTTATATTTATGTAAGATTTGTTTTATGTATAGCTCTGTATGTTTGGCCAACAGGCCCAGATTTGTGGAAAGGCCTAATAACCATGTGATCCTAAACATCCGTTCGGCAAGGGTTGGTATCGGGTGACCGGCGGTTGGGATACCGCTGGTCACCATACCGACACTGGGTTTCCGTCTGTGACATGGCCGGGGGAGGAGGGCCGAGCACAACAAAGACCCTTGCGGGCTCGCTTAGCTCGCCACGCAGCAGGCTATGCACGCCACAGGATCTATTCCTACTCTATGGGTGTCATGGACACCCACAAGTGGGAACAGTCCATGTTGGTTGGGCATGACGACCGCCAGTCACATGTCACATAACCGCATCCCAGGTCAGGCACAGTGGTGGATTCAATGGACATGTAAATATCAATTTATATACAGTATTTCAACCCAAAATGAGTAGGGTGAAATATAATCCTTTACTCTGTCATTCAATGGCATAACACTGGTTATTTTGCAATCATTCATTGAATACATTCTGTTTAAGACTGTTGTTACTTCATGATTTATATTGAACGTGCCTATAGGCAAGAGGATTTGGATGCTTCATTTATGTGGGTAGGCTGGTGCCCAGTTTTCACACTGATAGCAGAGGAATTCACACTAAAAACAGCAAGAGGAGTAAACAGATGTAAAGGACTATGCCACAATGAGGGTTAGATTATGTCACTCTCTGTTACTACACATTGTCAGTGGGTCATAGTGCACCTGTCCAGGTGTATACCCCTGCTCCACCTGTCTCCTCTCCATTTTCTTGTACCCATCTCACCGGGATCAGTACTAAATGCCGCCGGTCGGAATCCCGGCAGTCGAAATACCGACGCCGGAATCCCGACCACACAATCCCGACAGGGGTGGCGAGCGGAACGCAGCCCCTTGCGGGCTCGCTTCGCTCGCCACGCTGCGGGCACGGTGCCTCGCTACGCTCGGCACACTATTATATTCTCCCTCTATGGGTGTCGTGGACACCCACGGAGGGAGAATATGTCGGGATTGTGGCGGTCGGGATTCCGGCGTCGGTATTTCGACCGCCGGGATTCCGGCCAGCGGCATCTTGACCGCATCCCATCTCACCTCCTGCTTCCCCAGTCCATTGTATTGCTTTTCTTTGGCAGGAATGCCCAGGATAAATCCTTTTGTCATATAATTGAGTCCTGTTGGAGAAAGAGCACTATATAAATAAAATTCTTCTTCTTCTTCTTCTTCTTCTTCTTCTTCTTCTTATTATTATTATTATTATTATAATAATAATAATAATAATAATAATTCAAAAACAGTATGAAAGATTGTGTTATAACTCAATTGTCACCATTTTTTGATGCTATAATTTAATTGTCCCTCTTTTTATGAGTTTTTACTTGATTTATGTATTGCCTTAATTCTATACTCAAAATGTATGTATTAGTGCACATTTTGCAGATATCACTACAATACAATCAGTGTAGGTCTTCTACATGTAAACCTGCATGATATATACAGTAAAAGATGCTTGACTGATCAGTCACTAACTATAATTTAATGTAGCTTTATATTCTATATATCATTTTATTTATAGTATCTGCAATGAATTACAGCTGTAGGTCTGTAAAATAGTCAACGTTTTTGTATGTTTTATATATATATATATATATATATATATATATGAAACAATATAGTGTGAGCACAAACCGGGTTATAATGAAGTCCTTCTGTGGAACTACAAGTCCAAGCCTGAATAGGCTGCTTGAATCATAGACTGAAGCTTCACAAAGCTTCCCACAGTCTATTTGCACGCTGCCGCTTGTATCGGCTGTCGTCCACCCGGTTCACCCGTCTCCACACGGGGAAATGAATCCCTAGAAATATGGAATAATAGGGGGCACCAATAGTGCACTAAAAGAGTTTACAGTTTATTAAAACATTGTATACCGACAATCAAATTCAGTGCGACCAAAGGAGGCGGTATAACCACCGCTAGTACAATCGTATAAGTATAATAATGAGAGACGCGTTCACCACTGCATGCTGCTGGGTTTCATGTCCATCCACAAGCCACGCCCCTACGCGTTTCATCACTGGGACTTCGTCAGAGGGCCTGGCTTCACATCACCCATAGAGCTCTTACATAATTCAAACACTTTGGCAATCACCAATCCACATTGTTCTTTCACAGGTTCTGAATAATAACTAACTAATAACTAATTAGCAATGCAGGTTCCGCCAGATAAAACCACAAAAAAAAAACAATATATGAATCAAAATCATTGGAAAACATTTCATAAATAAATTAAATACATAATCATTACTACTAAAATATATATATATATATATATATATATATACAAACATACAAATATATATAAAGCAAATAATGAACATTATAAACCGTATAAAAATGGACACAAACAAATAAAAAGGATTACAAACAAATAAAAAAGAGACCATTACCACTATTTATTACAATAAAAATGGAGTAAGTTCAAACCCCTCATTGAGTCCACTTGGGTATGGTATTTAGCATAATGATCCAGAAGATTTCTCTTCTATTTAATTTATTTAATCTATCTCCCCCATGCTTATCAACAGGTATATGCTCTAATCCCAAAAATTTTAGTGAAGAAGGGTCACTAGCATGGCACTGTTTGAAGTGCCGGGGAACACTATGATTATCTACACCATTTTTAATGTTTCTTGTGTGTTCTAATATACGTACAGTAGTTTTAGAACCCTTTTAGTTTTTCCTATATATCTCTTCCCACAGCCACATTCTAACAAGTATACAACGTAAATAGTGTTACAATTAATGAAACCCTGTATTTTGTACTCTTTTTTCGAAGTTCCCCCTTCCTTAAATGTTTTAACACCCCTCATGCCATAATTACATACTTTGCACTTGCCACATGTGAAAAATCCTTCTATTTTCTCATACATATTACCGCTTGTATTATTTGTTGATATGGGAAGTAGACTAGGTGCTAAATGTGTTTTGAGTGTCTTGGCTCTTCTAAAAACCAGCTCTGGTTTTTTAGATACATAATCCAACAAAACCGGATCCATTTGTATAATGTGCCAATGACGTGACAAACATTT
Source organism: Pseudophryne corroboree (assembly GCF_028390025.1). Lineage (NCBI taxonomy): Eukaryota > Metazoa > Chordata > Amphibia > Anura > Myobatrachidae > Pseudophryne > Pseudophryne corroboree. The sequence goes on from NC_086446.1 coordinate 735,558,133, forward strand.
TTGTATCTCATCATTGCAAGAATTATACTGTGTTAAGAATGGACAAAAAATACTCTCACTATCCTTCTTGTGTTTATCAGCTTCTCTATATTGCAACAATTCCTTCCTCTCCAGACTTCTGGCTTTCACAATGGCCGTTTCTATTAAGGAGATAGGATACCCCTTCTCTAGAAACCTTTTTTTTGTATATATCTGCTTGTTCTTTCTAATGATGTGCAATTACGCCTAAAGGGCCTTACAGACATGCCGATCCGCCGCCGAGCTGCCCGACGGCGGATACGTCCGACGGGCGACCCGGCGGCGGGGGGAGTGAAGTTTCTTCACTCCCGTCACGCGGCTCCATTGAAGTGCAGGCAAATATGGACGAGATCGTTCATATTGGCCTGCATGCACAGCCGACGGGGGACCAGCGATGAACGAGCACGGGGCTGTGCATCGTTCATCGCTGAAGCCTCCACACTGAAAGATATGAACGAGTTCTCGTTCATTTATGAACGAGATCGTTCATATCTTTCAAACAAATCGGCATGCGTGTAGGGCCTATAAGTCTAATTGATTGGGAATAGGGCAAATTCTGTTTCCATTTCCTATGATGACAACTTCTGAAGTCTAAATAATTGTTACTATCTACTTCTTTTAAAAAAAAAGTGTAGGTCTCTATATTTGCAATGCTAAAATTTTTATAATTCTTGGCACTTAGAACTAGATCTAAAAACTCGATTTCAGACTTCTGAAAACTAGACGTAAAATTGAGATTATAATCATTGATGTTTAGATACTGGATGAAACCATTGAACTCCAATTCATTACCACGCCACATCACAATGATATCGTCGATATAGCGTTTGAAAAAACAAATTTTTCCAAAAATGGATTCTCCTTTAGCACTATCTCTTTTTCCCAGACTCCCATATAAAGATTTGCGACACTAGGGGCACAAATCGTCCCCATCGCTACCCCGCATCCCTGCACACAAAAATCATCTAAAAAGGTAAAATTATTGTGTTCAAACACAAATTTTATACAGTCCAATAAAAAGTCCACTCTAAGTTGATCAATTTCTGGATCATTTTGTAACACCATTCTTATATACTCTAAACCTTTTGAATGGGGGATAGAGGTATAGAGTGACTGGACATCTATCGTGCCCCAACTAAAATCATCACTCCAATGAAACAAATCTAACATTTGTAAAATATGCATTGAATCTTTAACATAAGTATTTAACAGAGGTACATATTTTTTGATAAAAACATCAATATATTCAGAAAGCCGTGATGTTAGGGAATCAATACCTGAGACAATGGGACGTTCCGGGGGCGTTCCTTATTTTAGGTATTTTAGGCAAATAATATATTGTAGCTATTCTCGGGCATTGATTCCATAAATAGCCAAATTCATCTTTACTTAATAACTTTGTCAGAACCCCTCTGTCTAACAAAGATTTTAACTCCACTAGATATTCAGTCGTGGGATCCTTTTTTTAGTTTGCAGTAAGAGTTATTATCGGACAAAAGCCTGTACATTTCAGATTCATAATCTGTCCTATCTAATAACATCACACCACCACCCTTGTCTGCTTGTTTAATAGTTAATTCTTTGTTCTCCGATAATTCTTTTAAAGCCTTTCGTTCCATTTTGCTCAAATTATCTATCTGCTGAACACTCATTTTCTCAAATCTTTTTTTACCAATTTTTCAAATAATTCAATACATGAACCCTTCGATTCTATTGGATAAAACGTTGATTGAGTTTTTAATCCTGATAAATTCATAACTTGTTGGTTATCATAATTTTTTAAAGGTGCAAGAGATTTATTATTTTGCCGGATAAAATTACGTTTCAGCGTAATACTCCTCACATAAAGATTGAGATCCATATATAAATGAAACTTATTAACCCCTATACTGGGTGCATATGAAAGACCTTTCTGAAGTACATTGATCTCAGTTTCTGATAACCTCACCTTTGAAAGATTATATATCCCCCTTTTTGCATCAACTTTATCCACTAAGGGAATTAGATCACAGCTCTTTGTTTCTGAAACTACGTATATTAGAACACCTAAGAAATATTAAAAATGGTGTAGATAATCATAGTGTTCCCTGGCACTTCAAACAGTGCCATGCTAGTGACCCTTCTTCACTAAAATTTTTGGGATAAGAGCATATACCTGTTGATAAGCGTGGGGGAGATAGATTCAATAAATTAAATAGAAGAGAAACCTTCTGGATCATTACGCTAAATAATTTATACCCAAGTGGACTCAATGAGGGGTTTGAACTTACTCCATTTTTATTCTAATAAGTAGTGGTAATGGTCTCTTTTTTGTTTGCAATCCTTTTTATTTGTTTGCGTCCGTTTTTATACGGTTTATAATGTTCATTATTTGCTTTATATATATTTGTATGTTTGTATATATATATATTTTTAGTAGTAATGATTAGTACTTATTTATGAAATGTTTTCCAATGATTTTGATTCATATATTGCTTTTTTTTTTTGTTTTATCTGGAGGAACCTGCATTGCTAATTAGTCATTAGGTAGTTATTATTCAGAACCTGTGAAAGAACAATGTGGATTGGTGATTGCTAAAGTGTTTGAATTATGTAAGAGCTCTATGGGTGATGTGAAGCCAGTCTCTCTGACGAAGTCCCAGTGATGAAACGCGTAGGGGCGTGGCTTGTGGATGGACGTGAAACCCAGCAGCATGCAGTGGTGAACGCGTCTCTCATTATTATTCTCATACGATTGTACTAGTGGTGGTTATACCGCCTCCTTTGATACGCACTGAATTTGATTGTCGATATACAATATTTTAATAAACTGTAAACTCTTTTAATGCACTATTGGCGCCCCCTATTATTCCATATATATATATATATATATATGTAATATAAGCAGAGACAAAATAATGAAGGCAAAGAGATAGAAACATAGAAACATAGAATTTGACGGCAGATAAGAACCACTTGGCCCATCTAGTCTGCCCCTTTTTTATTTTATCCTTTAGGCAATCTCAACCCTTTTTTAACCTTAATTCTTTGTAAGGATATTCATATGCCTGTCCCAAGCATGTTTAAATTGCCCTACAGTCTTAGCCTCTACCACCTCTGATGGGAGGCTATTCCACACATCCACTACCCTTTCTGTGAAGTAATTTTTCCTTAAATTTCCCCTGAACCTCCCCCCCTCCAGTCTCAATGTATGCCCTCGAGTTCTAATACTTCTTTTCCTTTGAAGAATGTCTCCCTCCTGAACTTTGTTAAGACCCTTGATATATTTGAAAGTTTCTATCATGTCCCCCCTTTCCCTTCTCTCCTCCAAACTATACATGTTAAGATCTTTTAGCCTTTCCGGGTAAGTTTTGTGATGTAGGCCATGCACCATTTTAGTTGCCCTTCTTTGTACACTCTCTAATGTATTTATATCCTTCTGGAGATAGGGTCTCCAGAACTGGACACAGTATTCCAGATGGTGCCGTACCAATGACCTATACAGTGGCATTATCACTTCTTTTTTCCTGCTACTGATTCCTCTCCCTATGCAACCAAGCACCTGACTTGCCTTTCTCATTGCTTTGTTGCATTGCTTTCCTGCCTTCAAGTCACTTGAAATAATGACTCCTAAATCTCTTTCCTCCTCAGTAGTTTCCATTATAGTACCCTTGATACTATACTTAGCCTTTGGGTTTTTGAGACCCAAGTGCATGATTTTGCATTTTTTAGCATTAAACTGTAGTTGCCACGTTCTTGACCATTTCTCAAGCCTACCTAGGTCATTAATCATTTGTTTGACCCCTCCCGGTGTGTCTACCCTGTTGCATATCTTTGTATCATTTGCAAAAAGGCATATCTTCCCTTCAATACCATCTGCAATGTCACCAACAAAGATATTAAAGAGAACTGGACCAAGTACAGATCCCTGGGGTACTCCACTGGAAACATTTCCCTCCATAGATTGCACTCCATTAACTACGACTGTCTGTTTCCTATCCTGCAACCAGGTTCTTATCCATTTAACTGATTTATAATCCACCCCCAGGCTTTCAAGTTTATTTAGCAGTCTGCGATGTGGGACAGTGTCAAATGCCTTACTAAAGTCTAGATATGCTACATCTACAGCTCCCCCTTGATCTATTTTCTCTATCGTCCTAGTGGATGCTGGGGTTCCTGAAAGGACCATGGGGAATAGCGGCTCCGCAGGAGACAGGGCACAAAAAGTAAAGCTTTAGGATCAGGTGGTGTGCACTGGCTCCTCCCCCTATGACCCTCCTCCAAGCCTCAGTTAGATTTTTGTGCCCGGCCGAGAAGGGTGCAATCTAGGTGGCTCTCCTAAAGAGCTGCTTAGAAAAGTTTAGCTTAGGTTTTTTATTTTACAGTGAGTCCTGCTGGCAACAGGATCACTGCAACGAGGGACTTAGGGGAGAAGAAGTGAACTCACCTGCGTGCAGGATGGATTGGCTTCTTGGCTACTGGACATTAGCTCCAGAGGGACGATCACAGGTACAGCCTGGATGGTCACCGGAGCCTCGCCGCCGGCCCCCTTGCAGATGCTGAAACGAGAAGAGGTCCAGAATCGGCGGCAGAAGACTCCTCAGTCTTCTTAAGGTAGCGCACAGCACTGCAGCTGTGCGCCATTTTCCTCTCAGCACACTTCACACGGCAGTCACTGAGGGTGCAGGGCGCTGGGAGGGGGGCGCCCTGGGAGGCAAATGAAAACCTTTTTTGGCTAAAAATACCTCACATATAGCCTCCGGGGGCTATATGGAGATATTTAACCCCTGCCAGAATCCGTTAAGAGCGGGAGACGAGGCCGCCGAAAAAGGGGCGGGGCCTATCTCCTCAGCACACAGCGCCATTTTCCCTCACAGAAAGGCTGGAGGGAAGGCTCCCAGGCTCTCCCCTGCACTGCACTACAGAAACAGGGTTAAAACAGAGAGGGGGGGCACTAATTTGGCGTTAGAAATATATAAAAAAGATGCTATAAGGGAAAACACTTATATAAGGTTGTCCCTATATAATTATAGCGTTTTTGGTGTGTGCTGGCAAACTCTCCCTCTGTCTCTCCAAAGGGCTAGTAGGTCCTGTCCTCTATCAGAGCATTCCCTGTGTGTGTGCTGTGTGTCGGTACGTGTGTGTCGACATGTATGAGGAAGATGTTGGTGAGGAGGCGGAGCAATTGCCTGTAATGGTGATGTCACTCTCTAGGGAGTCGACACCGGAATGGATGGCTTATTTAGGGAATTACGTGATAATGTCAACACGCGCCAAGGTCGGTTGACGACATGAGACGGCCGACAAACAATTAGTACCGGTCCAGACGTCTCAAAAACACCGTCAGGGGTTTTAAAACGCCCGTTTACTTTAGTCGGTCGACACAGACACAGACAGGGACACTGAATCCAGTGTCGACGGTGAATAAACAAACGTATTCCTTATTAGGGCCACACGTTAAGGGCAATGAAGGAGGTGTTACATATTTCTGATACTACAAGTACCACAAAAGAGGGTATTATGTGGGATGTGAAAAAACTACCGTAGTTTTTCCTGAATCAGATAAATTAAATGAAGTGTGTGATGATGCGTGGGTTCCCCCCGATAGAAAATATGGGCGGTATACCCTTTCCCGCCAGAAGTTAGGGCGCGTTGGGAAACACCCCTTAGGGTGGATAAGGCGCTCACACGCTTATCAGAACAAGTGGCGGTACCGTCTATAGATAGGGCCGTCCTCAAGGAGCCAGCTGACAGGAGGCTGGAAAAATATCATAAAAAGTATATACACACATACTGGTGTTATACTGCGACCAGCGATCGCCTCAGCCTGGATGTGCAGAGCTGGGGTGGCTTGGTCGGATTCCCTGACTAAAAATATTGATACCCTTGACAGGGACAGTATTTTATTGACTATAGAGCATTTAAAGGATGTATTTCTATATATGCGAGATGCACAGAGGGATATTTGCACTCTGGCATCAAGAGTAAGTGCGATGTCCATATCTGCCAGAAGATGTTTATGTACACGACAGTGGTCAGGTGATGCAGATTCCAAACGGCACAAAGGTGTATTGCCGTATAAAGGAAGAGGAGTTATTTGGGGTCGGTCCATCGGACCTGGTGGCCACGGCAACTGCTGGAAAATCCACCGTTTTTACCCTAAGTCACATCTCTGCAGAAAAAGACACCGTCTTTTCAGCTTCAGTCCTTTCGTCCCTATAAGAGTCATATCTGCCCAGGGATAGAGGAAAGGGAAGAAGACTGCAGCAGGCAGCCCATTCCCAGGAACAGAAGCGTTCCACCGCTTCTGACAAGCTCTCAGCATGACGCTGAGACCGTACAGGACCCCTGGATCCTACAAGTAGTATCCCAGGGGTACAGTTTGGAATGTCGAGACGTTTCCCCTGCGCAGGCTCCTGAAGTCTGCTTTACCAAGGTCTCCCTCCGACAAGGAGGCAGTATGGGAAAAAAATTCACGAGCTGTATTCCCAGCAGGTGATAATTAAATTACCCCTCCTACAACAAGAAAAGGGGGTATTATTCCACACTATATTGTGGTACTGAAGCCAGAAGGCTAGGTGAGACCTATTCTAAATCTAAAAAAAAAAAATTTGAACACTTACAAAGGTTCAAATCAAGATGGAGTCACTCAGAGCAGTGATAACGAACCGGGAAGAAGGGGACTATCTGGTGTCCCGAGACATCAGGGATGCTTACCTCCATGTCCCAAATTTGCCCTTATCACTAAGGGTACCTCAGGTTCGTGGTACAGAACTGTCACTATCAGTTTCAGACGCTGCCGTTTGGATTGTCTACGGCACCCCGGGTCTTTACCAAGGTAATGGCCGAAATGATGGTTCTTCTTCGAAGAAAAGGCGTTTTAATTATCCCTTACTTGGACGATCTCCTGATAAGGGCAAAGTCCAGGGAACAGTTGGAGGTCGGAGTAGCACTATCTCGGATACTGTTACAACAGCAGGGGTGGATTCTAAATATTCCAAAATCGCAGCTGATCCCGACAACAAGTCTCCTGTGCTTAGGGATGATTCTGGACACAGTCCAGAAAAAGGTGTTTCTCCCGGAAGAGAAAGCCAGGGAGTTATCCGAGCTAGTCAGGAACCTCCTAAAATCAGTGCATCATTGCACAAGGGCCATGGTAAAAAAAAAATGGTGACTTCCTTCGAAGCAATTCCAGTCGGCAGATTTCATGCAAGAACTTTTCAGTGGGATCTGCTGGACAAATGGTCCGGATCGCATCTTCAGATGCATCAGCGGATAACCCTATATCCAAGAACAAGGGTGTCTCTCCTGTGGTGGTTACAGAGTGCTCATCTTCTAGAGGGCCGCAGATTCGGCATTCAGTTTTGGATGTTGGTGACCACGGAGGCCAGCCCGAGAGGCTGGGGAGCAGTCACACAAGGAAAAAATTTCCAGGGAGTGTGATCAAGTCTGGAGATTTTTCTCCACATAAATATAGCTAAGGGTAAATTTATAATGCTCTAAGCGTAGCAAGACCTCTGCTTCAAGGTCAGCCGGTATTGATCCAGTGGGATAAAACATCACGGCAGTCGCCCACGTAAATAGACAGGGCGGCACAAGAAGCAGGAGGGCAGTGGCAAAAACTGCAAGGACTTTTCGCTGGGCGGAAAATCATGTGATAGCACTGTCAGCAGTGTTTCATTCCGGGAATGGAAACTGGGAAGCAGACTTCCTCAGTAGGCACGACCTCCACCCGGCAGAGTGGGAACTTCATGGGGAAGTTTTCCACATAATTGAAACCGTTGGGAATTACCAAAGGTGGACATGATGGCGTCCCGTCTGAACAAAAAACGGGACAGGTATTGCGCCAGGTTAAGAGACCCTCAGGCAATAGCTGTGGACGTTCTGGTAACACCGTGGGTGTACCAGTCGGTGTATGTGTTCCATCCTCTGCTTTTCATACCTAAGGTACTGAGAATTATAAGACGTAGAGGAGTAAGAACTATACTCATGGCTCCGGATTGGCCAAGAAGGACTTGGTACCCGGAACTTCAAGAGATGCTCACAGAGGACTTATGGCCTCTGCCGCTAAGAAGGGACTTGTTTCAGCAAGTACCATGTCTGTTCCAAGACTTACCGCAGCTGCGTTTGACGGCATGGCGGTGGAACGCCGGATCCTAAGGGAAAAGGCATTCAGGAAGAGGTCATTCCTACCCTGGTCAAAGCCAGAAAGGAGGTGACCGCACAACATTATCACCACATGTGGCGAAAATATGTTGCGTGGTGTGAGGCCAGGAAGGCCCCACGAAGAAAGTTCAACTCAGTCGATTCCTGCATTTCTTGCAAACAGGAGTGTCTATGGGCCTCAAATTGGGGTCCATTAAGGTTCAAATTTCGGCCCTGTCGATTTTTCTTCCAGAAAGAATTGGCTTCAGTTCCTGAAGTCCAGAAGTTTGTCAAGGGAGTATTGCATATACAACCCCCTTTTGTGCCTCCAGTGGCACTGTGGGATCTCAACGTAGTTCTGGGATTCCTCAAAACACATTGGTTTAAAACCAGTCAAATCTGTGGATTTGAAGCATCTCACATGAAAAGTGAACATGCTCTTGGACCTGGCCTGGACCAGGCGAGTGTCAAATTGGTGGTTTTTTTCTCAAAAAAGCCCATATCTGTTTGTCCATTCGGACAGGGCAGAGCTGCGGACTCGTCCCCAGTTCTCTCCCTAAGGTGGTGTCAGTGTTTCACCTGAACCAGCTTATTGTGGTGTCTTGCGCCTACTAGGGACTTGGAGGACTCCAAGTTGCTAGATGTGGTCAGGGCCCTGAAAATATAGGTTCCAGGACGGCTGGAGTCAGGAAAACTGACTTGCTGTTATCCTGTATGCACCCAACAAACTGGGTGCTCTTGCTTTTAAGCAGACTTTTGCTAGTTGGATGTGTAATACAATTCAGCTTGCACATTCTGTGGCAGGCCTGCCACAGCCAAAATATGTAAATGCCCATTCCACAAGGAAGGTGGGCTCATCTTGGGCGGCTGCCCGAGGGGTCTCGGCTTTACAACTTTGCCGAGCGGCTATTTAGTCAGGGGCAAACACGTTTGTAAAATCCTACAAATTTGATACCCTGGCTAAGGAGGACCTGGAGTTCTCTCATTCGGTGCTGCAGAGTCATCCGCACTCTCCCGCCCGTTTGGGAGCTTTGGTATAATCCCCATGGTCCTTTCAGGAACCCCAGCATCCACTAGGACGATAGAGAAAATAAGAATTTACTTACCGATAATTCTATTTCTCGGAGTCCGTAGTGGATGCTGGGCGCCCATCCCAAGTGCGGATTATCTGCATTACTTGTACATAGTTACAAAAATCGGGTTATTATTGTTGTGAGCCATCTTTTCAGAGGCTCCGCTGTTATCATACTGTTAACTGGGTTCAGATCACAGGTTGTACAGTGTGATTGGTGTGGCTGGTATGAGTCTTACCCGGGATTCATAAATCCTTCCTTATTGTGTACGCTCGTCCGGGCACAGTACCTAACTGAGGCTTGGAGGAGGGTCATAGGGGGAGGAGCCAGTGCACACCACCTGATCCTAAAGCTTTACTTTTTGTGCCCTGTCTCCTGCGGAGCCGCTATTCCCCATGGTCCTTTCAGGAACCCCAGCATCCACTACGGACTCCGAGAAATAGAATTATCGGTAAGTAAATTCTTATTATTTTCATCACAGAGTCAAAAAAGTCAATAAGATTTGTTTGGCATGATCTCCCACCAGTAAATCCATGCTGTTTTGGATCCTGTAAGTGGTTTGATTTAAGATATTCCACTACTCTTTCTTTTAATAGTTTTTCCATTACTTTCCCTACTACTGATGTAAGGCTTACTGGTCTGTAGTTACTTGCTTCTTCCTTGCTTCCACTTTTGTGCAGTGGAACTACATTTGCTCTTTTCCAGTCCTCTGGAATAGCACCTGTATTTAGTGACTGGTTAAATAATTCTGTTAAAGGTGTAACCAGCACATCTTTTAGCTCTTTGAGTATCCTTGGGTGTATCCCATCTGGTCCCATTGATTTATCCACTTTTTGAAAGTTCTGTTAGGACCTTCTCCTCTGTAAATGTATTTTCATCTACCTTATTTTTATGAATGTCCTTGCAACTTAACTGTGGCCCCATCCCTTCTTCTGTAGTAAATACTGAGCAAAAATAATTATTTAGGTGATCTGCTATTGCCTTGTCTCCCTCCGCCAAATGCTCACTCTCTGTCTTAAGTCTTATTATTCCTCCATTTGATTTTCTCCTTTCACTTATATACTTAAAAAAAGTTTTGCCCCCTTTATCTACTGACTGGGCCATTTTCTCCTCAGCTTCTGCCTTTGCATGTCTGATCACTTTCTTAGCATCCTTCCGTCTGTCCAGATACACCTCTTTGTCGTTATTATTTTGAGTCTGTTTGTATTTCCTAAAAGCCATCTTTTTTGCTTTCACGCTAGTTGATACTTCTTTTGTAAACCACACTGGCTTCCTTTTCCTGGTGCTTTTCCTAACCATTTTGATACAAAGGTCTGTTGCACTTAGTATTGCACTTTTCAGTTTTTTCCACCTCTCCTGCACTCCTTCCAAGTTCCTCCAGTCTGCCAATGAATCACTTAAACATCTCCCCATTTTTGCAAAGTCAGCATTTCTAAAATCCAACACATTTGTTTTTGTGTGACAGGAGTTGGATCATGTCTTTATACTAAACCATACTGCTTGATGATCACTGGATCCCAGGTGCTCACCCACATATATATCAGATATCCTATCACCATTTGTAAGAATTAGATCTAATATTGAGTCTTTGCGAGTGGGCTCCCTCACTAATTGCTTGAGAGATGCTCCCTGTAAGGAATGTAGAAATTTGCCACTTGTAGCTGAACTTGCAAAAGACCCTTCCCAATTTACAGCAGGTAAATTAAAGTCTCCAATGATTATGACTTCTCCCTTTAAAGCCATTTTAGAGATGTCCAGCAATAGGTTCCTGTCCAAATCCTGCCCCTGGCCTGGTGGTCTATAGATCACCCCAATGCGAATAATGTCCTTCTTCCCAGTTTCTATGGTGACCCAAAGGGCCTCAGTTTTGGCTTCAATATTTTGTATTAAAGTAGCATTTATGCTTTTTTTTCACATGCATTGCTACCCCTCCTCCTATTCTTCCTATTCTATCCTTCCTAAATAAATTGTATCCTGGTATAGCTAAGTCCCAGTCATGATTCTCATTGCACCAAGACTCTGTAATTGCCACAAAATCCAGGTTATCCCTTGTCATTATCGCAATTAGCTCTGGAATTTTGTCTCCTAAGCTCCTAGCATTTGCAGACATAGCTTTAAGAATTTTGTCTGTGCATTTGTTATTAGTAGCCATGTCCAGAGCGTACAAAATAAATGACAAGTTTAAAGTTGAAAATACCTGTTTGGGGATGTTGCTCAGTATTTGTTTTCTTTTACTAATCAGTAATCATACTCTGTCTTTTACACTATGACTACACCTTACTAAATATAAAGATATAGTACACCTGACCACAATGGGTAAATGTTTAAAGGAGGTAAACACCAGTCAGTATGCAATAATAAACTGTTTCATCGAGCAACTTCCCCGCACATGCAATGACATTTACATGAAATCATTACATCAAGAAACATACATAAGTTTGCATAAGAGAGAACTGTAGTGAGCAGATTTGGGATGCCTTTTCATAGGTTTGTAAAATCAGATAATATGCATAAGATGAATTACATACTTTTGAGGCATTAAGGCAGACCATTTGTGGTAGTATTGGTGTGTTGATGTTTCCCTTCTGTTTTCCTTCGGTTTAACGCAGGTATAACGCTATTTTTATAATAACACTTTTATGTCAGCACTTCTATGTAAGCACTACCAGCCGATGGCTATCCAGCCGTATACTAGACATTAAATAGGAACAATATCCATGTGAATGCAATGATTGCAAACTCCACCCAATACAATCCCCCTTTAAGCTATGGCCATAAATTAGCTTAGAAAAACAGACATTACATACCAATAAGGCATATATCTTGTTAGACAGAAGGAGACTAAGAAGACAATCTGAAGTGCAAAGGCACAAGCTGAGGAGAAAATGGCCCAGTCAGTGGGTAAGGGAGGCAAATCGTTTTTTAGGTATATAAGCCAAAGGAGAAAAACAAAAAGGCAGAGTAATAAAACTAAAGACAGAGACTGGGAGTCTTGTTGAGGGAGACAATGTAATAGCAGATCATCTTAATAATTATTTTTGCTCAGTATTCACTACTGAAAGAGTAGTAAAGGGGCCACAGTTAAGGTGCAGGGATATTCAGGAAAATAAAACAAGTACATTTACAGAGGTGAAGGTCCTAACAGAACTCTCAAAGCTGAAAGTGGACAAATCTATGGGACCAGATGGGATACATCCAAGGATACCAAAAGAACTTAAAGAGGTGCTGGTAGCACCGTTGACAGAATTATTCAACCAGTCATTAGCTACAGGAGTAATTCCAGAGGACTGGAAAAGATTGAACGTAGTCCCACTGCACAAAAGTGGAAGCAAGGAAGAGGCAAACAACTACAGACCAGTGAGTCTTACATCAGTAGTAGGGGAATTGATTGAAACACTCTTAAAAGAAAGAGTTGTAGACTATCTCAAATCCAGCAATTTACAGGATCCCAAGCAGCATGAAGGTTTATATTTAGTATAAATAAGACAAATAGTACAATTTATCCAAAGGAACTATGGTGCTCTCTTTATCAGCAAACGCTTAGCATTTAACCACCTCCTGTTCTGTTTTGGAGAAGTTATTTTGCATTTGTTGGTTATTTTGCATTTGATTTTCCGACGGACACAATACAGATGGTCATAATCCCGACAGCCAATGACCGACAGTCAAAAGACCAACACGGTCAAAATACCGACATTCATTATACCGACATGTTCAAAATTCTGACATAGTCAAAATATCGATATTTGAAATGCTGACATGCATGTTTAAGGAATTTTTGCCCCAAAACAAAGTTGTTCATACTTTACCATACCAGTGGACCTGGAGGATGAATATAATAGTGCCCGAAGCATGGAGAGTGCAGCGAGCCATGAGAGGGGACGCTGTACACTAACACGGTGTCCATGTCGAGTTATGATGACATTGACACCAAAAAACCCAGAAAAACTCATGTCTGTATTTTACAATGTCGGCATTTCAAATGTCTGTATTCTGACTATGTCAGCATTTTGAACATGTCGGCATAATGAATGTTGGTATTTTGACCATGTAAGTATTTTGACTGTCGGTCAATGGCTGTTGGAATTATGACCATCGGTATTGTGTCCATCGGTAAATCATACTGAACCCTTCCTTTGGGTAGAAGTTGATTTACCGACGGACACAACAGTTACAGCATGAAGTAACATGATAAACTACATTATTTAAAAAAAATGATAACTGTAAATATATTGAGAGTTTAGCTTGGATTTTGGGCTTAGGGGTTAGGCTCAACAGATGGTAGGGCAGAGTTTTATAATTATCATTAAATGTTAACATGGTGTGGAAATGTAAGTACTGTAATTAAAAATGCTTTCGGAAACCAAAACAGTACTATTCTTTTCAATAGTAGAAAGCTCATTGCCTTTTAGTGCCCAGCAGGGCCAGCTAGCAAAAACATAATGGCCTGGATCACTCTTTTAACTATCCAAATAAATCTAGACCTGCATAATAGATATGCAGTAACATGCAGTTTCTGGGTATTCTGAAAGAGCAGCTCAGTTAAACCTTAACCTTAAAACTTAAGAATTTGTATATGTGTCATTGCTAGAGATGAGCGGGTTCGGTTCTCAGAGAACCGAACCCTATCGGACTTCACTACCCGAGCCCAGATCTGAGTCAGGATCGGGTTTTCCCACCTGAATTCGAAACCAGAACAAGGCAAAACGTCATCATCCCGCTGTCGGATTCTTGCTGGGTTTGGATTCCATTTAAGTCGCCACGCGTCGCCGCCATTTTCACTCCGGCATTGGAGAGTCTAGAAAGAGGAAGTGTCTCCATCCTCAGTGTCCTGCATCAGTTCAGTGTTAGTGTCTTGTGCTGCATCAGTCCAGTCATAGTGGTTGTGTCCTCTGCTGCCATATGTCCAGTGCTGCTGTATAAGTCCAGTCCATTGCAGTGGTGCCTTGTTGTCCTGCATCAGTCCAGTGGTGGTGTCCCTGTGCTGCTGTATATGTCCAGTGGTACTGCCGTATAAGTCCAGTGGTACTGCCGTATAATTCCAGTGATCCTGCCATATATATTTCCAGTGTTCCTGCCATATAATTCCAGTGGTACTGGCGTATAAGTCCGTGATCCTGCCGTATAATTCCAGTGGTGCTGGCGTATAAGTCCAGTGATCCTGCCGTATAATTCCAGTGATCCTGCCGTATGATTCCAGTGATCCTGCCGTATAATTCCAGTGATCCTGCTGTATAATTCCAGTGATCCTGCTGTATAATTCCAGTGATCCTGCTGTATAATTCCAGTGATCCTGCCGTATGATTCCAGTGATCCTGCCGTATAAATCCAGTGATCCTGCCGTATAATTCCAGTGGTAAAATAAATCCAGTCCAGTGATACTACCGTATATGTCCAGTGGTACTGCCGTTTATGTCCATTGATACTGCCGTATATTTCCAGCGGTACAGCCGTATAATTCCAGTGATCCTGTCCCATAATTCCAGTGGTACTGGCGTATAAATCCAGTGATCCTGCCATATAATTACAGTGGTACTGACGTATAAGTCCAGTGATCCTTCCGTATAATTCCAGTGATCCTGCTGTATAATTCCAGTGGTACTGGCGTACAAGTCCAGTGATCCTGCCGTATAAGTCCAGTGATCCTGCCGTATAATTCCAGTGATCCTGCCGTATAATTCCAGTGATCCTGCTGTATAATTCCAGTGGTAAAATAAATCCAGTCCAGTGATACTACCGTATATGTCCAGTGGTACTGCCGTTTATGTCCATTGATACTGCCGTATATTTCCAGCGGTACAGCCGTATAATTCCAGTGATCCTGCCCCATAATTCCAGTGGTACTGGCGTATAAATCCAGTGATCCTGCCATATAATTACAGTGGTACTGACGTATAACTCCAGTGATCCTTCCGTATAATTCCAGTGATCCTGCCGTATAATTCCAGTGGTACTGGCGTATAAGTCCAGTGATCCTGCCGTATAAGTCCAGTGATCCTGCCGTATAAGTCCAGTGATCCTGCCGTATAAGTCCAGTGATCCTGCCGTATAATTCCAGTGATCCTGCTGTATAATTCCAGTGATCCTGCTGTATACTTCCAGTGGTACTGGCATATAAATCCAGTGATCCTGACGTATAATTCTAGTGGTACTGGTGTATAAATCCAGTCCAGTGGTACTGCCGTATATGTCCAGCGATACTGCCGTATATGTCCAGCGGTACTGCCGTATATGTCCAGCGGTACTGCCATAGATATAAATCCAGTGATCCTGCCGTATAATTCCAGTGATCCTGCCATATAATTCCAGTGGTACTGGCGTATAAGTCCAGTGATTCTGCCATATAATTCCAGTGGTACTGTCGTATATGTCCAGCGATCCTGCCGTATAATTGCAGTGATTTTGCCATATAAATCCAGTGATCCTGCCGTATAATTCCAATGATCCTGCCGTATAATTCCAGTGGTAACGGCATGTAAATCCAGTCCTGTGATACAGCCATATATGTCCAGTGGTACTGCCGTATAAATCCAGTGGTACTGCAGTATAAATTCAGTGATCCTGCCGTATAATTCCAGTGATCCTGCCATATTATTCCAGTGGTACTGGCGTATAAATCCAGTGATCCTGCCGTATAATTCCAGTGGTACTGGCGTATAAATCCAGTACAGTGATACTGCCGTATATGTCCAGTGGCACTGCCGTATATGTCCAGTGATACTGCAGTATATGTCCATTGATACTGCCATATATGTCCAGCGGTACTGCCGTATAAATCCAATGATCCTGCCATATAATTCCAGTGGTACTGGTGTATAAATCTAGTGATCCTGCCGTATAATCCTGTGGTACTGGCGTATAAATCCAGTAATCTTGCCGTATAATTCCATATAAATCCATATAATTCTGTATAAATCCACTCCAGTGGTGCTGCCATATAAGTTCAGTGGTGCTGTCCTGTACTGTATATTATTTACTCCAAATAAAGGTGTTATTAATATTTAATCCAAATAATTTTCACAAGGTTTGACCTGTGTGGTGTAGAGGTACACTCTCCTGTACTGCATATTGGTGGTCATTCCGAGTTGTTCGCTCGCTAGCTGCTTTTAGCAGCATTGCAAACTCTAGGCCGCCGCCCTCTGGTAGTGTATCTTAGTTTAGCAGAATAGCAAACGAAAGATTAGCAGAACTGCTACTAAATATTTTCATGCAGTTTCTGAGTAGCTCCAGACCTACTCCTAGATTGCGATCAGCTCAGTCCATTTAGTTCCTAGTTTGATGTCACAAACACGCCCTGCGTTCGGCCAGCCACTCCCCCGTTTCTCCAGACACTCCCGCTTTTTTCCCTGACACGCCTGCATTTTTTAGCACACTCCCGGAAAAAAGCTCATTTACCACCCAGAAACGCCCCTTTCCTGTCAATCATTCACCGATCAGCAGTGCGACTGAAAAGCGCCACAGGAACACCAGCAAATCTACTAAGTTTTGTGTTAAATAACTTAGCGCATGCGCTCTGCGTACCATGTGCATGCGCATTAAGCAACAAATCGCAACATAGCGAAAATCGGCAACGAGCGAACAACTCGGAATGACCACCATGGTTATATAACTCCAGAAAAATTTGGAGGATAAAATAAGGAAAGATCAATAACCACCTCCTCCTAGTGCTGAAGCTGCTGCCACTAGTCATGACATAGACAATGAAATCCCATCAACGTCGCCTGCCAATTGGCCGATGCCCAATGTGATAGTAGAGGGCATGTAAAATCCAAAAAGCCAAATTTCAGTAAAAAGACCCAAAAAAAGAAATTTAAATGGTCTGAGGAGAAAAGTAAACTTGCCAACATGCCATTTACGATGCGGAGTGGCAAGGAACGGCTAAGGCCCTGGCCTATGTTCATGACTAGTGGTTCAGCTTCACATGACGATGGAAGCCCTCATCCTCCCGCTAGAAAAATTACAAGAGTTAAGTTGGGAAAAGCACAGCGAAGAACTGTGCGTTCTAAGATGGTATCACAAATCCCCAAAGAGAGCCCAAGTGTGTCGGCGCCGGCGGTTGCGATTCCTGACCTTCCCAACACTGGGGGTCATTCTGACCCGATCGCTCGCTGCAGTTTGTCTGCCGTTTAGAGGGGGCGGGCCGCGGCGGCTGCGTGGCGTCTCACGCAACCGCTGCGGCCAGCGGGAGCGATGAGCAATTCCCGGCCAGCGATTTACTCCTCAAATACAAAGGCATCGCCTATGTGCGATGCTTTTGTATTTGTGCTGGGGGGCCGACACTGACATGCAGGGCAGACTAGCCCTGTGCTGGGCGTCCCCCTGCATGTCTGAGTTAACGATCATAGCTGTGCTAAATTTAGCACAGCTACGATAAACTCAGAATGACCCCCACTGGACGGGAAGAGGTGGCTCCTTCCACCATTTGCACGCCCTCTGCAAGTGTTGGTAGTAGCACCCAGAGTCCAGTTTTTGATATTTAAACTGAAATGTCACTGTTGAAGTACAGCAGGATGAGAATATGGGTGTTGCTGGCGCTGAGGAGGAAGTTGACGATGAGGATTCTGATGGTGATGTGGTTTGTTTAAATCAGGCACCAGTGGAAACACATGTTGTCCATGGGATGAATAAGCCCATTGTGATGCCTAGGCAAAATACCAAAAAAGCTACCTCTTCGGTGTGGAATTATTTCTCCACAAATCCGGACAACAGGTGTCAAGCCGTGTGTTGCCTTTGTCAATCTGTAATAACTAATAAGTAGGGGTAAGGACGTTAACCACCTAGGAACATCCTCCCTTATATGTCACCTGCAGCGCATTCATCAGAAGTCAGTGTCAAGTTGTGAAACTTTGCGTAAGAGCGTAAGCAGTCCACTGACACCTAAATCCCTTCTTCCTCTTGTACCCAAGCTCCTGCAAGCCACACCACCAACTCTCTCAACGTCAACTTCCTCCTCAGTCAGGAACGTCCGTAGTCCTGCAGGCCATGTCACTGGCAAGACTGAGGAGTCCTCTCCTAACCGGGATTCCTCCTGAGGATCCTTGAGTGGTACGCCTGCTGTTGCTGCCGCAGCTGTTGTTGCTGCTGGGAGTCGATCGTCATCCCAGAGGGGAAGTCGGAAGACCACTTGTACTACTTCAACTAACCAATTGACTATCCAACAGTCCTTTGTGAGGAAGATGAAATATGACAGTAGTCATCCTTTTGCAAAGCGGATAACTGAGGCCTTGACAGCTATGTTGGTGTTAGACGTGCGTCCGGTATCCGCTATTAGTTCAGTGGGACTAAGAGAATTGTTTGAGGTACTGTGTCCCTGGTATCAAATCCCACCTAGGCTCCAATTCACTAGGCAGGTGATACCGAGAATGTACAGAGACGTCAGAAAAAGTGTCCTTAGTGTCCTACAAAATGCAGTTGTACCCACTGTCCACTTAACCACGGACATGTGGACAAGTGGAACAGGGCAGACTAAGGACTATGCGGGTGATTCCTAGTTGTTCGCTCGCTAGCAGATTTTAGCAGCATTGCACATGCTAGACCGCCGCCCTCTGGGACTGTATCTTAGCTTAGCAGAATAGCGAACGAAAGATTAGCAGAATTGCGAATAGAAAATTCTTAGCAGTTTCTGAGTAGCTCCAGACCTACTCACAGATTGCGATCAGCTCAGTCCGTTTAGTTCCTGGTTTGACGTCACACACACGCCCTGCGTTCGGCCAGCCACTCCCCCGTTTCTCCAGACACTCCCGCGTTTTTCCCTGACACGCCTGCGTTT
Organism: Pseudophryne corroboree; assembly: GCF_028390025.1. Lineage (NCBI taxonomy): Eukaryota > Metazoa > Chordata > Amphibia > Anura > Myobatrachidae > Pseudophryne > Pseudophryne corroboree. Next base: position 735,577,117 of record NC_086446.1, read on the forward strand.
TTATGCACACTCCCTGAAAACGGCCAGTTTCTGCCCAGAAACACCCACTTCCTGTCAATCACACCCCGATCACTTCAACGATGAAAATTCCTCGTTCGGACGTGAGAAAATCTACTAAGTTTTGTGCTAAAATACGCATTTTTGCCTTAATCGTTCCGTTGCGAAAATCGGCAACGAGCGATCAACTCGGAATGACTCCCTATATGACTGTGACAGCCCACTGGGTAGATGTATGGCCTCCCGCAGCAACAACAGCAGCGGCACCAGTAGCAGCATCTCGCAAACGCCAACTCGTTCCTAGGCAGGCTACGCTATGTATAACCGCTTTCCATGAGAGGCACACCGCTGACAACTTCTTATGGAAACTGAGGGACATCATTGCACAATGGCTTACCCCAATTAGACTCTCCTGGGGATTTGTGATATCGGACAACGCCACCAATATTGTGCGTGCATTACATCTGGGCAAATTCCAGCACGTCCAATTTGCATATACAATTAATTTGGTGGTGCAGAATTTTTTTGCGGGCCACTTTCGGCATTCAGCCACCACGTGCCGAAGACTGGAGCGCCATCAAACACTCCTGAACCTGCCCTGCCGTCACCAGAAGCAAGATGTGGTAAAGAGGTGGAATTCAACACTTTATATGCTTCAGAGGATTGAGGAGTAGCAAAAGGCTTATACATCCAACTACGATACAGGCAAAGGAGGGGGGATGCACCTGACTCAAGCGCATTGGAGAATGATTTCTGTTTTGTGCAAGGTTCTCCAACCCTTCGAACTTGCCACACGTGAAGTCAGTTCAGACACTGCCAGCTTGAGTCAGATCATTCCCCTCATCAGGCTTTTGCAGAAGCAGCTGGAGAAATTGAAGAGGAGCTAAGACGGAGCGATTCCACAAAGTATGTGGATTTAGCCCTTCATTCGCTTTGCCAGGATTCAAGGGTGGTCAATCTGTTGAGATCAGAGCACTACATTTTGGCCACCGTGCTCGATCCTAGGTTTAAAGCCTACATTGTATCTCTCTTTCCGGCAGACACAAGTCTGCAGAGGTTCAAAGACCTGCTGGTGAGAAAATTATCAACTCAAGCGGAACGTGACCCATCAACAGCTCCTCCTTCACATTCTCCCGCAACTGGGGCTGCGAGGAAAATGATAAGATTTTCTAGCCCACCCGCTGGCGGTGATGCAGGGCAGTCAGGAGCGTGTGTTGACATCTGGTCCTGCCAACGATTACTGACATGTCTACTGTAACTGCATATGATTCTGTCACCTTTGAAAGAATGGTGGAGGATTATATGAGTGACAGCATCCAAGTAGGTATGTCAGACAGTCCATACGTATACTGGCAGGAAAAAGAGGCAATTTGGATGCCCTTGCACAAACTGGATTTATTTTACCTAAGTTGCCCCCCTTCCAGTGTGTACTCCGAAAGTGTTTAGTGCAGCCAGTAACCTTGTCAGCGATCGGCATAGGAGTTTACTTCCACAAAATGTGGAGAAGATGATGTTCATCAAAATTAATTATAAATTCCTCCAGGAAGACCTTTACCAGCAATTGCCTCCAGAAAGTACACAGGGACCTGTGATGATGGATTCCAGTGGGGACGAATTAATACTCTGTGAGGAGGTGGATGTACACAGTGAAAGGGGTGAGGAATCGGAGGATGAGGATGAGGTCGACCTCTTGCCTCTGTAGAGCCAGTTTGTGCAAGGAGAGATTGATTGCTTCTTTTTTGGTGGGGGCCCAAACAAACCAGTCATTTCAGCCACAGTCGTGTGGCAGACCCTGTTGCTGAAATGATGGGTTTGTTAAAGTGTGCATGTCCTGTTTATACAACATAAGGGTAGGTGGGAGGGCCCAAGAACAATTCCATCTTGCACCTCTTTTTCTTATTTACATCATGTGCTGTTTGGGGCCTAGTTTTTTTAAGTGCCATCCTGTCTGCCACTGCAGTGCCACTCCTAGATGGGCCAGATGTTTGTGCCGCACACTTGTGTCGCTTAGCTTAGTCATACAGTTACCTCATTGTACCTCTTTTACTTCTTTGCATGATGTGCTGTTTGGGGCCTAGTTTTTTTAAATCTGCCATCCTGCACTGCAACTGCAGTGCCACTCCTAGATGGGCCAGGTGTTTGAGCCGCACACTTGTGTCACTTAGCTTAGTCATACAGCTACAGATGTAGCCACCTTTATCTTGAGTGGCCGCGGCGTTTGTCCCGTTCGACCATACGCAGCGTACTGTGGCGTAGCGAGGCGCGCCTAGCCACAGAGAGGCTATCTAATCGCACGGAGACAGACATTTGACGTTTGGCGTTACCTTTACGTGTAATACCTGCGATCAGCCACCAGATGTCGCTTTTTACAATCACCACTGCGCATGCGTGTGGTCTCCCGTAAAATACAATACTGACATACATAATAAGGACTACTTTACTAAGGCGTCTCATTACGCTGCATACAGTAAATACTGTACTCATTACGCTGCATTATTTAATACAGTACTGTATATACAGTACGACACCGACGCAAATAGTACAGCATACAGTATATGATCCATCTACAATACTTTATGAATACTGTATGTGAGCGTCCAAGTCCCGCAGACAAAACACAGTACTGTAAAACCAGTAGTGTACACTGTCGCAAATGGATGTGTGTTACAAGTTCACTATTGCCTCTCAAGATTAGGAATTTTCTACAGTATGTTATCGTCCTAATCCCGTAGCCATTACAGCATAATCAAAACCAACGGATTTATACATTTGTCTGCGGCGAAGTGGTGAAGTGTTTCGCTTCCTATACTCAGAGTCCAGGGTTCGATTCCTTAAGTACGAATGCATGTTACTGTAGTTTTTTTCAGACACTTTATTATTTTTTTTATTCACATACTGTAAACCAGGGCATACAGTAGCTGCATGAGCGGTTCTATGCGATCGAGTCCGGTGTACCATAATGTGCAGGTTCTATGCAGGTTAAGGTTCTATGCTCCGTACACAGTACACATACAATTCTGTAGCTGGGCAGACTGAATAGAAATGGCTACCACCTATGACTCCTTGCCCCACAGAGGCCCTAGGCTACGGAGCAAGTAATAGTCCAGATTGTACAGACTATGGGGCAATGCTGAAGGAGCGTCACAATCCCCTAGCTAAAATACACAGTATGCATATTATGGTACACCGGACTCGATGACATACTGTAGCACACTGGCAAAATGGCCGCCGCCCCTGAACCCTTGTGCAGGTTATGGGGCAATGCTGAAGGAGCGTCACAATCCCCTAGCCAAAATACACAGGGGAGGGATAAGCTACTGTAGGATTGCATACAGTATTACGGTACACCGGACTCAATCGCATAGCACACTGTCAAAACGACCACTACCCATGAACCCCCACCTCCTGAACCCCCACCTCGTGGCAGGCAGCAGTTGGGTATGGAATGAGAAATGGCATAAGCTGTGCAGGCTACGGGGCAATGCTGAAGGAGCGTCACAATCCCCTAGCCAAAATACACAAAGATACTGTAAGCGAGGTCTATGCACATTACAGTACTGTACGTTACACCGGGCTCGGTCGCATAGCAAACTGACAAAACACAAGTTTTACAGTACATACAGTAAAGCAGGCCAAAGCTGCAGGAGAGTTTCTACTGTAAAGGTTCTATGCACCGTACGGTAATGTACACATACCTGTACAATTCTATAGCAGGGCAGACTCAATTGAAATGGCTACCGCCTGTGACTCCTAGCTCCTAGGAGGCACTCAGCTATGGAGCAAATAACAGCACAGATTTTGCAGGCTACGGGGCAATGCTGAAGGAGCGTCACAATCCCCTAGCTACAATACACAGGGGTGATAGAGATAATCGAGTGGCTGGAGGGGGGTCCCCTTGATTTAAGGGGCCCCCACTCCTCCAGGGTACTCCGGCCAGGTGTGACTAGTTGGGTATTTAATTCCATGGCCGCAGGGACCGGTATAAAAGTCTCCCCCGGCTGTGCATTATCTGTCCAGCTAGTGGAGCCCAGTGCTGATTCAAAAAATATGGGGAACCCCTACGCTTTTTTTGTCCCCCTTATTTTTTGCACCAGGACCAGGCGCAGAGCCCGGTGCTGGTTCTAAAAAGATGGGGGATCCCGTGTCCATTTTTTCCGTATTCCTGCCGGAATTCGACTGCAATTGCATATACAGTACTGTACCCCTTAATGTCACTGCTTACAGTATACAGTATTTAGACATGAGCTTGTGTACAGTATCTGTCATGAGGTGCTTTTTTCACTGACACTATAACTTTTTTCTCTTGTGATATACTGTACAGAGGCGGCAAACTAGCCAAACGGGAATAATCAGCTTCTGCAGAATAAAATGAGATGCTACAGTACATGCCTATATTCTGTGAGTGACTGCGGCTCTATGAAATTAAATCAGAAAATTTAAATATGAAATGCATTACTAATGTGTGGCATTACTGTACTGTATGTGTATAAGGTGTACTACAATATTTTCTGGTGTAACATAAGGAAAGGGCACTACTGCATGGTCTAATGCAGTGGTTCTCAAACTTGGTCCTCAGGACCCCACACAGTGCATGTTTTGCAGGTAAACCAGCAAGTGCACAGATGTATTCATTACTAACTGACACATTTTAGAAGGTCCATACAGTAGGTGGAGCTAATTTTTTCACTTGTGATTCTGTGAGACCTGCAAAACCTGCACTGTGTGGGGTCCTGAGGACTGAGTTTGAGAACCTGTGGTCTAATGTAAATAAAGATGAATGTGGTGGGGTGTAATGTGAATAAGGGGCATTACTGTTAGGAGTAATGTGGTACTATGATATGATGTCATGAGAATAAGAGACACCACTGCATGATATAATGTGAATAAAGTTGCAGTACTGTGTTGTGTCATTTCATCTTCGGGTATTATTGTGTTACCATGCCCCTTCCCAGCAAGAACATACTGTACACTGTTTTGGGCTGGCACTAAATGTGCACATTGTTCTTATTTAGATTATAGGGGGTAGGAGCGCCAAAATGGGTGATGGTGCTGGGAAAGGGGTGCAGGGTTAGAGGCGGAACTACGTAGCATCTGTGCAAGAGGGCATCAGCCAAAATCTAGCCTAGGGCATCATGTTGGTCAGGTTTGGCTCTGATAATACTGTATACTGTACTCTTACTGTACTTTGCATTCAATACAGATACTGTTTGCACACAGGTTTTACATGAATCATTGGCAATGCTGCAGGAGTGTCTCATTAGGCAATCTAAAATATACCACGACTATGGGTGGGGATACAGTAGGGAAGTTCTGTCACCATAAGCTGTCTGCTGTGTATAGCATATTTCCATCTGAGATGCATTTGTGTGTTTGTAATAAGAAAAAAACATTTTACTGTACATTTAGTGGATACAGTATTTCTCCCCCATAATGACGTATCATACTGTACAGGTACCCTCATGTACTGTACCGTACCATACTGTAAAATTGAATATTTATTGGAAAAACATCAATATTAATGTAAAAATAAAGTATTACAACATCCGATTCCATGTACTGCACTGATCAAAATGTACAGTACTCTTATTCAGGACTTATAAAACTGAAAATAACTGTTCATACAGTACACATCAATAACATTACTACTGTATAATATTCTACATTAGTTTATGCAATAATCAGACAAAGGCAATTTTATCATTTTTTTTAATAATGCACCAATTTAAAATTTTAAACAGAAAATACAGAACTACATATTTGTGGCTTGACCATTTCTTTCAACTACAACAGGTAATACTTTATACAGGTGATTTATATAATTATTACAATGTTCAGGTGTGAGTACTTCTAGCCAAAATTTCTTTATCCCATCCACCAGTTGCTGTTTTGTTGTTGGCTTTGCAACACTCCTAACGTACCTCTTCAATTGAGCCCACACTAATTCGATTGGGTTCATGTCTGGTGATCTATATAAAAATAAAAAAAAAGCGTATAGAAAAAATTAATTACATTACAGTAAATAGAGAAAATTAAACATACAATATTGTACTGTTTATTAAACAAAAATTTTTTTTACAGTACTAGAGTGCTATCCAAAATTTTACTTGTACACTGTTGAAAGAATACTCACTCTGGTGGTGTGCGTTCCCAATTCATACCTTTCTCTTCCATAAATTTGGCTGAGGCGGAGTGTTTAGGATCATTGTCTTGGAATATCCTATGGTGAGTTGGGTAATATTTATTCACAAATGGCACCATACATTTCTCTACTATTGTTTCTTGGAAAAATTTCTTATCCATGATTCCTACAGAAATCAAAAAATGTTGTTCATTAATAAGCAACTCCTTTTATTGTGCAGTTACACGTACTCTACAGTACAACATGTATTTTTACAGAACACAGGCACAGAATAAAGTATAGTACTGTACCTTCGAAAAATAATAGGGGACCAGCTCCTAATCGTGATATGCCTCCCCATACATGGACTTTCAATGGATGCTTTGGGCGTGGTTTTAAAGAGATATGGTTACGTTTCCTGAATGACATTCTGGAGAACCGCTCAAGGGCAACAGACGATTCATCTGTGAAAATGACATCATCAAATGTTTCACCACTCTCAATCCATCGCCGTGCCTGTTCCACTCTCTTTTCTTTATTCACATCTCTTATCATTGGAGATATCCTGTGAAGAGCCAAAAATAATGAAATCAGATACAGTTATGAAATTACAGATTTACAGATTACTGTATATACAGTAGACTGTATGTGCAGTATACTGTATTATATACCTACTGTATACATTAAACTGTACATACAGTACATTAAGTTACATACAGAGTAATATATATATACATACTGTACATACACACAAACACACACACACAGTATACAGTATGTAATCATCACAATAAGCCGGCAATGCTTCATTGCTGTCTCTGAGTGCCTATACAGTAGGTATCTCTTTTGGGATAGAATATATACAGTATATACACACACACATACTGTATATAGTATAAAGTACACACTCTGTATAATGATTTATGGCATTATTATATCACGTATCAAGGGATTATTAACAGTGCATTTACTGTATGGTTTATACTGCTTTCAGTATTTTACCTTGTTGCGCCAAAGGTCCATCCCATTTTCCGTCGCATCCTTCTGATGCTGGTGGCCGATATGTCCAGGTCATACTTGGAATGGAGAATTCGTTTTATTTGCAGAGCAGTACGCTCATCATCCTCACGAGTTAGTTCCTCCACAATTTGTTGCACTCTCCTACAGTACAATACAGTATGAAAAATATGAATTCATGAACAGCACAATCACAGTTACAATTGATGAAGTTTTTATTTTATTTCAAAAAAATTGTTTATGGTATAAAGCAAGTCATTTAAACATTACAGTAGTGTACAGTACGTACCATGTGCATTTTGTAGGAAATACAAATCTGGGCGTTGTTCTCTCGAATGCATGATAGCGCACCGTTTCTAAAGTGACTATAATGCCACTTTCCTTGAGCCATGCATGGATCTCTTTGATGGTTTTATTTTCTTTTTTCATGTTGGCGATTATCTTGCTCATCGTTTTGTTGATAGTTACTGGCATGTTGTCCAACTATAATTCCTGTATGGAGAGAAAACATTTGTGAATACTGTAGTCTAAAATTTACACATCTGAAAATGCATAAGAGTTTTATGATAGAAGTTAATACTGTACATGTTTACTATCCAGTACCTGATGTTCAAATTTAAGTATTGTATACTGTACAGTACTGAAAATACAACTTCAGTGTTATGGACTGCAATTAGTTTCCTGTATGAAACAGATACAGTACAGTAAATAACCTTCCTTGGAAGTGCATGGGCCCTGTGAGACTTACAGTAGTGTACAGCATAAGGGTCGACTGACATGATGTACAAGCATTACATACAGTACATGTCAGTACTGTATGTAAATTCTTCAATTATTGCCTAACAACAATGCTGCTTACTGTATATTAAATACTGTAGGCCTAGAAATGTGCATCTCAATATAGTAGTTAAAAACACAGGGGCCTATGTGGATTAGCGAGTTCTATGCACACTAAAAATGGCCACCGACCGTGAACCCCCAGCACGTGGCAGCGCTCGGATATGTAGTGAGATACAGTATGGCATACATTTCACACTCCAGGGGGCAATGCTGAAGGAGCGTCACAATCCCCTAGCTCAATTACACTGGGATAAGCGAGGTCTACTGTATGCACATTACGGTATACCGAGCTGGATCGCTTAGCAACCTGACAACATGGCCGCCGACCGTGAACTCCCAGCACGTGGCAGCGCTCGGATATGTAGTGAGATACAGTATGGCATACATTTCACACTCCAGGGGGCAATGCTGAAGGAGCGTCACAATCCCCTAGCTCAATTACATTGGGATAAGCGAGGTCTATGCACATTACGGTATACCGAGCTGGATCGCTTAGCAACCTGACAAAATGGCCGCCGACCGTGAACTCCCAGCACGTGGCAGCGCTCGGATATGTAGTGAGATACAGTATGGCATACATTTCACACTCCAGGGGGCAATGCTGAAGGAGCGTCACAATCCCCTAGCTCAATTACACTGGGATAAGCGAGGTCTACTGTATGCACATTACGGTATACCGAGCTGGATCGCTTAGCAACCTGACAACATGGCCGCCGACCGTGAACTCCCAGCACGTGGCAGCGCTCGGATATGTAGTGAGATACAGTATGGCATACATTTCACACTCCAGGGGGCAATGCTGAAGGAGCGTCACAATCCCCTAGCTCAATTACATTGGGATAAGCGAGGTCTATGCACATTACGGTATACCGAGCTGGATCGCTTAGCAACCTGACAAAATGGCCGCCGACCGTGAACTCCCAGCACGTGGCAGCGCTCGGATATGTAGTGAGATACAGTATGGCATACATTTCACACTCCAGGGGGCAATGCTGAAGGAGCGTCACAATCCCCTAGCTCAATTACACTGGGATAAGCGAGGTCTACTGTATGCACATTACGGTATACCGAGCTGGATCGCTTAGCAACCTGACAACATGGCCGCCGACCGTGAACTCCCAGCACGTGGCAGCGCTCGGATATGTAGTGAGATACAGTATGGCATACATTTCACACTCCAGGGGGCAATGCTGAAGGAGCGTCACAATCCCCTAGCTCAATTACATTGGGATAAGCGAGGTCTATGCACATTACGGTATACCGAGCTGGATCGCTTAGCAACCTGACAAAATGGCCGCCGACCGTGAACTCCCAGCACGTGGCAGCGCTCGGATATGTAGTGAGATACAGTATGGCATACATTTCACACTCCAGGGGGCAATGCTGAAGGAGCGTCACAATCCCCTAGCTCAATTACATTGGGATAAGCGAGGTCTATGCACATTACGGTATACCGAGCTGGATCGCTTAGCAACCTGACAAAATGGCCGCCGACCGTGAACTCCCAGCACGTGGCAGCGCTCGGATATGTAGTGAGATACAGTATGGCATACATTTCACACTCCAGGGGGCAATGCTGAAGGAGCGTCACAATCCCCTAGCTCAATTACATTGGGATAAGCGAGGTCTATGCACATTACGGTATACCGAGCTGGATCGCTTAGCAACCTGACAAAATGGCCGCCGACCGTGAACTCCCAGCACGTGGCAGCGCTCAAATATGGAGTGAGAGATGGTATACATTTTAAAATACACCGGGATAAGTTGTACAGGCCATGGAGCAATGCACAGGGACATTCATCATTTACGTACAGTATATAAATAATTGTTAACCGTAAATGAAAGAATTACCGGTCAAATACTGTATGACGAAACTGTGTCAATGAGCTGGAACAGTATGGCCTGTGAAGAAGTTTTCGAAGGCAGAAACGGAGAGCAAATTATCAGGAGATTTCTGAAAGGTCGGAGAAGATCCACACAGCAAGTCTGCTTACGAGGAAACAGCTTTGCAAAGTGGGTAGCGGGGCGGTGACTGAGACGCTCTTTTATTATGTGCAATACACAAACGCCCACTGTAGTACTGTTTTGCTCACTTACAGTACTGTACTGTAGGTTGCATTTAGCGTAAAGAATCGCTCCTGCAGATGTACTTTGATTTACTGTATGTGAAACCTGTGTGCATCCTTCCATTGGATGTACTGTATTGGAGAGAAATTTTTTTTTTTAAAGTGAATGTCACGGGAACACATTAAAAATAAGGTTGGCACTTCCTTCCCATTGGTGTTGGTTTACAGTATGCCGTAGTGTACTCGGACGCTCATGTAATTGCATTTCAAAGGCACAGTATTTTCCATCGTCTCCCCCCTACCCCCATCGCCCTTCCCCCCTGGGGGCCTGCACAGGGAGGAAATTCAGGTCCTGTGCAATACACAAACGCTGAAGATCTACAGTACTGTTTTGCTCAGTTGGTAGCGTCAGAATACACTCATTTCATTCCCGCTGTTTAGGTGCATTTAGCGTAAAGAATCGCTCCTGCAGATGTACTTTGATTTATGTGAAATCTGTGTGCATCCTTCCATTGACTGTCTTACAGTGTAAATAAAATAATACAGTGCATTATTACAGAAAAAAAAAAAAAAAGAAAGAAAGAAAGCACATCAGGTCTCGAACCCTGGACCCCCAGCGAGGGAGGTGGGAGCCTTCACCCCTAGCCCACGACGCCTCATGAGAGATTTCCAATTTCATGTGTGAAAGTACTGCAAACAGCGGCCGGCCCCCGCCCCATTGCTGTTGGTTTATGCCTTAGAGGACTCGGACGCTCGCATTTGTAAAGCACGGTGTTTTCCTCCGCCTCCGGCTAGCCTGTTGCCCTTCCCCCATGGGAGCCTGCACAGATCATGCAGTAGACAGGGAGGGAATGCAAATGCTGGTCATGTGCAATACACAAACGCCCACTGTAGTACTGTTTTGCTCACTTACAGTACTGTACTGTAGGTTGCATTTAGCGTAAAGAATCGCTCCTGCAGATGTACTTTGATTTACTGTATGTGAAACCTGTGTGCATCCTTCCATTGGATGTACTGTATTGGAGAGAAATTTTTTTTTTTTAAAGTGAATGTCACGGGAACACATTAAAAATAAGGTTGGCACTTCCTTCCCATTGGTGTTGGTTTACAGTATGCCGTAGTGTACTCGGACGCTCATGTAATTGCATTTCAAAGGCACAGTATTTTCCATCGTCTCCCCCCTACCCCCATCGCCCTTCCCCCCTGGGGGCCTGCACAGGGAGGAAATTCAGGTCCTGTGCAATACACAAACGCTGAAGATCTACAGTACTGTTTTGCTCAGTTGGTAGCGTCAGAATACACTCATTTCATTCCCGCTGTTTAGGTGCATTTAGCGTAAAGAATCGCTCCTGCAGATGTACTTTGATTTATGTGAAATCTGTGTGCATCCTTCCATTGACTGTCTTACAGTGTAAATAAAATAATACAGTGCATTATTACAGAAAAAAAAAAAGAAAGAAAGAAAGCACATCAGGTCTCGAACCCTGGACCCCCAGCGAGGGAGGTGGGAGCCTTCACCCCTAGCCCACGACGCCTCATGAGAGATTTCCAATTTCATGTGTGAAAGTACTGCAAACAGCGGCCGGCCCCCGCCCCATTGCTGTTGGTTTATGCCTTAGAGGACTCGGACGCTCGCATTTGTAAAGCACGGTGTTTTCCTCCGCCTCCGGCTAGCCTGTTGCCCTTCCCCCATGGGAGCCTGCACAGATCATGCAGTAGACAGGGAGGGAATGCAAATGCTGGTCATGTGCAATACACAAACGCCCACTGTAGTACTGTTTTGCTCACTTACAGTACTGTACTGTAGGTTGCATTTAGCGTAAAGAATCGCTCCTGCAGATGTACTTTGATTTACTGTATGTGAAACCTGTGTGCATCCTTCCATTGGATGTACTGTATTGGAGAGAATTTTTTTTTTTTTAAAGTGAATGTCACGGGAACACATTAAAAATAAGGTTGGCACTTCCTTCCCATTGGTGTTGGTTTACAGTATGCCGTAGTGTACTCGGACGCTCATGTAATTGCATTTCAAAGGCACAGTATTTTCCATCGTCTCCCCCCTACCCCCATCGCCCTTCCCCCCTGGGGGCCTGCACAGGGAGGAAATTCAGGTCCTGTGCAATACACAAACGCTGAAGATCTACAGTACTGTTTTGCTCAGTTGGTAGCGTCAGAATACACTCATTTCATTCCCGCTGTTTAGGTGCATTTAGCGTAAAGAATCGCTCCTGCAGATGTACTTTGATTTATGTGAAATCTGTGTGCATCCTTCCATTGACTGTCTTACAGTGTAAATAAAATAATACAGTGCATTATTACAGAAAAAAAAAAAAAAAGAAAGAAAGAAAGAAAGCACATCAGGTCTCGAACCCTGGACCCCCAGCAAGGGAGGTGGGAGCCTTCACCCATAGCCCACGACGCCTCATGAGAGATTTCCAATTTCATGTGTGAAAGTACTGCAAACAGCGGCCGGCCCCCGCCCCATTGCTGTTGGTTTATGCCTTAGAGGACTCGGACGCTCGCATTTGTAAAGCACGGTGTTTTCCTCCGCCTCCGGCTAGCCTGTTGCCCTTCCCCCATGGGAGCCTGCACAGATCATGCAGTAGACAGGGAGGGAATGCAAATGCTGGTCATGTGCAATACACAAACGCCCACTGTAGTACTGTTTTGCTCACTTACAGTACTGTACTGTAGGTTGCATTTAGCGTAAAGAATCGCTCCTGCAGATGTACTTTGATTTACTGTATGTGAAACCTGTGTGCATCCTTCCATTGGATGTACTGTATTGGAGAGAAATTTTTTTTTTTTAAAGTGAATGTCACGGGAACACATTAAAAATAAGGTTGGCACTTCCTTCCCATTGGTGTTGGTTTACAGTATGCCGTAGTGTACTCGGACGCTCATGTAATTGCATTTCAAAGGCACAGTATTTTCCATCGTCTCCCCCCTACCCCCATCGCCCTTCCCCCCTGGGGGCCTGCACAGGGAGGAAATTCAGGTCCTGTGCAATACACAAACGCTGAAGATCTACAGTACTGTTTTGCTCAGTTGGTAGCGTCAGAATACACTCATTTCATTCCCGCTGTTTAGGTGCATTTAGCGTAAAGAATCGCTCCTGCAGATGTACTTTGATTTATGTGAAATCTGTGTGCATCCTTCCATTGACTGTCTTACAGTGTAAATAAAATAATACAGTGCATTATTACAGAAAAAAAAAAAAAAAGAAAGAAAGAAAGCACATCAGGTCTCGAACCCTGGACCCCCAGCGAGGGAGGTGGGAGCCTTCACCCCTAGCCCACGACGCCTCATGAGAGATTTCCAATTTCATGTGTGAAAGTACTGCAAACAGCGGCCGGCCCCCGCCCCATTGCTGTTGGTTTATGCCTTAGAGGACTCGGACGCTCGCATTTGTAAAGCACGGTGTTTTCCTCCGCCTCCGGCTAGCCTGTTGCCCTTCCCCCATGGGAGCCTGCACAGATCATGCAGTAGACAGGGAGGGAATGCAAATGCTGGTCATGTGCAATACACAAACGCCCACTGTAGTACTGTTTTGCTCACTTACAGTACTGTACTGTAGGTTGCATTTAGCGTAAAGAATCGCTCCTGCAGATGTACTTTGATTTACTGTATGTGAAACCTGTGTGCATCCTTCCATTGGATGTACTGTATTGGAGAGAAATTTTTTTTTTTTAAAGTGAATGTCACGGGAACACATTAAAAATAAGGTTGGCACTTCCTTCCCATTGGTGTTGGTTTACAGTATGCCGTAGTGTACTCGGACGCTCATGTAATTGCATTTCAAAGGCACAGTATTTTCCATCGTCTCCCCCCTACCCCCATCGCCCTTCCCCCCTGGGGGCCTGCACAGGGAGGAAATTCAGGTCCTGTGCAATACACAAACGCTGAAGATCTACAGTACTGTTTTGCTCAGTTGGTAGCGTCAGAATACACTCATTTCATTCCCGCTGTTTAGGTGCATTTAGCGTAAAGAATCGCTCCTGCAGATGTACTTTGATTTATGTGAAATCTGTGTGCATCCTTCCATTGACTGTCTTACAGTGTAAATAAAATAATACAGTGCATTATTACAGAAAAAAAAAAAAAAAGAAAGAAAGCACATCAGGTCTCGAACCCTGGACCCCCAGCAAGGGAGGTGGGAGCCTTCACCCATAGCCCACGACGCCTCATGAGAGATTTCCAATTTCATGTGTGAAAGTACTGCAAACAGCGGCCGGCCCCCGCCCCATTGCTGTTGGTTTATGCCTTAGAGGACTCGGACGCTCGCATTTGTAAAGCACGGTGTTTTCCTCCGCCTCCTGCTAGTCCTCCATTCCCATTATGCATTAGCGAACTCAGACGCTCATATATTTTAAAAGCACGGTGTTTATACATTGTACTGTACATTCTTCCTTTTACACAATTACTGTAGTTGCGTCTCCATACACATACTGTACAGTACTCCATACTTTTTCCACCGCCTCCCGTTACGCCTACAGTATTGCCAGAGCTGTAGATCAATCCGCCGCTATACTGTACGATCGAAAGTACTGGATTAGTGGAGCATTAGCGACACAGTGGTGGAGATGTGTAATGCATGATGAGTATCTAGATCGCCTCAACGCGCCTGCCTGTGATGAAACTCAGCTATCGCATTAGCGTGACTAAACGCCCGTCTCGGCGGAGAAACAGTCAAGATAAAGGTGGCTACATCTGTACCTCATTCCACCTCTTTTTCTTCTTTGCATGATGTGCTGTTTTGGGCCTATTTTTTAAATCTGTTATCCTGTCTGCCACTGCAGTGCCACTTCTAGATGGACCAGGTGTTTGTTGCGCACACTTGTCGCTTAGCTTAGTCATACAGCCACCTTGGTGCAACCTTTTGGCCTAAAAACAATATTGTTAGGTGTGAGGTGTTCAGAAGAGACTGTAAATGAGTGGAAATGAATGTTATTGAGGTTAATAATACCGTAGTAACAAAATTACCCCCACATTCTGTGATTTTAGCTGTGTTTATGTTTTTTTCAAACATCATCCAGATCCAAAACCAAAACTCGAAAGGGTGGTTTTGGCAAAACCAATCCAAAACCAAATCACAAGCGGGGAATTAGAACTAAAACCAAAACACAAAACACGAAAAGTGCCCGCCGCACATCTCTAGTCATTGTAGTTGTCCCTCCCCATCATTCAAAAACAAACAGTGGGATGGGAACCTACTGGTGGCGCAAACAAAGTGTGGTTACCGTGATGTGTTGCCTCAACGGTCAATGTCCTTTATGGAATGTTTGAAAAGTCCAAAAACTTCTTATGGATAGTCCTCATATACATTCAATTTCATAAGGCGATATGTAAAAAAAACACAAATGGTATACGGAAGTTCAATTGAAATCCCAGAATGAATTGATAGAAAGAGGGTGACTTCCAGGATTCCTTATACTGCAGTGATTTGGGAGGTGTAGTATTATCTGTATAGTTATACCCCGGTGTTGAAGGTAAAAGAAGCTCCTCACATGTGTGCTTACTTTCATATACCCCAGAAAAAACCTATAAAGGTTTCTTTAAAGCCTCTGAGTGGAATACTTCTTACACCCGGTTACAGTGTATCACAGATATTCACGTGCAATTCTTCTAAAATAAATGCTCACATTCGTGCTTACTTCGAAAGACGCCGTTCTTCCATATAACGGTTTCTTTATCAGTGGGCTGTCTTGCCGTCCTCATGCACTTCCTGGCTTCGTATTAGGCTCGGTATTAAGCATAAACACGAAGGGATGTATGAGGATTCATATAAGTTTATTGTAAAAATTACTTAAAAAAACAATTCTGGTTGATTTACCACAAACAAGAGACCAGTAAAACAGATGTTATACAGCACAGTCCAACAGTGAAATAAGATGTTAACCCGGGATATCTCACCGCTTTCTGGCTGGAAGAACTGGTAGCAGTGGTATTCCAAACTTTCACATGCTCTAGGGTGGAGCATGTGAAAGTTTGGAATACCACTGCTACCAGTTCTTCCAGCCAGAAAGCGGTGAGATATCCCGGATTAACATCTTATTTCACTGTTGGACTGTGCTGTATAACATCTGTTTTACTGGTCTCTTGTTTGTGGTAAATCAACCAGAATTGTCTTTTTAAGTAATTTTTACAATAAACTTATATGAATCCTCATACATCCCTTCGTGTTTATGCTTAATACCGAGCCTAATACGAAGCCAGGAAGTGCATGAGGACGGCAAGACAGCCCACTGATAAAGAAACCGTTATATGGAAGAACGGCGTCTTTCGAAGTGAGCACGAATGTGAGCATTTATTTTAGAAGAATTGCACGTGAATATCTGTGATACACTGTAACCGGGTGTAAGAAGTATTCCACTCAGAGGCTTTAAAGAAACCTTTATATGTTTTTTCTGGGGTATATGAAAGTAAGCACACATGTGAGGAGCTTCTTTTACCTTCAACACCGGGGTGAACCTATACAGATAATACTACACCTCCCAAATCACTGCAGTATAAGGAATCCTGGAAGAAGTCACCCTCTTTCTATCAATTCATTCTGGGATTTCAATTGAACTTCCATATACCATTTGTGTTTTTTTACATATCGCCTTATGAAATTGAATGTATATGAGGACTATCCATAAGAAGTTTTTGGACATTTCAAACATTCCATAAAGGACATTGACCGTTGAGGCAACACATCACGGTAACCACACTTTGTTTGCGCCACCAGTAGGTTCCCATCCCACTATTTGTTTTTGTATATTCTTCCAAGGTGTGTGTGGTGACACATCAGGGTGGGACCCCTCTCAAGGCAGCAATAAGAGTGCGCAGGAATATACCTTAGATATAAGTTATAGTTATTCGCCTCCCCATCATTCCTCTTAGAGCACTGAGGGGAAGGTTGGGGGGAGGGTTACATCACGATAACAATGAAGTGATCATTGGGTCACTCATCCATTTGTTTTTTAAACTGTTTGTATGAATGAATATTGGGGTGATGGGGCCTATAAAAACCCTTCACCTTTTTTCAATTAAAATGAATAACTCACAGCTCATTTGAACCATAGTGTAATATTAAGCTAAATTTGGATGTAAGTTAAGAAATGCAATGTTCTTCAGTGTCAGAATTCCAATTCCAAGGGGGACACCAGCACCAGCCAATCATTACAGATTTGAAAAATTACAGTTAGGTGCTGATTGGCTGGTGCGTTATCACCTTGCGCTTATCACTGCTTTATCCCTTCTTCAGGCTTAATACATCTACCCAAAAATTCCTTACAGTAATTTTTCAAACATGGCAGTTAGGAGCTAATTGGATGGTACTTTAACTCTGTCCACGTTATCTCTCTCCAAAGCTTAGTACATAGACTCAATTGATTCTTATTTATATACAAATTAGTATACCGGACACAGCAAAAGCAGAGTCAATGGGTCTATCCCTGCTCCTCAACCTTACATTACCAGAGCCGGATTAAGGGGGGGTCACAGGGGGTCAGTACCCCAGGCCCTCTAATCTTAGGGGGCCCCCCTGACCGACGGTTCATCATTGCGTGTATACAATACACGGCTGCTCCAGCTCTCTACACTGTCAGGCGGCTGGCTGCCTGTAGGGGGAGCTGCAGCGATAACGAGCAGCTCCTCACAGGCAGTACACGAACGTGCCTGACTCCAGTCCTGAGTCTTCTTTGAAACAGAGCCGTCCGGGTGAGAGCAGGCAGCGGCTGTTGCTGTCTCTGTCTCTCAGTCTCTCCACTGACTCTGCAAGCAGCCAGGTGAAGAAAGGGCCATTAGGCCATGTGGCATGCTGTCCCATATACTGCAGCAGTTTGTGTGGTGAGTAGCATGTGATTGAATGGGTGGCATGCTTCCTCTTAATGGTGTGTGTCATCACAGTGTGTGTATATATGTATATATGCTGTGTGCATGTAATATAAGTATGTATGTATGCTGTGTGCATGTAATATAAGTATGTATGTATGCTGTGTGCATGTGTACTATGTGTATGTATCATGCTGTGTGCATGTATAGTGTGTGTGTATGTACAGTATACTGTGTGTGTATGCTTGTATACTTCCTGTATGTATGTTTACTGTGTGTGCAAGTATACTCTATGTATGTATGTATGTATGTATGTATGTATGCTGTGTGTGCTGCGTGTGTTTGTTTAAGTATGATACTGTGTGTGTGTGTACAGTGGTCTGACACTGAGGTGCTTCTGTATTTAATTGTAATCCGGTTAAAAAAGTCAGGAGCCCGTAGCCTCGACACATTGGTATACACTATACCGTGACCTTGTATATAGTTTTTAAAAAATAAATAAAATCTGATTGCCCCTGCCTTTAATAAAATCTATCTATCATATAGTGGTGGCGGCACTCAACGGACTTCATAAGGCAAATACTAACGTATCAGAGCTTTATTCCTTCATCAGAGTTCACTGATGAAGGCTTAATGTTCCGAAACGTTAGTGCTGTTCATGTGGTTGGTACAGTGATTTTTGTTTGCCTTATGATGTCCGTTGAGTGCCACCTCCACTATGTCTGCAATTAAATCCTCATGGGCCATTGTGAATATTGCTGAGAGTGCCGGGCACTACTGCATCTGTATATGTATGTAACCTTGTGTATATGTGTGTGTGTGTGTGTGTGTGTATATATATATATATATATATATATATACACACACACACACACGGAAACCCCCCAACGAAAATCCTGCGTTTGCCACTGCCCCAGCTAGAGCGGTTCTGCCTCTGACACAACCGCCCCCTGCTATCTTGCACACTGAAGTCACGCTGCATTGCTGAGTGGCAGCACGAAGGGTTACGCAGCTACTGTACAGTGTACAGCAGTAGCAGCCAGTAGCAGACCACACCTCCTCCCAGCGTCTCTCTGAAGAGAGACCGACCAAGGGGATTGAAGCAGAGAATGAACAGACCTCTGACTGGAGCTGATAAAAAGTGGCAAAGGTCAAACAAGTAAAGAAATCTGGATTTTGAAAAGGCGAGTGACAATCCCACACAGTGATACCAGTAGCATGTGTTTCAGTGTGCACTGTGCAGCAGTGGGCTGGGGGGGGGACATATCATGAAGGCTATGTCATCTTCTGTGTGAATGTATGCCATGAAGTGTGTATGTCAGTAAGTGTGTTTGTGTCAGTGTGCGTATTTGTGTCAGTAAGTGTGTTTGTGTTAGCGTGTGCATGTCAGTAGGTTTGTGTGTCAGTAAGAGGTATCAGTCAATAAGTGGTGTCTATGTCAGTCAGTCAGTCAGTCAGTCGTATCTGTGTGAATAAGTGTGTTGTGTGTGTCAGTAAGGGGTATCTGTGTTAGTAAGTTTTCTCTGTGTCAGTAAGGTGTGCCTGTAAATATGTATGATAAAGTGTCAGTAAATAGTGTCAGTAGGGGATATCTGTCAGTAAGTGGACTCTGTGTCAATAAGTGTGTGTTTCAGTAACTGTGTCAGTAAGGGGTGTCAGTAAATGTTTGTATCAGTAACTTGTATCTGTATCACTAAGGGGTGGCTCTCAGTATGCATATGCCAGTAAGTGGTGTGTAAGTAAGGTGTTTGTCTGTGTCAGTAAGGGTGTCTGTCAGTAAGTGTTGCCTGTATCAGTAAGGGTGTCTGTCTGTCAGTAAGTGTGTTTGTGTCAGTAAGCGGTGTCTGTGTCATTAAGTGTATGTGTGTCAGTGTTTGTATCAGTAAGATGTGTCTGTGACATGTCAGTAAGTGGTATCTGTCAGTAAGAGGTGTCCATGTCAGTAAGGCAGTGTGTGTGCAGCTATGGGGGCAGTATGTATGTGTGCAGCTATGGGGGCAGTGTGTGTGTGTGTGTGTGTGTGTGTGTGTGTGTGTGTGTGTGTGTGTGTGTGAAACTGCATGCAGTTGAGGGAGGGGGGACCTACACTGATGGTCTAAATCTGGCAATGGATGTGTGTACAGCGAATTGCTGTAGTGGGAGGAGCAGGCACACACATAATGGACATAACCAGGGGGTAGTTCTGATAAGAGGGCCCCCCTATCTAAAGTACCCCAGGCCCCCTGAAGGCTTAATCCGGCCCTGTACATTACCCCAGCTGTTCTTCATACTTACCTACTTTGATCGTTTCCACTATGGGAGAAGCCCGGAGAGTAGATGCAGGTTGGCAGTGATGGAGGCGGAGCAGGGCTATTCACATAATTAGGCCCCACCCCTCACTGTAAAATGATGTAACCAGCACATATTTGCATAGGGGCGGGGCCAAAAGGACACGATTATGATCAAAATGCATTAAAAGCCCCACCCCCTCCTCGAGGTCCGCAGATTCCCGGTAATACTCTCTCCATTCTGCCCACTTCACTAGTAAGCAGGCTGGATGCGGGAGCGAAGCTCCCTCCTACGGGGATGCAGAGGAATTCCCCAAAAATATTGAGTCTCCCGCAGATTTCTGGAGAGTAGGCAATTATGTGGTAGTTTCCTGTAATCCAGACACTCTTCTTTCTCCTACAGTGGGAGCCATTAACGGGGGAGGAGGTGATTCTCACTGTCATAGCTTTAACGGTAAATAGCGCTTTGAAAGAAGACTGAGAAAAACTTGACAAGTAATTTCTACCCCTTTCCTACTGGACTTCTTCTTTTTTTATTCCTTTTAATTTTTAAGGGTAGGCGCTGAGTCGTGAGAAATGTATGGCAGAAAATCTGCAGCCACAGCACAGAAGTGTCTGAGGGCTATTTTTAGCTAAAGCAGTTTGCTAAATATTTTTGCTTAATTAAAAATAATGCTGCACATATTGTATAGCTTAAGCCTCGGAGATCTCCAAAATGATCATGTTACAGATTCAGTAAATGGAGTCAATCTGTGTCTTAATAACACGTTTCTTGCTGTTTGGCACACCTGCAGCATTTCCAGGAACACAGTAATCACTAAACCAACTGCTGCAGCTGACGGAACAGCGGGATATACCACACGCTGCAGTCCGCCACTTACTGATAATGCAAAGCGCTGCTCTGATCTCTATCCAGAATCACTATACATTTTATGAATGACTAAGCATTGCCCAGTGATCAGATGAAGGAGTATCACGCAGATAATGTGCATCTTCTTAATGTTTTGGATGATAGCTCTCAGCAAAACATGTTGTTTTTTAAAAAAAACACAAAAAACAACTGAATTACAGCAGAACAGCTGTGGTTTTAAATACACAAGTGTGTTCATATTGTAAGACCATTGGACATGTTTGCTTAGGATGTAATATAAAAAGATTTTGGATATTAAATATCATAGTTGCTACATTTATATAGAATTTCATAGGAATCTACAACACAGAGCAGGGCCAGATTAACAATGGGGCAATTTGGGACAGCAGCCCCAGGCAGCCACATAAAAATAGACCCATCACCATGTCAGTATGATTAGGACCAGGCGCCTAGCCGGCCACACAGTCGGCCTTAAATCATAAGTATTAAACTTGTATTCCTATTTTCCTCCAAAAATTATGCAGTTTTTATACTGTAAAGTACTTAGGGTGACTTTGGGGCTGATAGTGTAGGGGATTTACACGCCCACATGACACTGGCCACACCCACACATAACTGGCCACACCTACATAGGACTGAACACACATCCTTATCTTCTCATAAAAGGTCCTGGATCATTTTCAGCCCCAGGTGCACATGTGGCCCTTAATCCGGCCCTGACGCCATGACTTTGGGCTCTCAAAAGGAGCCAGTCCCTGTGATAAGTAAGAAGAGAAGTGATCGCATATGCATTTAGCGGGCGTCACCTACGGATATCTCTACTGAGGAAAAATGTGCAAAGTAGCCCATAGTGACTGTCACCTGCAGATAGCTTTAGCTACCGGAGCCAAGCTCCAGAATGGGGCTTAATAAATTCTACACTGTATCATCTGCCATAGAAACCTATGAGGGCTGCTATTGTGAGCAAAAATGGTGGATTACAGTAGTTATTGGAGCGGTTCCCTCAGGGGCGGGGCTGCAGGTCAGTTCAAATTTCAAATAGGGGAGGCACACTAACTGCCAGTGATTCCGTGTGAAGTGGCAGTTGGTGACAGTTGGTGTGTCTCCCCTGTTTGAAATTTGAACTGACCTGCAGCCCCTCCTCTGGAACCGTCACTGGTCCCTGCAGATAATCTCAAGGCCTACTCTCCCTGATCATCTGAGATTGTAAGCTCCACTGGGGCTGGGACTCATTTCAATGACCAAATGTCCTCTGCAAAGCTCTGTGGAATATGTGTGCGCGATATACAGTAAATAACTGGTAATAATTAATGCATTGCCCCCTTTATGATCAGCTACTTTTAAGTTTGAAATATAAGGACATTTTAATGGACAAATCTTTACAACCTGGGATCCTCAAAGGAAATTACAAAGAGTTGGCAGCTCCAGCAATCTCATGTTTTATTTTAAGTACACTTGGATAAACAAGGCTGTAAAATGAGACTAACGGATGAGAGTTACATATGGATAAGACAAGGGAGACGAGACTGCTGGTCAGTCATAAAATAAACATTTACATGGACATCTCTGCAGATCTTGTCATTGGCCTAATTCATGGGTGGGCGCAAATGTCGCCACCGCTGTGTCTTCATGCAAATATATGCAAATGCCGTAAGAGGTATTTGGTGTAAAAAGACAGCCACTTCCGGCTTCTCTGATCTGCCGCCTCTGTCTGAAGGCCGTCAATCAGACTGTGGCAAACAAGGTAGTGCAAACGGAGCCAATGCACCACCACGACACATGTGCACTGCGGCTCTGGGGTATCTGCGGACCTGAAAACATCGGTCAACAGTGACTGAATCGGGACTGCGTCCAGGTCTATATGAGGCTCATTGTTCACAGAAATGAGGGTCATTTGGCAGTCATGAAAGTAGGAGAATAGTGAAGATGAAGATGCTTTCACCATAAGTTTATGGTAGAATCTGTAAATGTAATTAGATGTTTAGCATGGGCTAGAAATTGTATTAATGGATTTTTGCATATTCTTTTTTTTTAACTCAAACAGTAATTCCAAAGAATTGTAACATGAGATGAAATAATAAAATAAAAAAGTTTGGACAAAAAAAGGAGTAAAACTAGTACAGTGGGTGTATCCTGTGATCAGATTAAACTCCCTAAAGTGAAAGTCAGCGTCAGGTCAGTGGAAGCATATGTGAGTCACGGCAACATGACACTCGGGTAAATTTACTAAGATGGATGGGATGTTGCCCATAGCAACCAATTAGATTCTACTTCTCATTTATCTAGCACCTTCTAGAAGATAATACCTGGGGGTATATTTACTAATATTCGTGTTTTAGCCGTTTTTAAGGGTGTTTGAACTCAAATGGTATCGGGTGCATTTTACTGCAACTTTTTGAATCCTGATACGGTCCGTTACTAAGCTGCCGAGTTTTGCACATTCGTTTTTTCCGATGTCGATGTGATTCGTAATGTCAGGCAGTGTTTTACGGGAGTGATGAGTAAAACACTGCCTGACAAAACACAAGGAATCCCGGACGGATCTGTGAGATCCGTGCAGGGCTTCATTGTGCACCTTTTAAAAAAAAAATTAAAGTGTTAAAAATCAAGAAAAAAATTGTGTGGGGTCCCCCCTCCTAAGCATAACCAGCCTCGGGCTCTTTGAGCCGGTCCTGGTTGCAAAAAATGGGGAAAAAATTGACAGGGGTTCCCCCATATTTTAACAACCAACAACGGGCTCTGCGCCTGGTCCTGGTGCCAAAAATACGGGGGACAAAAAGCGTAGGGGTCCCCCGTATATTTGGAACCAGCACCGGGCTCCACTAGTCAGAGAGATAATGCCACAACCGAGGGACACTTTTATATAGGTCCCTGCGGCCCTGGCATTAAATCACTAACTAGTCACCCCTGGCCGGGGTACCCTGGAGGAGTGGGAACCCCTTAAATCAAGGGGTCCCCCCCTCCAGCCACCCAAGGGCCAGGGGTAAAGCCCAAGGCTGTCCCCCCATCCAAGGGCTGCGGATGGGGGGCTGATAGCCTTGTGAAAAAAAATAGAATATTGTTTTTTGTAGCAGTACTACAAGTCCCAGCAAGCCTCCCCACAAGCTGGTACTTGGAGAACCACAAGTACCAGCATGCGGTGGAAAAACGGGCCCGCTGGTACCTGTAGTACTACTACAAAAAAATACCCAAATAAAAACAGAACTCACACACCTTGAAAGTAAAACTTTATTACATACATGCACACCTACATTCACACATACTTACCTATGTTCACACGAGGGTTGGTCCACTTCTCCAAGTAGAATCCATGGGTTACCTGAAAATAAAATTATACTCACAAATATCCAGTGTAGATCGGTCCTCTTCTGAGCTTGTAATCCACGTACTTGGCAAAAAAACAAAACGAAAAACCCGAACCACGCACTGAAAGGGGTCCCATGTTTACACATGGGACCCCTTTCCCCGACTGCCTGGACCCCGGTGAGGTTACTTGCGGTCAACCGCTGACCGCAAAGTTCCCACCATTGGATACAATGTAGCACCTATGCGCTACATTGTATCTCTGCCGTGCGCAGTCTGACCCCTTTCCCCGACTGCCGGGACCCCCCGTGACTCCTGTCACAGAGAGTACCTTCAGCCAATCAGGGAGTGCCACGTCGTGGCACTCTCCTGATTGCCTGTGCGCTCCTGAGCTGTCAGTCAGGCTGTGCACGGCAGAGATACAATGTAGCGCATAGGTGCTACATTGTATCCAATGATGGGAACTTTGCGGTCAGCGGTTGACCGCAAGTAACCTCACCGGGGTCCCGGCAGTCGGGGAAAGGGGTCCCATGTGTAAACATGGGACCCCTTTCAGTGCGTGGTTCGGGTTTTTCGTTTTTTTTTTTTTTTTGCCAAGTACGTGGATTACAAGCTCAGAAGAGGACCGATCTACACTGGATTTTTGTGAGTAGAATTTTATTTTCAGGTAACCCATGGATTCTACTTGGAGAAGTGGACCGACCCTCGTGTGAACATAGGTAAGTATGTGTGAATGTAGGTGTGCATGTATGTAATAAAGTTTTACTTTCAAGGTGTGTGAGTTCTGTTTTTATTTGGGTATTTTTTTTGTAGTAGTACTACAGGTACCAGCGGGCCCGTTTTTCCACCGCATGCTTGTACTTGTGGTTCTCCAAGTACCAGCTTGCGGGGGAGGCTTGCTGGGGCTTGTAGTACTGCTACAAAAAACAATATTCTATTTTTTTCACAAGGCTATCAGCCCCCCATCCGCAGCCCTTGGATGGGGGGGACAGCCTCGGGCTTCACCCCTGGCCCTTGGGTGGCTGGAGGGGGGGACCCCTTGATTTAAGGGGTTCCCACTCCTCCAGGGTACCCCAGCCAGGGTTGACTAGTTAGTGATTTAATGCCAGGGCCGCAGGGACCTATATAAAAGTGTCCCCCGGCTGTGGCATTATCTCTCTGACTAGTGGAGCCCGGTGCTGGTTCCAAAAATACGTGGGACCCCTACGCTTTTTGTCCCCCGTATTTTTGGCACCAGGACCAGGCGCAGAGCCCGGTGCTGGTTGTTAAAATATGGGGGAACCCCTGTCATTTTTTTCACCATATTTTTGCAACCAGGACCGGCTCAAAGAGCCCGAGGCTGGTTATGCTTAGGAGGGGGGACCCCACACAAATTTTTCCCCCAGTTTTTACATTAAACAGACCCTTTCCCATAGATAACCATGCACAGATCTCACTGATCCGTGCATGGTTATCCAAACTCGACTGGAAAAAGCAGGTCTATTTTTTTGCTGCTTTTTTTAACGATTCGCAAAAAAATACACCCGCACTTGAGCACTCAGAGACTAACACCCAAATACGAATGAATAGTAAATACCCGTGTTGTATGAAATAACAGCCGCGTTTGACCGATGGTCTATTCATTCGTATTTCTGAACTTTGTCATTCAAACCATTACGAATAGTCCAAACACTGCCGAGATTGGTGCTTAATGAATTCCCGAGTTGGGACTTAGAAAAATAAGCACAAATCGGACAAACTCGATTTTTTAGTAAATATTGGCCCTGGTATCAGATTAGTTGCTTTGGGCAACATCCCGTCTTAAATAGAACTCCCATCTTAGTAAATGTACCCCTCAGGATCTTACAGCAAACGCTTCATGAAATAAATACAGTAGCTCATTATGCAGTTGTGCAAAAATGTGCATGGACATACTGTAGGTGTAATGCTAAAGAGGGAATATAAACGCAGCCTCAATCATCAAGTCATACAAGGCACAGGACTTATTCCACAAGCCTTACTGCTTATATGTCTGCTATTATTGATGGTCATTCCGAGTTGATCGCTAGCTGCTTTCGGTCGCAGCGCGGCGATCAGGCAAAAAAACTGCATTTCTGCGCATGCGTATGGGCCACAGTGCACACGCGCGAAGTTATTTTACACAGAACAATGCAGTTTTACACAAGGTCTAGAGGCGCTTTTCTGACGCACGGCTGATCGGGGAGTGATTAACAGGAATGGGGCGTTTCTGGGAGGTAACTGAGCGTTTTCCGGGAGTGTGTTAAAAAACGCAGGCGTGACAGGTAAAAACGCAGGCGTGCCTGGGGAAATGGGGGAGTGGCTGGCCGAACGCAGGGCGTGTTTGTGACGTCAAAGCAGGAACTAAACTGACTGAAGTGATCGCAAGGAAGGAGTAGGTTTGGAGCTACTCAGAAACGGCATGAAACTTTTTCCGAACAGTTCTGCTAACCTTTCGTTCGCACTTCTGCTATGCTAAGATACACTCCCAGAGGGCGGCGGCTTAGCGTTTGCACTGCAGCTAAAAGCAGCTAGCAAGCGATCAACTCGGAATGAGGGCCATTACCCAGTGTTGTTTTTATTGTTTTGTTCCCAATTGTAAAGGGCAACTGAAAAGCAGCCTCGCTCACCAACACTGCCGTGTGCTGGACTGTGGGAGTCTCCTCTCTCCCTGCAAGTGTTACGGGGTTATGGCAACGCCCCCAATCCATACTTACCGACAATCTGGCCTCCGGGAGGAGGCAGCCAGGTCGGAGTAGCAGGGAGCCATGATGCAGCAGCGGGGTGTGGCGAAGATGGAGAATTACATTTAGAGGCGGGATTGGGGGCGTGACCGCATGAACGCGTCACCGTGGCCCCACCCCCTGTCTAACAATGCTAATAATATTGGCATAGCAAGGCAGGGAGCGGGGCTGGGATGATGCGAATCGCGTCACCTGACCCCCAGACCGCCCACTTTGATCTACGCCGTCGGGGAGGTTGCTAGGGGATACAGAGGGGGTGTGGGGTTTGCGGGTGGCTGGCGCTCGGCCGGGAGACTTGCCCACTTTTCCGGGAGCCTCCCGGCCATTCCGGGAGAGTAGGCAAGTATGCCCCACTCCCTCGGCACTTTGCTACTCTCGATGGCCTTGCTCGGCAGATGCTTTAGGCCAGTTACAGTATGTGTAGGTGATATTGATCTGGGTAGGGACTTGGGTTAATGTGACAGTTAAAATTGTAAGTATTTGAGATGCAGATGGAGCAAATTGCAATGAGGCAATGCAGATGGTGCTCCAATCAAACTAAAATCTGTGTGATCCCTTTGTAAGTAATTGTTAATTGTATATAATAGCCCAGATCTGTCACTGTGTGACTGTGTGGTCACTTCACCAACTTGGTTTTAGAATCATAGCGGCTGTGTCGGATAGCGCTGCTGCGGCTGTGTGTAGGGCCCGCGCCTCCACCTCCAGAGTAACATGAACGTGCTGTGGTGCTCCAGACTGGCGTTTAGCCTCTGCTGAGCTGCTGCCCGGAAGCTGTGCTGTGGAGGGAGCGCTGGCTCGGCTGCATGCCACGCATGAGGGGGCATCTCCACACAGGATACTACCGGATGGACTTCAGTAAGTAGCCCGGCTGCATCAGTGGAGGGCTGCAGGAGCCCGGCAGTGTGCTGTTGCTCTCCCCTTTCCTGCAGTGCACAACACATGGCCCTTAACCATCGCACACGCTTTGTCCGCGCAATATTTAACCAATCACAAAATTATGTTTGGAGGTAATACTACACATAATCAAAATATTGCATGGCCTTGGGGTTAAAGGGGCGTAGCCCCTTGCGACGGTGTGAAGAGTGCTCTTGGGCGCGATGAGCCACCTAGTATATATATATATATATATATAATATATACATACATACATACATACATACACACACACATCTCTCACATCTCTCTCTCCATATACATATATATATATATATATATATATTCACAAACACACACTTATTCACTGTTTCCCAGTTTCACATTGATGCAGGAAATCCCCGTGTCGTCTGATATGAATTTTTGAAAAGAGATGTGGGAAGAATAGGTCTGTGCAATTCTTATTTCCCTTGCTTTCAACGCATGTAACTAAAAATATTACCATATATTAAAGGAGATACGGAACAAGTCCTATACAGGGTGTTTAATTTTATTTTGAACTCTGCATTAGTGTGTCTCATAGGTTTAAGGTTTGCATAGGGGATAAACTGGAACCATAAATTTAGTGAGTTGCCTAGCAACAGAGTTCTCCCTTCGTGAAAGTGTTACAAGTATTCAACTGAAGAAAATAATATTGCTTCAGTGGATAGATTTTATGGGATCATGAACAGCTGGGACTTGCTCATATTATTTAAACTTAAGTAACACTATCAAACGCAATCCCAGTATTTTTCATAGCAAACTATATTGTTCTAAGTGTAATAAAATGTGAAAAACAATCATTGCTACCAAATGAGAAACCTTTCTGGAGTTGATTTTTTTTCTCCATTTTTTATTTTATTTGGTACAGCTGTATTTTTCAAAGTCTTTTTATTGCTTGCATAATTAATGAGCCTGAGTCTCAATCAACTTCAACTGTTTTATTTAATTCTACAGGTGTTTATCCAGAAGAAGCTAGTGTAGAAACCAAATATTCATACATGTCCCCATAGAAATGAGATTAACGAATCAATCACCTTACACGGCTTCATTTGCTCGTTACTTATATTGATACTATTCTTTGTGAGACAGGCAGTTAGCTTCCTGATAGACAGGATACCGGCAGTCGATATATCCACGTCGGGATCCCGAAGTAGGACGCAATGCCGGTGTCTACATACCGACGCCGCACAAGATGCCGGCGACATATTACCAACAGCCGGCATCCTGATCGTCCTAACAGCGGGACGCACTGGCGTTCTGCCATGAAAGGGAGGTTAGGTTTAGGCAGGAGAAGGGGGGTTAGGGCTAAAGTGCAGGGCCGGGAAGGTTAGGGACCGGGAAGGGAGGGTTAGGGTTAGGCACATAGAAGCAGAGGTTAGGGTTAAGCACCAAGCGGGGAGGGTTAGGGTTAGGCACCCACAAGGGAGGGTTAGGGTAGGGGGCAGAGTAGGGTTAGGGGGCTTACTGGTGGCCTGTCTGGACTATGATGGACAGGATGCCGCTGCGCTATCGGTAAATCATACTGAACCCATACTTATCAATACATTTCTAGATATTAATATGGTCATCTCTAAGGCTGTGTACACATCAGAACGATGTTCGCTCGATGCAACATTGTCTGCGATGGGGCCCTGACATCGGCAAGTGCTTACACACGCCTGCGACCAGGGGTATGACGTGCGATGCAGGATACGACCCCCGGGAGTGTGCATCGAATCCCGTATAATATATCCTGTATCGAGCACACACACTATACAATATCACATCGAACCGGCCGATATCAGCCGGATAGTATGCAATATTGCATAGTGTGTACGCACCCTTAGATTCTCATCTTGTACATACCGGCATTATACCAGCTCTTGAAGCCACTGCCAGACACTGGGTACTTCTACAATGTCTGCTACAAAGTCCTTTAACCCATCTCAGATCTTCTTAATTGTATACTATTTAGGAGCAGAGTCTGTTCAGTTGTTAGGATGAGGTAGAGAAATTATAGGTAAAATCTGGTTGGTTGCTAAGGGCAACGCCACCACTTTTCATTTTTAGAAGCTTTCATAAATCTACTCCTCAGAGTCTAGGTAGCACAGTTATTACTGGGGAATAGATGCATTATCTCACATTGCAGAGTAATTTGGTCCAAGTCCTTAATTTGTTACTTTATGTTCTGCTCTGTGTTACACGGTTTCAAAATGTTGTTTCATTAGCAAATATTAATACTTTACTTTCAAAGCCTCCAAGGAAAACAACAAAAAGCACAGGGCCAGTATCAGGGTTGGACTGGCCCAGAGGGGTACAGGGAAAACCACCGGTAGGCCCTACTGCCTGGGGGCCCATCCCCTCCTCTAGACATCAGGTTCCAGACTGTGCTGTTACTAATCTAGTACATTATCATGCATGCACTACAGTATTTACTGTATATATTTATCTAGCGAACCAAAACTTGCAAAATGGTTAGGTAAACCAATGTGGTGGCTGGGCACTAGAGATGAGCGCCTGAAATTTTTCGGGTTTTGTGTTTTGGTTTTGGGTTCGGTTCCGCGGCCGTGTTTTGGGTTCGAACGCGTTTTGGCAAAACCTCACCGAATGTTTTTTGTCGGATTCGGGTGTGTTTTGGATTCGGGTGTTTTTTTCCAAAAACACTAAAAAACAGCTTAAATCATAGAATTTGGGGGTCATTTTGATCCCAAAGTATTATTAACCTCAAAAACCATAATTTACACTCATTTTCAGTCTATTCTGAATACCTCACACCTCACAATATTATTTTTAGTCCTAAAATTTGCACCGAGGTCGCTGTGTGAGTAAGATAAGCGACCCTAGTGGCCGACACAAACACCGGGCCCATCTAGGAGTGGCACTGCAGTGTCACGCAGGATGGCCCTTCCAAAAAACCCTCCCCAAACAGCACATGACGCAAAGAAAAAAAGAGGCGCAATGAGGTAGCTGTGTGAGTAAGATTAGTGACCCTAGTGGCCGACACAAACACCGGGCCCATCTAGGAGTGGCACTGCAGTGTCACGCAGGATGGCCCTTCCAAAAAACCCTCCCCAAACAGCACATGACGCAAAGAAAAAAAGAGGCGCAATGAGGTAGCTGACTGTGTGAGTAAGATTAGCGACCCTAGTGGCCGACACAAACACCGGGCCCATCTAGGAGTGGCACTGCAGTGTCACGCAGGATGTCCCTTCCAAAAAACCCTCCCCAAACAGCACATGACGCAAAGAAAAAAAGAGGCGCAATGAGGTAGCTGTGTGAGTAAGATTAGCGACCCTAGTGGCCGACACAAACACCGGGCCCATCTAGGAGTGGCACTGCAGTGTCACGCAGGATGGCCCTTCCAAAAAACCCTCCCCAAACAGCACATGACGCAAAGAAAAAAAGAGGCGCAATGAGGTAGCTGTGTGAGTAAGATTAGCGACCCTAGTGGCCGACACAAACACCGGGCACATCTAGGAGTGGCACTGCAGTGTCACGCAGGATGTCCCTTCCAAAAAACCCTCCCCAAACAGCACATGACGCAAAGAAAAAAAGAGGCGCAATGAGGTAGCTGACTGTGTGAGTAAGATTAGCGACCCTAGTGGCCGACACAAACACCGGGCCCATCTAGGAGTGGCACTGCAGTGTCACGCAGGATGTCCCTTCCAAAAAACCCTCCCCAAACAGCACATGACGCAAAGAAAAAAAGAGGCGCAATGAGGTAGCTGACTGTGTGAGTAAGATTAGCGACCCTAGTGGCCGACACAAACACCGGGCCCATCTAGGAGTGGCACTGCAGTGTCACGCAGGATGTCCCTTCCAAAAAACCCTCCCCAAACAGCACATGACGCAAAGAAAAAAAGAGGCGCAATGAGGTAGCTGACTGTGTGAGTAAGATTAGCGACCCTAGTGGCCGACACAAACACCGGGCCCATCTAGGAGTGGCACTGCAGTGTCACGCAGGATGTCCCTTCCAAAAAACCCTCCCCAATCAGCACATGATGCAAAGAAAAAGAAAAGAAAAAAGAGGTGCAAGATGGAATTGTCCTTGGGCCCTCCCACCCACCCTTATGTTGTATAAACAAAACAGGACATGCACACTTTAACCAACCCATCATTTCAGTGACAGGGTCTGCCACACGACTGTGACTGATATGACGGGTTGGTTTGGACCCCCCCCAAAAAAGAAGCAATTAATCTCTCCTTGCACAAACTGGCTCTACAGAGGCAAGATGTCCACCTCATCTTCACCCTCCGATATATCACCGTGTACATCCCCCTCCTCACAGATTATCAATTCGTCCCCACTGGAATCCACCATCTCAGCTCCCTGTGTACTTTGTGGAGGCAATTGCTGCTGGTCAATGTCTCCGCGGAGGAATTGATTATAATTCATTTTAATGAACATCATCTTCTCCACATTTTCTGGATGTAACCTCGTACGCCGATTGCTGACAAGGTGAGCGGCGGCACTAAACACTCTTTCGGAGTACACACTTGTGGGAGGGCAACTTAGGTAGAATAAAGCCAGTTTGTGCAAGGGCCTCCAAATTGCCTCTTTTTCCTGCCAGTATAAGTACGGACTGTGTGACGTGCCTACTTGGATGCGGTCACTCATATAATCCTCCACCATTCTATCAATGTTGAGAGAATCATATGCAGTGACAGTAGACGACATGTCCGTAATCGTTGTCAGGTCCTTCAGTCCGGACCAGATGTCAGCATCAGCAGTCGCTCCAGACTGCCCTGCATCACCGCCAGCGGGTGGGCTCGGAATTCTGAGCCTTTTCCTCGCACCCCCAGTTGCGGGAGAATGTGAAGGAGGAGATGTTGACAGGTCGCGTTCCGCTTGACTTGACAATTTTGTCACCAGCAGGTCTTTCAACCCCAGCAGACCTGTGTCTGCCGGAAAGAGAGATCCAAGGTAGGCTTTAAATCTAGGATCGAGCACGGTGGCCAAAATGTAGTGCTCTGATTTCAACAGATTGACCACCCGTGAATCCTTGTTAAGCGAATTAAGGGCTGCATCCACAAGTCCCACATGCCTAGCGGAATCGCTCCCTTTTAGCTCCTTCTTCAATGCCTCCAGCTTCTTCTGCAAAAGCCTGATGAGGGGAATGACCTGACTCAGGCTGGCAGTGTCTGAACTGACTTCACGTGTGGCAAGTTCAAAGGGCATCAGAACCTTGCACAACGTTGAAATCATTCTCCACTGCACTTGAGACAGGTGCATTCCACCTACTATATCGTGCTCAATTGTATAGGCTTGAATGGCCTTTTGCTGCTCCTCCAACCTCTGAAGCATATAGAGGGTTGAATTCCACCTCGTTACCACTTCTTGCTTCAGATGATGGCAGGGCAGGTTCAGTAGTTTTTGGTGGTGCTCCAGTCTTCTGTACGTGGTGCCTGTACGCCGAAAGTGTCCCGCAATTTTTCTGGCCACCGACAGCATCTCTTGCACGCCCCTGTCGTTTTTTTAAAAATTCTGCACCACCAAATTCAAGGTATGTGCAAAACATGGGACGTGCTGGAATTTGCCCATATTTAATGCACACACAATATTGCTGGCGTTGTCCGATGCCACAAATCCACAGGAGAGTCCAATTGGGGTAAGCCATTCCGCGATGATCTTCCTCAGTTGCCGTAAGAGGTTTTCAGCTGTGTGCGTATTCTGGAAAGCGGTGATACAAAGCGTAGCCTGCCTAGGAAAGAGTTGGCGTTTGCGAGATGCTGCTACTGGTGCCGCCGCTGCTGTTCTTGCGGCGGGAGTCCATACATCTACCCAGTGGGCTGTCACAGTCATATAGTCCTGACCCTGCCCTGCTCCACTTGTCCACATGTCCGTGGTTAAGTGGACATTGGGTACAACTGCATTTTTTAGGACACTGGTGAGTCTTTTTCTGACGTCCGTGTACATTCTCGGTATCGCCTGCCTAGAGAAGTGGAACCTAGATGGTATTTGGTAACGGGGGCACACTGCCTCAATAAATTGTCTAGTTCCCTGTGAACTAACGGCGGATACCGGACGCACGTCTAACACCAACATAGTTGTCAAGGACTCAGTTATCCGCTTTGCAGTAGGATGACTGCTGTGATATTTCATCTTCCTCGCAAAGGACTGTTGAACAGTCAATTGCTTACTGGAAGTAGTACAAGTGGGCTTACGACTTCCCCTCTGGGATGACCATCGACTCCCAGCGGCAACAACAGCAGCGCCAGCAGCAGTAGGCGTTACACGCAAGGATGCATCGGAGGAATCCCAGGCAGGAGAGGACTCGTCAGAATTGCCAGTGACATGGCCTGCAGGACTATTGGCATTCCTGGGGAAGGAGGAAATTGACACTGAGGGAGTTGGTGGGGTGGTTTGCGTGAGCTTGGTTACAAGAGGAAGGGATTTACTGGTCAGTGGACTGCTTCCGCTGTCACCCAAAGTTTTTGAACTTGTCACTGACTTATTATGAATGCGCTGCAGGTGACGTATAAGGGAGGATGTTCCGAGGTGGTTAACGTCCTTACCCCTACTTATTACAGCTTGACAAAGGGAACACACGGCTTGACACCTGTTGTCCGCATTTCTGGTGAAATACCTCCACACCGAAGAGCTGATTTTTTTGGTATTTTCACCTGGCATGTCAACGGCCATATTCCTCCCACGGACAACAGGTGTCTCCCCGGGTGCCTGACTTAAACAAACCACCTCACCATCAGAATCCTCCTGGTCAATTTCCTCCCCAGCGCCAGCAACA
Source organism: Pseudophryne corroboree (assembly GCF_028390025.1). Classification (NCBI taxonomy): domain Eukaryota; kingdom Metazoa; phylum Chordata; class Amphibia; order Anura; family Myobatrachidae; genus Pseudophryne; species Pseudophryne corroboree. The sequence goes on from NC_086446.1 coordinate 735,611,795, forward strand.
CCCATATCCTCCTCATCCTGGTGTACTTCAACACTGACATCTTCAATCTGACTATCAGGAACTGGACTGCGGGTGCTCCTTCCAGCACTTGCAGGGGGCGTGCAAATGGTGGAAGGCGCATGCTCTTCACGTCCAGTGTTGGGAAGGTCAGGCATCGCAACCGACACAATTGGACTCTCCTTGTGGATTTGGGATTTCAAAGAACGCACAGTTCTTTGCGGTGCTTTTGCCAGCTTGAGTCTTTTCAGTTTTCTAGCGAGAGGCTGAGTGCTTCCATCCTCATGTGAAGCTGAACCACTAGCCATGAACATAGGCCAGGGCCAAAGCCGTTCCTTGCCACTCCGTGTGGTAAATGGCATATTGGCAAGTTTACGCTTCTCCTCCGACAATTTTATTTTAGGTTTTGGAGTCCTTTTTTTACTGATATTTGGTGTTTTGGTTTTGACATGCTCTGTACTATGCCATTGGGCATCGGCCTTGGCAGACGACGTTGCTGGCATTTCATCGTCTCGGCCATGACTAGTGGCAGCAGCTTCAGCACGAGGTGGAAGTGGATCTTGATCTTTCCCTAATTTTGGAACCTCAACATTTTTGTTCTCCATATTTTAATAGGCACAACTAAAAGGCACCTCAGGTAAACAATGGAGATGGATGGATTGGATACTAGTATACAATTATGGACGGGCTGCCGAGTGCCGACACAGAGGTAGCCACAGCCGTGAACTACCGCACTGTACTGTGTCTGCTGCTAATATATAGACTGGTTGATAAAGAGATAGTATACTCGTAACTAGTATGTATGTATAAAGAAAGAAAAAAAAACCACGGTTAGGTGGTATATACAATTATGGACGGGCTGCCGAGTGCCGACACAGAGGTAGCCACAGCCGTGAACTACCGCACTGTACTGTGTCTGCTGCTAATATATAGACTGGTTGATAAAGAGATAGTATACTCGTAACTAGTATGTATGTATAAAGAAAGAAAAAAAAACCACGGTTAGGTGGTATATACAATTATGGACGGGCTGCCGAGTGCCGACACAGAGGTAGCCACAGCCGTGAACTACCGCACTGTACTGTGTCTGCTGCTAATATATAGACTGGTTGATAAAGAGATAGTATACTCGTAACTAGTATGTATGTATAAAGAAAGAAAAAAAAACCACGGTTAGGTGGTATATACAATTATGGACGGGCTGCCAAGTGCCGACACAGAGGTAGCCACAGCCGTGAACTACCGCACTGTACTGTGTCTGCTGCTAATATATAGACTGGTTGATAAAGAGATAGTATACTCGTAACTAGTATGTATGTATAAAGAAAGAAAAAAAAACCACGGTTAGGTGGTATATACAATTATGGACGGGCTGCCGAGTGCCGACACAGAGGTAGCCACAGCCGTGAACTACTGTACTGTGTCTGCTGCTAATATATAGACTGGTTGATAAAGAGATAGTATACTCGTAACTAGTATGTATGTATAAAGAAAGAAAAAAAAACACGGTTAGGTGGTATATACAATTATGGACGGGCTGCCGAGTGCCGACACAGAGGTAGCCACAGCCGTGAACTACTGTACTGTGTCTGCTGCTAATATATAGACTGGTTGATAAAGAGATAGTATACTCGTAATTAGTATGTATGTATAAAGAAAGAAAAAAAAACCACGGTTAGGTGGTATATACAATTATGGACGGGCTGCCGAGTGCCGACACAGAGGTAGCCACAGCCGTGAACTACCGCACTGTACTGTGTCTGCTGCTAATATATAGACTGGTTGATAAAGAGATAGTATACTCGTAACTAGTATGTATGTATAAAGAAAGAAAAAAAAACCACGGTTAGGTGGTATATACAATTATGGACGGGCTGCCGAGTGCCGACACAGAGGTAGCCACAGCCGTGAACTACCGCACTGTACTGTGTCTGCTGCTAATATATAGACTGGTTGATAAAGAGATAGTATACTCGTAACTAGTATGTATGTATAAAGAAAGAAAAAAAAACCACGGTTAGGTGGTATATACAATTATGGACGGGCTGCCGAGTGCCGACACAGAGGTAGCCACAGCCGTGAACTACCGCACTGTACTGTGTCTGCTGCTAATATATAGACTGGTTGATAAAGAGATAGTATACTCGTAACTAGTATGTATGTATAAAGAAAGAAAAAAAAACCACGGTTAGGTGGTATATACAATTATGGACGGGCTGCCGAGTGCCGACACAGAGGTAGCCACAGCCGTGAACTACCGCACTGTACTGTGTCTGCTGCTAATATATGGACTGGTTGATAAAGAGATAGTATACTCGTAACTAGTATGTATGTATAAAGAAAGAAAAAAAAACCACGGTTAGGTGGTATATACAATTATGGACGGGCTGCCGAGTGCCGACACAGAGGTAGCCACAGCCGTGAACTACCGCACTGTACTGTGTCTGCTGCTAATATATAGACTGGTTGATAAAGAGATAGTATACTCGTAACTAGTATGTATGTATAAAGAAAGAAAAAAAAACCACGGTTAGGTCACTGGTATATACAATTATGGACGGGCTGCCGAGTGCCGACACAGAGGTAGCCACAGCCGTGAACTACCGCACTGTACTGTGTCTGCTGCTAATATAGACTGGTTGATAAAGAGATAGTATACTACTAATATTATATACTGGTGGTCAGGTCACTGGTCACTAGTCACACTGGCAGTGGCACTCCTGCAGCAAAAGTGTGCACTGTTTAATTTTAATATAATATTATGTACTCCTGGCTCCTGCTATAACCTATAACTGGCACTGCAGTAGTGCTCCCCAGTCTCCCCCACAATTATAAGCTGTGTGAGCTGAGCAGTCAGACAGATATATAATATATATAGATGATGCAGCACACTGGCCTGAGCCTGAGCAGTGCACACAGATATGGTATGTGACTGACTGAGTCACTGTGTGTATCGCTTTTTTCAGGCAGAGAACGGATATATTAAATAAACTGCACTGTGTGTCTGGTGGTCACTCACTATATAATATATTATGTACTCCTGGCTCCTGCTATAACCTATAACTGGCACTGCAGTAGTGCTCCCCAGTCTCCCCCACAATTATAAGCTGTGTGAGCTGAGCAGTCAGACAGATATATATAATATTATATATAGATAATAGATGATGCAGCACACTGGCCTGAGCCTGAGCAGTGCACACAGATATGGTATGTGACTGAGTCACTGTGTGCTGTGTATCGCTTTTTTCAGGCAGAGAACGGATTATATTATGTACTCCTGGCTCCTGCTATAACCTATAACTGGCACTGCAGTAGTGCTCCCCAGTCTCCCCCACAATTATAAGCTGTGTGAGCTGAGCAGTCAGACAGATATATATAATATTATATATAGATAATAGATGATGCAGCACACTGGCCTGAGCCTGAGCAGTGCACACAGATATGGTATGTGACTGAGTCACTGTGTGCTGTGTATCGCTTTTTTCAGGCAGAGAACGGATTATAAATAAAAGTGGTGGTCACTGGTCACTATCAGCAAAACTCTGCACTGTACACTACTGAGTACTCCTAATGCTCCCCAAAATTAGTAAATCAAGTGTCTCTCTAATCTATTCTAATTCTAAACGGAGAGGACGCCAGCCACGTCCTCTCCCTATCAATCTCAATGCACGTGTGAAAATGGCGGCGACGCGCGGCTCCTTATATAGAATCCGAGTCTCGCGATAGAATCCGAGCCTCGCGAGAATCCGACAGCGTCATGATGACGTTCGGGCGCGCTCGGGTTAACCGAGCAAGGCGGGAAGATCCGAGTCGCTCGGACCCGTGAAAAAAAACATGAAGTTCTGGCGGGTTCGGATTCAGAGAAACCGAACCCGCTCATCTCTACTGGGCACACGCCTTCTAGAGACTGGCCACACCCATAAACATGGGCCCTTACCACTGTATTCCCCCGGTGGGCCCTACATGCCCCAGTCCGACATTGGCCAGTATTAGTACATGATGCACTGTACTATTACTGCTATCCTAACCAAAATATGTTCCATTTCCATACAAAATTCTGCTTCCGCAGTCACTTATTTAGTCATTATACATATGTTCCATTAATCCCAATGATTTTATGTATCCGCTAAAGATCCCATTTACTCCATCAGAAAAGTTTGTCATAAAAAGTTCCATAAAAAGTGACTTATTTGACTATTTTCAATGATAGATTTCTGGGTGTTTAGACAAATTTACTAAGCAGCACTTTTCAAAGTCGCCATGTCTTCAGCGATTCGTTAGATAATAAGCCTGGTTTATTGTGTGTCAGTAACCCTTTGAATTCAGCGGTTGAAATGTCAAAATCTATCCCATTATCTATTAAAATATTGTATCCATGACACATGCCAGGCTCATTGGTCTGTAACTTCCTATTTTTTTGAGTTTCTTGTATTTTATTTATTGTGTATGGTAAGAAGGTGATCAGCGGGGCACGAGACGCCAGTCCACCGCAATACTGGAGAATCCCCAATTCATTACTACTGGACTCCATATTTTTTAATTTAATTAATGACTATATTTTTCAATTCCTCAGTTTGTATTTTTGTGTGTCTCCCTCAACTAACACCCCCACCCACATGGCTTATTGTCCCAACTAATATCTGGACTTGTTGATTGAAGTTACCATACACCCTGCATACTGTTGCACCACTAAAGGCCAGATGTACAAAATCTTGAAAAGTGATAAAGTGGAAAGTGATGAAGTACCAGCCAACCAGCTCCTAGCTGCCATGTTATAGCTGTGTTTGAAAAAGGACAGGAACTAGTTGGTTAATAGTTTAGCCTTCTCCACTTTATCACTTTTCAAGGCTTAGCACATACAGCCTTATATGTTTATAGTCTGGACTCTGTGACTCACATAGACTAAACATTTTTTGCACTCAGAATTTGTTTGTACAGATGGAGCCATCCTCATCTATCCCTTTAATAGGATTAATTGAGTCAGGGCAGTCGGACTTAATCCCCTGCTGTATTGATATCTCTGTATTGTATTGCAGCTGAGAATAATAGATGAAAGGTTTATGCTAATAAGCCTTGGTGCACCTAGGCACAGCAGAGAAGCCTAGATGAGCGAGGCTCCATCTGTATGTATGTATGTATGTATGTATGTATGTATGTATGTATGTATATATATATATATATATATATATATAGTATTAGTGTAATTGGTGCCTTGGGGTTGTTATAACACCACTATTTTTGTGACTTAGGGGTACATTTACTAAGCAGTGATAAGAGCAGAGAAGTGAGCCAGTGGAGAAGTTGCCCATGGCAACCAATCAGCACTGAAGTAACATCTATAATTTGCATACTATAAAATGATACAGAGCTGCTGATTGGTTGATGAGGAAATTTCTCCACTGGCTCACTTCTCCACTCTTATCACTGCTTAGTAAATGTACCCCAGAATAACCTAATGTCAAATAAAATCTTGTTTAGGAAAACAAACAATGTGTTCCAATATGCAAAATGTATTAACATTTATAAAAGATCATCTGATACTGTATTGATATAACTGACCATAAAACATTTCAACCACCACTGACATCCACTGGTGGTCCACATAAGAGCAGATGTACAAATGTTTCTTTTGCAAACTCCTCCTTCAAGGATTGTAAGTTGGAGGTCAGATCTCAACAAATTTGATAACCCAACGCGTATCGTCTCTCACAGAGGTACATCTTATTCAAGTAATTAGCCTCAAACAATCAATAGATTAATTTGCTCTGGGATTGTTTGAGGCTAATTACTCGAATAAGATGTACCCCTGATGAAGTCTCTGTTAGAGACGAAACGCGTTAGGTTATCAAATTTGTTGAGATCTGACCTCCAACTTACAATACTTGAAGGAGGAGTTTGCAAAAGAAATACTTGTACATCTGCTATTATGTGGACCACTACTGGATGTTAGTGGTGGTTGAAATGTTTTATGGACAGTTATATCAATACAGTATCAGATGATCTTTTATAAATTTTAATAAATTTAGCATATTGGAACATATTGTTTGTTTTCCTAAACAAGATTTTATTTGACATTAGGTTATTCTGTCACAAAAATAGGGGTGTTATAACAACCCCAAGGCGCCAGTTACACTAATACTACATATTTGTTTTCTGGTTCCTCATAACAGGGAACCTAGTGTAATAAGGCAGCCAATCCTAATTATTGAATGTCTTATTACTCTATTTTCAATCAGTGCAGAAAGAGGGTTCTTTGTTTTATATATATATATATATATATATATATATATATAATCCTAGTGACTGGTATATATATATATATATATATATATATATATATATACATATATATATATATATATATATATATATATATATATATATAATTACCAGCGAGTGCAGATCCACATATCCCCTTGGAGTAGTGCTAATCATGTTTTTTTGTGTCCTTAGACAGATGATACATTGAACATAAACTCCTTCAGCTACCATGGGTGGATACTATCTGGGCCGGGTGCTTTACAATAACCTTTCCAATTTAATTGTGTCTCTATTTTCTTATGATAAAGTCATTTTGCATTACTATTGCACCATCCTTGTAAGCTTCTCTGATAAGGATACTTTAGAATTTGGAAAGATTATAAGCTTTCACTAAGATAGTTTTGCTTATGGATAAACTGCTGTTGAAAAGATCTTCTCCATTCAAAAGGTATTATTCTGCTTTGAGGAAAACATTTGCATTGATAAAGTTCATTGATTATTTGGCAATTATCACTTATGACTGTCAACCGGCAATATAACCTGTCTTCTGTATAGCCATGTCTAACATTGTATAATTTATCCTTTTCAACTGTGAGAAGCTCTCAAGAATGTGTTTCAATCTGAATCCTCTGTTTGCTATGCCATTTGGAATGTCAGTCTGTGAAATTGGCGCTGGAGAAATGCACTTCAAGATTTGTAATTTCACTTTGTGCTTTCTTGATCTTCTGGTTTGAATCTTCAATGACAAGCTACATGAAGTCAAGGGAACATTTATAAAGCACTGCTGCCTATCACTGGCATAATCCAGGATTAAGCAGTCCTTAGGGGGGATCATTGTGGATTTTGAAACCCCAACATATTAACCCAGCTTTATAGTGGTCCAAAAAGGAGATTGTATGCAAGCTACTGTACAGTCTATTTCCATTGTCTTAGGTAAATCAAGTCCAGATCTAAACTCTTTGAACCAGCCAGGACTCTGGAGTCTCTAAGGCAGGGGTGGCCAACCAGTCAGAGGCAAAGAGCCAGACAAGATCTGTAGTCAAGGGCAAGAGCCAGTATCGTGCGCGCGCAAAAATGGGGGCGTGGCCTAGTTTTCACAAAGCCACACCCCATTTTGTGCGCACACCTTTCGTTATGACGTTTGTAGGAGTATGACCTTGTGTCATAACTCCGTTTTTAGTCATGTTGTACAGTACCAAATACATATAATGTCCCAGTACAGTGCCACATACAGTACATATAAAAATGTCAAAAAATGGGTGCCTCCACACTGCCAGCAGTAGCGGATCTTGCCACGGGCAAGCAGGACTTTTGTCCGGGGCGCCGCCTTCCGGAGGGCGCTGCACCATGGCAAGATCCGCTACTGTGCCCCCTGCTGTGTCCCGCTGTGTGTCCCGCTGGTCCCCCGCTGTGAAGGGAACTAGACGCTACGCGTCTAGTTTCCCTTCGTGGAGAGGACCTTTGCTGTGCGGTGCGCGATGACGTCATCGCGCACCGCACAGCATTGTGGGACTGACAGATGCTAGGGGTCATATTTGATCTCTAATGTCTGTGTATGCTGTGCTATGGGAGAGATGTCATGATGTCTCTCCCATAAATCCGAGGAGAGGAGCGGCGCCGGCGGAGGTCTGCAGCGGTCAGGAGCGGGGATTGTAAGTATTTTTTTGTGTGTGTGCAAGCGGCGCTACGCTACAGGGGGCACAAACGGGGGCACAACTCTACAGGGGGCGTAACTGACCACGCCCCCTGTATGAAGCCACACCCCTATTCTCAGCCTGGGGCACCAAAAGAACTAGAACCGACCCTGACTGCCAGATACATATGTCCCCACAGTGCCACATACACATATGTCCCCACAGTGCCAGATACATATATGCCTCACAGTGCCAGATACATATGACCCCCCAGTGCCAGATATACATGTCCCCCCAGTGCCAGATATACATTTCCCCCCAGTGCCAGCTATGCCCCCAGTGCCAGCTATGCCCCCAGTGCCAGCTATATATGTCCCCACAGTGCCAGCTATGCCCCTAGTGCCAGATATATATGTCCCCAAAGTGCCAGCTATGCCCCCAATGCAGTTCCCCCACAGTGCCAGATATACCCCCAGTGCCAGATATACATGTCCCCCCAGTGCCAGATATACATTTCCCCCCAGTGCCAGCTATGTACCAATGCTAGATATGCCCCCAGTGCCAGATATATATGCCCCCACACATTGCCAGCTCTGCCCCAAGTGCCAGACATACATGTCCCCCCAGTGCCAGATATACATTTCCCCCCAGTGCCAGCTATGCTCCCATGCCAGATATGCCCCCAGTGCCAGATATATATGCCCCCACAGTGCCAGCTATGCTCCTCTTTCCAGATAATTATGTCCCCCCAGTGCCAGATATGCCCCCCAGTGCCAGATATACATGTCTCCCCAGTGCCAGCTATGACCCCAGTGCCAGGTATACATGTCCCCACTGTGCCAGCAATGCCCCCAGTGCCAGATATACATGACCCCCCCCCCCAACCCCAAGCTGCTCACCACGCTGCTGCTGTCTGTGAGGGGAGGAGAGAGCAGCGTGCGCGTCTACTGCCCCTCACTCTCCGGCAGCTGTGTCTCTCTTCAATTAGGCGGCGGTCTGTGAGACAATCAAAGCTCGCAGTCCGGCAGCCTTAGCTGCCGGTCCGCGAGCTCTGATTGGCTCACGGACCGCCGCTGGAGAGTGAGGGGCAGGAGAGGCGCACGCTGCGCTCTCTTCCCCTCACAGACAGCAGCAGCACGGTGAGCAGCACGGGGGAAGGGGGGGCCAGGGCAGCGGTGGCCAGGAGCTGGCTGAGCCGCATGCGGCGGATGAAAGAGCCGCATGCGGCTCGTGAGCCGCGGGTTGGCCACCCCTGCTCTACGGGCTTCAGAATGTAGGAACAAATGAAAATGTTTCAGCTTGAATAGCAAAATCTTCCATACCACCTCTTAACACATATACATATGATAGGGAATATAGGGGGGGTGATTCCGACACGATCGCACGCTGCAGTTTTTTGCAGCCGTGCGATTGGTTATGTCCTGCGCATGCGTGCGTTCTGCAATGCGCAGGTGTGTTGAAATGAATGAAGAAAGCGTTTGCAGCGGCGAACGCTAGAAGATTGACAGGAAGAGGCCGGCTGGGGGTGTCTACTCACCGTTTTGAAGGCGTGAGTAGACAACTTTTGTTTGTGCAGCTCTCTGCACAGCGGATCGCACCCCTGCACAGCCCTAACCCCCTCCCCTGTTGGCGGTGACTACCTGATCGCAGCAGTGCTAAACGTAGCCTGCTAGCGATCAGGTCGGAATGAGGACCAAATAAACCTCTCTTCACTCAAAAGAGTGGGTGTACCACGCGCTTGATAGGGCTGGTTCTCCTAAGCAGCTGTAAAACCTTGGACAGTCACTCCAAATTATACACAAAACACAATAGTACTAAAAGTACTGATACAGCGCTAAAAATAAATCTATGCAGACAGGTGGAAAGGATCAATCAACAATTTAATAAAAATTGAAAAATAAAAAATGGGTGTAATAATGTCTCAGTTTTCCTTTAACCATAAAAGATGTGCGTCTCTCCACAAATAGTTACCAATCCTGGAGGTACAAATGCAGGCTTCCCTGATGATATCTCAGCAAATGAGGATGTAAACACATCAGTTGAAGGGAAATGGGTTAGTCCTCCATTAGCAGTAGGATGGTTGTGGAGGAATGGTTCCAAGCTTCTTTAAAGGTCCACCGTCCAAATGATCCTGGATGATATGTGTCCCAGTGTCCAGCAAGTAGGTCCTTACGCGTTTCGCTGTCTTCAGGGGGCAGCTTTATCAAAGGTAAATGCTCTCTGTAAAAATCATCCCTGTTACTTCTGCATCTCAAGCCAGTGTTGCTTCCAGCTGCACTTCACTCCACCAACCACTGGATATTAGAAAATCCATGTCCTGTTGCTGATTCTAGTTGGCTTTTTAAACGAGCCATGGCCTTTTGACTGCTCTCTATGTGCATTGGTGCCTATTAATTGTCATCTAGACATTATTACACCCATTTTTTATTTTTCAATTTTTATTAAATTGTTGATTGATCCTTTCCACCTGTCTGCATAGATTTATTTTTAGCGCTGTATCAGTACTTTTAGTACTATTGTGTTTTGAGGTCGGAATGAGGGCCTTAGACTGTAAGCTTCACTGGGGCAGGGACTGATGTGAACGGCCAAATATTCTCTGTAAAGCACTGGATGAATTTGGATAGCATTTTCACTATTGTATACAGTAACTTAGTGGCCAAAGAAACTGTGATATGTATGATCTCGATGTGACATCAGGAAGAGGAGCTACAGTATAAAGAATAAACCAGATTACTGTTTACAAATAAATTTTCTGATCTACAGTACAGTATGTGTACAATATAAAACATACATCACAATATTAGATGGCACTACTGTCTTTGTAAAATTAGTTCCATTGAGCAATAACAAACATCCACGCGAGTGAAGCCAGGGGCAAATTGTAGTTATTACTTTTATTATTATTATTATTATTAGCTTCCTCTATTTATGTTGTGCCACGTGTGGTCCACATTGCCTTATGAGCATAAGCAGAAATAATAAGAACAAAACAATAGAAAATATGACCCAAATAAGCAGCAGGGCAGCTGATACATAAGATTTGGTGCTGCTGTAGGCAGTGGGGAGGAGATGATGGTATAAGTGAGGGTAGGAAAAGCACATGCCCCTTGCATGCCATCAGACATCCCCACATGTCCCTTACATGCCATCAAGCATCTCCACATGTTACTTACATGCCATCAGGCATCTTCACATGTCCGTTACATGCCCTCAGACATCTCCACATGTCCCTTACATGCTATTTGATATCCCAAATTGTGCCTTACATGCCATCAGACGTCCCTACATGTCCCTTACATGCCATCAGGCATCTCCACATGCCCCTTACATGCCATTATGCATCTCCACATGTCCCTTACATGACATCAAGTATCTCCACATGTTTCTTACATGCCATCAAGTATCTCTACGTATCCTTTACATGCCATCAGACATCACCATATGACCCTTACTTAGTATCAGACATCCCCATATGCCTGTTAAATTCCATCAGATATCCCCACATGCTCCTTACATGACATCAGACCCTCCCCACAAGTGACTGCATTTGCATCCTACCTACCAATGTTCACAGCAGTACTAGCAGAAAGCCCCTTGGTACAAATGTCCAGCAGAGGACAGCAGCCTGTGGTAAGGTAAGTCCCCTGAGAGCTGAGCACATGCTCCTCTGACCCCTGTACTGAGTCGCATGGGACTGACTTGCTCTCAATCAGTATTGTCTACGAGAGCTCAGGGACAAGGGCGTAGCTAACATAGGTGCAAGGAGTGCAGCTGCTATGGGGCCCAGAGCAGAGAGGGGATACCTACCCTGTCACAGTTACATGTGTTATATACAAGGGTGTAGTTACCATAGGTGCAGGGAGTGCAGCTGCTATGGGGCCCAGAGCAGAGCGGGGATACCTACCCTGTCACAGTTACATGTGTTATACAAGGGCATAGCTACCATAGGTGCAGGGAGTGCAGCTGCTATGGGGCCCAGAGCTGAGAGGGGCCCACCTTCCCTGTCACAGTTACATGTGTTATATACAAGGGTGTAGCTACCATAGGTGCAGGGAGTGCAGCTGCTATGGGGCCCAGAGCTGAGAGGGGCCCACCTTCCCTGTCACAGTTACATGTGTTATATACAAGAGTGTGGCTACCATAGGTGCAGGGAGTGCAGCCTCTATGGGGCCCAGAGCTGAGAGGGGCCCACCTTCCCTGTCACAGTTACATGTGTTATATACAAGGGTGTAGCTACCATAGGTGCAGGGAGTGCAGCTGCTATAGGGCCCAGAGCTGAGAGAGGCCACCTTCCCTGTCACAGTTACATGTGTTATATACAAGGGCATAGCTACCATAGGTGCAGGGAGTGCAGCTGCTATAGGGCCCAGAGCTGAGAGGGAATGCTCCCATTTATTGACCTTGCAACTTACTGTATATTACAATATATACAATATAATACAATAAATAAATAAATACATTAATTAATAAATAAATAATATATCACATGATACATAATATAACATAAATTAAATGCAATCCGCAATATACCAAGAAAAATCATCAAAGTAAAGAATTATGAACAAAAAACAAAACTTCATATATTACCCCGCTATTTACACATTTTGTAAATTAAAACTGAGCAAAGCTATTTAGATCTATGCAAAACCTGTTCCGTCAAATAACCGGGTGGTATTCATGTGACCGCCGGTCAGCTGACCGACAGTCACATGACCTCCTCCACCAGCCCAACGGCTCACTATCCCGATGGTCGGCATGCCGACCAACAGGGACTATTTCCACTCGTGGGTGTCCACGACACCCATAGAGTGGAAATAGAACCCGTGGCGACCGCAGGTCGCCACCGAGCCCGCAAGGGGCTTGCTGCACTCGCCCCTCCCCGCCGGGATCCCGGCATCGGTATGCTGCCGGGACCCCGGCATCGGTAAGCTGACCGGCGGTCTCCTAATCGCCGGTCAGCAGTACTACACCCAAATAACCATATCACCAAAATCTACGGGATGTGAAAGGATAGAAAAAGCTCCAGCTAGACACCGAAAAAGGATTTATGCCATCCACTCAAGGGGTTTCAGGTGGCACCACCAACTGGACCACCTGACAGCATCTCACCTTTTCCTGTCTAGAACCATCATTCTCTCCACCTCATGCAGAATCAAATCCACCACCACTTCACAAGGAAGGATTTAATTCTTTAGGGAAACCTGACACCGTGCAATCCATGTGTGATATCTAACTACTAAACTGACTAAATAAATCATGGTCAAACTAAATACACCATATCTTTTGAATGCTCCATAAGCCCACTCTGGGTAAATAATCCCCAAAAAGCATCAAGAAATGGTCCATCATCTCCAGCTCCCCTAGACATTCCTCCTGTGGACAACCACGATCATTGGCATTTCTCCACATCATATTTCCCTTCATGTAAGCTTCCCATGGAAAGAAAGCTAAGCAATGTCTCTAAACGTCAATGGCATCCTCTCTGAATTTATGAGAGCCAATTCAGCAGAAGCGACATCACTTGGGCAATCATTTAGTCACAGCGGAACATGAAAGTGGGTTCGCAAAATCCTCTACCCCAACTCCTTCCTGGAAAGGCTTTTGACTTCCCCTTCTTCCAGACCCCAACGCTTTGTCACCTTCAAGCTCTGGACAACGTAGATCGGAAGATACCCTTTCCGAATTTGAGGATTCTTCACTTGGCCAACATCTAACCAAAGTTTCAGAAAGGGGAACACCCAGACCCCAAATCCACTTACCCACCGAGGAGGAGTTTCTAACAATAAACTCCCAACATTAAGTTTTTAAAAAGTTGTAACAAAAAAGACAACAGGGTTGATCATGCCAGCCCCCCGCCCCCCGTCTTTCCTCGACTTGTAAGTAATGCCTCTCTTGATTAGATTCATCCTGTTTCCCCAAAATAAAAGGAAAAACAAAAAGTTCAACCTGACCCGTAAAGATTGAGGCAAAAATCACACATAGCTGACATATAAAAATAATGGGATCAGGTAAGTTTTGCATAAGTCCACCTTCCCTGAAAGAGAATTTACATCTCTTCCAGCACTCCACTTTCTTGGCAGCATTCTACAGACATCTCACCCAATTTAGAGTGGCATAATCACCATGGTCAAAACAAATACCTAGAAACTGGTCCTGGGGAGGCTGTCCGGAAGGGAAAATTCTTCCTCCCCCATCCAGAAAGCTTCACATTTCTCCTGGTTTACCCTAGAGCATGAGGCAACAGAGTATTCCCAATGAGCTCTTCCACATCACGTGCCTCTGCCACTAATGACAGAACCACTGTGACATCATCTGTGTAAGCCAGCACCTTAAAAGGGAACTCCAGGCCCAGCTGCACCCCTCCCACAATACCGTTCTCTACCCTCCTTATGAGGGGCTCAATCGCAAATGCATACAGGATGGGGCTCAGGGAACAACCCTGACGGACTCCAGAGCTCACCTCAAAAGCAGGGCCCACCCAACCGTTAACAAGCGGAAAGCTTTTGGCCTGACTGTATATTGCTCTGAGCCAATTCACCACACTGACTGGAAAACCATACCTTTCAAGTAGGGCCTATAGGTACTCATGCTTCACTCAGTTAAAAGCCTTAGACTGATCCAATGCCAGAAAGTATTTTCTCCATTTCTCAGCATGGCACCGCTCTATGGCCTCCCGGACACCAAGGTCAGCACTAAACATGCTTCGGCCCTTCACCGTACAGTGCTGAGAGGGGGAAAGCAGTTATTCTGAACATTCTGACAACCTGTTGAAAAGTACTTTTGCCAAAATCTTTCTATCTGTATTGAGAACAGCAATGGGGCGCCAGTTCTTAATACGAGATGGATCTTTCCCCTTGGACAGTAATATGCTGGCAGATATCCTCATAGAAGGAGGGAGGGTTTCCTCACCCAGGCATTCATTATATACTTCTACTAGGTGAGGAATCAAGGGGTCGCAAATACTAGATAAAACTCAGATGTTAACCCATCTGGGCCTGGGGATTTCTTACAACTTAACTTATCAATTGCCATCTTAACTTCCTTTGCCGTCACATCCCTGCCTAAGTTTTCAATCGAGGTATCTGGATTAGAAAGTCCAGGTGTCTCCCGCTGAAATGTTTCCACCCTTACTCTGATAAGTGGCTGCTCAGGCAAAAGATTAGAGTAATAGGATCCAATGACTCCCAAGATGCCTTCCTTATCCTCACGAAGAACACATTGTTTGTCATAAAGACCCCTCACCTCCTTCATCTTAACTGATTTTCCGCAATTCTGGTAAGGTTCAGGCGAGTTGTATTTGCCAAAATCCCTCTCCAAAATCAAAGAATCCAGCCGGTTATACTGATATTCCTTCATCTGAGCCTTCACTCAGGAGATTTCCTCACTATCTCCACACTCAGAAGTCAAGAAATCTAATTTCCTTCTGAAACTCTGGTAGATACTGTATTTCACTTTATCAAGTTCTTTTTTGCTACCAACCTCTTGAAGACTCTCCGAATTCTCTTTTTAATTTCTTCCCACCACTCAGATCTACTTCATCCAGCCTCCAAAAGTGTTTCCTGAGATTGAAAGAAGGGATTGTCTAATCTTTTCCTCCTTTAGGAGCTCAGAATTCAGTCGCCATAGACTCCGCCCCTTCTGAGTAGCTTCTGAGGCATTAAAAATGACAAAGAGAAAAATGTGAGAATTCCACTGGCTTTACCTCTGGAGGTAAAGTTTTTGAGGTCTATTCTAGATCTATGACTACCACTACCACTAAAGAAAGTGTAATCTGTGAGGTCTGGAAAATGGCGAACATGCACATCCACCAAACCTGCCTGTCAAATCATACTAACTAAAAAATTAGAGTCATAGCCCAGGGCTGTCTTTTAACTTCCCCTGTCTTTTGGACTAATAACGGTGTTGAAATCACCACCAAATACAATCTGCTGAGCAGTAAAAAGGAATGGTTTTATCTCCCTGAAGAGACATTTCCTATCCCATTTTGACTGTGGCCCATAGATATTAATGAGCCTCAGGACATGTCCCCTCAGGTTGACATCAAAAATCATACACCTACCTGCCTGTAGTTCTATAACCCTGTGCACGGTTACCATGCGAGTAAAAAAAACACTGCCATCCCACTGTACGGCTCGGCCGCAAGAGACCAGTAGGACGGCCCACGCCTCCACTCCCTTTTCGCCTTGTGGAGAATGTCAAACCTACTAATTCTGGTCTCTTGCAAAAACAAAAAATCAATCTCAACAGGATACGGTCGTTACTGATGCCGGGATCCCGGCGGGGAGGGGCGAGTGCAGCAAGCCCCTTGCGGGCTCGCTGCGCTCTCCACGCTGCGGGCACGGTGGCGACCTGCGGTCGCCACGGGTTCTATTCCCACTCTATGAGTGTCGTGGACACCCACGAGTGGAAATAGTCCCTGTTGGTCGGCATGCCGACCATCGGGATAGTGAGGGGTCGGGATGCTGGAGGAGGTCATGTGACTGTCGGTCTCCCGACCGCCGGTCACATGAATACCACCCGTCGTTAGGTTGACCCAACTTGCATCAACATGCATTAGGTCAAATAAAAAATAAAAAAATAGGGGGGGGGGGCACTATAGAAAATACTTTAGTAACAGCTGCTGGTTTTGTAAACACAATTTATTCACAAAATATATATTAATTTAAAATATAACTTTGAATTCTTCACAACACTGCGTAAGAACAACTATGATAAAAATGGACATGTGTCCTATAACTAAAGGCTTACTAGTATGACATAGATTGCTGGTTAAATGAACATAGATTGCATACATGCACTGGAGATTAATAGCCACTGGTTAGTATTGCGCATTGAGCTCAAATGGAATGTTAGTATAGCAAGGCAGTTCTTAAGCTTAAAAAGCCTATTTATACTTCACCAGTGTGAAGCTGATCCTGTGGAGTCCAGTTACGTGTCACGTGAGTCCTCTGAGCAAATAATATCCACGTGTATAATCAAGTCCCATGTGCATGGAATATGGTCACTAGCACACTGACCAGTTTGCAGTGGCTGCTCTGCGGCGGCTCCCCGATGTAATTGTCCTGGGGCTCGGCTGGTATACATCTGCCGCAGCCACAAGGTAACCGGGGCTGGAGGCAAGCCCAAAGCTGCAGGGGACGCTCAGTCGCCGCGTTCCACGACTTCTGGGTTCGGGGCTTCCGGCTTCCGGCTGCGTTCCACCTGTGGTCCACCGACGTGTGTGGGTCACCTAACGCGTTTCTCCGCCTCTAAAGGGGGCGGTTTCATCAGAGGTATGGCTGGGAAGGCTTAGTGTCTTTATTTATACCCGCTGCAAGTTAATGATTGATTACAGCCGTAGTGGGTTAATTGGCATCCATTTAATAGACTAGCACCAGCAATTTATATTAGAAAACCAGCAGATGCACAGTGTTTAAGATATTTATCCACTATGCAGTTTTAAAAAACATAAAAATTTATTATAAAAAAAGGAAGGAAAAAAGAGATATACATAAAATGCATCTCTATACAAATTTTAATATAGAAATATATATTTCCTACATATAACCACTCTGAGGTGTCAAACCTAATTGATTTGTCCATATATCTTCAAAACAATTACTGTATAAACATTATTAATATTTTTATTTTTATTAATTTTAGCAATGAGTACTTGCCCTAGCATATGTATATATATATATATATATATTATATGGCTGTAACCATATTTCCATAAATTCTGACACTCAATTATGAATAGGTAGATATTCAGGTGAGCAAGAGACAGACCCAAACAAAATGAGACGAAGGTATCCAGACAGAGATATCATGATGGCCTATTCATTTTAATTCTAGGTGTGCTGTAGTTCATAACACCCTATATACAAATCTACATTAACTTGATCTAATTTAGACAAAAAATGAAAAACAATGGAAAACAGATAAGATGACTATTCAACTACCGTTAGGCATCGCAGTATGGGTTTATATATCCCATGAACAAAGAATGAGAAAAGGGAAGAGAAGAGAGGAAGAGAAAGAGAGCAAATGTAAGCAATCGGGAGGGCGATGTATAGCCCATTGAATTGAATATCTTATCATCAAATATTATTCAATTCTATGTTTTCATTAAGGTCACGCGGTTCAAGCGTCTTCAACTTAAAAATCCAAAAGTCCTCCCCCCAACACAATAAATTAAACCGGTCGCCCACCCCTTCTGTAATTCTTGCTTGTTCCAATGCTAATACACGAATGTTGGCTATGGCACCCAGTTCGCAGGACTGCGGAAGTCATGGAATGCGGCGACTGAGCGTCCCCTGCAGCTTTGGGATTGCCTCCAGCCCCGGTCACCTTGTGGCTGTGGCAGACACAGACATATACCAGCCGAGCCCTAGGACAATTACATCGGGGAGCCGCCGCAGAGCGGCCACTGCAAACTGGTCAGTGTGCTAGTGACCATATTCCATGCACATGGGACTTGATTATACACGTGGATATTATTTGCTCAGAGGACTCACGTGACACGTAACTGGACTCCACAGGATCAGCTTCACACTGGTGAAGTATAAACAGGCTTTTTAAGCTTAAGAACTGCCTTGCTATACTAACATTCCATTTGAGCTCAATGGGCAATACTAACCAGTGGCTATTAATCTCCAGTGCATGTATGCAATCTATGTTCATTTAACCAGCAATCTATGTCATACTAGCAAGCCTTTAGTTATAGGACACATGTCCATTTTTATCATAGTTGTTCTTACGTAGTGTTGTGAAGGATTCAAAGTTATATTTTAAATTAATATATATTTTGTGAATAAATTATGTTTACAAAACCAGCAGCTGTTACTAAAGTATTTTCCATTGTGCGCCCACAATATTTTATTTTTTATTTGTATACATATCCTTGTGGACCTCCAGATCCCCCATTTGTGGGCTGCCAGAAAATTATTTATCCTATAACGGATTGTAATACCAAAACATATTTTAATTAGCGCCCACATTTTTCTATATTGGTTTCCCTTTTTCTCGTTTTGAGGCCTAGTTGTGTGGCAGCTTGTCTTGTAAAAATTACTACTCTGAGTTGTTTAACAGAGAGGCTAGAAAGGAGACAAAAATATACTCAGGGTCCAGAAAAAGGAGAGTCGAGTGCTCCCACCAGTGAAAGCAACGATATGCACAAGTTATTCAATAAGTTGGAAACGCTGTGTATGGAAGAGACAAGACACTGGTGGGACCAACCGACATTACAGAGATACATAGGCAATAAATGTATCCTGAGGGGGCTATGCCTATTTAAATCAGCATCATTTAAAGATGATGCAGAATTTTTGAATGATTGGAACACCATACTGGATGACTGCTCCTTTAAATTAATGGAGCATCTTATCAAGTATAGGAGTTCAAAGGTTAAAACCTTACAGGTTGAAATAGAACATATCCAAGAACCATTAAAGTTATATGAAAATAATGCGGAATTTCTAGAAAGAGACCTTAGGGTTAATGATAAAATTGAAGAATATGAAAAGTCTGTCATAAATAACAAAACGAAGAAATTAGAATGAGACAGAGGTGATTATGAAACAGACACTGTTAGGACCTATAATAGGAGACGAGATTATTCTAGATCATTAAATAGGAATCCCAAGAGGGAATATAGTGGGAAAAGGTTTCCAAGTAATACAAGGAATCGATCTAGAAGTGCAGCAGGAAAGTGGAAGACGGAGAGGAGGAATAATAGACTGTACAAACCCAGCCTCAATAGGGATCCACGGGGAGTCGCACTACAAAATAGATATGAGTGTCTTACTAGGGATGAATACTTTCCTGCCTCCATAGAAAGGGGAGGAGTTAAACCTAAAAGACCCTTGGAGAATCAGGAAAGTATTCGAGAAAAAGATAAAGAACAGGCTCATTTTTTGGAACAAAGCCCACAGAGAACAAATGCCACAGACAAAATATGAATTATACAAAATGAGGGAGGGAAAGAGACATAGAGGATGTAGGGGAGGAAAATCACAGAATAGGAAAAAATCAATGAAGGGTATAAATACGAAAGGAATATTCAATTTGTCCTCTAGAGTGTTAACTGACTCTGAGAAAATGCTATTGAGTAAGGGTCTGAAGTATGGGGGTCATTCCGAGTTGTTCGCTCGTTATTTTTTTCGCTACGGAGCGA
Source organism: Pseudophryne corroboree (assembly GCF_028390025.1). NCBI lineage: Eukaryota > Metazoa > Chordata > Amphibia > Anura > Myobatrachidae > Pseudophryne > Pseudophryne corroboree. The sequence goes on from NC_086446.1 coordinate 735,631,841, forward strand.
TTAGTTGCAAACTGCGCATGCGCAATGTTCGCAGTGTGCCTGCGCCAAGTAAATTAGCACAAAAGTTTGGTATTTTACTCACGGCCTAACGAAGATTTTTCATCGCTCTGGTGATCGTAGCGTGATTGACAGGAAGTGGGTGTTTCTGGGCGGAAACTGGCCGTTTTATGGGAGTGTGCGGAAAAACGCTGACGTTTCTGGGAAAAACGCGGGAATGGCTGGAGAAACGGGGGAGTGTCTGGGCGAACGCTGGGTGTGTTTGTGATGTCAAACCAGGAACGAAACTGACTGAACTGATCACAGTGTAGGAGTAAGTCTCGAGCTACTCAGAAACTGCTAAGAAATTTCTATTCGCTGTTCTGCTAATCTTTCGTTCGCAATTTTGCTATGCTAAGATACACTCCCAGAGGGCGGCGGCTTAGCGTGTGCAATGCTGCTAAAAGCAGCTAGCGAGCGAACAGCTCGGAATGAGGGCCTATGCACCCGCAAAAGAACCAAATTTATTCAGTTTATTTGTGGACCTTAATAGGTTTACGAGAAATCTGAGCAGAAAACGATATTTCGCTCATAAGAAACTGAAGTCCAAAAGGGAAAATGAAAATATGTTTCCAATATTTTTGGATGAGTCAGACAAGGAGGCAGTTTACACTCTAGAGGATCTTATATTAGAAAATATGGCTGGAGTAGATACCCCTATTAAGCTTTTTTCCCTAGAGGAAACTAATAAAGAGAGGAAAAAGAAAAAAAATCTGATTTTTATCCTCTGCAGTACAAAGGCCCCTCTGTAGTGGGCTTCTATAACACTACCATGGAAGATTTTAGAAAGCTCTGCCTAACTACAGACAAAAACCCACTAAAAGACAAAAACCCACTAAAAGATAACTTGACACCAAATGAGAGGAAGGCTCTAAAGGCCCTAATGATGGACACAAATCTGACTATAAAAATGGCAGACAAAGGGGGCGGCATTGTGTTGCAGGATACATCAGATTATATTAGGGAAGCGAAGAGACAGTTAACGAACACCACTTTCTATAGTGTATTGCCCACTAATCCCACAGTGCTTTTCCAAAAGGAATTTGGAGCACTGTTGGATGAGGCACAGGACAGGGGCGCAATATCCAAAGACACACGGCAATTATTGTTTTCACCACACCCTATCACTCCTGTTTATTATCATTTGCCCAAAATCCACAAGACACTCACATCACCCCCAGGGTGCCCTATAATTTCGGGAATAGGGTCTATTACATCCAATCTTTCACACTTCGTGGATGCACACCTCCAGGGCTATGTGATATAGCTGAAATCCTATATCAAGGATACAACTCAGTTTCTGAATATGCTTAAAGACATCAAATGGAAGAGTTCATACCGGTTTCTAACTTGCGATGTGGAATCTCTGTATTCAAATATTTCACACAGCAAGGGCTTAGAAGTAATTGCAAATATCCTTTATGGGGATGATACAGTTGCTGAGCATCTCAAAGCCTTTCTGGTGGCATCCATCAAGTTTATATTAGAGCACAATTATTTTACTTTTGTGCACCAATATTATTTACAGTCACAAGGCACCGCCATGGGGACTAGGTTCGCCCCGAGCTACGCCAACCTATATATGGGTGTGCTCAAACAAGAGCACATCTGGGGGGCGGACCTTGGGGCGAACCTGGTCCTTTATGGACAATATATAGATGATTTATTCTTTATTTGGGATGGGGATGTTGATTTTGTTCACACTTTTGTAACACAATTGAAGACTAATGATTATGGTCTCAAATTCACCCACACCACACATCCGGACCATATCACATTTTTTGGATATTGCGCTCCTGTCTTTAGATGACTGTATTCATACAGAAACCTTTTTTTAAAACAGTTGATACCAACAATTTTTTGATGTACAGTAGTAGCCACCTTCAAGCGTGGCGGAATAATATTCCGAAAAGTCAGTTTCTTAGGGTAAAAAGAAATTGTTCCAGAGAATCTAGATATAGAGCCCAACTAGATAAAGTACATTTAGCCTTTCAGGAACAGGGGTACCCTGACTATATTCTAAAGAAGGCTATACAGGAAGTGGATCTAAGGCATAGAACTACCCTATTGGTGGATAAAAAATATAAAAAAATCTAAGGAGAAGTTTGAGGAACTAGGGACTTCAGGAGGCAAATGTGTGTTTGTAACTCAATACAACACACATGCCACACAAATCAGACAAATTATTCATAAAAACACTCCGTTACTGAAAATTGACACTCTATTAGAACCAGAAATTGGTGACAAAATAAAAGTGGTATATAAAAAATCAGAAATCCTCCAATCGAAATTAGTGCCAAGCATGTTTAATCCTAATTGAAATAAGAATAGCATTAAGAGAAAAGAACATCAACAACAATTATGGGAAAAGATTCGCAGTGGGGAACAAACTGTGAGTGGTATCACCATGGTACCCGGCTCTCCAGATTGGTGGAAATTGAAACCTCATGGTTTCTTTAAATGCGCTCTATCGAGATGCTTGATGTGTAAAAACAGAAACTCTAGAACTAAGTCATGTAGATCTAAGACCACGGGTGAAGTAATTGAAATAGAACAGTTTTGAACTGCAGCTCCAATTATGTGGTTTATTTGATAGAGTGTGGCTGTGGCATCCAGTATGTAGGTCGCACTATAAGGAAACTGAAAGTGCGGTTCCTGGAACATAAGAGAAATATACTAAAGAAATGTCTCCTACACAGTCTTTCTAGACATACGAGTTCCTGCGAACTGGGTGCCATAGCCAACATTCGTGTATTAGCATTGGAACAAGCAAGAGTTACAGAAAGGAGGGGCGACCGGTTTAATTTATTATGTTGGAGGGAGGACTTTTGGATTTTTAAGTTGAAGACGCTTGAACCGTGTGGCCTTAATGAAAACATAGAATTGAATAATATTTGATGATAAGATATTCAATTCAATGGGCTATACATCGCCCTCCCGATTGCTAACATTGCTCTCTTTCTCTTCCTCTTTTGTCTTCCCTTTTCTCATTCTTTGTTCGTGGGATATATAAACCCATACTGCGATGCCTAACGGTAGTTGAATAGTCATCTTATCTGTTTTCCATTGTTTTTCATTTTTTGTCTAAATTAGATCAAGTTAATGTAGATTTGTATATAGGGTGTTATGAACTACAGCACACCTAGAATTAAAATTAATAGGCCATCATTATATCTCTGTCTGGAAACCTTTGTCTCATTTTGTTTGGGTCTGTCTCTTGCTCACCTGAATATCTACCTATTCATAATTGAGTGTCAGAATTTATGGAAATATGGTTACAGCCATATAATATGTACAGTATACATATGCTAGGGCAGGTACTCATTGATAAAATTAATAAAAATAAAAATATTAATAGTGTTTATACAGTAGTTGTTTTGAAGATATATGGACAAATCAATTAGGTTTGACACCTCAGAGTGGTTATATGTAGGAAATATATATTTCTATATTAAAATTTGTATAGAGATGCATTTTATGTATATCTCTTTTTTCCTTCCTTTTTTATAATAATTTTTTATGTTTTTAAAACTGCATAGTGGATAAATATCTTAAACACTGTGCATCTTCTGGTTTTCTAATAGAAATTGCTGGTGCTAGTCTATTAAATGGATGCCAATTAACCCACTACGGCTGTAATCAATCATTCACTTGCAGCGGGTATAAATAAAGACACTAAGCCTTCCCAGCCATACCTCTGATGAAACCGCCCCCTTTAGAGACGGAGAAACGTGTCAGCTGACCCACACACGTCGGTGGACCGCAGGTGGAATGCAGCCGGAAGCCGGAAGCCCCGAACCCGAAAGTCGCGGAACGCGGTGACTGAGCATCCCCTGCAGCTTCGACCCTGCTCACTTTTTCTTTACATTCTTCCCTGACACACCTAGATCTTCTAGAATCTTTCCCATTGAGAGAGGTTTTCCCCTCCACAATAGAACCCTGCATTCCATAACCATTGCCTGAATTTTGGGATAGGCCACCCTTACTTTGTGAAGGTCCAGGATCTGGTGGTTTGTGCTCTGACCTAGGAGACAAGCCTGGAACCCCCAACATATCAGATGCAGGTGCCCCACTTGGTGCAATTACTGAACCTGAGGAATCTATCTCAATCTCTTCCTGCTCCTCTACCTGTGGTGTTTCCTCTATTGCCATCTCCTGAGCAGGGCAGTCCCTGCAATCTACCCTAGAATATCCAGCCACCTCTTCATCCCATAAATCTGTGCCTACTGGATCCCACTCTAATCCTTCTTCTCCACTACTCTCTCCGCTCACCACCTGTCTCCTTCTTTTGTCACCTACAGAAACTGTCTCACCCTGCTTTGCCTTCCTCTTACTAACCTTGGAGACAAAAGCTAAATCTTTACCATCTCTTACTACCTCCCCCTCCTGTTCTTCATCAGTGGAAAAGGCATCAAATCTATTTGAGAAGACTAATTCATCACTCTATTTTCCTTTTGAAATGTATCTATCTTATCCACTTTTTTAGCAGCCCTGCTTTGTACACCTACACAGACAATGGGGGAAATGTAATAAGGTGTGAGAATCAGAAAGTGAGAGATTTTGGGGGAGTTCTGTTTTTTTAAACTGGCAATCATTTACATGGCAAAACCAGGTTCATTTTGCCATGTAAACGATTGTCACTTTAAAAAACAGGAGAATTTTTCCAAAATCTCTCACTTTCTGATTCTCACACCCTATTACATTTCCCCCAATATCTTTAACTGGACCCTCTTTCTCTTTCCTGATTGCTTCCTCCCTCTGTTCTTGTTCACTCTCCATATTATATACACAGAAAAAACGAATAGATATCTTCCTACTGCGCACTCCGGAGCTGCAAATGGTAAATTATGTGAACACGTTCACCTAACGTGCTAAGAAACTGGTAGACAACAAAGAGAGATTCACACAATTCTCCACATGCGCTCACATATAATAAACAATCTAAATCCTTATACTTAGATGGAAAGGGAGTTCATCCACATCGGTCACAATAAGTCCAAGAAATTCCGTTGAAACTTCCTCTGGCCCGTTGAGCAAAAGGAAAAAAGAAAAGAAAAAACAATATGGTGTAGTATGTTTTTCTAATGTTCAAGAAAAAGTCTTATCAGCGGGTTATGAATAATGGAGGCGTAGTGCTTCACAAAGGTTATTCTTCCACCAGAAATTATTTGTACCGTACTCACACCCAAGTGCAGTAGAGACCACTCATAAAGGTATCTTTATCTTCCTCCACCTTCTATAACTTCTTTCTATTTTACTCAAATTAGAGGTAATGGCGTACCTTACTTACAATGAGTAAGGATAACGCTTGCACATAAAGGTTTCTTTATCTGTATGTGTTTCTTCCTCTATTCTCGGCACTCAAGTTATTCTTTCTGGCACTCCAAACGATCAGTCATGTATGGAGGTGAATATCACGATCAAGAAAAAAGACGACAGTGGAGCAATATAGTGTAGTATGTTTCTAAATATATACAGTTCTCATATATGAACAGTGGGTGGGTAATATTTAATATTCCACCACCAAGGTTCTATAAAGATCGTACCGTACTCACACCCAAGTGTGGAAAAAAACCACTCGTAAAGGTATCTTTTATCCTCCTCCACCTTGTATCATCACCTTCTATCCCTTAGGTCCCTTAATACCACACCTAAGTGCTTAGTGGTATATATGTATGTCTCACCAGACTTACGGTAGGTCTGGTTGTTGAAGGCGCATAAAGGTATCTTTATCTATGGCTTTCTTCTAACGTTGCCGCCCAGAAATTCCTCCTGATGCTCAAACCAAGTCACAATAATAGGGGTATTAGACCCCAATAAAAACTTGAGGTATTGATAAAAAATGATTTATTGTAAAAAATTATTTTGTTTAAAAAAATTCATAAAATGATCCAAATAAATTCGACATACACAGCTCAATACCACATCCTGGTGTAAAGTATTAGTTGGAAAAGAACTTTAAACACCTAACCTGTAGGGTGAGGTCCGGACCAAACCCAGATGATAGATGGAATCTTTAGATGTGCATATAGAGCCGTGTAGTCCTCTCTCCACCAACGCGTTTCGACAAATGTCTTCCTCAGGGTGTACTGGAGAGTGACTGGGGTATCCTGTTTATATACCCTAGTTGGTACCTCCCCTTCCGGGGGTGGGGATTTCCAGTTAATTTAATTTTGTCTCTCTGTGCACATCTAAATGACAATTATCACACTATAATATGCAGACATAGATTTATATTGTGGGTTATATTCAAGATCTATATATTTTCTCCTCATTATAGTGTTTTAACCATTAATTGCGTTTCAATGGAACGCATGTTACTTCCGCCGGAAGTGACCGTAAAAACGTCACTACTGACGGAACCAGCGCAATGTAGAAAATTAACTTTCTCTAGACCTATTTCACCCTCCGTTGGAATTGTTCCCGTCAGGGATAGTATGAGGGAATATGTGTAAAGATAATGTTAATCCTTAAGTGTTTCATTTGTGCTCCATCTAACGTGGAGCGTTGTACTTCTTCCGCCGGAAGTGACGCCGATTACGCCACCCCCGCCGGAAACTGTTGATTATGTAATGCGTTCCACCTTCTGTGGAACGCATCGAGCTTCCGCCGGAGATCTCATTATAGAGAGTTCTACATTTTTTTACATTTTTTTTAATAAAAAACTCCTCATTAGGATTAATATATGGTAATATTATTTAAAAAGATATGTTTTATATGTATTTAACTTTCCAATGTCTGGCTTACATAAATCATCGTCACTTCCGCCGGAAGTAGTCATTACATAATTATTTCCATGATTATAGAAATAAATAAAATAAAAAATGAAAATTTTTTTTTTTTTTTAGGAAATTAACAATTCCGGGGGACATGACAGTTCTGGCAAAGTTGCCCCAAGAATTAGGAAACTTATTATTTATGTAATAGATTGCATCTCCATCCTAAATGTGGAAGATAAATAATGTATGAGTTTAAATACCTCTATAGAACTGGCCTCTCCTAAATTATTATTCTCTATATTTACCTGGTACTAATAATAGAATATAATGGGAGCTTACAGTATCTAAAATTTATTAAAAAATATATAATATACCATTCTCCTTGTTCTATAATAAATGGACGGATGGAGGAATGTGAGCTATATTATTTCGGTCTACGTAAGGTAATAGGAGATAGGATATATATATCCTTTTTTACAGAAACCATTTTGTTTCAAAGTCTGAGTTTAGTCCTGCTGGTTGTAGAGTTCCCAAGTTGAAAATAGTTTTCATTTCTGTTCTTGCTAATACCTCATCTAAATTGTTTTTTCTCCAGTTTCCTTTAGCTATTTGGATACCACAAAACGAGATGAGATCTGTTGGATCACATCTATGTGTTTCTTTAAAGTGTGCGGATACACTGTGTGTGGGTAATCCATTTCTAATATTACGAAGATGTTCTATCATACGTTCTTTTAGTCTTCTACTTGTTCTCCCTATATACTGTTTTTGACAGGAACATTCGAGTAAATATACTACATTTTTACTATGACATGTAATAAATTCTTTGATGGTATAATCCTTGTTTTTACTATTGGATTTATAGTTTTTGATTACCCGTTCCTTACTTTTACAGTTTTTGCACATAGCGCACGATCCACATCTATGGAACCCTTTAGTTTTTATCAATTGAAGTTTTTGGGGTTCCTGTATCGCACTCCTCACTATCTGGTTCTTTAAATTTTCTGCTTTTCGATATATGAACGTGGGTTTTTCATGTATATATTGTCTCACAATGGGGTCTCTTGTTAAAATGGACCAATGTTTGTTAATTATCATTTCGATATAGAAATGATAATTAACAAACATTGGTCCATTTTAACAAGAGACCCCATTGTGAGACAATATATACATGAAAAACCCACGTTCATATATCGAAAAGCAGAAAATTTAAAGAACCAGATAGTGAGGAGTGCGATACAGGAACCCCAAAAACTTCAATTGATAAAAACTAAAGGGTTCCATAGATGTGGATCGTGCGCTATGTGCAAAAACTGTAAAAGTAAGGAACGGGTAATCAAAAACTATAAATCCAATAGTAAAAACAAGGATTATACCATCAAAGAATTTATTACATGTCATAGTAAAAATGTAGTATATTTACTCGAATGTTCCTGTCAAAAACAGTATATAGGGAGAACAAGTAGAAGACTAAAAGAACGTATGATAGAACATCTTCGTAATATTAGAAATGGATTACCCACACACAGTGTATCCGCACACTTTAAAGAAACACATAGATGTGATCCAACAGATCTCATCTCGTTTTGTGGTATCCAAATAGCTAAAGGAAACTGGAGAAAAAACAATTTAGATGAGGTATTAGCAAGAACAGAAATGAAAACTATTTTCAACTTGGGAACTCTACAACCAGCAGGACTAAACTCAGACTTTGAAACAAAATGGTTTCTGTAAAAAAGGATATATATATCCTATCTCCTATTACCTTACGTAGACCGAAATAATATAGCTCACATTCCTCCATCCGTCCATTTATTATAGAACAAGGAGAATGGTATATTATATATTTTTTAATAAATTTTAGATACTGTAAGCTCCCATTATATTCTATTATTAGTACCAGGTAAATATAGAGAATAATAATTTAGGAGAGGCCAGTTCTATAGAGGTATTTAAACTCATACATTATTTATCTTCCACATTTAGGATGGAGATGCAATCTATTACATAAATAATAAGTTTCCTAATTCTTGGGGCAACTTTGCCAGAACTGTCATGTCCCCCGGAATTGTTAATTTCCTAAAAAAAAAAAAAAATTTTTCATTTTTTATTTTATTTATTTCTATAATCATGGAAATAATTATGTAATGACTACTTCCGGCGGAAGTGACGATGATTTATGTAAGCCAGACATTGGAAAGTTAAATACATATAAAACATATCTTTTTAAATAATATTACCATATATTAATCCTAATGAGGAGTTTTTTATTAAAAAAAATGTAAAAAAATGTAGAACTCTCTATAATGAGATCTCCGGCGGAAGCTCGATGCGTTCCACAGAAGGTGGAACGCATTACATAATCAACAGTTTCCGGCGGGGGTGGCGTAATCGGCGTCACTTCCGGCGGAAGAAGTACAACGCTCCACGTTAGATGGAGCACAAATGAAACACTTAAGGATTAACATTATCTTTACACATATTCCCTCATACTATCCCTGACGGGAACAATTCCAACGGAGGGTGAAATAGGTCTAGAGAAAGTTAATTTTCTACATTGCGCTGGTTCCGTCAGTAGTGACGTTTTTACGGTCACTTCCGGCGGAAGTAACATGCGTTCCATTGAAACGCAATTAATGGTTAAAACACTATAATGAGGAGAAAATATATAGATCTTGAATATAACCCACAATATAAATCTATGTCTGCATATTATAGTGTGATAATTGTCATTTAGATGTGCACAGAGATACAAAATTAAATTAACTGGAAATCCCCACCCCCGGAAGGGGAGGTACCAACTAGGGTATATAAACAGGATACCCCAGTCACTCTCCAGTACACCCTGAGGAAGACATTTGTCGAAACGCGTTGGTGGAGAGAGGACTACACGGCTCTATATGCACATCTAAAGATTCCATCTACCATCTGGGTTTGGTCCGGACCTCACCCTACAGGTTAGGTGTTTAAAGTTCTTTTCCAACTTATACTTTACACCAGGATGTGGTATTGAGCTGTGTATGTCGAATTTATTTGGATCATTTTATGAATTTTTTTAAACAAAATAATTTTTTACAATAAATCATTTTTTATCAATACCTCAAGTTTTTATTGGGGTCTAATACCCCTATTATTGTGACTTGGTTTGAGCATCAGGAGGAATTTCTGGGCGGCAACGTTAGAAGAAAGCCATAGATAAAGATACCTTTATGCGCCTTCAACAACCAGACCTACCGTAAGTCTGGTGAGACATACATATATACCACTAAGCACTTAGGTGTGGTATTAAGGGACCTAAGGGATAGAAGGTGATGATACAAGGTGGAGGAGGATAAAAGATACCTTTACGAGTGGTTTTTTTCCACACTTGGGTGTGAGTACGGTACGATCTTTATAGAACCTTGGTGGTGGAATATTAAATATTACCCACCCACTGTTCATATATGAGAACTGTATATATTTAGAAACATACTACACTATATTGCTCCACTGTCGTCTTTTTTCTTGATCGTGATATTCACCTCCATACATGACTGATCGTTTGGAGTGCCAGAAAGAATAACTTGAGTGCCGAGAATAGAGGAAGAAACACATACAGATAAAGAAACCTTTATGTGCAAGCGTTATCCTTACTCATTGTAAGTAAGGTACGCCATTACCTCTAATTTGAGTAAAATAGAAAGAAGTTATAGAAGGTGGAGGAAGATAAAGATACCTTTATGAGTGGTCTCTACTGCACTTGGGTGTGAGTACGGTACGAATAATTTCTGGTGGAAGAATAACCTTTGTGAAGCACTACGCCTCCATTATTCATAACCCGCTGATAAGACTTTTTCTTGAACATTAGAAAAACATACTACACCATATTGTTTTTTCTTTTCTTTTTTCCTTTTGCTCAACGGGCCAGAGGAAGTTTCAACGGAATTTCTTGGACTTATTGTGACCGATGTGGATGAACTCCCTTTCCATCTAAGTATAAGGATTTAGATTGTTTATTATATGTGAGCGCATGTGGAGAATTGTGTGAATCTCTCTTTGTTGTCTACTCTCCATATTATGGCTTGGCCGTGGGCATTGACTGTAAGGGTGGCCGTCTTCCCCACATAAGTTACATTTAACATCATTACAGTCTCTTGACACATGTCCAACTTTTCCACAGAGCTTGCATTTGGTGACATTACATTCGCTACTCAAGTGGCGAAAATCTCCACATCTGAAGCAGGTGTGTGGCTGCCCAGGGTAGGAGCACTGGACTCGATCTCGACCAATATAGGCCACAGAAGGAATATGCAAGAAACCTCTATCCGTACTTTTTAACTGAACCATAGCAGGCCACGCACCTCCCCAGACTTCCATTGTGAAACCAACCTTTCTCAAATTAGATGCAGAATCTGGACAGCCAGAACAAAATGTCCTGGGCAGAAATGGACTCATTTCTAACTAATATTGTTATTTTAACCTTATCCTGCTTGGTCACCAAATTCGTTCTATAGTTGTTATATGGTGATAAGCATGCCTGCCACTTCGTCCAAAAGGTCTGTAAGCCCTGATAGCATAAGAAGCTCACATTTAAGTCAGGTGTTTTGACTGGATGGATGCAGGCATACAGACCTGAAGCATGGAAGCCCAGGCTGAAAATCATCTCTAGAAAGATCTCTTTTGTTGAGACTTCACGTGTGCCTGCCCATTTAAATTGCAATAGATTTCTCCTCTTAGTAATTTGACCAGAAGTAACTGCTGTGGGGGGTACATTCCTATTTACCTTTGGCATTAGACCTTGTGCCCGAGACTGTTTATTTGCATCATCATTATTACTTACAGCATTAGACACACTGGTGGAGATTCAATTGTTTGAAAAGTCAGCTGGGTGTCTGTTTTTTCCTATCTCATAGACATGAAAAAACAGACACCCAACCGACTTTTCAAACATTTGAATTCCCCCATTATCTACATTTGTAACTTCACATCTTTTTTCACTACTGATTACTTCAGCTGCAGCTTTTCACTTGGCTGGAACATCCAACTGGCCATACACAGCCTGAATCACTTCTTTACTCCCTCATACAAAGTGTTTCTGTCTAAGACCAGCATCCGTTGCGCAACTCTCAGTGTGAGAAGTAAGATTCTGTACAATACTGGAAACAGTCTCCTCAGTTTTGTCTGTTAACCCATCCCAATCAGACAATATGCAGCGGAAATCTGCATACACTCAGCTACTGCCTCTGGGAGAGCAGACCCCACATTAACAGATGCTGTAGGGAAATCATCAGGAGCAGGGACACCCTGAGCTGGACTGGACAAGACAGTGTTACCTTTCTGGTGACCTCTGTATTCTCTGCTGCCAGGAGGTCTGACACACTTTCAGTTGTTGCTTCTACCTGCAGCTCAGTAGACATCTCCACATAGGATGCTGAGCTGGAATCACTCTCAGGTGCACAGGCAGCCTCTGTACACTTGCTGGAAATGCTGGCCCCGCTCTCTATAGGTAACAGCTGAACTCCATCACAGTCAGGTAACCGCTTCACTGCTGCCTGCATCTGCTTCTACTTTCTTTCCATCCGCTTCTCCTTTAATTTGGTTTTAACCCTTTCCAGGGTGTCAGAAAGAGTTTCAATTGCCTCCTGTAGCAGAGGGTTTTCCCACTTGTAGCAGGTATTTATTTTCTTCTTTTTATACATTTTTATGAATTCTAGACTGTATACGCCTGGCTTCTTTCTGGATGTCTTCCATAGTGAAGCTGTCAAAGTACTCTTCCTCCTCCTCCTCCCACTCTTTTCATCCTGGTATCACCTGGTGACCCAGGTACATTCACCAAGGCATATAAAGGTTTCACCCCCCCCTTCACTCCCCGCTGGGTAGACAGCGACCACTGCCACTCCACCCTGCATTACTTCATGCAGGGGGGGTACCCATGGAGAGTTTGGGGGTATATAACTGCAGCTCCAGCTGTGCCAGCAGGGCAGGTAGTATTCACTATCGCTCCATCCTGTGTTCCATCACCCTGTGGCATAGAGACGGCTAGCTGCAACTCTTTCTATACTGAAGCCATGCTGGGGGAACTGCTGTCATTGTCTCTCAAGCTGCTCATGCTGCTTCCTGATGCACCAGACTGACCAGCCGCACCAGTTGTCTGGGCACCAGGAGTTTTGGTTTTAGATACTTTAGAACCAGTACCACGGGGCGACCGCTGGAAGCCCTGTCCCCCAGGAGGATCCATTCCCCTAGGGGAAACATGCAGGGAATCCCCCTGCAAGCACTGGATTCAACTGCAGTTCCTAGAGCTCACCAAACACACTCCCTACTCTCAACGCAAACAGCACAGACTGCAGTCTCCGCCCACACACCTGTCTGTGCTACAGGTGCCCAGAGCTGAGAGGGGCCACCTTCCCTGTCACAGTTACATATGTTAAATACAAGGGTGTAGCTACCATAGGTGCAGGGAGTGCAGCTGCTATGGGGCCCAGAGCTGACAGAGGCCCACCTTCCCTGTTACAGGTACATGTGTTATATACATTTTTCACCATTGGGTGGTATATAGGGAAAACTTGTGCCTTGGAGTCTAGTTATGCCCATGGACCTTCTCGTTGTAATGTGGTATAAAATGAACTGGAGGGCATTATAATGGGTTATAGATCAAAGGGTCAACCTGGATAAGGTCGACAGTTAATAGGTCGACCACTATTGGTTGACATGGACATGGTCAACATGGGAAAAAGGTCAACATGGAACATGTCGACACATGAAAAGATCAACATGAGATTTTTTAATGTTTTTGATGTCATTTGTTCCGTAACATGATCAGGAAACCCAATTAGTGTGTTGCTTTTCCCAATCGTAGTTCACGTGGATGGTAAAGTACGAAAAAGTAAAAAATATATTTTTTTAAAAAGTCATGTTGACCTTTTCATGTGTCGTTCTGCCCTGTGTCGGCCATTTTCCCATGTCAACCGTGTCCATGTCGACCAATAGTGGTCGACCTATTGACTATCGATCCACCATCCCGATACCATAATAATGTTAAATATTCCGAACTGGGGCACAGTAATGTGGCATAATATGAAGTGCAGGCACTACAGTATGGCATAATATGAACAGGGGGCACGATATGTAACAATGTGAATTGGGGGTACTGTGTTTCATAATATGTACTGGCAGCCCTACATTGTGACATAATGTGACCTAGGGCACTATTATGGGGCATAGCATTAACAACTGCTGGAGAGAGGTCTCCCACTAGAAGCTTTGGGACAGGGGCCCCTTCAAAAATGTTGGAATAGGGCCCACAAAGTTCTGGCTATGCCCCTGCTCAGGGATATCTCCTGCTGCCCTCTGTATATAGCAGACAGCCCTTTTGCCGCTCTAAGCCCAGTACCAACCCTCCCCATGCAGTCACATGACTTCTCAGCACCAAACGCACACCTATCCCCCAAAATTCAGGCTCTGCAGTAAGTACAATGGTGGTCATTCCGAGTTGATTGCTTGCTGCCGTTTTTAGCATAATTGCGATCAGGCAAAAAAAGGCAGTTCTGCGCATGCGTATGGGCCGCAGGGTGCACGCGCAAAGTACTTTCACACATAACAAAGCAATTTTACACAGGGCTGTGCAACGCTTTTCAGTCGCTCTGCTGATCGGTGAGTGATTGACAGGAAGTGGGTGTTTCTGGGTGGTAACTGAGTGTTTTCCGGGAGTGTGCTAAAAAACGCAGGCGTGCCAGACGAAAACGCAGGAGTGGCTGGGGAAACGGGGGAGTGGCTGGCCAAACGCAGGGCGTGTTTGTGATGTCAAACCAGGAACCAAACAGTCTGCAGTGATCGCAATCTAGGAGTAGGTCTGGAGCTACTCAGAAACTACAGGGAAATATTTAATAGCAGAACTGCTAACCTTTCGTTAGCAATTCTGCTAAGCTAAGATACACTCCCAGAGGGCGGCGGCCTAGCATTTGCAATGCTGCTAAAAGCAGCTAGCGAGCGAACAACTCGGAATGAGGGCCAATATGTTCACATCTTTTCAACAAGGAGGCTTTTGTCTTTCAAAGACACCACATGGCTGAGATACAGTGTGGGGGCTGTAACTGATATACTACCTTATGAGAATCCGTATGACTAGTGCAGAGATAGAATGTAAGCTCTCACGAGCAGGGCCCTCTTCCCTCATGTGCTTATCCTTTTCTTACTTTAATAATCCTCAACTGCCCAAATCCTGCAGTTTTTTGGCCACCTTGGAACTTATCTCTATGTCGTTTACTGGTGTTGTTATGCTTAGTTACCCTGTGCTTGTCCTATATTGTCTTCAACTGTAAGTCACTGTTTTGATTATGTGCATATGTACTCTGTAATTGGGCGCTGCGGAACTCTTGTGGCACCATATAAATAAAGGATAATTATAATAATACATCTGCAAGCAAAAAGCTGTGCTGCCCATTGATTTTACGAAAGCTGACACAATTGTCATCATTAGTATTGGCACCTATGCCGAGTGCAAGAGATCCGCCAGAAACAGGCTTCCTTTCCCCATACACATGAATCACAGGGAGCATTAGATAGATACAACACAATAATACGTCCATGACACTCCTATAACGTTCCCACAAGTCAGGTTGGTTCTGTACGCTTGCATTGTTGCCACCCCAAAACCCCCAATGTCATAGAAATACAGAATCTCACAATAGGACAGACATACACAAAATACGTATTCTCACATCTGCGCACGTGCTGGTGACAAAGGTCAGTATTAGCGTCCATGTTGAACTGAGAATCAGCGCCATGTGCTCCTGTAGAGCTTCACCTTCTTAACATCTGGTACTTGTAAATTTAATGGTTTGCTGCAGTGCCGTAACAGGGCTTATTGGTGCCCTGTGCCAGCCACGCCCCTCCCTCCTGAGCACATGATGTTATGTGAAAGGGGTGGGGCCACCAACAGCGGTAAGCACAGAATTGCCCGGGGGGGCCTCCTCAGGATGCTTGAGGCGGCTGTTGCACACTACAGTCTGCATGTCCGGCGGAGCTGCAGGGTGCCACTCCAGGCACCCTGATAGCAAGATGCAGGGACTGAGGAGCAGGGACTGTGCCGCTCACAGAGCCATGCCCTCTGTGCCACATGTCTCAGCGGGTCTCTTTACCAATACAGCCCAAGACAAATCAGATAACCTTTCTTATGTTTTTCTGTCCTTCTACAGTAGTTATCCGTTATCTAGCACCTCCTTTAAAATGACAGTTAAAAGCTGGTTGGTTGCTGTGGAGGGACGTACGGCGGTTAGGAGACCGCCGGTCACAATACCGACGGCTACATCTCGAAAACCCTAAATCCCAACAGTTGGCATGCCAACTAGCAGGGACTATTCCCACTCGCGGGTGTCCATGACACCCATAGAGTGGGAATAGGACCTGTGGCGAGCGCAGCTCAGCACCGATCCCGCAGTGTGGCGATAGCAGCAAGCCTGCAAGGGGCTTTGTTGCGCTCGATGCTCCCGCCGGCATTCTGCTGCCGGGATCCTGTGGTTGGTATGCTGACCGCCGGGATCCCCAATGCCGGCAAAGCATACCCCACCTGCTGTTGGAACTTGTACAGTTTTCCTCTTCAGAAGGTTTGATGATGTTCTTCTTCCTTTTTACCTCTTTTATGACCTTTTCTAGTTGCATAGATTCATTTTTACCCCTTTCACACGCACAAATAACCCGGTATCGACCCGGCAATATGACACGGGTCAGCGTGCAGTGTGAAAGCACCATGTCGGAAATCCCAGGTCACCTGACCCGGCAATTCAACCCGGGAATAAAGCAGTGTTATACCCAGGTTGAATACCGGATCTCATCTCCCAGCGCCACCTCCGCTGCTGGCTCCGTTCCCCGCTGCTATGGCAACTCGTCCGACATATTTCCGGGTCGGGGAAGCCAGCAGCAGCGTCCAATGCCGGATCCCACCCGGGAAGGACCCGTTTCCAATAGAGATGAGCGGGTTCGGTTTCTCTGAATCCGAACCCGCACGAACTTCATGTTTTTTTTCACGGGTCCGAGCGACTCGGATCTTCCCGCCTTGCTCGGTTAACCCGAGCGCGCCCGAACGTCATCATGACGCTGTCGGATTCTCGCGAGACTCGGATTCTATATAAGGAGCCGCGCGTCGCCGCCATTTTCACACGTGCATTGAGATTGATAGGGAGAGGACGTGGCTGGCGTCCTCTCCATTTAGATTAGAAGAGAGAGAGAGAGAGAGATTGACCTGATTTACTGGAGCTTAGGAGTACTGTAGAAGTGTAGAGAGTGCAGAGTTTACTAGTGACTGACCACAGTGACCACCAGACAGTGCAGTTTTATTTAATATATCCGTTCTCTGCCTGAAAAAAACGATACACACAGTGACTCAGTCACATACCATATCTGTGTGCACTGCTCAGCCCAGTGTGCTGCATCATCTATGTATATATATCTGACTGTGCTCAGCTCACACAGCTTATAATTGTGGGGGAGACTGGGGAGCACTGCAGTGCCAGTTAATAGTTATAGGTTATAGCAGGAGCCAGGAGTACATATTATATTAAAATTAAACAGTGCACACTTTTGCTGCAGGAGTGCCACTGCCAGTGTGACTGACCAGTGACCTGACCACACTGACCACCAGTATAGTTAGTTAGTAGTATACTATATTGTGTGATTGCCTGAAAAAGTTAAACACTCGTCGTGTGACTTCACTTGTGTGGTGTTTTTTTTTTTATTCTATAAAAAACTCATTCTGCTGACAGACAGTGTCCAGCAGGTCCGTCATTATATAATATATATACCTGTCCGGCTGCAGTAGTGATATATATATATTTTTTATATCATTATTTATCATCCAGTCGCAGCAGACACAGTACGGTAGTTCACGGCTGTAGCTACCTCTGTGTCGGCACTCGGCAGTCTGTCCATAATTGAATACCACCTACCCGAGGTTTTTTTTTCTTTCTTCTTTATACATACATACTACTACATCTCTTTATCAACCAGTCTATATTAGCAGCAGACACAGTACGGTAGTTCACGGCTGTAGCTACCTCTGTGTCGGCACTCGGCAGTCCGTCCATAATTGTATACCACCTACCCATGGTTTTTTTTTCTTTCTTCTTTATACATACATACTACTACATCTCTTTATCAACCAGTCTATATTAGCAGCAGACACAGTACGGTAGTTCACGGCTGTAGCTACCTCTGTGTCGGCACTCGGCAGTCCGTCCATAATTGTATACCACCTACCCGTGGTTTTTTTTTCTTTCTTCTTTATACATACATACTACTACATCTCTTTATCAACCAGTCTATATTAGCAGCAGACACAGTACGGTAGTTCACGGCTGTAGCTACCTCTGTGTCGGCACTCGGCAGTCCGTCCATAATTGTATACCACCTACCCGTGGTTTTTTTTTCTTTCTTCTTTATACATACATACTACTACATCTCTTTATCAACCAGTCTATATTAGCAGCAGACACAGTACGGTAGTTCACGGCTGTAGCTACCTCTGTGTCGGCACTCGGCAGTCCGTCCATAATTGTATACCACCTACCCGTGGTTTTTTTTTTCTTTCTTCTTTATACATACATACTACTACATCTCTTTATCAACCAGTCTATATTAGCAGCAGACACAGTACAGTACGGTAGTTCACGGCTGTAGCTACCTCTGTGTTGGCACTCGGCAGTCCGTCCATAATTGTATACCACCTACCCGTGGTTTTTTTTTCTTCTTTATACATACATACTACTACATCTCTTTATCAACCAGTCTATATTAGCAGCAGACACAGTACAGTACGGTAGTTCACGGCTGTAGCTACCTCTGTGTCGGCACTCGGCAGTCCGTCCATAATTGTATACCACCTACCCGTGGTTTTTTTTTCTTTCTTCTTTATACAAACATACTACTACATCTCTTTATCAACCAGTCTATATTAGCAGCAGACACAGTACGGTAGTTCACGGCTGTAGCTACCTCTGTGTCGGCACTCGGCAGTCCGTCCATAATTGTATACCACCTACCCGTGGTTTTTTTTTCTTTCTTCTTTATACATACATACTACTACATCTCTTTATCAACCAGTCTATATTAGCAGCAGACACAGTACAGTACGGTAGTTCACGGCTGTAGCTACCTCTGTGTCGGCACTCGGCAGTCCGTCCATAATTGTATACCACCTACCCGTGGTTTTTTTTTCTTTCTTCTTTATACATACATACTACTACATCTCTTTATCAACCAGTCTATATTAGCAGCAGACACAGTACAGTACGGTAGTTCACGGCTGTAGCTACCTCTGTGTCGGCACTCGGCAGTCCGTCCATAATTGTATACCACCTACTCGTGGTTTTTTTTTCTTTCTTCTTTATACATACATACTACTACATCTCTTTATCAACCAGTCTATATTAGCAGCAGACACAGTACGGTAGTTCACGGCTGTAGCTACCTCTGTGTCGGCACTCGGCAGTCCGTCCATAATTGTATACCACCTACCCGTGGTTTTTTTTTCTTTCTTCTTTATACATACATACTACTACATCTCTTTATCAACCAGTCTATATTAGCAGCAGACACAGTACAGTACGGTAGTTCACGGCTGTAGCTACCTCTGTGTCGGCACTCGGCAGTCCGTCCATAATTGTATACCACCTACCCGTGGTTTTTTTTTCTTTCTTCTTTATACATACATACTACTACATCTCTTTATCAACCAGTCTATATTAGCAGCAGACACAGTACAGTACGGTAGTTCACGGCTGTAGCTACCTCTGTGTCGGCACTCGGCAGTCCGTCCATAATTGTATACCACCTACCCGTGGTTTTTTTTTCTTTCTTCTTTATACATACATACTACTACATCTCTTTATCAACCAGTCTATATTAGCAGCAGACACAGTACGGTAGTTCACGGCTGTAGCTACCTCTGTGTCGGCACTCGGCAGTCCGTCCATAATTGTATACCACCTACCCGTGGTTTTTTTTTCTTTTTTCTTTATACATACATACTACTACATCTCTTTATCAACCAGTCTATATTAGCAGCAGACACAGTACGGTAGTTAACGGCTGTAGCTACCTCTGTGTCGGCACTCGGCAGTCCGTCCATAATTGTATACCACCTACCCATGGTTTTTTTTTCTTTCTTCTTTATACATACATACTACTACATCTCTTTATCAACCAGTCTATATTAGCAGCAGACACAGTACAGTACGGTAGTTCACGGCTGTAGCTACCTCTGTGTCGGCACTCGGCAGTCCGTCCATAATTGTATACTAGTATCCATCCATCTCCATTGTTTACCTGAGGTGCCTTTTAGTTGTGCCTATTAAAATATGGAGAACAAAAATGTTGAGGTTCCAAAATTAGGGAAAGATCAAGATCCACTTCCACCTCGTGCTGAAGCTGCTGCCACTAGTCATGGCCGAGACGATGAAATGCCAGCAACGTCGTCTGCCAAGGCCGATGCCCAATGTCATAGTGCAGAGCATGTCAAATCCAAAACACCAAATATCAGTAAAAAAAGGACTCCAAAACCTAAAATAAAATTGTCGGAGGAGAAGCGTAAACTTGCCAATATGCCATTTACCACACGGAGTGGCAAGGAACGGCTGAGGCCCTGGCCTATGTTCATGGCTAGTGGTTCAGCTTCACATGAGGATGGAGGCACTCAGCCTCTCGCTAGAAAAATGAAAAGACTCAAGCTGGCAAAAGCAGTAGCACCACAAAGAACTGTGCGTTCTTCGAAATCCCAAATCCACAAGGAGAGTCCAATTGTGTCGGTTGCGATGCCTGACCTTCCCAACACTGGACGTGAAGAGCATGCGCCTTCCACCATTTGCACGCCCCCTGCAAGTGCTGGAAGGAGCACCCGCAGTCCAGTTCCTGATAGTCAGATTGAAGATGTCAGTGTTGAAGTACACCAGGATGAGGAGGATATGGGTGTTGCTGGCGCTGGGGAGGAAATTGACCAGGAGGATTCTGATGGTGAGGTGGTTTGTTTAAGTCAGGCACCCGGGGAGACACCTGTTGTCCATGGGAGGAATATGGCCGTTGACATGCCTGGTCAAAATACCAAAAAAATCAGCTCTTCGGTGTGGAACTATTTCAACAGAAATGCGGACAACAGGTGTCAAGCCGTGTGTTCCCTTTGTCAAGCTGTAATAAGTAGGGGTAAGGACGTTAACCACCTCGGAACATCCTCCCTTATACGTCACCTGCAGCGCATTCATAATAAGTCAGTGACAAGTTCAAAAACTTTGGGTGACAGCGGAAGCAGTCCACTGACCAGTAAATCCCTTCCTCTTGTAACCAAGCTCACGCAAACCACCCCACCAACTCCCTCAGTGTCAATTTCCTCCTTCCCCTGGAATGCCAATAGTCCTGCAGGCCATGTCACTGGCAATTCTGACGAGTCCTCTCCTGCCTGGGATTCCTCCGATGCATCCTTGCGTGTAACGCCTACTGCTGCTGGCGCTGCTGTTGTTGCTGCTGGGAGTCGATGGTCATCCCAGAGGGGAAGTCGTAAGACCACTTTTACTACTTCCACCAAGCAATTGACTGTCCAACAGTCCTTTGCGAGGAAGATGAAATATCACAGCAGTCATCCTACTGCAAAGCGGATAACTGAGGCCTTGGCATCCTGGGTGGTGAGAACCGTGGTTCCGGTATCCATCATTACTGCAGAGCCAACTAGAGACTTGTTGGAGGTACTGTGTCCCCGGTACCAAATACCATCTAGGTTCCATTTCTCTAGGCAGGCGATACCGAAAATTTACACAGACCTCAGAAAAAGAGTCACCAGTGTCCTAAAAAATGCAGCTGTACCCAATGTCCACTTAACCACGGACATGTGGACAAGTGGAGCAGGGCAGGGTCAGGACTATATGACTGTGACAGCCCACTGGGTAGATGTATGGACTCCCGCCGCAAGAACAGCAGCGGCGGCACCAGTAGCAGCATCTCGCAAACGCCAACTCTTTCCTAGGCAGGCTACGCTTTGTATCACCGGTTTCCAGAATACGCACACAGCTGAAAACCTCTTACGGCAACTGAGGAAGATTATCGCGGAATGGCTTACCCCAATTGGACTCTCCTGTGGATTTGTGGCATCGGACAACGCCAGCAATATTGTGTGTGCATTAAATAAGGGCAAATTCCAGCACGTCCCATGTTTTGCACATACCTTGAATTTGGTGGTGCAGAATTATTTAAAAAACGACAGGGGCGTGCAAGAGATGCTGTCGGTGGCCAGAAGAATTGCGGGACACTTTCGGCGTACAGGCACCACGTACAGAAGACTGGAGCACCACCAAAAACTACTGAACCTGCCCTGCCATCATCTGAAGCAAGAAGTGGTAACGAGGTGGAATTCAACCCTCTATATGCTTCAGAGGTTGGAGGAGCAGCAAAAGGCCATTCAAGCCTATACAATTGAGCACGATATAGGAGGTGGAATGCACCTGTCTCAAGCGCAGTGGAGAATGATTTCAACGTTGTGCAAGGTTCTGCTGCCCTTTGAACTTGCCACACGTGAAGTCAGTTCAGACACTGCCAGCCTGAGTCAGGTCATTCCCCTCATCAGGCTTTTGCAGAAGAAGCTGGAGACATTGAAGGAGGAGCTAACACAGAGCGATTCCGCTAGGCATGTGGGACTTGTGGATGCAGCCCTTAATTCGCTTAACAAGGATTCACGGGTGGTCAATCTGTTGAAATCAGAGCACTACATTTTGGCCACCGTGCTCGATCCTAGATTTAAAGCCTACCTTGGATCTCTCTTTCCGGCAGACACAAGTCTGCTGGGGTTGAAAGACCTGCTGGTGAGAAAATTGTCAAGTCAAGCGGAACGCGACCTGTCAACATCTCCTCCTTCACATTCTCCCGCAACTGGGGGTGCGAGGAAAAGGCTCAGAATTCCGAGCCCACCCGCTGGCGGTGATGCAGGGCAGTCTGGAGCGACTGCTGATGCTGACATCTGGTCCGGACTGAAGGACCTGACAACGATTACGGACATGTCGTCTACTGTCACTGCATATGATTCTCTCACCATTGAAAGAATGGTGGAGGATTATATGAGTGACCGCATCCAAGTAGGCACGTCACACAGTCCATACTTATACTGGCAGGAAAAAGAGGCAATTTGGAGGCCATTGCACAAACTGGCTTTATTCTACCTAAGTTGCCCTCCCACAAGTGTGTACTCCGAAAGAGTGTTTAGTGCCGCCGCTCACCTTGTCAGCAATCGGCGTATGAGGTTACATCCAGAAAATGTGGAGAAGATGATGTTCATTAAAATGAATTATAATCAATTCCTCCGCGGAGACATTGACCAGCAGCAATTGCCTCCACAAAGTACACAGGGAGCTGAGATGGTGGATTCCAGTGGGGACGAATTGATAATCTGTGAGGAGGGGGATGTACACGGTGATATATCGGAGGATGATGATGAGGTGGACATCTTGCCTCTGTAGAGCCAGTTTGTGCAAGGAGAGATTAATTGCTTCTTTTTTGGGGGGGGGGTCCAAACCAACCCGTCATATCAGTCACAGTCGTGTGGCAGACCCTGTCACTGAAATGATGGGTTGGTTAAAGTGTGCATGTCCTGTTTTGTTTATACAACATAAGGGTGGGTGGGAGGGCCCAAGGACAATTCCATCTTGCACCTCTTTTTTCTTTTATTTTTCTTTGCGTCATGTGCTGTTTGGGGAGGGTTTTTTGGAAGGGACATCCTGCGTGACACTGCAGTGCCACTCCTAAATGGGCCCGGTGTTTGTGTCGGCCACTAGGGTCGCTTATCTTACTCACACAGTCAGCTACCTCATTGCGCCTCTTTTTTTCTTTGCGTCATGTGCTGTTTGGGGAGTGTTTTTTGGAAGGGCCATCCTGCGTGACACTGCAGTGCCACTCCTAGATGGGCCCGGTGTTTGTGTCGGCCACTAGGGTCGCTAATCTTACTCACACAGCTACCTCATTGCGCCTCTTATTTTCTTTGCGTCATGTGCTGTTTGGGGAGGGTTTTTTGGAAGGGACATCCTGCGTGACACTGCAGTGACACTCCTAGATGGGCCCGGTGTTTGTGTCGGCCACTAGGGTCGCTAATCTTACTCACACAGCTACCTCATTGCGCCTCTTATTTTCTTTGCGTCATGTGCTGTTTGGGGAGGGTTTTTTGGAAGGGACATCCTGCGTGACACTGCAGTGACACTCCTAAATGGGCCCGGTGTTTGTGTCGGCCACTAGGGTCGCTTATCTTACTCACACAGTCAGCTACCTCATTGCGCCTCTTTTTTTCTTTGCGTCATGTGCTGTTTGGGGAGGGTTTTTTGGAAGGGCCATCCTGCGTGACACTGCAGTGCCACTCCTAGATGGGCCCGGTGTTTGTGTCGGCCACTAGGGTCGCTAATCTTACTCACACAGCTACCTCATTGCGCCTCTTATTTTCTTTGCGTCATGTGCTGTTTGGGGAGGGTTTTTTGGAAGGGACATCCTGCGTGACACTGCAGTGACACTCCTAAATGGGCCCGGTGTTTGTGTCGGCCACTAGGGTCGCTAATCTTACTCACACAGCTACCTCATTGCGCCTCTTTTTTTCTTTGCGTCATGTGCTGTTTGGGGAGGGTTTTTTGGAAGGGACATCCTGCGTGACACTGCAGTGCCACTCCTAGATGGGCCCGGTGTTTGTGTCGGCCACTAGGGTCGCTTATCTTACTCACACAGTCAGCTACCTCATTGCGCCTCTTTTTTTCTTTGCGTCATGTGCTGTTTGGGGAGTGTTTTTTGGAAGGGCCATCCTGCGTGACACTGCAGTGCCACTCCTAGATGGGCCCGGTGTTTGTGTCGGCCACTAGGGTCGCTAATCTTACTCACACAGCTACCTCATTGCGCCTCTTATTTTCTTTGCATCATGTGCTGTTTGGGGAGGGTTTTTTGGAAGGGACATCTTGCGTGACACTGCAGTGACACTCCTAAATGGGCCCGGTGTTTGTGTCGGCCACTAGGGTCGCTTATCTTACTCACACAGTCAGCTACCTCATTGCGCCTCTTATTTTCTTTGCGTCATGTGCTGTTTGGGGAGGGTTTTTTGGAAGGGACATCCTGCGTGACACTGCAGTGACACTCCTAAATGGGCCCGGTGTTTGTGTCGGCCACTAGGGTCGCTAATCTTACTCACACAGCTACCTCATTGCGCCTCTTATTTTCTTTGCGTCATGTGCTGTTTGGGGAGGGTTTTTTGGAAGGGACATCCTGCGTGACACTGCAGTGACACTCCTAGATGGGCCCGGTGTTTGTGTCGGCCACTAGGGTCGCTAATCTTACTCACACAGCTACCTCATTGCGCCTCTTATTTTCTTTGCGTCATGTGCTGTTTGGGGAGGGTTTTTTGGAAGGGACATCCTGCGTGACACTGCAGTGACACTCCTAAATGGGCCCGGTGTTTGTGTCGGCCACTAGGGTCTCTTATCTTACCCACACAGTCAGCTACCTCATTGCGCCTCTTTTTTTCTTTGCGTCATGTGCTGTTTGGGGAGGGTTTTTTGGAAGGGCCATCCTGCGTGACACTGCAGTGCCACTCCTAGATGGGCCCGGTGTTTGTGTCGGCCACTAGGGTCGCTTATCTTACTCACACAGTCAGCTACCTCATTGCGCCTCTTTTTTTCTTTGCGTCATGTGCTGTTTGGGGAGGGTTTTTTGGAAGGGACATCCTGCGTGACACTGCAGTGCCACTCCTAGATGGGCCAGGTGTTTGTGTCGGCCACTAGGGTCGCTTAGCTTAGTCATCCAGCGACCTCGGTGCAAATTTTAGGACTAAAAATAATATTGTGAGGTGTGAGGTATTCAGAATAGACTGAAAATTAGTGGAAATTATGGTTTTTGAGGTTAATAATAATATGGGATCAAAATGACCCCCAAATTCTATGATTTAAGCTGTTTTTTAGGGTTTTTTAAAAAAAACACCCGAATCCGACAAAAAAAATTCGGTGAGGTTTTGCCAAAACGCGGTCGAACCCAAAACACGGCCGCGGAACCGAACCCAAAACCAAAACACAAAACCCGAAAAATTTCAGGCGCTCATCTCTAGTTCCAATTCCCGGGTGGGATCCGGCATTGGCGGTGTGAAAGGGGTATATGTTCATGTTTATGAATTTTTAATGATAATAAAAGTGAATTTAATGACTGATTAACAAGTGAATTGGTTGATACATCTTTCACTATGAGGGAGATGTATTAAGCCTTGAAGAAAGATACAGTGAAGTGAGTTTAAGTGCCAGCCAATCAGCTCCTAACTGACATGTTACAGGCTGTATTTGAAAAATAACAGGAGCAGATTGGCCGATATTTTATCTCTCTCCACTTTATCACTCTCCAAGGCTGAGCACATATGCCCCTATATCATTAAAAGTTTATTTGACATTTACTTCTATTAGGATTGTAATATCCTCTTTCATATGAATGCCAGGGGGCATATGTAATAGGGTCCAAGTTTGCCGGAGATGCGGGATGCCGGACAATCTGAGCAGTTTTTGTTTTTTAAAGCGGCAATAATTTACAAAGCATGGTTTTGCCTTGTAAATGATTGGCGCCTTAAAAAAAAAAACGTTAGCCTGCCCCTCTGGAAAAGTTGGACCCTATTACATACCGTATGCCCCCAGATATTATGCAGTTGTGTCATGCACTGCAGTATACTTTAGGATCATATACTGTATTTTTGTATTTTGAGTCATTTTGAAGTCTCCAGTTGAAATTCATCCCTTTAAAAAGATGAATACATGTACAGTATATGTTGAGGAGAGTTCCTGTAAGGTTTAGTTATGAGTGCTCAGTGTTTTTCTTTCCCTTTGCAGTGTGACGTAGCAGTTGTTTGCGCAGATGGGCTGGATTATACAGCATGGTTAAGCACAAGGGCCCTCATTCCGAGTCGTTCGCTCGGTATTTTTCATCGCATCGCAATGAAAATCCGCTTAGTACGCATGCGCAATATTCGCACTGCGACTGCGCCAAGTAATTTAACAATGAAGATAGTATTTTTACTCACGGCTTTTTCATCGCTCCGGCGATCGTAATGTGATTGACAGGAAATGGGTGTTACTGGGCGGAAACACAGCGTTTTATGGGCGTGTGGATGAAAACGCTACCGTTTCCGGAAAAAACGCAGGAGTGGCTGGAGAAACGGGGGAGTGTCTGAGCGAACGCTGGGTGTGTTTGTGACGTCAAACCAGGAACGACAAGCACTGAACTGATCGCACAGGCAGAGTAAGGTTGAAGTTACTCAGAAACTGCAAAGTAGTTTGTAATCGCAATATTGCGATTACATCGGTCGCAATTTTAAGAAGCTAAGATACACTCCCAGTAGGCGTAGGCTTAGCGTGTGTAACTCTGCTAAATTCGCCTTGCGACCGATCAACTCGGAATGAGGGCCAAGGTGTAGTGTGTCAATATATGGGGGAGCAACAATGTGCAGCATCTGATGGAAGTTTCTGGATGGAGTAGATCTGTATTTGCTGAATGAGAGTAGGCAACATAATGCAGCTGTTGCATCACCCATAACAACTACAGTACTGTGCATTGGGGGTCATTCCGAGTTGATCGCACGTAGCAACTTTTTGCTGCTCATGCGACCAACTAGACGCCGCCTATGGGGGAGTGTATTTTAGCATAGCAGGGCTTCGATCGTTTGTGCAGCCCTGCTATGCTAAAAATGTTTTGTGCAGAAGTAGACTAGCCCTGAAGTTACTTACCCTGTGCGATGAATCCAGCGATGATGGTCCAGGATTTGACGTCAGACATGCGCCCTCCAAACGCCTGGACACTCCTGCGTTCGTATCTCCACGCCCGGAAAACGGTGAGTAGACGCCATGGAACGCCTCCCCGCTCTCAATCTTCTTATGATCTCACTAGCGATCACTTTCTTCTTTATTTTGGTCGCTGCCCGGCGAATGGGTCGGAATGACCCCCATTATGTTGTGGGCTGCTTTACCATCAAAAAATGAATTTACAGTACAGTACAGTACTTGTATTTTTCCTCATAGGTCATAGATGGTGGATAACAGGCACTGTAGGATGTAAGTCTCTTTTGCTGGCCCAGTGCTGGGGGAATTGGTTTTGTTTTTTCTAGTCTAGATCGTACCTACCTACTTTTCATTTCTCCTCTCCGGGAAAAGCCGGGAGAGGAGACGCTTCAGAGAACTTTGGTGGGCGGGGCCAGGCTGTGACATCATCAAGCATTTTGCATAATTTAGCCCCTCCCACACCCCACGGACCCGCAAATACCATAGAGTATTTCTCCATCCTGCCCACTTCACTAGGGTGCGGGCAGGATGCAGGAGATGTGCTTGCTCTTTTGGAGGTGCAGGGTGGCTACCCCAAAAATCGTGAGACTCCCGCAACTTCCAGGAGAGTAGGTAAGTATGGTGTAGATTAACCCTTCCTTTGCATGCACCTGTGATGAGCCAATAAAGCAACTTCCAGTCTGTTGAGGCCCATGTGCATGCCCCCTCCTCTCTAGCTGGCAGTGTGGTGTAGAGTCTGAGCCCTAGGAGCCCAGGGGTCTATTTACTAAGCCTTGGATGGAAATAAAGTGCACAGAGATAAGGTACTAGCCAACCAGCTCATTCTTTCAAACCCAGCCTGTGACAAGGTAGTTAGGAGCTGATTGGCTGGTACTTTATCTCTGTCCACTTTATCTCTGTTCAAGGGTTAGTAAATAGACCCTTTAGAGTCTAATGCACATGTGCAGATCTCTGGAAATATGGGCGACGGGGACTCCGAAGAGGCCAATGCTAAAGAAACGGGTGCAGCATGTGCGGTGTGGCCCCTCTGGACCACACATACTGCACCCATTTCTTTATTACTCGCCTCTCTGGAGACCCCGTCGCTCATATCCCAGAGATCTGTGCATGGGCATAGAGTCTGAGTTCCTAGTGCTCAAACTCTACACAGCGCTGGCAGCTGCCAGCACCCATTGCACCCATTATAGATACGCTAGTGGGAAAGGGTAAGGGGTAGGGTTGGCTTACCTTTCAAAAAGTGTTGGGATTCCGTACCCAACCCAAATAAACAAGAGGCAGGAGTGGAGTGTTGCTACTCTGTGGTACAATCAGGCCTCAGGGTGAGTGCATTATACCATGGAAGTGGTGAGAGGGGGCAAAATATTCCAGCCTGGGCAGTGGTGCAAGTAGAAAAAATGTCTTATAGGTACTGTGTACGCGCGCCGAAGGCCAAATGCCATATGGGGCGTGGCCAATGAAAATGGCATGATACACATATGGGGGGGGCGTGATACACATATGGGGGCCAGATACACATATGACCCGAATAGTGCCAGATACATGTTGCCCCACAGTGCCAGATATACATTGCCCCAGTGTCAGATACACAAACGCCCCCACAGTGCCAGCTATACATTGTCACAGTGTCAGATACACAAAAGCCCCAGCCCCCCAATGCTCCTGAAGTCTGGTCTCTGCAGCTCCGGCGGTGGGTACCTCAAATGAGGCGCTGGTTCATTAGCCAATCAGAGCTTGCGGACCAGAAGCCAATCAGGAGCCGCGGCTGCCGGTCCGCAAGCTCTGATTGGATAGCAAACCGGTGCCTTATTGAGATCACCCCCCGCCGCGGCAGGTGGAGACTGGACAATACATCACAGGGAATTGAGGGGTAGGAGAGGCGCTACGCTCTCCTCCAATCACATAGCAGTCACAGTGAGCGGCTGCCCGGCGGCGGTGGGTATGGGATACCCACGGCTAAATTCTTAATGGTACGCCATACTCACCTGTACCCGCCCACTTGCACCGCTGTGCCTGGGGCAATATCACAAAGTCCCTTATGTCCCTATATATGAGTTTATAATAATGGAGCATACAAAGTTATAATTGCATGTTTTGTAACTAGTGTCTTATGAATCTATAAATCTGAATCTGTAATCACTATAATTGGAATATTGGCTAGAAGTGAAGCCAGTGGCATAACGTTATCTTAAGGCATCAGGCGTGATGGGGGTGGGGCGCTAGGACTGGGGGAAGAGCCCACTGCAGAAGAAAAAAGCAGAGATCTTGTTGGTAAGATACGATCTGGGTTGGGGAAGCAGATGAAGTTCTGCCACTGTGTGAGGCTATACGGGCATATTGGCTATATGCTGACATTTGAGTGTACAGTGATATATTGACTATACTGGGCCAATCATTGGACAAATGGGTTTAATTTATGAAGTACTATTGACGTAACAACATAACAGTAATGTCAGCACCAGCGGCTGTGCGTGCCCGAATGGAAACAACACTTGAATTACTCCGTCGGGCACTATCTAGTGGCTGCTGGCGCGCAAAACATTTGAATTCCCCCCATAGAGGTGAGGAGCAGCGTTAGCCTTATATTTTATAGGATTACTTTTCTGCTTACCATGTCCAGTACAAAAGTATAGTCTTTTTTATTCTGCAAACCTTACGACAGGTATATTCACCACACTATGCTTCTATATATTTCATTTTTGCTGTAATTGCATTCTAATTTAACTTTGTTGCAGTAATGCAATACATTAATTTCACAGGACACTCCGCTAATTTAAGATTTTGTCTCAGCGCGTCCCAGACAAGTTTACGTCCTTAATTTGTGGTGACCTAATTAGAAATATTTTCACGTTTTCAGGTCTGCAATATCAGACATCTTCTGATGCTGTATACCAACATCCACAATAATGACCCTATTAATATCCGAGTGTGTGGAGCCAGCAAAACATGTGAATATTATTAGAAGAGCTTTATATAAGCCAACTAGAGTTCTAGGCTTAGTGTTCCTCTAAGGACAATTAAACCTACAATACAAGTTTTATAAAAAATGGACTTACTGTATAAATGGCTACTAATAATTTTCATATGTAAATGTTTCAGTAACTCATCAGAGACTAAACGTTGTGACCATGGAGGAATATTTTGTCCTTTTCCTTATCAAACACAAGACTGTCTAAAACACTGGATGAATGCCCTAATGTCACTCCTCCCGTTTTCTTAATGCTCCCTGCGAAGTTCCCCATGGAGAACCGGTGTCTGAGTTAAAGGAAAAGCAACCAGAAACTTCTTACATTGAAGTTGCTAGCAGTTGCTCCTACATACAACATGTTATGTTGGACATCCCCCCTGCCACCATCCATGGTAAGAAGCAGCAAGGAATGTGGAGCTAAGCCTGATGGAGCAAGGGTGATGCTTCCAAATAAGGGTGGAGGGTGCTAGTATTGATTAGAGATGTACGGACCCTCGTATGTTGGTGTTGCCAAAACCACCCTCAGTTTTTTGTTTTTCTTATTCGGTTTTGGCACAAACACCCTCAAGTGTTTTGGTTCGGATTTGGTTTTGGTTTTCTTGAGAATTGATAAAAACAGCTAAAATAATGTAATTTGGACCTTCCTACAGTATTATTAGCATAATAACATTAATTTCCAGTCATTTCCAGTTAATTTTGACACCGTCTTCTGTGTGAAATGGCACCTGAAATCAGGAGGGAAGGACTTGCAAGCAATCCAAAATCCAAAATTCAGATTTTAAACGCGGGTCATTTACCATGATGAGTGTGCCCGCGGATGTGTAGATCACAGCCGGATGTGAATAGTCACAATCTTGGCACTTTCGCACCCAAGACACATTCGCGGGTAACATGAGAGCTGGCATACCTGTATGTCTGATTGGATTGCGATGGAAAAATGTGGGTCCAGTGAGTCACACAATTTTGGTTTGGTGGTCAGAAATGTAAGTAATGTATACAGTAAAGCAAACAGTAAATTAATTTTACAATAACTGTGTGTACAAGGATACTTGTTGGATAGAATAGTATGGGTTAAGGTAAGTGTGTGGTTTGGGAATTGGATAAGATTGCCTGAAGAAGTGAGTTTTCAAATTTGGAGCTCATAGAAATTTGTATGAGGGCAAGAATTCTACAGTAAGAAAATTACTGAAGCAACAAAATAAATCTCAAAACCAAGAAATGTTCAACGTCAGGAGGTGCAGATCTTGAGCAAATTAATGTGGTTGAGTTTGAAGATATTCCGAAACAAGGGTGGATACAGATGTGTCATCTTTTCATTGTTTCATGCATGGCCCGGGATATCGCTACCCAATAGCTTCAATGGGGGATCCGGCGGCTGTGAATAAACACAGTATACCATGATGCATGCACTTTGTGGTACCGCTATGAACCGCTGCTATACACAGCAACAATGCAAGAGGACACGTCTGTACAGTACTGTGTGATAGTTTTGTTTGCTTAAGATGAAATAACAAGAGGAGACAAGCCGACATAGATGGTGAATGAAGAATGTGTTATCGGTGTCATCCAGGTAGAGGTAATTCCAAAACCAAAAAGAGACAATTGATTCTGTAAGAAATCAATTGATGATAGAGGAAGCAAAGAGGAGGATGAACTAGAGAAACACAGCAGAAGTGGATTGATGCGTACTATGAGACAGGGAGATACAGTCAGTAACGGAGCAGATATTGATACTGTTAGCGCCGGGAGGCGCGTGTCCCGGACATAGCCTAGTCGCCGGGACGCCACACCTCCTGCTGAACCCCACCCAGCGCCTAGCAACAGGCAGGCACCAGGTGCTGGGAGCCGCCGGACTCCTAGCAATGGGGACGCCAGAGGCAGATAGCGTTTCCAATTGCTTAGGGTGTAAGGTATGTGCCGCAGGGCAGCTGCATAGAGTTTTATTTATTAGACTACTGGGTTCTGATTGGTGCAAGCACCATTTATATTTCCTTCCTGGCCTCTCCCAAATTGCTGGTGATAGTTCATGCTCTTTGTGAGAACCTGTCAGCCTGTGAATATTCGTGATTCTAAGACCCTGTCTGACTGCTTTCCTGATCGGATCCAGCTAGCCTTGTATTCAGGTTTTGGTGTGGAGTTTCCACACAGGCACTGTTTTTGCCTACATTTCTTTATTGTATCCACCTTGTGCATTGTCGCATTAATATTTAATTAAGTAGTTTATTACATCCTGTGCATTGTTGCATTTACAAATCATTTGTATATAGTCTTGTTGCTAATAACACCCTGTGCATTGTTGCATGTACACATTGATTGTGTTAAGATTATATTACAACTTGTGTGTTGTTGCACTCACGTGCACCCTTAATATACTCCTCAGTCTATGCCTTAGCATAGTAGTAAGATTATGTCTGGCGAACATCTCACCGTACTGCATTTACCCCTGCCCAGCCTCCGACAGTCGCCTTGTCCATACCTGGGGGCATCTGAGTATGGGGTGGACCTTATTCACCCTGGAAAGGTGGCTGTTATAGGAGAAGCCTAGCATTGCAGGAGGCTAAAAGACTTCTAGGCAGTAGGTAATTGTGTAAGCATCACAAGGCACCGCCTATGAACCTACAGAACCTACGGAGTGTAAGTTTAACAGTATCACCAGCCAAACAAACCGTAGCTCCGTGGGTTGTTTGTCTCTGGATGGATACAGCACAAAATCCGGCACTGATTCTGGCGGGCCAGATCCAGGGTTTGGCCCAGCAGCTACAGGACCTTACCGTTCATGTGGACACTCAGGAGGAAAATCGTAGGACCCAGACCGTCTCATCACCTGCTGCAAGGGAACCTAAATTAAACCTCTCAGATAGGTTCTCTGGGGACCGTAAACGGTTTGTGAACTTCCAGGAGAGCTGGAAGCTGTATTTCAAACTCAGGCCTTACTCTTCAGGTTCTGAGACCCAGCAAGTGGGAATCGTAATTTCCGTGTTACAAGTTGATACACAATCTTGGGCCTTTGGCCTTTCAGCAGATCACAGCAGTCTGCATTCCGTGGATTCCTTCTTTAAAGCCTTGGGAGTCCTCTATGAGGACCTAGATCAGGCAGCATCCGCGGAGGCCCATCTTCGTTCCCTTAAGCAAGGGAGAAATTCTGCCGGGATATATTGTACCGAATTTCGCCGATGGGCAAATGACTGTGGTTGGAATGACCCGGCACTTCAGAGTCAGTTCTGGTTGGGACTAACAGAGCAAATTAAGGATTTCCTCATCCAATATCCTTCTCTGGCCACTCTTGATGCACTTATGTAGTTAGCCATCAAAGTAGCTAGGCGGATCCGGGAACAGAGAATGGAGAAAGAGGTTACCACATCTACATCTCGTTGGATGGTGCCAGAGGTTGCAGGGAATACTGAGGAACCCATGCAAATTGGTGCTTTCCGTTTGATGCCTCAAGAGAAGGCGAGACGTCGCAGTCTATGACTGTGTCTTTATTGCGGGACCAAGGGACAACTGGTGGACACTTTTCCACAGAAGGCAGAAAACTAGTAGACCAGAGAAATTCTGGGAGAGTTTTTGCGAGTCTCTGTTCCATCTCCCCGAATAATTCTTTATTATTACCTATTAGGTTAACTACCCCTTCCGATCCAAGTGAAGTAACTGCTTTTGTAGACTCTGGGCCTGCCGGAAATTTTATGGACTTGGAATTTGCTCATGCCCGAGTAGTTCCTATGGAGACTCTTTGCCCACCAATTTCCATCTGTGGATTTCTAGAGATGTGCGGCGGGCACTTTTCGTGTTGTGTGTTTTGGTTTTGGATTTGGATCCTCGCTCGTGTTTTGATTCTGGACTGGTTTTGCCAAAACCACCCGTTCGGGTTTTGTGTTTGGTTTCGGATCTGGATGATTTTTTTAAAAAACACAAAAACAGCTAAAAATCACAGAATTTGGGAGTAATTTTGATCGTATGGTATTATTAACCTCAATAACATTAATTTCCACAACTGTCTTCCCTGGTGCCTGATTTATACAAACCACATCACTATCAGAATCCTCCTGGTCAACTTGCTCCTCAGCGCCGGAACACCTATATCCTCATCCTGGTGTACTTCAACCGTGACATCTTCGATTTGATTATCAGAAACTGGACTGTGGATGCTCCTTCCAGCACTTGCAGAGGGCGTGCAAATTGAAGGAGCCACTATCGAGGTCAGGCCAATCCCGGGATCGGAATTGGTGGGAACCCAGGATTTAGGGCCAAAAACGGCCGGGATTGGAAGGTCCAATCCCGGGGATTGAGGGATCAGCGTTGAGCGTCCACAGGATGCTTAGACGCTGCCCTGCTTCCTCCTTCTGGCTCCCGCGATGCAGCGTGAGGTCATACTGCGCCGTCAGTCGCCACTGGGGGAGAGAGAATGTGGAGTTCTACCACCCACCCGCCCACGGTATACGGTTAGTTATGTGTGCGGGGCGGGTGAGGCGGGGCAAGGGTGCTGTCACATAACTAAAAGTCAATCCCGCGTATCCCGGTAATCCCGGGATTGGCCATTTTTCAATTCCGAGACCGGGGATTGAAAAAATGGCCCAGGATTGGCTTCCCTAGGAGCCACCTCATCCCGTTCAGTTTTGAGAAGGTCAGGCCTAGACATCGCAACCGCGGACACACTTGGACTCTCCTTGGGGATTTGTGATATCTCTGAATGCACAGTTGTTATTTCCTGTGCTTTAACAAGCTTAATTTTTTTGAGGAGGACTTCCATCCTCATAAGAAGCTGAGCCACCAGTCATGAACATAGGCCGAGGTCTTAGCCTTTCCTTGCCACTTCATGTCGTGAATGGCATATTGCCAATTTTACGTTCTCATCAGATTTATTTATTTTTCCTGATTATTAATTTTAATTTTTGCTTCTTGGATTTTACACGCCCTCTATGACATTAGGCATTGGCTTTAGCAGACGACGTTGATGGAATTGCATTGTCAGTGTCATGACTGGTGGCAGCAGCAGCTTCAGCACTAGTACTAGGAATTGGAAGTGGTTTCTGATCTTCCACTATTTTCTCCTCAAAATTGTTGTTCTCCATTTCACAGGACAGCACCCCTTTATTATTACAGCACACAGAACAGTGCCCCTTTATTTTCACAGTGCCCCTGTATTTTTACAGCATACAGGAGCAGTGTGCTTTTAATTTTTAACTGCACCCAAACTTTTATTGCAGACAGGGCCAGTGTAATGTTATTAAAACATCAGCAGCACCCCTATATTTCACAGCATACAGGAGCAGTGTGCTTTTAATTTGTAAGAACTGCACCCACATTTTTAAAGCAGACAGGGCCAGTGTAATGTTATTAAGACATCAGCAGCACCCCTATATTTCACAGCATACAGGAGCAGTGTGCTTTTAATTTATAAGAACTGCACCCAAATTTTTATAGCAGACAGGGCCAGTGTAATGTTATTAAGACATCAGCACCCCTATATTTCACAGTGCCCCTGCCACCTGTACAACATAGTGACAGTCAGGACAGTAACACACATGTACAGCTGCAGCACCTGGCAGTAACACCAGTGACAGCCAGGAAAGCAGGGACAGCCAGGACAGCACCCATAACACAGCACAGATACTAGAGATGAGCGCCTGAAATTTTTCGGGTTTTGTGTTTTGGTTTTGGGTTCGGTTCCGCGGCCGTGTTTTGGGTTCGAACGCGTTTTGGCAAAACCTCACCGAATTTTTTTTGTCGGATTCGGGTGTGTTTTGGATTCGGGTGTTTTTTTCAAAAAACACTAAAAAACAGCTTAAATCATAGAATTTGGGGGTCATTTTGATCCCAAAGTATTATTAACCTCAAAAAACATACTTTACACTCATTTTCAGTCTATTCTGAATACCTCACACCTCACAATATTATTTTTAGTCCTAAAATTTGCACCGAGGTCGCTGTGTGAGAAAGATAAGCGACCCTAGTGGCCGACACAAACACCGGGCCCATCTAGGAGTGGCACTTCAGTGTCACGCAGGATGTCCCTTCCAAAAAACCCTCCCCAAACAGCACATGACGCAAAGAAAAAAAGAGGCGCAATGAGGTAGCTGTGTGAGTAAGATTAGCGACCCTAGTGGCCGACACAAACACCGGGCCCATCTAGGAGTGGCACTGCAGTGTCACGCAGGATGGCCCTTCCAAAAAACCCTCCCCAAACAGCACATGACGCAAAGAAAAAAAGAGGCGCAATGAGGTAGCTGTGTGAGTAAGATTAGCGACCCTAGTGGCCGACACAAACACCGGGCCCATCTAGGAGTGGCACTGCAGTGTCACGCAGGATGTCCCTTCCAAAAAACCCTCCCCAAACAGCACATGACGCAAAGAAAAAAAGAGGCGCAATGAGGTAGCTGACTGTGTGAGTAAGATTAGCGACCCTAGTGGCCGACACAAACACCGGGCCCATCTAGGAGTGGCACTGCAGTGTCACGCAGGATGTCCCTTCCAAAAAACCCTCCCCAAACAGCACATGACGCAAAGAAAAAAAGAGGCGCAATGAGGTAGCTGACTGTGTGAGTAAGATTAGCGACCCTAGTGGCCGACACAAACACCGGGCCCATCTAGGAGTGGCACTGCAGTGTCACGCAGGATGTCCCTTCCAAAAAACCCTCCCCAATCAGCACATGATGCAAAGAAAAAGAAAAGAAAAAAGAGGTGCAAGATGGAATTGTCCTTGGGCCCTCCCACCCACCCTTATGTTGTATAAACAAAACAGGACATGCACACTTTAACCAACCCATCATTTCAGTGACAGGGTCTGCCACACGACTGTGACTGATATGACGGGTTGGTTTGGACCCCCCCCAAAAAAGAAGCAATTAATCTCTCCTTGCACAAACTGGCTCTACAGAGGCAAGATGTCCACCTCATCTTCACCCTCCGATATATCACCGTGTACATCCCCCTCCTCACAGATTATCAATTCGTCCCCACTGGAATCCACCATCTCAGCTCCCTGTGTACTTTGTGGAGGCAATTGCTGCTGGTCAATGTCTCCGCGGAGGAATTGATTATAATTCATTTTAATGAACATCATCTTCTCCACATTTTCTGGATGTAACCTCGTACGCCGATTGCTGACAAGGTGAGCGGCGGCACTAAACACTCTTTCGGAGTACACACTTGTGGGAGGGCAACTTAGGTAGAATAAAGCCAGTTTGTGCAAGGGCCTCCAAATTGCCTCTTTTTCCTGCCAGTATAAGTACGGACTGTGTGACGTGCCTACTTGGATGCGGTCACTCATATAATCCTCCACCATTCTATCAATGTTGAGAGAATCATATGCAGTGACAGTAGACGACATGTCCGTAATCGTTGTCAGGTCCTTCAGTCCGGACCAGATGTCAGCATCAGCAGTCGCTCCAGACTGCCCTGCATCACCGCCAGCGGGTGGGCTCGGAATTCTGAGCCTTTTCCTCGCACCCCCAGTTGCGGGAGAATGTGAAGGAGGAGATGTTGACAGGTCGCGTTCCGCTTGACTTGACAATTTTGTCACCAGCAGGTCTTTCAACCCCAGCAGACCTGTGTCTGCCGGAAAGAGAGATCCAAGGTAGGCTTTAAATCTAGGATCGAGCACGGTGGCCAAAATGTAGTGCTCTGATTTCAACAGATTGACCACCCGTGAATCCTTGTTAAGCGAATTAAGGGCTGCATCCACAAGTCCCACATGCCTAGCGGAATCGCTCCCTTTTAGCTCCTTCTTCAATGCCTCCAGCTTCTTCTGCAAAAGCCTGATGAGGGGAATGACCTGACTCAGGCTGGCAGTGTCTGAACTGACTTCACGTGTGGCAAGTTCAAAGGGCATCAGAACCTTGCACAACGTTGAAATCATTCTCCACTGCACTTGAGACAGGTGCATTCCACCTACTATATCGTGCTCAATTGTATAGGCTTGAATGGCCTTTTGCTGCTCCTCCAACCTCTGAAGCATATAGAGGGTTGAATTCCACCTCGTTACCACTTCTTGCTTCAGATGATGGCAGGGCAGGTTCAGTAGTTTTTGGTGGTGCTCCAGTCTTCTGTACGTGGTGCCTGTACGCTGAAAGTGTCCCGCAATTTTTCTGGCCACCGACAGCATCTCTTGCACGCCCCTGTCGTTTTTTAAAAAATTCTGCACCACCAAATTCAAGGTATGTGCAAAACATGGGACGTGCTGGAATTTGCCCATATTTAATGCACACACAATATTGCTGGCGTTGTCCGATGCCACAAATCCACAGGAGAGTCCAATTGGGGTAAGCCATTCCGCGATGATCTTCCTCAGTTGCCGTAAGAGGTTTTCAGCTGTGTGCGTATTCTGGAAAGCGGTGATACAAAGCGTAGCCTGCCTAGGAAAAAGTTGGCGTTTGCGAGATGCTGCTACTGGTGCCGCCGCTGCTGTTCTTGCGGCGGGAGTCCATACATCTACCCAGTGGGCTGTCACAGTCATATAGTCCTGACCCTGCCCTGCTCCACTTGTCCACATGTCCGTGGTTAAGTGGACATTGGGTACAACTGCATTTTTTAGGACACTGGTGAGTCTTTTTCTGACGTCCGTGTACATTCTCGGTATCGCCTGCCTAGAGAAGTGGAACCTAGATGGTATTTGGTAACGGGGGCACACTGCCTCAATAAATTGTCTAGTTCCCTGTGAACTAACGGCGGATACCGGACGCACGTCTAACACCAACATAGTTGTCAAGGACTCAGTTATCCGCTTTGCAGTAGGATGACTGCTGTGATATTTCATCTTCCTCGCAAAGGACTGTTGAACAGTCAATTGCTTACTGGAAGTAGTACAAGTGGGCTTACGACTTCCCCTCTGGGATGACCATCGACTCCCAGCGGCAACAACAGCAGCGCCAGCAGCAGTAGGCGTTACACGCAAGGATGCATCAGAGGAATCCCAGGCAGGAGAGGACTCGTCAGAATTGCCAGTGACATGGCCTGCAGGACTATTGGCATTCCTGGGGAAGGAGGAAATTGACACTGAGGGAGTTGGTGGGGTGGTTTGCGTGAGCTTGGTTACAAGAGGAAGGGATTTACTGGTCAGTGGACTGCTTCCGCTGTCACCCAAAGTTTTTGAACTTGTCACTGACTTATTATGAATGCGCTGCAGGTGACGTATAAGGGAGGATGTTCCGAGGTGGTTAACGTCCTTACCCCTACTTATTACAGCTTGACAAAGGGAACACACGGCTTGACACATGTTGTCCGCATTTCTGGTGAAATACCTCCACACCGAAGAGCTGATTTTTTTGGTATTTTCACCTGGCATGTCAACGGCCATATTCCTCCCACGGACAACAGGTGTCTCCCCGGGTGCCTGACTTAAACAAACCACCTCACCATCAGAATCCTCCTGGTCAATTTCCTCCCCAGCGCCAGCAACACCCATATCCTCCTCATCCTGGTGTACTTCAACACTGACATCTTCAATCTGACTATCAGGAACTGGACTGCGGGTGCTCCTTCCAGCACTTGCAGGGGGCGTGCAAATGGTGGAAGGCGCATGCTCTTCACGTCCAGTGTTGGGAAGGTCAGGCATCGCAACCGACACAATTGGACTCTCCTTGTGGATTTGGGATTTCGAAGAATGCACAGTTCTTTGCTGTGCTGCTTTTGCCAGCTTGAGTCTTTTCATTTTTCTAGCGAGAGGCTGAGTGCTTCCATCCTCATGTGAAGCTGAACCACTAGCCATGAACATAGGCCACGGCCTCAGCCGTTCCTTGCCACTCCGTGTGGTAAATGGCATATTGGCAAGTTTACGCTTCTCCTCCGACAATTTTATTTTAGGTTTTGGAGTCCTTTTTTTACTGATATTTGGTGTTTTGGATTTGACATGCTCTGTACTATGACATTGGGCATCGGCCTTGGCAGACGACGTTGCTGGCATTTCATCGTCTCGGCCATGACTAGTGGCAGCAGCTTCAGCACGAGGTGGAAGTGGATCTTGATCTTTCCCTAATTTTGGAACCTCAACATTTTTGTTCTCCATATTTTAATAGGCACAACTAAAAGGCACCTCAGGTAAACAATGGAGATGGATGGATTGGATACTAGTATACAATTATGGACGGGCTGCCGAGTGCCGACACAGAGGTAGCCACAGCCGTGAACTACCGCACTGTACTGTGTCTGCTGCTAATATATAGACTGGTTGATAAAGAGATAGTATACTCGTAACTAGTATGTATGTATAAAGAAAGAAAAAAAAACCACGGTTAGGTGGTATATACAATTATGGACGGGCTGCCGAGTGCCGACACAGAGGTAGCCACAGCCGTGAACTACCGCACTGTACTGTGTCTGCTGCTAATATATAGACTGGTTGATAAAGAGATAGTATACTCGTAACTAGTATGTATGTATAAAGAAAGAAAAAAAAACCACGGTTAGGTGGTATATACAATTATGGACGGGCTGCCGAGTGCCGACACAGAGGTAGCCACAGCCGTGAACTACCGCACTGTACTGTGTCTGCTGCTAATATAGACTGGTTGATAAAGAGATAGTATACTCGTAACTAGTATGTATGTATAAAGAAAGAAAAAAAAACCACGGTTAGGTGGTATATACAATTATGGACGGGCTGCCGAGTGCCGACACAGAGGTAGCCACAGCCGTGAACTACCGCACTGTACTGTGTCTGCTGCTAATATATAGACTGGTTGATAAAGAGATAGTATACTCGTAACTAGTATGTATGTATAAAGAAAGAAAAAAAAACCACGGTTAGGTGGTATATACAATTATGGACGGGCTGCCGAGTGCCGACACAGAGGTAGCCACAGCCGTGAACTACCGCACTGTACTGTGTCTGCTGCTAATATATAGACTGGTTGATAAAGAGATAGTATACTCGTAACTAGTATGTATGTATAAAGAAAGAAAAAAAAACCACGGTTAGGTGGTATATACAATTATGGACGGGCTGCCGAGTGCCGACACAGAGGTAGCCACAGCCGTGAACTACCGCACTGTACTGTGTCTGCTGCTAATATATAGACTGGTTGATAAAGAGATAGTATACTCGTAACTAGTATGTATGTATAAAGAAAGAAAAAAAAACCACGGTTAGGTGGTATATACAATTATGGACGGGCTGCCGAGTGCCGACACAGAGGTAGCCACAGCCGTGAACTACCGCACTGTACTGTGTCTGCTGCTAATATATAGACTGGTTGATAAAGAGATAGTATACTCGTAACTAGTATGTATGTATAAAGAAAGAAAAAAAAACCACGGTTAGGTGGTATATACAATTATGGACGGGCTGCCGAGTGCCGACACAGAGGTAGCCACAGCCGTGAACTACCGCACTGTACTGTGTCTGCTGCTAATATATAGACTGGTTGATAAAGAGATAGTATACTCGTAACTAGTATGTATGTATAAAGAAAGAAAAAAAAACCACGGTTAGGTGGTATATACAATTATGGACGGGCTGCCGAGTGCCGACACAGAGGTAGCCACAGCCGTGAACTACCGCACTGTACTGTGTCTGCTGCTAATATATAGACTGGTTGATAAAGAGATAGTATACTCGTAACTAGTATGTATGTATAAAGAAAGAAAAAAAAACCACGGTTAGGTGGTATATACAATTATGGACGGGCTGCCGAGTGCCGACACAGAGGTAGCCACAGCCGTGAACTACCGCACTGTACTGTGTCTGCTGCTAATATAGACTGGTTGATAAAGAGATAGTATACTACTAATATTATATATACTGGTGGTCAGGTCACTGGTCACTAGTCACACTGGCAGTGGCACTCCTGCAGCAAAAGTGTGCACTGTTTAATTTTAATATAATATTATGTACTCCTGGCTCCTGCTATAACCTATAACTGGCACTGCAGTAGTGCTCCCCAGTCTCCCCCACAATTATAAGCTGTGTGAGCTGAGCAGTCAGACAGATATATAATATATATAGATGATGCAGCACACTGGCCTGAGCCTGAGCAGTGCACACAGATATGGTATGTGACTGACTGAGTCACTGTGTGTATCGCTTTTTTCAGGCAGAGAACGGATATATTAAATAAACTGCACTGTGTGTCTGGTGGTCACTCACTATATAATATATTATGTACTCCTGGCTCCTGCTATAACCTATAACTGGCACTGCAGTAGTGCTCCCCAGTCTCCCCCACAATTATAAGCTGTGTGAGCTGAGCAGCCAGACAGATATATATAATATTATTTATATATAGATAATAGATGATGCAGCACACTGGCCTGAGCCTGAGCAGTGCACACAGATATGGTATGTGACTGAGTCACTGTGTGCTGTGTATCGCTTTTTTCAGGCAGAGAACGGATTATAAATAAAACTGGTGGTCACTGGTCACTATCAGCAAAACTCTGCACTGTACTGAGTACTCCTAATGCTCCCCAAAATTAGTAAATCAAGTGTCTCTCTAATCTATTCTAAACGGAGAGGACGCCAGCCACGTCCTCTCCCTATCAATCTCAATGCACGTGTGAAAATGGCGGCGACGCGCGGCTCCTTATATAGAATCCGAGTCTCGCGATAGAATCCGAGCCTCGTGAGAATCCGACAGCGTCATGATGACGTTCGGGCGCGCTCGGGTTAACCGAGCAAGGCGGGAAGATCCGAGTCGCTCGGACCCGTGAAAAAAAACATGAAGTTCTGGCGGGTTCGGATTCAGAGAAACCGAACCCGCTCATCTCTAACAGATACACCACAGTGACTGCAGCAGCACCCCAACAGAGCACACACTAACCACACGCCACCACTCACAGAGAGAGACAGAGGTCCGTCTCCCTCACTCTCCAAGTCTGGAGTGAAAATGGCGGCGACGCACGGCTGTTTATATGGGACCCAAAGCCCGTGAGAATCCGACAGCGTGATGATGACGTTTTGCCTCGTTCTGGTTTCCGGGTCTGGCGGGAAGTCCCGAGCCGGGCTCAGATCCGGGCTCAGGGCATGAAGTTTGGGGGGGTTCGGTTCTCAGGGAACCAAACCTGCTCATCCCTACTTTTTTCCTTGTTCACTGTCCCCTAACACCAGTTGTTCTGGGCCCGCCCTGGCTAAAAGCTCATAATCCAGTATTAAACTTGAGTATAGGAGATCTTGTTTCCTGGGGCACGGAATGTGCAGCCAAATGCCTGACCATGCCGGTCCGCTCAGCACTTCCAGTCCCTGAAGGGTTGCCAAACCAGTACATGTCTTTCATGGATGTTTTTTCCAAACAGCAAGCTCAATCTTTGCCTCCTCACCATCCTTATGATTGTGCAATCAAACTTATACCTGGAGCTAGACTCCCTAAAGGCCGCCTCTACACTCTGTCTTTGCCCGAGACGAAAGTTATGGATGAATACATATGGGAGAGTTTAGAAAAAGGCTTTATCAGGCCTTCTAAATCACTGGTGGGAGCCAGGTTTTTCTTTGTCAGGAAAAAGGGCGGCTCATTACGGCCATGCATAGATTACAGGGGACTAAATAAAATAACAATCAAAAATTCATATCCATTACCTCTGATCTCCATCTTATTTAATCAGCTCAAAAATGCTACAGTTTTCTCTAAAACTGATTTACGAGGAGCATACAATCTCATTCGGATCTGGCAGTGGGACGAGTGGAAAACTGCATTCAATACCCACTCAGGCCACTATGAGTACTTGGTAATGCCTTTTGGACTCTCCAATGCCCCTGCCATCTTCCAGGATCTCATAAATTATGTTCTTCGGGAATTCCTAGGAAGATTTGTGGTAGTCTATCTTGATGATATATTGATCTACTCCGCTCCACTCAAAGAACACCGTGCTCATGTAAAAGCGGTTCTCACCACGCTCAGTGAAAATCATCTTTATGCAAAATTGAAAAAA
Source organism: Pseudophryne corroboree (assembly GCF_028390025.1). Lineage (NCBI taxonomy): Eukaryota > Metazoa > Chordata > Amphibia > Anura > Myobatrachidae > Pseudophryne > Pseudophryne corroboree. The sequence goes on from NC_086446.1 coordinate 735,676,201, forward strand.
ATAGCAAAATCTTCCAAATGCTTGGTCATCTGGGTAGTAATTGACTGTTTCAGTAAAATGGCTCATTTCATTCCCCTGTCTAAATTGCCTAATGCTAAGGATCTTGCTTCATTGTTCATTCAACACATATTTTGTATTCATGGCCTACCATAAGACATCATCTCGGATAGAGGCTCTCAATTTGTAGCCCATTTCTGGAGGTCTTTTTGTGAGGAACTGGGGATCAATATCAGTCTCTCGTCAGGGTGTCATCCACAGTCCAATGGGAAGACAGAGCAGGTTAATCAATTGTTGGAGCAATAGCTACAGTGTTATGTCTCTAAATATCAGGATGATTGGGTTTACCACCTACCCTTTGCAGAATTTGAGCATAATAATTCTGAACATTCTTCAATTTCTATGTCTCCTTTCTTTTGTGTTTCCGGTATTCATACAAAATGTAATACTTTCACTCCATAACAACAACAGACTAGTACTTCTTTTTCTCCCGTGTCTCGCCTCAGGAGGATTTGGAGGGAAGTACATCAAGCCTTGGAAGCCTTGGAGGATGCGGCAGCCCGGACTAAGAGATTTGCTGACAGATTTTCGGAAACCTTGCTCTTTCAAAGTAGGAGACATGGTGTGGTTATCTGCCTGGAAACACCAAGCTTCGCCAGACATCTTAGAAATTGGGTCCCCGTTACATTGGACCTTCAAATTATCCAGAAAATCAATCCTGTTGCTTTCCATCTTCAATTACACAGATCTTTGAGAATCAATAATACCTTCCATTGTACTCTGTACTCTGTTTAAACCGGCATTTGTTTCTAAAAAATTTAAAGTAAGAAGTTTCAAGAGACCTTCTCCAGTCATGACTCGGGGACATCAAGAGTTTGTTGTTGAGAGAATCCTGGACTCCAAGTTTGTGCGGGGATCAGTACATTATTTAGTTCATTGGAAAGGCTACGGTCCTGAGGAGAGAGCCTGGGTGCCTGGGAAGTTCCTCCATGCTCTTGAATTAAAGAAAGGATTCTTCAAGAAATATCCCCAAAAACCTAGATCTAGGGGTTTCTTAACTGTTCTTCAATGGGGGTTACTGTTAGCGCAAGGAGTCACGCATCCGGGGCGCTGCCTAGGTGCCGGGATGCCTCACCTCCCGCTGACCCCCACACGGCACCTAGCAATAAGCAGACGCCGGCCACTGGGAGACGCCGGACTCCTAGCAACGGGGACGCTGGAGGCAGGCAGCATTCACCGTTGCTTAGGGTGTAAGGTACCTGCAGTAGGGCAGCTGCATAGAGTTTATGTATTAGACTGGTGCAAGCACCATTTATATTTCCTTCCTAGCCTCTCCCAAATCGCTGGTGATAGTTCATGCTCTTTGTAAAAACATGTCAGCCTGTGAATATCCATGATTCTGAGACCCTGTCTGACTGCTTTTCTGATCGGATCCAGCTAGCCTTGTATTTAGGTTTTGGTGTGGAGTTTCCACACAGGCACTCTCTTTGCCTACATATCTTTATTGTATCCACCTTGTGAATTGTTAATATTTAATTAAGTTTCTTATTACATCCTATGCATTGTTGCATTTACAAATCTTTTGTATATACAGTCTCGTTGCTAATAATACCCTGTGCATTGTTGCATGTACAGTACACATTGATTGTGTTAAGATTATATTACAACCTGTGCATTGTTGCACTAACGTGCACCCTTAATATACTCCTCAGTCTGTGCCTTAGCATAGTAGTAAGGTTGTGTCTGGCAAGTGTCTCACTATACTGCATTTACCCCTGCCCAGCCTCCGACAGTCGCCTTGTCCATACATAAAACCTGGGGGCATCTGAGTATGGGGTGGACCTAATTAACCCTGTAAAGGAGGCTGCTATAGGAGAAGCCTAGCTTTGCAGGAGGCTAAAAGACTTCTGGGCAGTAGGTAATTGCGTGAGCGTTACAAGGCACCGCCTATAAACCTACGGAACTAAGTGTAAACATAACAGATATGTAGTAAAGTGAAGGGAAAATGCTGCGGTTGCTAAAATGGAATGAAGCTGATTTTAAATAGTTCATAACATTGGTGAATCTTATTCTTGGAGTAGGAAGAAAGTTCTTGGGTATTAATGGGGTTGGACTGAGGTTGGCGTGGGATGTTTGAAGGGAATGCAGTCAGGATCCTTGCAGTCAGAATACCAATAGCGGAATCCTGATGGTTAGAATCCTGACGGATCCTGATAAGTACTGGGGTTAGGGTTAGCAATCAGGGGGAAGATTAGGGTTAGGCTGTGTGGGTGGGGGTGGTTAGGTGGTTAGGGCTAGACTGTGGGAGGGTACGGTTAGGGTTAGGCTGTGGGAGGAGTGAGTTAGTGTTAGGGGTAGGATTAAAATACTTATCGGGATCAATCAGGATTTTGACCATCTGCATTGTGAATGCCGGGATTTTGTACCCAACTTATTTGAAGAGATTTAATGTATTATATGGTGCCTGGTGTTAGAAGACTGAGTAGGGATGACACATGAAAAGAATATCTATCAATGTCCAGAACATTTTGGTAGAGTTGGTACATAACAGCATATCTGAGCACATATTCATGAGTATGAGACTTTTTCCCTTTTCGATGTTTGTAGTGTTTGGGAGAGTTTTTGGAAGTCATTGTATTTTCAACAACACATTTCAGGACTCACAGTCTGCTTATTCAGGCAGTTGGACAAGGAGCCGCAAACGTAATGCTTCTGACAGCGTAACTGCCAAATATGAGTAAAAACAACTGATTACACTTACATTGTATGGGCATCATATACTGTATCTAGATATGGTTTACTTCATGCAGCGAGTTAGAGATATGTTCCTCTACCATTTTTTCCTTGTGGACCATTGGCTACACATCATGGAAAACCAATGGAAATACCAGTACACATAAGTAGAATTAGATCCCGTAATATGTAAGGATTTGAAGGTCATTCATCTATAGTACTTACATTGGATCCTTATCCACAACTTTGAAAGTACAGTGTTACTGGGAACATTAGTTCCAAGCTCACCGGCATTCCTGCTTCCTGGTCTGAAAATGTGGATAAAGTGAAGTTCACCATGTAAAACGGCTGCAGATAATTTTATTGTGCGAGCCATGTTTGAATTTATTTGATAGGAAGTGGTCATGCATGTTTAGCATTGGACATATATATTGAAAGATGCTCAATTACAGTAGCTTAGTGATATCATTCAGGTGCTCGAAAGGGAGGGGTATTTCTGAGAAAGTAAAAAAGGCATTTGGTTTCCCCCAGCACCCTGAATGATAACAGTAACCAGATATAAATCCCACATAATAATAGAATTCAGAGATCTTCGTTACACATATTTGCGCAAATGTGTGGTTAAGCCCCAAAGCCGCATTAAGGCGTCTCTGTATATTTGGGGTCCCTAGAGCTATATCTAGGTGCAGGGTGTGGCACCCCAAAACACCAGCATAAGCCAGAAAGCCCAGCATAGCATACCAGCGGAAAAAAAACTATAGTGTTAATAAATTAGTATTTAGGAAGCCGAAGCTTTGGGGTAATGGAGGTGTGAGGTGTGGTGCCTCTGGACTGGCTGAGCTGGATGGCTTCAGTGTGGCATACCTTTACGTTCTATTAACACTTTTCACTTATTAATTTTTTAACACTATTTCTCTATTTTAATTACATTTCATGTTTGTATCACCCTCTCTATAACTTTGGCTTCCTAAATACTAATTTATTAACACTATAGTTTTTTTTCACTGGTATGCTACGCTGGGCTTTCTGGCTTATGCTGGTGTTTTGGGGTGCCACACCCTGCACCTAGATATAGCGCTAGGGACCCCAAATATACAGAGACGCCTTGATGCGGCTTTGGGACTTAACCACACATTTGCACAAATATGTGTAACGAAGATCTCTGAATTCTATTATCATGTGGAATATATATCTGGTTACGGTTATCATTCAGGGTGCTGGGGGAAACAAATGCCTTATTTTCATGTTTAGCATTGGGCAGGGCAATTTTTATGCCTGGAGCCTCCTTTGGACACTCTAAGACAGCACTAGTGGCAAGTTAAATGCAGATGCTGTTGAGCAATAATGGTGCCGTTCCCAGGGCCTTGCGTTCATAGTTGCAGCACTGCTTGCACACCCCTAGTTATGTCCCTGAATGTGTTAGAGACAGGGGGCTTATACAGAGCTGAACTCAAGTAGTTTGTGGACAGATCTTGTGTTTCTTAGCATTGTGCACACATTTATGAGTGACACACAAACACATTTTAGCAGGAATACATACGTTTTACCGGCTGTCATGATCCCGACAGTGGGATACCAGTCACCATTACGCCGGCAACGGGGCGAGCGCTAGAACACCCCTTGTGGGCTCGCTGTGCTTGCCACACTGCTGGCACGGTGGCTTGCTGCGCTCGCCACAGGTTCTTTTCTCCCTCTATGGGTGCACAGGTTCTATTCTCCCTCTATGGGTGCACAGGTTCTATTCTCCCTCTATGGGTGTCTTGGACACCCAGGGTCGGATTGTCCATAGGACTCACAGGCAAGATCCCTGGTGGGCCAGTGTGCATGTGGGGCCTGTTTTGTTTGTTGACATGTGTGGGGTGGTGCTGCCATCAAGGTTGCACGGTATGCCCAGGGTTACCATCAGGGGGGTGCTGGGAGCATAGCTGTCCTGGGCCCGGCCTCTCTGGCAGAGAGAGGAGGGCCCGGGATGCTCATGCAGTCACCTGCTCGCCCGCCGCCGTTCCGCTGTCATCTAGTGATGTGCACCGGAAATTTTTCGGGTTTTGTGTTTTGGTTTTGGGTTCGGTTCCGCGGCCGTGTTTTGGGTTCGACCGCGTTTTGGCAAAACCTCACCGAATTTTTTTTGTCGGATTCGGGTGTGTTTTGGATTCTGGTGTTTTTTTTCAAAAAACCCTAAAAAACAGCTTAAATCATAGAATTTGGGGGTCATTTTGATCCCAAAGTATTATTAACCTCAAAAACCATAATTTACACTCATTTTCAGTCTATTCTGAATACCGCACACCTCACAATATTATTTTTAGTCCTAAAATTTGCACCTAGGTCGCTGGATGACTAAGCTAAGCGACCCTAGTGGCCGACACAAACACCTGGCCCATCTAGGAGTGGCACTGCAGTGTCACGCAGGATGTCCCTTCCAAAAAACCCTCCCCAAACAGCACATGACGCAAAGAAAAAAAGAGGCGCAATGAGGTAGCTGTGTGAGTAAGATAAGCGACCCTAGTGGCCGACACAAACACCGGGCCCATCTAGGAGTGGCACTGCAGTGTCACGCAGGATGTCCCTTCCAAAAAACCCTCCCCAAACAGCACATGACGCAAAGAAAAAAAGAGGCGCAATGAGGTAGCTGTGTGAGTAAGATAAGCGACCCTAGTGGCCGACACAAACACCAGGCACATCTAGGAGTGGCACTGCAGTGTCACGCAGGATGTCCCTTCCAAAAAACCCTCCCCAAACAGCACATGACGCAAAGAAAAAAAGAGGCGCAATGAGGTAGCTGTGTGAGTAAGATAAGCGACCCTAGTGGCCGACACAAACACCGGGCCCATCTAGGAGTGGCACTGCAGTGTCACGCAGGATGTCCCTTCCAAAAAACCCTCCCCAAACAGCACATGACGCAAAGAAAAAAAGAGGCGCAATGAGGTAGCTGTGTGAGTAAGATAAGCGACCCTAGTGGCCGACACAAACACCGGGCCCATCTAGGAGTGTCACTGCAGTGTCACGCAGGATGTCCCTTCCAAAAAACCCTCCCCAAACCACATGACGCAAAGAAAAAAAGAGGCGCAATGAGGTAGCTGTGTGAGTAAGATAAGCGACCCTAGTGGCCGACACAAACACCGGGCCCATCTAGGAGTGGCACTGCAGTGTCACGCAGGATGGCCCTTCCAAAAAACCCTCCCCAAACAGCACATGACGCAAAGAAAAAAAAAGGCGCAATGAGGTAGCTGTGTGAGTAAGATAAGCGACCCTAGTGGCCGACACAAACACCGGGCCCATCTAGGAGTGGCACTGCAGTGTCACGCAGGATGGCCCTTCCAAAAAACATTCCACAAACAGCACATGACGCAAAGAAAAATTAAAAAAAAAAGAGGTGCAAGATGGAATTGTCCTTGGGCCCTCCCACCCACCCTTATGTTGTATAAACAGGACATGCACACTTTAACCAACCCATCATTTCAGAGACAGGGTCAGCCACACGACTGTGACTGAAATGACGGGTTGGTTTGGACCCCCACCGAAAAAGAAGCAATTAATCTCTCCTTGCACAAACTGGCTCTACAGAGGCAAGATGTCCACCTCATCATCATCCTCCGATATATCACCGTGTACATCCCCCTCCTCACAGATTATCAATTCGTCCCCACTGGAATCCACCATCTCAGCTCCCTGTGTACTTTGTGGAGGCAATTGCTGCTGGTCAATGTCTCCACGGAGGAATTGATTATAATTCATTTTAATGAACATCATCTTCTCCACATTTTCTGGATGTAACCTCGTACGCCGATTGCTGACAAGGTGAGCGGCGGCACTAAACACTCTTTCGGAGTACACACTTGTGGGAGGGCAACTTAGGTAGAATAAAGCCAGTTTGTGCAAGGGCCTCCAAATTGCCTCTTTCTCCTGCCAGTATAAGTACGGACTGTGTGACGTGCCTACTTGGATGCGGTCACTCATATAATCCTCCACCATTCTTTCAATGGTGAGAGAATCATATGCAGTGACAGTAGACGACATGTCCGTAATCGTTGTCAGGTCCTTCAGTCCGGACCAGATGTCAGCATCAGCAGTCGCTCCAGACTGCCCTGCATCACCGCCAGCGGGTGGGCTCGGAATTCTGAGCCTTTTCCTCGCACCCCCAGTTGCGGGAGAATGTGAAGGAGGAGATGTTGACAGGTCGCGTTCCGCTTGACTTGACAATTTTGTCACCAGCAGGTCTTTGAACCCCAGCAGACTTGTGTCTGCCGGAAAGAGAGATCCAAGGTAGGCTTTAAATCTAGGATCGAGCACGGTGGCCAAAATGTAGTGCTCTGATTTCAACAGATTGACCACCCGTGAATCCTTGTTAAGCGAATTAAGGGCTCCATCCACAAGTCCCACATGCCTAGCGGAATCGCTCCGTGTTAGCTCCTCCTTCAATGTCTCCAGCTTCTTCTGCAAAAGCCTGATGAGGGGAATGACCTGACTCAGGCTGGCAGTGTCTGAACTGACTTCACGTGTGGCAAGTTCAAAGGGCATCAGAACCTTGCACAACGTTGAAATCATTCTCCACTGCACTTGAGACAGGTGCATTCCACCTCCTATATCGTGCTCAATTGTATAGGCTTGAATGGCCTTTTGCTGCTCCTCCAACCTCTGAAGCATATAGAGGGTTGAATTCCACCTCGTTACCACTTCTTGCTTCAGATGATGGCAGGGCAGGTTCAGTAGTTTTTGGTGGTGCTCCAGTCTTCTGTACGTGGTGCCTGTACGCCGAAAGTGTCCCGCAATTCTTCTGGCCACCGACAGCATCTCTTGCACGCCCCTGTCGTTTTTTAAAAAATTCTGCACCACCAAATTCAAGGTATGTGCAAAACATGGGACGTGCTGGAATTTGCCCATATTTAATGCACGCACAATATTGCTGGCGTTGTCCGATGCCACAAATCCACAGGAGAGTCCAATTGGGGTAAGCCATTCCGCGATGATCTTCCTCAGTTGCCGTAAGAGGTTTTCAGCTGTGTGCGTATTCTGGAAAGCGGTGATACAAAGCGTAGCCTGCCTAGGAAAGAGTTGGCGTTTGCGAGATGCTGCTACTGGTGCCGCCGCTGCTGTTCTTGCGGCGGGAGTCCATACATCTACCCAGTGGGCTGTCACAGTCATATAGTCCTGACCCTGCCCTGCTCCACTTGTCCACATGTCCGTGGTTAAGTGGACATTGGGTACAGCTGCATTTTTTAGGACACTGGTGAGTCTTTTTCTGAGGTCTGTGTACATTTTCGGTATCGCCTGCCTAGAGAAGTGGAACCTAGATGGTATTTGGTAACGGGGGCACACTACCTCAAGAAATTGTCTAGTTCCCTGTGAACTAACGGCGGATACCGGACGCACGTTTAACACCAACATAGTTGTCAAGGCCTCAGTTATCCGCTTTGCAGCAGGATGACTGCTGTGATATTTCATCTTCCTCGCAAAGGACTGTTGGACAGTCAATTGCTTACTGGAAGTAGTACAAGTGGTCTTCCGACTTCCCCTCTGGGATGACCATCGACTCCCAGCAGCAACAACAGCAGCAGTAGGCGTTACACGCAAGGATGCATCGGAGGAATCCCAGGCAGGAGAGGACTCGTCAGAATTGCCAGTGACATGGCCTGAAGGACTATTGGCATTCCTGGGGAAGGAGGAAATTGACACTGAGGGAGTTGGTGGGGTGGTTTGCGTGAGCTTGGTTACAAGAGGAAGGGATTTACTGGTCAGTGGACTGCTTCCGCTGTCACCCAAAGTTTTTGAACTTGTCACTGACTTATTATGAATGCGCTGCAGGTGACGTATAAGGGAGGATGTTCCGAGGTGGTTAACGTCCTTACCCCTACTTATTACAGCTTGACAAAGGCAACACACGGCTTGACACCTGTTGTCCGCATTTCTGTTGAAATACCTCCACACTGAAGAGCTGATTTTTTTGGTATTTTCACCAGGCATGTCAACGGCCATATTCCTCCCACGGACAACAGGTGTCTCCCCGGGTGCCTGACTTAAACAAACCACCTCATCATCAGAATCCTCCTGGTCAATTTCCTCCCCAGCGCCAGCAACACCCATATCCTCCTCATCCTGGTGTACTTCAACACTGACATCTTCAATCTGACTATCAGGAACTGGACTGCGGGTGCTCCTTCCAGCACTTGCAGGGGGCGTGCAAATGGTGGAAGGCGCATGCTCTTCACGTCCAGTGTTGGGAAGGTCAGGCATCGCAACCGACACAATTGGACTCTCCTTGTGGATTTGGGATTTCGAAGAACGCACAGTTCTTTGCGGTGCTTTTGCCAGCTTGAGTCTTTTCAGTTTTCTAGCGAGAGGCTGAGTGCTTCCATCCTCATGTGAAGCTGAACCACTAGCCATGAACATAGGCCAGGGCCTCAGCCGTTCCTTGCCACTCCGTGTGGTAAATGGCATATTGGCAAGTTTACGCTTCTCCTCCGACAATTTTATTTTAGGTTTTGGAGTCCTTTTTTTACTGATATTTGGTGTTTTGGATTTGACATGCTCTGTACTATGACATTGGGCATCGGCCTTGGCAGACGACGTTGCTGGCATTTCATCATCTCGGCCATGACTAGTGGCAGCAGCTTCAGCACGAGGTGGAAGTGGATCTTGATCTTTCCCTAATTTTGGAACCTCAACATTTTTGTTCTCCATATTTTAATAGGCACAACTAAAAGGCACCTCAGGTAAACAATGGAGATGGATGGATACTAGTATACTTATGGATGGACTGCCGAGTGCCGACACAGAGGTAGCTACAGCCGTGGACTACCGTACTGTGTCTGCTGATAATATAGACTGGATGATTGATAATGAGATGAAATCAATATATATATGTATGTATATATAATATCACTAGTACTGCAGCCGGACAGGTAGATAATATATTTATTAGGTAATGATGACTGATGACGGACCTGCTGGACACTGTCAGCTCAGCAGCACCGCAGACTGCTACAGTAAGCTACTATACTATAGTAGTATGTACAAAGAAGAAAGAAAAAAAAAAACCACGGGTAGGTGGTATACAATTATGGATGGACTGCCGAGTGCCGACACAGAGGTAGCTACAGCCGTGGACTAACGTACTGTGTCTGCTGCTAATATAGACTGGATGATTGATAATGAGATGAAATCAATATATATATGTATGTATATATAATATCACTAGTACTGCAGCCGGACAGGTAGATAATATATTTATTAGGTAATGATGACTGATGACGGACCTGCTGGACACTGTCAGCTCAGCAGCACCGCAGACTGCTACAGTAAGCTACTATACTATAGTAGTATGTACAAAGAAGAAAGAAAAGAAAAAAACCACGGGTAGGTGGTATACAATTATGGATGGACTGCCGAGTGCCGACACAGAGGTAGCTACAGCCGTGGACTACCGTACTGTGTCTGCTGCTAATATAGACTGGATGATAATGAGATGAAATCAATATATATATATATATATGTATGTATATATAATATCACTAGTACTGCAGCCGGACAGGTAGATAATATATTTATTAGGTAATGATGACTGATGACGGACCTGCTGGACACTGTCAGCTCAGCAGCACCGCAGACTGCTACAGTAAGCTACTATACTATAGTAGTATGTACAAAGAAGAAAGAAAAAAAAAAAAACACGGGTAGGTGGTATACAATTATGGATGGACTGCCGAGTGCCGACACAGAGGTAGCTACAGCCGTGGACTAACGTACTGTATCTGCTGCTAATATAGAGTCTAGACTGGATGATAAATTATTGATAATGAGATGAAATCAATATAATATCACTAGTACTGCAGCCGGACAGGTACTATATATATTTATTATGTAATGACTGATGACGGACCTGCTGGACACTGTCAGGTCAGCAGCACCGCAGACTGCTACAGTAAGCTACTATAGTAGTATGTATAAAGAATGAAAAAAAAAAAACCACGGGTAGGTGGTATACAATATTATATATATATATATATATATATATATATTATATACAATTATATATATATATATATATATATATATATATATTAAACTGGTGGTGATTGATTATTAAACTGGTGGTCAGGTCACGTTGCAACTTGCAACTAGTACTCCGAGTCCTAAGCAGACAATCACAAAATATATTATTATACTGGTGGTCAGTGTGGTCACAACAATGGCAGTGTGGCACTGACTCTGGCAGCAAAAGTGTGCACTGTACGTTATATGTACTCCTGAGTCCTGCTCTCAGACTCTAACTGCTCCCCACTGTCAGTGTCTCCCCCACAAGTCAGATAATTAATACAATACACAGTCACACTATCTAATCTATATCACTTCAGCAAGTAGTATAGTAGTATAGTAGTACTCCTCCTAATAGTAATAATGCTCCCCAAAATACTGTGTCTCTCTCGTCTCTACTGTGTCTCTCTCTTCTCTAAACGGAGAGGACGCCAGCCACGTCCTCTCCCTATGACTCTCAATGCACGTGTGAAAATGGCGGCGACGCGCGGCTCCTTATATAGAATCCGAGTCTCGCGAGAATCCGACAGCGGGATGATGACGTTCGGGCGCGCTCGGGTTAACCGAGCAAGGCGGGAAGATCCGAGTCGCTCGGACCCGTGAAGAAAAAACTGAAGTTCGGGCGGGTTCGGATTCAGAGGAACCGAACCCGCTCATCACTACTGTCATCCCCACTGTTCTGCCGCTGTCCTTCGACCCTCAAGCAGCTCTGTATTGAAAATGTCCCTCCCAAAATGGCCGCTGCCACAGAGGAGACAGTTATTCAAGATACTAGAGGATACTAGAGGAATCCCCTAACAATGAGCAGAACCCCTGATAACTACATGTAACAGGCACCTGCATAATTATTGCTGCTGCTAATGTGAGGCCACTTCTACAATTTTTTCCAGGTCCACTTCCAGTTCCCAATCTACCCCTGCCAAACTTTGAAAGAAACTGCAATGGAATATGCTAGCGCTACATAAACGGTGGTGTCTAAAGGCGCACAAAGCATGATTGCAGCGTCTGTAGACACTAAAAGTGGGCACCTCAGTCCTTGCATATTTGGATGCACGGATGTACACCAGGGAACTGCATTGTAGAGTCATTAGCATAAAGTTACAGCTGCAACAGCAGCAAAAGACCTAAAGAAGGCCGCAACAGCATCTAAAGGTGCATACACACTGGGCCCAGCGTGTATGCACAGCGATGATCGCTGGGCTGAAAAGCACTCAGTACATACACACTGTTAGGCGCCGCGGTCCGAGACTTCCGCCCCGCCCGGCGCCTAGCAACTAGAGACGCCGTGCGCGCTGAGCCGCATTTGCGGAGGTTTCCGCTCCCACAGTCCTCTCCGGAACTCGGCGGTGCCGTGTAGGAGAGTAGACAAGTGGGTATTTTGGTTGTCCTTTTCCCTGGCGGTAATCCGCGCATACTTGGTTTTAGGTTAGTTATTAGCCCCTGGCCTTGTTGTTCAGTTAGAGGGCCCCTTGTTATCACCCTGTCTCGGTTCTCTCTTTGTCTCCCATTAAGACCTGAGGGGGCATCGGAGTTGGGCAGACGTAATCCGCCCTTCAAACGCGGCTGCCATGGGCTCAAGCAACCATAGTCTCGCAAGAGAGTTCTGACAGCACGGGCGAGACAACGGAGATAGGGTGCCAGGGGCTATTCCTGTTCCTACCCCTTTTCCCAGCATTACGTTCTGGTACTCAGGTCCTTTGCTATAAGATCTCCCCAGACCTGAGTACTGGAATCATAACATTATAACCGGCCCAAAAAAAAAAAAAAAAAAACTTAAAATAAAGGGGGGTTTAATTTTTTCCCATTTTGTCTTGGTGAGAGTTTATCGGCTTCATGAATCCGACAGGGTTAGGACCAAATCCTGGTCAGCTCTTAGTTAACCAAATTCAAGAACTTACTCAGATGGTTCAGGATCTTTCTCTTCGGGTGAGATCGCAGGAAGATCTTTTGCGAGCCTCCCCGAGGGTGGTCCCAGAACCGAAGATGCATTTACCCGACCGTTTTTCCGGTGACAGAAAAGATTTTTTTAATTTTAAAGAAGCTTGTAAGCTATATTTTCGTTTAAGGCCCACATCCTCTGGTACTGAATCTCAGCGGGTTGGGATTATTATTTCGTTACTCCAGGGGGATCCTCAGACCTGGGCGTTTGGTTTAAAAGCTGAGGATCCTGCGTTGTTATCTGTAGACGCCTTTTTTAAGTCATTAGGGCTCTTGTATGATGACCCAGATAGAGAAGCGTCAGCTGAGAGTCATCTGCGCTCTCTCAACCAAGGTAGAAATCCAGCGGAGGTTTATTGTACCGAATTTCGCCGTTGGTCGAACAACTGTGGCTGGAATGACCCGGCCCTGCGCAGTCAGTTTCGCCTCGGTTTATCTGAACTTATTAAAGACAGTCTCCTCCAGTACCCCGCTCCTGAGACTCTCGATAAACTCATGGAGCTTGCTATAAAAATAGATCGTCGTCTCCGAGAGCGGAGGGCTGAAAGAGGAACAACTGTTAGGCCTTGTGTTTATACCTTCCCAGAGGACGTCGAGGAGCCCATGCAGGTGGGTCTCTCCCGGCTGTCTCCTGAGGAAAAAACCAGAAGACTAAGTTCCGGTCTTTGTTTGTACTGTGGTGGTAAGGGACATTTTGCTCGTAACTGCCTGAACAAGTCGGGAAACGCTCTGACCAGGTGAATTGTGAGGGGGTTCACTTAGGTCTGCAGCTTATCTCCTCAAAGGACTCTCTATTAGTCCCTGTTAAGGTTTCCTTTGGCAGCCTCAGTTCATTGGTGTCGGCCTTTGTCGACAGTGGAGCTGCAGGAAACTTTATGGATTTAACTTAGGCTAAGGCCTTAGGCATTCCACATATACCGTTGGATAAACGTATCACCATGCATGGGTTATATGGGGGTCCGCTTTCCAATGGGATAATTACTCAACGTACACCTCCAGTATTGCTTACAGTAGGAGCCTTACATTCTGAAGATATAGAATTCTACCTTACACATTGTCCGGCAGTTCCTGTAGTTTTGGGTCACCCTTGGCTTGCCTTTCATAATCCCACCATTGATTGGCGGTCCGAGGAGATTTCTCAATGGGGTTCTTTTTGTACTAAAGGATGTATTTCTTATCCGGTCAGGGTTGCAGCAGTCGTCCCAGAGCTTATTCCTGTGGAATACCAGGATTTTGCCGATGTGTTCTCCAAGGGCAATGCGGACATTCTGCCTCCCCATCGGTCCTACGATTGTGCAATTGAGCTAGTACCAGGTGCCACTTTGCCTAAGGGGAGATTATATGCCCTGTCCGGGCCAGAAACCACGGCCATGAATAATTATATTCAGGAAAGCCTAAAAAAGGGTTTTATTAGACCTTCAAAATCTCCATTAAGTGCTGGATTTTTCTTTGTGGAGAAAAAAGATGGCTCGCTTAGACCATGCATTGATTTTAGGGCTCTGAATAAGATCTCTGTGAAAAACACCAATCCTTTGCCTTTAATTTCAGTATTTTTTGATCAGTTACGTTCCGCCGTGATCTTCTCGAAAATTGATCTTAGAGGAGCTTACAACCTCATCCGAATTAAATCTGGGGATGAGTGGAAGACGGCTTTCAGCACTCAGTCGGGTCACTATGAATACCTGGTGATGCCGTTCGGCCTGTCAAATGCTCCGGCGGTTTTTCAAGATCTCATTAACGATGTTCTCCGTGACTTCCTAGGGAAATTTGTGGTCGTTTATTTAGACGACATTTTGATATATTCTGAGTCGATTGAACAACACGTTACCCAGGTGCGTCTTGTTCTTCAAAAGTTATGAGAGAATCATTTATATGCCAAGCTTGAGAAGTGTGATTTTCACATCACAGAGGTGTCTTTCTTGGGGTACATAATTTCTCCCCAGGGATTTTCCATGGAACCGAAGAAACTCCAGGCCATCCTTAATTGGGCGCAACCCACTAATTTAAAAGCAATTCAGCGCTTTTTAGGGTTTGCTAATTATTATAGGCGGTTCATTCATACTTTTTCTGACCTGGTCGCTCCCATAGTAGCTCTGACTAAAAAAAGAGCGGATCCCTCCAATTGGTCGCATGAAGCTGAGTTAGCCTTCCGGGCCTTGAAACAAGCCTTTGTCTCGGCTCCTGTCCTCAGACATCCTAATCCGGAACTTCCCTTTATTGTGGAGGTTGATGCCTCAGAGGTTGGAGTGGGGGCTATCCTTTCTCAAGAAGATCCGGAGTCTCAGGAGTTGCATCCTTGTGCCTTCATGTCCAGGAAATTCTTCTCTGCTGAATCCAACTATGACGTTGGTAATCGGGAATTACTGGCAGTAAAATGGGCTTTCGAGGAATGGAGGCATTGGCTGGAGGGAGCTAGACATACTATTTCAGTTTTTACTGACCATAAGAACCTGCAATATATTGAATCAGCTAAACGGCTTAATGCTCGGCAGGCACGTTGGGCATTATTTTTTACTCGTTTCAGGTTTATAATCACCTTCAGGCCTGGTTCCAAGAATACGAAGGCTGATGCCCTGTCACGTAGCTTTCTTCCGGTTCACAATAGCAATCCTGTTGTTACTCCCATTGTTCCATCTTCGGTCATTCGGGCAGGCCTCACACAGGATTTATATACTCAGTTAAACCAGCTTCAACACCAAGCTCCTAGACTTACTCCTGCTGGTCGTCTTTTTGTTCCCGAATTTTTGAGAGGCACTGTTTTAACTGAGTTTCATGACAACAAGGTCTCAGGGCATCCGGGTATCACTAAGACTTTGGAGTTAGTCTCTCGCTCAGTGTGGTGGCCTAGTCTTTCTAAAGACGTTAAGGAATTCGTCCATTCCTGTCAGGTTTGTGCACAGCATAAGGCTCCTCGTTCGTTGCCTATCGGGCAACTCATGCCTTTAACCGTTCCTCTCAGGCCATGGTCTCATATTTCCATGGATTTCGTGGTTGACCTTCCCCTTTCAGCCGGATTACGAGTCATTTGGGTGGTAGTGGACCGTTTTAGTAAAATGGCTCATTTCGTTGCTCTTCCCCGATTACCCTCTGCTCAAGGGTTGGCAGTTTTGTTCCTCAGCCATGTGTTCAGGCTTCATAGTTTGCCCACTGATGTTGTTTCTGATCGGGGTCCACAATTCATCGCGCGATTCTGGAAACGTTTTTGTGCCTCTTTGAAGATGAAACTGTCTTTAACATCTGGTTACCACCCACAGTCTAACGGGCAAACCGAACGAGTCAACCAGTCATTAAAACAGTACTTACGTTTGTATTCGGCCAAACTCCAGAATGATTGGTCCGAGTTTCTTCCTTTGGCCGAATTTACTTATAATAACTCTTGTCATTCCTCCACCAAAGAGTCTCCATTCTTTTCAGTCTTTGGTTTTCATCCTAGAGCCAACTCTTTTTTCCATCATTCTCCAGTCTCCTCGCTGACCTTAACCTCCCATCTCAGAGCTATTTGGAGAAAAGTGCACCTTGCTCTCAGAAAAGCGGCCTTCCGAGAAAAGAAATTTTCTGATAGGCTCCAACGTCCTTGCACTTTTAAGGTGGGAGATAAGGTATGGTTGTCAACTCGCAACATCAAGCTTCGACAATCCTCAGCTAGACTGGGACCCAAATTTATTGGACCGTTTCTTATCATTAAGAAGGTCAATCCAGTTGCCTTTCGGCTACGCTTGCCAAGATCTCTTAGAATTGGAAATACTTTCCACTGTTCCCTGTTGAAACAATATGTTTCTTCCAAGTAGATTTCCTCGGAGGACCTCTCAGGGTAGATCTCCAGTGGATGTGCAGGGACAACAGGAGTTCTTGGTAGAGAAGGTTTTAGATTCTAAAGTGTCCCGGGGCCAGCTTTATTTTTTGGCTCACTGGAAGGCTATGGTCCGGAGGAAAGGTCTTGGGTCCTGGATAAGGATCTACATGCCCCTAAACTCAAGAGATTATTTTTTCTGGAATTTCCTCAGAAACCTGGCTTTAGGGGTTCGTTGACCCCTCCTCATGGGGGGGTACTGTTAGGCGCCGCGGTCCGAGACTTCCACCCGGCCCGGCGCCTAGCAACTAGGGACGCCGTGCGCGCTGAGCCGCCGGCTCCCTAGCAATGCTAGGACGCCGGGCGCGCCGAGCCGCCGGGATCCTAGCAACGGGGACGCCACGGGCGGACCGCGTTCCCCGTTGCAGGGATGATTACTGAACTAGACACACATGTCTTCTGGTCGTGCAGCAAGGCAGCTGCACGACATTCATGGTAATTAGGTTCTGTACTCTGATTGGGGGATTCACTGCTTAAAGCCTTCTCAGTGCCTCACACAGACGCCGGTTATAGCTTCCTGCATGCTGTTCATGTTTGCTGATCTGTTCCTGGTCTGCTGTGTCCGGTCGTTCCTGTCCTCAGAGTTCCAGAGTTTTGGTGTCTGTCATCTCATCCCAAGGAGTTCTTCTGGTCCTCATTTACCTGCAACAGTCGTTTGAGGATCTCATTTGGTTTCGTGAGTGGCGGCTCTGCCGTGTGCTGCGGCCTAGGCCGCTTAATTTTGTATTCTGGTTTTGGAGCATTTGCGGAGGTTTCCGCTCCCACAGTCCTCTCCGGAACTCGGCGGTGCCGTGTAGGAGAGTGGACAAGTGGGTATTTTGGTTGTCCTTTTCCCTGGCGGTAATCCGCGCATACTTGGCTTTAGGTTAGTTATTAGCCCCTGGCCTTGTTGTTCAGTTAGAGGGCCCCTTGTTATCACCCTGTCTCGGTTCTCTCTTTGTCTCCCATTAAGACCTGAGGGGGCATCGGAGTTGGGCAGACGTAATCCGCCCTTCAAACGCGGCTGCCATGGGCTCAAGCAACCATAGTCTCGCAAGAGAGTTCTGACAGCACGGGCGAGACAACAGAGATAGGGTGCCAGGGGCTATTCCTGTTCCTACCCCTTTTCCCAGCATTACGTTCTGGTACTCAGGTCCTTTGCTATAAGATCTCCCCAGACCTGAGTACTGGAATCATAACACACACTGAGCGCTTTTTCCCCCTGCCCAGCGAGGTCAGCGAGGGTGAACGGCTTTCCACAGCAGGATGCTATGGAAAGCCGCTCACCCCGTCGTTCATCCTCTGGTAATACCAGTAGATGAACGGCGGTTGCCAGCGATGAAGCGGGAGCGCGCATCAGAGCTCACCGCTCATTGCTTGTGCATACACACTGGGCGGTTTTGAGCTGAAAGCAGCTCAACACACCAAAAGTGACCTGCTTTCAGCTTAAAATCACCCAGTGTGTATGGGCCTTAACTCAGAATCAGACCCTATGAGGAGAAATCCTCCCCTCCTTAACAGACCCCACCCCCCACATCAGACCCCACCCCCATTAGGGCTGCTACCATAAATTTTCCCAGGCTGGTTTTGCATCCCAATCCGTCCCTGTGGACACCCATAGAGGGAGACAAGCCTTTGGTGCTGATATTCAAGCAGCAGCATTTCACCGCCTGTTGGGATTCCAGTGTCGGCGTTGTGACCGCCAGGATCCCGACACGCGGTCTCATGATTGCCTCCCTTTTAGCATTAGGACTGTATCTATGATACAATAGAACAAAATTCCTTTAATGGTTCTGAGCACAGAAGCTGTTACAGGGAGAGACAACCTCCTGCATAAAATCTTTGGTGGTCAGGAGTCCGGTCACAATACCAATGGCAGAATCCCGGCTCCTACATGGCTGGCAGGGGGTCTCCTGACCGCCGGCAACATAACCGTATCCCATATATAGAGTATATACTGTACATACAACACGTCACTGAATAGTCAACACAAATGCAAGCAAATTATATATAAAATGTATTTAAGAAATAATAATATCTATTGTGTATCCACGAACACAGTGTCTATTATTATATCTATTTAATTTTTATGGCTTTTTTTCCTAATATAATTTGTTTCAAATTGCATGAATTAGTCAGCCCTGTGTTATTTTTTTCTGCTGTCAATGCAGTTTTTAGATTTCTCTTCTGCGATAGTAAAAACAAGCACTGTAGAGCCGCAGGTTATCTAGCCTGTTATGTTACTTAGTACTGTATGTGTTTTGTTCACTACTGTTTTATTTATACAGGTCTAAAGGACTGCAAGGATTATTCTGCAAATGGAAAACATGAAGATGTCCAAAATGAGCATTACAGAAAGGTAAGAAAACTGTACACTGATTTAACACAATGACAATAATGACCTACAGTATATACATTTCTCATGTCTCTACCTCGTACGACCTTGATTAACAGAATCTTCTGCTGTTATTGTATCTACTGCAAAGCTAGCTCATGAATATCCCTATTTATGTTCTTACTTGTAAGCATTCTCTTCTTTGCCTAAGTTACCCTACATATTTCAGCTCTCTGCTAAAGCATAACAGATTTAAAGTGCCAATAAACAGAATATGATTATTTTCCACACATATACATAGGAAATGTGAATATGTTATATATATGTCTTGGGGGATATGTTTATTCTTCTTTATGGACTAGTTTCTATATTTGACACTTGTCATATGACTAGTTTCACTTGTTAAAACTAAACACTGATGTCACCCAAAACATGAAATGTGAAAGTAAATGGACAAACACCTAGGGCCAAATGTAATAGAGTGAGAGTTTCAGAAAGTGAGAGATTTGGTAAGGTTTTTCAGTTTCTTTTAAAGTGGCAATCATTTACACTGCAAAACCAGATTGATCTTGCTGTGTAAATGATTGCCACTTTAAAAAAAACTGGAAAACCTTACCAAATCTCCCACTTTTTTAAACTCTCACTCTATTACATTTGGCCCCAAATGTTTCCAATCTACTGTAAATATACAATCTAATGCTTTTAATGTGACCCCAAGTGGCTTTTTGTAGTCAAAGCAGAGGCGGAACTACCACCAGTGCAACCAGTGTGTTGCACTGGGGCCCGCCACTGTCCAGGGGCCCAAAGCATGTAATGAGTCAAACTGACTCATTACATGCCGATGTGTGCTGCGGGCAACCGCTGCCCGCAGCACACAGCCGCCCGCAGGACACAGGAGTTGGAGAGGAGCGCAGCGCAGCGGTCACGGGCACGGGGGTAAGGAGAAGGAGGAGGGAGGTGGAGGAGGGAGCCTCAGCAGCGCTTTGCTACTGGTTGAGGCGCTGCTGCTGCTGTCCCTCTGCTTCACTATAGGCTGTCTTCCGAGAACAGCCTATAGTGAAGCAGAGGGACAGCAGCGCCTCCACCAATAACACAGCGCTGCTGCGGCTCCCTCCTCCACCTCCCTCCTTCTTCTCTCCTGCCCGGGATCTCTGCCAGAAGCTGCACCGAGGAGCCTGCGCCAGCGGAGAGGGTAAGTATATTCTTTCTTTCTGTCTGTCTGTCTTTCCATGTGCAAAAAGGGGGACTGTCTGCCGCAATGTGTAAAAAGGGGGAATCTTTGCCGCAGTGTGTAAAAAGGGGGAATCTGCCTGACGTAACGTGTAAAAAGGGGGAATCTGTCTGCCGTGATGTGTAAAAAGGGGGAATCTGCCTGCCGCAATGTGTAAAAAGGGGGAATCTTTGCCGCAATGTGTAAAAAGGGGGAATCTGCCTGCCGCAATGTGTAAAAAGGGGGAATTTGCCTTACGTGATGTGTAAAAAGGGGGAATCTGCCTGCCGCAATGTGTAAAAAGGGGGAAACTTTGCCGCAATGTGTAAAAAGGTGGAATCTGCCTGTCGTAATGTGTAAAAAGGGGGAATCTGCCTGCCGCAATGTGTAAAAAGGGGGAATCTGCCTGCCGCAATGTGTAAAAAGGGGGAATCTGCCTGCCGCAATGTGTAAAAAGGGGGAATCTTTGCCGCAATGTGTGAAAAGGGGGAATCTGCCTGCCGCAATGTGTAAAAAGGGGGACGCTGTCTGCCGTAATGTGTATCAAGGGCACGCTGTCAAACGTAATGTGTAAAAAGTGTACGCTGTCTGCCGCTATGTGTAACAAGGGCACGCTGTCTGCCGCAATGTGTAAAAAGGGGACGCTGTCTGTCGTTATGTGTAAAAAGGGCACGCTGTCTGCCGTTATGTGTAAAAAGTGTACGCTGTCTGCCGCTATGTGTAACAAGGGCACGCTGTCTGCCGTAATGTATAAAAAGGGGACGCTGTCTGCTGTAATGTGTAAAAAGAGGAATCTGTCCGCCGTGCGGCGTAATTTGAATAATGGAGACTACTGTGCACCGTTTTATGAATTGGTATTATTTTGTGGCCACACGCAGGGCCGTCTTAACAGCAGTGTGGGCCCCTGGGCACAGTAATGCACTGGGGCCCCTACCCATCCTCCATGGGTGGGGGTGCTATCAGCGGCAGCTTTGATGTCCCGCGGGCAGTAGGGGGTGTACTATCTTCCGCTCAGCATGTAGGACCTGGAGCAGTAATTTCTGCTAATTAATCCTTTACTGCACAGATGGGGTGGGAGGTAGAACACTAAACTGTAGAAGGGGGCACTGGGCTGAATGAAGGGGCCCCGGTACATGACTTCCAGCGTGGTATGGGGTGTTTAATATGTAAAGGAGGGGTCGATAGTGGAGTGGGCTCAATATTTGTCATTTTCTGGTGAGAGGGCAGCTTGCTTGACTGCAGATATCTCAAGTTCCTTGGAAAAGATTTCTTAGCTTTGAATGGGATAAACAATTAGAGTGTCTCCCTTGTCAGGAGGTACTGGGGACTTGGGGTCAGAGTTCAGGAGCCAGAGCAATCCACCAACAAAAATATAAAACTGCATACCAGGCGTGAGGAGCTGGAGCAGGGAGCAGCTGCTTGAAGGCTGATATCTCTGGTTCTTTGCATAGTAGAGACAAGCTGCCAGTGTCCACCGAAAGTGGAGAGTCCCAGCTTTTGAAATGTTCCCTCAGAAAAGCTGTAAGTTATACAGAGCCCGAGATATCTGGCTGGGAAAAGCAATTAACAGGCTTGGATAGGGACCACTGCTTTGAAGTCGGATATCTCTGGTTCCCTAGGGCCGATTTTCAAAAATCTGGTACCCCTGGAAAGAGGGGACCCTCAGATATCAGCCTAGGGCCCTTATACTCCTGGGGCCCTTGGGCAAGAGCCCACTGAGCCCATACGAAAAGACGGCCCTGGCCACACGCCTTCCCCACAAAGCCACGCCACTATGTATTTTTGCGCGTGCCTACGGCGCGCACTCCCCTGTTTTGCATGCAGGGGTGGGGCTCCGATGCCGTTTCTTGCACACAGTGCTAAAATGTCTAGTTACGGCACTGTTGCTAGGTATCCATTTCTCTGGCCCTGAGCAGGTCCCCCTCACCAGATCCTCTCCAGAGGTGAGGGGGTGGACTTGGATGGGATGGGGGGGGGGGGCAAAGCATTTTGTCGCACCTGGGCCCACCGCTCACTAGTTCCGCCACTGAGTCAAAGGTACAGTACTTGTAAAGTTCTTTAACTTTTAGAGTGGTGCAATTATCCCTAGTACTAAAATAAGCCTTTGGGAGAATGCCCTGGTACACCATTTCTGTGCAGAAGGAAATTAAATACCTGCCTATTTTCATCACCCAATCTTGCATGTATTCATTTCCAGTACATAAACAAAAATAATATAATCAGGCACAAAAATAGACATTAAAAAAATTATAAATTGTATGCTACCAATTGAAAATCAAAAAGATCATGTTTCATAATCTTGTTAAAGTATGTTCCCTAACAAACAATTCTGAATTGTTTAAGAAAAACGGATACATACTGTACAGTATAATTAAATTACTGTGTATTTATTAAAAGAGAGCTCATAGACAAAAATATAACAAGTTATTTAAAATTCTAAAAATATCAAATATGATAAGTAAAGACAATTAAACAGATGACACCCTCCAAGATCAATGGGAGTCAAAAAAGTTAATGTTCATATTAATAAATCTGAAATATGGACAGTTCCACTCCAGAAAGAGTCTTTAATAATTCTGGAGGTCAAAGTTCCACAGTTCAGTTTAAGTGGAGAATTAAAAGGAGATTATAACTTTACCCACTTGTGTAAGCCTGCTGATTGGTATTGCCAGATAACCAGTGACGTGCGAGAAGTATGTGGCTGGAGAGGCACACGTGGGGGTGTAAAGGTGGGGAGGGGGAGGGGAGATTATGCGCTTGTTCAGCCCAACCCCTCCAGCACTCACTGACAACAGCACCTCCACCATTCACTTACCCCAAGCAACTGGAGAGGAGATCAGGCACCAGTTCCTGCAGCTGCAATCTCCAGGAGGTGGGCGGGTATAAGTATCCGCACCCGCGGTTGCAAGCACCAGGAGAGGGAGGGGAGGAAGTGTAAAAGTTCTGCGTCTGCAAGCTACGGGGGAAAGGGGGGAGTCGAGGTCATTAGTACCTGGCGGCTGCATTGCCTTTTTCTACCCGCAGCTTAGTCCCGCCCCCTATCCGCCTCCAGCCTCAACCACTTTATCATTGTCAGTGGGAGGCAGAGCTCTCGCTGCCTCCCACCCGCATTTGTCTCTGTTTTCCACATCAAATAGGATTGGAGAAATACAAAGAAGATATTTAAGACACAGAACATGTTTTATAAATATCTTCTTTGTTTTGTATTATATTAAACATTATGACAGGTGAGGCACTGCCTCCCCTGCCTCCCCTGACTGCACGTCCCTGCAGATAACGCCCAGTGTACACTCTCCTTCCTCGCTGTCATCACATGGAACATCTACACTGCAGCGCTGGACCACGGCCAGGGTGAGAGAACAGCCGTCTGCCTTGCCCGCGGGTCACATCTGGCAGCAGGGGAGGTTGAGCACAGCAGGTATGGATCACAGGGTCGACCCTAATCAGGTTGGCAGTAACTTTCCCCTATTGGTCGACATGGCAAAGGTCAACATGATGAAAAGGTCAACATGTGAAAGGTCGACATGGTCAAAATTCAACACTGGAAAAGGTTGACAAAGAAAAAGGTCGACAGTGGAAAAGGTCAACATGACAAATGGTTGATACACAAAAAAGGTTGACACAACATTTTTTATTCTTTGGGTGTAGTTTTTGCCTTTAAAGCACCTGGAACCCCAATTAGTGTACCACGTCCCCTTCGGGCAAGGTGCCTCTCTCCGCTGCACTAGGCACAGGTTACTATTCCCAACTATAGTCCACGTGAATGGTAAAGTATGAAAAAGTTGTACAAAATTAATAAACCCCCTCCAAATGCTGTGTCGACCATATGTGTGTTGACCATTTATGCCTGTTGACCTTTTGTATCTGTTGACCATAAGCACTGTCAACCTTTTACATGTTGACCTAATGACCATGTTGACCTTTTGTCTATGTCGAACTAATGCATGTCGACCATTAGTGGTCAACCTTTTGACTGTAGACCTAATTAAGGTCGACCTATCATCCAGATACCGAGTATAACGCATGCCTGATTGTTCGGCTCTTACAGAAGGACTGTTATGTGCTTCATTGCGTTATATGGCAATACCAGTCAGCAGGCTTGGACAAATGGGTAAAGTTGCAACCGATGGTGGAGTCTAAAGATGCACCAAGTGGTATTTTAGCATCTAATGATGCCCAAAGTGAGCATCTCAGTTCTTGCACATTCATACACACTCCACATGACTTGTAGCAGTATTTTGCATAAAGTGGCAGATATGCGACCGGCAAAAGATGCACACACGGATGCCGCTGCATCCGACTCAGAATCTGGTCCATATTGTCTGGGCACAAAGTTCTTTAAGAGGTTCAGTGAAATATGTAATTTGGCTCAGGACTAGATGTGCGTGAATCCCTGTGTATTGGTTTTGGTTTGTGTATTAATTAGAGATGTGTGGTGGACACTTGGGTTTTGGGTTTTGGTTTTGGATCTCTGCTTGTGTTTTGGATCTGGATTGGTTTTGCCAAAACCACCCTTTCGGGTTTTGGTTTTGGATCTGGATTTAAAAAAAAAAAATCATAAAAACAGCTAAAATCACAGAATTTGTGGGGGGGTTTATCCTACAGTATTATTTATCCTCAATAACATTCATCTCCACTCATTTCCAGTCTATTCTGAACATCTCACAATATTGTTTTTAGGCCAAAAGGTTGCACCGAGGTAGCTGGATGACTAAGCTAAGCGACACAAGTGGACGACACAAACACCTGGCCCATCTAAGAGTGGCACTGCAGTGGCAGACAGGATGGCAGATTTAAAAACTAGGCCCCAAAGAGCACATGATGCAAAGAAGAAAAAGAGGCACAAGATGGAATTGTCTTGTGCCCTCCCACCCACCCTAATGTTGTTTAAACAGGACATGCACAGTTTAATAAACCCATCATTTCAGTGACAGGTGGTCCCCCTGGAAAAAGCTCACCAAGTTCTCTGAATCATAGCTAGCTACCAACATACCACCTCCATATTTGATGACTTCACGTTATGAGAAGAGGCAAGAGGAAGAGGACAGTGTCAAGAAGGTGATTAAAAATTAGAGAGGCACACGCAATCAGGAACAACACACAGGCTTTCACCTCCACTCCTATATTGGTGTGGAACAGAAAGGACTTCAACCAAGCAAATATATAATTACCACATTACTGGACAAACTGAAAAACTAGGGTTCAGAGCCTCCAAAATTGTACCCCCTTCTCCATTTCCAGGGATTAAGATAATCTCGGATTTAATGTTGGGATTCAAATAAACTGGTGTATACCACAGGATCAAGATTGGGTATTTTCCCCACCACAGAGCCAGGAGACTAATTTTGTGAAAATCTCATGGGTTTCTTTTATTTCCATTTTTTTATTGCATTTTTATTTATATATTTGGTGGCAGATGCCTTATTTTCATTTTTCACAGCTCCCAGTTACACGCATGTGAGCATACTTGTGTGTCCCAGTTACACGCATGTGAGCATACCTGTGCGTCTTGTTTATTTTATTCATATTTTATTTTTAAATTAAGTAGCCCCTTAGATGTTTTATCAGTCCTTCGTGAGCCCCCACAGCAGCTCTGGATGGGGCAAGTTGAGTTCGGGTGGGTTCGGTAAAGCACTAAGCAGGACTGTGCAGTGAATTTTTTGTTATTCAGCCACTGCCCTAATGGAGCTTACCACTCTAGTCGAAACTCATTTCATATTACAAGTAGGACTGTGGGAGGAAGCAATGCTTCCTGGCTGTACGACTCCATACTGGGCACTTATTCAGTAACTATTTGTGCCTCACAGGTGCTCCTGGCCCATTTAGTGCTGAAGTGCAATGGAAATCTGATGCAATACAAGATCACTGAAACTCTGTTTTTCTAACACCGTGAGGTTGTCAGGAATCAGCATTCAGTGGTATCTAACTTACCAGCGCACTGGTGGTAAGTTAGTGTGCAGGCCTCCGGAGGTCACGGTCCCAGTTTGCTGCTGCATAAATGCCCTGTACGCGGAGCGCAGTAGCCATTGTCACTGTGTACCCCTGAAGTCCATCCAGCGTGTACCACGCTGTGTGCCCGCCATCTGTACAGCATGGGCGCCGCCATGACACTTGCGGTCAGCTGACCTGTAACATCCAATCCTGCGCTGTGACTGCACACATGGGGGGTCATTCTGAGTTGATCATAGCTGTGCTAAATTTAGCACAGCTACGATCATTCACACTGACATGCGGGGGGACGCCCAGCACAGGGCTAGTCCGCCCCGCATGTCAGTGCCGGCTCCCCCCGCAGAAGTGCAAAGGCATCGCACAACGGCGATGCCTTTGGACTTCAAGAGTAGCTCCCAACCAGTGCAGCTTTAGCGTGCTGGCCGGGAGCTACTCGTCGCTCCCCGGCCCGAAGTGGCTGCATGTGACATCATGCAGCCGCCGCGGCCCGCCCCCCCAATGGTCCGGCCACGCCTGCGTTGGCCGGACCACGCCCCCTAAACGGCGGCTTAACGCCGGTGTTCAGCCCCCTCCCGCCCAGTGGCCGCCTCTGCCTCAGAGGCGATTGCTAGGCAACGACAGCTGCCATGCACCGCCGGCGCATGCGTAGTTCCGACCCGATCGCTGTGAGAAACTGCAGTGAGCGATCGGGTCGGAATGACCCCATTAATCAAGCATCCAATGCCTGCTGACCAAGAGGTATAAATCCAGAATATCGGCTCAGTCTCATCGTCTTGAACAACGCGTCACATCCAGTGCACAGCATCTCCTGGCTCCAGTCTCCTGTGATTTCCTAGCTCCAGTGTCTCCGTGGAACTACATGCTCCAGCCATCCAGCTCTGCTCCAACTTCTTCCACAGTCAGCTTCCACTTCTACATGCAGTAGGAGACGCTCTCCAGGTGCTGCCTCATCATTCTCACCTGTGTGTTGTTAATCTGCATTCAGCACTGTGCTATTACATCCAGCACTTAAACCAGCTTGTGAATTACCAGCTGTCTCCTGCTATAGCCTTGCTTGGCTTTGTGGACTCTGTGCATATCTACTGACTATGGGGGTCATTCCGAGTTGATCGCTAGCTGCCGTTGTTCGCAGCATAGCGATCAGGCTAAAAATCTGCATTTCTGCGCATGCGTACGGGCCGCAGTGCGCACGCGCGACGTACTTTCACAAAAAAACTATGCAGTTTCACACATGGTCGAGCGACTCTTTCCGTCGCTCTGTTGATCGGCGAGTGATTGACAGGAAGTGGGTGTTTCTGGGTGGTAACTGACCGTTTTCCGGGTGTGTGCTAAAAAACGCAGGCGTGCCTGGGGAAACGGGGGAGTGGCTGGCCGAACGCAGGGCGTGTTTGTGACGTCAAAGCAGGAACTAAACAGACTGAAGTGATCGCAAGGAAGGAGTAGGTCTGCAGCTACTCTGAAACTGCTTGAAAAATTTCAGCACTGTTCTGCTAACTTTTCGGTCGCACTTCTGCTAAGCTTAGATACACTCCCTGAGGGTGGCGGCTTAGCGTTTGCACTGCTGCTAAAAGCAGCAAGCGAGCGATCAACTCGGAATGAGGGCCAATGTGAATCTATTGCTGTCGGTTTCCAGACCGATTACCGGAGTTACTTGTTGCCTGTAATTACTACCATTGCTTGCATTACTTACCTACTGCATATTGATCCTGTTACCATCCGCTTCCAAGCCTGCCATCGATGTTTGCCACCAGCTTCCAGGCTGATCATCGCAGTTTGCTAATCACACTGGTTTCCAGACCAGCTCATTACCTGTGACTGTTATTATACCTCTGTCAGCTTCCTTGCAAAATTCCATCTGTATTGCCATTTGCTCCAGTTGAAGTTTAAACCTCTGTGTGCTAAATAAACATCATTGCGCACATGCGCAGGAACTTACTGCAGCCTCCTCGTTTCCTCCACCGCACCACCACTGACCCACTAGTGCCCCCTCCGGGAACAGACACCGTTACAGACCTGACAGTGGTCTTGTGATAACCCTACGCAGCCCTTACATTGTACAATTATGAAGGAGAAAACATTTACAAAACAAAGGAAAAGAACCCTGTACAACAAATGCGCATCTTGTAAATAATCTCAAAATGTGGAACATTAATAATAAATAAAAAATTAAGGTTGACTAATTGGAGCCATTAATTTGAGTCCCTAACATGAAATCATTGAGAAGAACTTCTCTCTAATGCTGGGTACACAGTGCACACCAGAAGATATATCTATTAGAGATGAGTGGGTTCAGACAGGGCACCCCTGGAATTATATGGCAGACATATAGACATAGGTGTGTTTGGAAAATCTAGTTTTCTCCGGCAGTTGCCAGAGAATATTAAGTAGGAGATGTTGCCATGTCACGTTCCGCTGGAATATGATTCTGTCTTTTATGAGTCTGATTGACTTTGGCCACAAATGTAGTCTCTCCTGACTTTATCGGAAAACATTTAGTCAAAATTGCAATTTTTATTTCCACCTTTGCTGCTATATGTTTTCACAAATCTGGTTGTGATGTTGAAGCTTGTTTCATATTCTGCTCTAGGCTTTAATTTAAACCTAGGATCAAGTACAGCAGCACTCCTGGAATTATATGGCAGCACCTCTGAACTTATACAGCAGATAGGCAACCCCTCTAGACTTATACAGCATAGTCAGCACCCCTGGAGAATTACACAGCTCAGCAGACAGGCAACTGCACCCCTGGACTTAAACAGCAGTGAGGCAGCACTCCTGGACTGATACGGCAGAGGGGCAGCACCCCATATAGGGCAGCACCCCTGGAATTATGTGGCAGACAAATAAAAGACGTGCAAGATGGAATTGTCCTTGGGCCCTCCCACCCACCCTTATGTTGTATAAACAGGACATGTTAACTTTAACAAACCAATCAATTCAGCGACAGGGTCTGCCACACTACTGTGGCTGAAAGGATTGGTTTGTTTGGGCGCCCACCAAAAAAAAAAAAAGTGAAATTAATCTCTCCTTGCACAAACTGGCTCTATAGAGGCAAGTTGTCATCCTCATCCTCCGATTCCTCACCCCTTCAGTGTTTACATCCTCATCCTCAAAGAGAAATAATTCCATACCGAAGAGGTGGATTTTTTGGTATTTTGCCCAGGCAGGACAATGGGCTTTTTCATCCCATAGCCAACAACTGTCTCCACTGCTGCCTTATTCAGACAAACCACATCACCATCAGAATCCTCGTTGTCATCTTCCTCCTCAGCGCCAGCTACACCAATATCCTCCTCATCCTGGTCTACTTCTACAGTGACATCCTCAATCTCAATCTCAGTAACTGGACTGGCGGTGCTCCTCCCAGCACTTGCAGGGGGTGTGCAAATGGTGGTAGGAGCCTCCTCTTCCCATACAGTCTTGGGAAGGTCAGGCCTAGACATCGCAACCGCAGACACACTTGGACTCTCCTTGGGGATTTATGGTATCTCTGAACGCACAGTTGTGTTTTCCTGTGCTTTAAGAAGCTTTATTTTTTACATTTTTCGAGATGAAGGAGGGATTCCATCTTCATTTTTGGTTATTAATTTTTGCTTCTTGGATTTTACATGCCCCCTATGACATTGGGCATCGGCCTTAGCAGACGAGGTAGATGGAATTGCATCGTCAATGTCATGACTGGTAGCAGCAGCAGCAGCTTCAGCACTAGTACTAGGAATTGAAAGTGGTTCCTGATCTTTCACTATTTTTTCCTCCAAATTTTTGTTGTCCATTTTACAGGACAGCACCCTTTTATTATTACAGCACACAGAAAGGAGCTCCTTTATTTTCATAGCACCAATGAATTTTTACAGCATACAAGACAGGGATAGTGTACATTTATTTTAACAGCACCCCTGTATTTTTACAGCATACATTTATTTTCACAGCACCCCTATCATTTTACAGCATACAAGATAGGGCCAGTGTACCTTTATTTTCACAGCACCCCTGTAATTTTACAGCATACAAGACAGGGCTAGTGTACCTTTACAACACCCCTGTATTTTTTACAGCATACAGGACAGAACCAGAACCTCTGTATTTTTACAGCATACAAGACAGGGCCAGTGTACCTTTCATTTAACAACAGCACCCCTGTATTTTTACAGCATACTGGGCAGGGCCAGTGTACATTTATTTTCACAGCACCCCTGTATTTTTACAGCATACAGGACAGGGCCAGTGCACATTTATTTTCACACACTGACCCCACCCGACGCCACCACCCACAGAGAGGCAGAGGTCTGTCTCCCTCACTCTCCAAGTCCAGAGTGAAAATGGCGGCGACTCACTTTTTATGTGGAATCCAAAATCTGTGAGAATCTGGCGGGAAGTCCTGAGCCGGACTTGGTTCCCGGCTCGGATCATGAAGTTCAGGGGGTTCAAAACCCAAACCTGCTCATCTCTAGTTCTAATTCATTATTGTATTTTTGTTTTAGCAAAACCACCCTCAAGTGTTGGTTCAGATTCACTCTTTGGTTCAGTTGAAAATTGATTAAAAAAAAATCAATAATCATTGATAAAAACTATATAAAAACTAAAATCATGTAATCTTTGCAATCCAAAACCCCAAGTTCAGATTTAAAATCTGAATTCTGACCCACGGGAAGGTCTGAACTGTGACTCTGTGCGGACCAGATTTCCTCAGGAGATCTGAACCGGTTTTGGTTCGGTTCAGATCCACAAAATTCAGGTGGATTTGGATTCCTGGAGAACCGAACCGCAAGACCCACAAGATTTTGCATACAAAACTGTTGCCGATTGAAAAAAACTCAAGCGCCCAGGTTCTGGGATGCAATGTGTTAAATATAGAGACTGACACAGGACATTTCATAAAAGATAAGCATTTATTTATCTAAGTTACAAGACTGAAAACATGCAAGTAAGTAAGTTAAATCAGAATCAGAATCAGAATCAGGTTTATTGGCCAGGTATACTTGCGTATACTAGGAATTTGTCTTCGGTTTGCTTTACAACAGCCAAGTACTGTAGGTAACAGATAAGCAGGTGGGGGGGTAAGCAAAGTCACACAGATAGGTATACGGTAGGAACACAAGTGAGTTACATGTACGTCTAGTCAGTCAATGTTCAGGAGTTCAGCAGGCGGACCGCTTGGGGAAAGAAACTTTTGAGGCTTCTGGCGGACCTGGCGGGGACGGCCCTGTAACGCCTGCCTGAAGGAAGCAAGTTAAACATGCTGTGGCCAGGGTGTAGCTGGTCTTTTACTATCTTCATTGCCCGCTTTTTAGCTCTGGACAAGTACAGGTCCTGGACTGAGGGAAGGTTTCTAAGTAGAAACTCTACTTAGTTACAATAATAGCAAGAACAAACTAAAATACTCAGCTCTTATCTGAGGTGTGTTAAGATCTGTCCTAGATCTGTCCTAGCTGATGGTCATCGATTAAGTAGTTTAAATAATGTAGTCCGGTCAATTCTCCAGGGTCCCGTCTAATAACTTTGTCACAAGTTAAAAGCTGGAGGGGATTTGTAGAAGTCTAGATTTGCTGCAGACAAACGTACAGTAGCTTCAATCGGAACTGATCTGCTATGTGTCAGTCTCTAGGCTTTATAGTATTCCTGCAGCATACACTAACAATGGGGGTCATTCCGACCCGATCGCTCGCTGCAGTTTATCGCAGCACAGCGATTGGGTTGGATCTGCGCAAGCGCTGGCGCTGGTGCATGTTGGACGGCCGGAGGCCGTTGCTCTCTAGCGATTGCCTCTGCCTGATTGACAGGCAGAGGCGGTCGCTGGGCGTGAGGGGGCTGTACGGGGCGTGGTCTGGCCAACGCAGGCGTGGCCGGACCATTGGGGGGCGGGCCACGGCGGCTGCGTGACGTCACACGCAGCCGCTGCGACCCGGGCAGCGAAGAGGTTCTCCCGGCCAGCCGCAGGAGCTGCACTGACCGGAATTTATTCCTCAAATGCAAAAGCATCGCCGCTGTGCGATGCTTTTGCACTTCTGCGGTGGGGGGGAGGCGGCACTGACATGTGGGGCGGGATAGCCCTGTGCTGGGCGTCCCCCCGCATGTCTGAGTGCCTGATCGTAGCTGTGCTAAATTTACCACAGCTACGATCATTTCGGAATGACCCCCATTGTCTTAACAGATATTACTTTCAGGGTCTGTGAAGCTAGCTGCAGTAGTCGTTCACATAAACTAATTTATCTTCGACATGACAAGTTTCCCTTTCACCCACTCATGAACACACTACCACAAACAACTTACTAGACAATTTCCATCTGAGATCCTGATAATAGGAACGTATATTTATTCAGTGTTGGACTGGAGCATGAAGGGCCCACCGGGGGAATGCAGTGGTAGGGGCCCATATTTAGGGGTGTGGCCATTCTCCAGAGGGGGGGTGTCCAGCCTCCACAGAGGCTTGGCTAACCATTAGAGAGTGCGTGGTCTGTGCCTCTTGATATATTTATATAGTAAATACTGCTAATGCATGATCATGTTCCAGATTAATAACAGCAATGCACTGCAGAAAATACAACATGGTCCTGTGTAGTATAAGGTAACATATGTATGATGTATAATTCAAGTGCATAGTCTGGAACCTTGATCCCTAGAGGGAAAGAGGGGGGGCGGGCAGTGGGGCCCACCGGTGGTTTCCCCTGTACCCCTGTGGCCAGTCCAACATTGTATTTATTATAATCAGCCAACCTAAAAGCTATCTACACTTCCCACCAGTGGCGTCACAAGGGGTGACACCAAAATGCCGGCTCCTGCTCAATGACAGGAGTCGGCCATTGCACTGTTACATTATGTGCAGTACTCAGCTCCTGTCACTGTGTGGGAGCCGACACTGCAGCCACAGTTCTACCTGGGGGCAGCCTGCATCTTCCTATCCCCCGGAGTGATGAAAAAGCGTGGTGAGGGTGCAAAGCTCAGCCACTCCCATGAAGCCACACACCCTTCCCATGAAGCCCCACACCCTTTTGCGGCACCATGGAGTAAGTGATGCCTCTGCTCCCCACTTACTATGTATTTCACATTAGGTCAAAGGTGAAAGACAGCTGTGGAGCTATATTTCTAACTGGTGCCTATATGTCTGCAAAAGCACTTATCCTAATAAAAAGTACATATATAAAGCAATGAAGTTTTACAAATACAAAATTGAGTTATACAGTACATGAACAAAATGGCATCAAAAAAGTAGTTAAAAATATCACTCCATACAAACACACTCACAAGTTTTCTGGATTTAAACCATGCTCTGGTTTACACCTCCCATGCATTACCAAGCCCCTACAGATGGCCTGGTAAACCCTATGAACCCCCTCCGTTCCTCTCAGCCCCCAAATTACTGCAATGCACTGTGGAGGGGCTGCAGTTTGTAGAATCGCACCCTTCATCCCAAATTGTACTTCTCCGGAGGAATCTCTCAAAGGGGTAATTCTGTACTGTAAGTAAAAGCTTTGCCCCATGTATTTGAGGCGTGAATTTGTTTTGTAGGTAACATGGAGATTTATCAAACCTTCTAAAGAGCACTACAGGTGTTGCTTAGAGCAACAAATCAGACTCTAGCTATAAGAATACACTAGATAAATGATAGCTAGAACCTGATTGATTGCAATGAGTAACACCTCCACCTGTCCGCTTTAGAAGTATTGATAAATCTCCCCCGTGGATCACAGTGATATAGTAAAGCCCTTAAACAGAATTAATGGTAGAAAATGCATATAGATGTTATATGTGTAAACCATACTTACCTACTTTTTGGTGGAGTAGCCAGGTCACACAGGAAGAGGCGTGAAAGAGGCGGTACGGGGGAGTGGTGACGTGATTGTATCATTGTAGCCCCGCCCTCACTTTTTAAGGCCCACATTATTGGCATTTCAAAGTGGGGGCGGGGCTACGATGATGCAATTTAGCATGAATTGCGTCATTGCCCCACCCCCTTTTTCTATGTAACGGGGAGCAAGTGTAATGAGTGGGGGGTGCAACGGGGGAGCGAGCGGGATATGAGAGACTTGCTCACTTCCACGGGGGGGCAGGAGTGCCACCCAATTTTTGGGAGCCTCCCGGCCTCTCTGGGAGAGTAGGCAAGTATGGTGTAAACTAGAGATGAGCAGTCTGAGTTCAACGAGAACCGCCTCACCTGAATTACTGGGATCCAAGGGAATCTGAGCCATGGCTTGGGTTTTCTGGCCAGGCTCAGAATCCAAAACGATGTAAAATGTCATCTTCCACGAGTCAGATCTTGTGAGTTTTGGATTCAATTTAAGTCCCTCACACAGCGATTAGGGCGCCATTTAACACGGGACCACCAGAAGGAGAGCACACAATATACTGCCAGGGCATACATTTATATATTAGTCCTTTATGCTGGTGCCCTAAGCCCTAAGGGCAGCATTAAGCATCATGTAACCCTTTATTGGTGCACTGGCGCTGCTGTGAAAGCTTTAAGAGATTAAAGCGAAGAGTCAGTGTTTGATGCGAGGAGTCATTGTTTGATGTACACCCACATGTCCCTAGTTAACTTAATATACTGGCCGAGCTAGATGGATGTAGGCAGTTATCAAAACATTAGAAAAGAAACAAAATAAATATAAAAAACACATTTAAAAAAATGTAAGAAAATATTTTGCTTGTTTGTAGCCAGGCTGTGCCCCACTGCATTAATAAATATAAGCACTGTGACTCTGCAGTGTCAGTTATTTGAGGGGGGGGAAAGTTTTTTATTTGTTTGCAACTTTTATGTGTTCAGTAAAGCACAGTAGTTGCTGTGCCCCACTGCGTTAATAAATATAAGCACTGTGGGTCCACTGCGTGAGTTCTCATTTGTAAAAAACACAAGAAAATTGGGGGGTTTTGCACAACTTGTGCGTTCAATAAAGCTCAGTATGTGCCGTGCCCCACTGCATTAATAAATGTAAGCACTGACTCGATAGGGATCACTATCAGCCGATAGAAGAGCAGGAGCAGCAACCAAGGACAGTCATGAATGTACAACAACATCTACGAAAGGTGGTCCAGGGGGCAGAAGGGTTAGGATAGGGCACCTGAAATCAAAATCTTTCACAATGTTAAAAACAAGGGTTAGAGGTGTCACGTTAAAAAACAACAAATCAGTGCCCAAAAATAAAACACTAAGGCTGAGGAACAAACTGTGTGTTCACAAATCCCTAAGGAGAGTCTAGGGGTGTCCATGTTAGATATGTGTGAGTCTTACATTTCTCACATTGTCTTCGTAGAGAAGCCTCGTTCTACCATTTCTTCACCATCTGCAAATGTGGGGTTGAGCAATACAAGAGAAGATAGTGATGATGACATAATAGAAATCAATGAGGCTAGTGTGGAAGTGGAACATTATGAGGGGGATATTTGTGTACTGTCGGACGCTAATGAGGATGAGGCTGTTGATGATGTTATTTGTGTAAGTCAGCCATCAGCTGCAGCAGTTCTTGCCCGTGATAAAAATATTTGTGAAGTCATCTGCTCCATTTGTGAGGCCAAAGTTAGTAGGGGTAGGGATGTTATCCATCTAGGCACCTCCTCCATATTCCATAATTTTTCTGTTACTTCACCAAATGTATTTTATAAAATTGTAATTAGTTCTAAAATAATAACAAGCGGTCCAGCATCAGGTACTGATATGTCCCGCTACATTGTTACTGTGTATAGCAGAGTTCTATAGTGGGACTGTGATGCATATGGGTGGCGGCATGCTGCTGCATAGGCATCGCTGGCCAGCTCCCATTAGAATAAATGGATGGCAGAAGCGTGCATGGTTATGCATAGCAGCCTCAACATAGGACGACACATCTGTACCAGCAGTTTGGACCAGCCCAGGCAATCTCTACCACCAACACCCTCATCATCAACCTTCTCATTAGTGATTGGTGTAGACCTTCCAAAAATTTGTTGGTGGGGGCCCAAACAAAACAAGCACTTCAGCCATAAGTGTCAGTCCCTGTCACTGAAGTGCTTGGTTTGTTACACTGTGCTCATCCTTTTTAATGTCCAACATAAGGGTGGGTGGGCAAGCCCAAGGACAATTCCATCTTGTGACACTTTTCTTTTCTGACACTGCTCTGAGGCAATGTTTCATAGATGTGCTATAAACTGCCGTGTATTTGTGCCGATGCTCTGTCGCTCAGTAACTAGCCAGCTCGCTGCAGCTTTAGGCCAATATTGATGAAAACAAAATTACCAGCTGTGAGGTGGTCAAAATTAACTGGAAATAAATTAATGCTGTTGAGGTTAATAATACTGTAGGAACAAAAAAGGCCAAAATTATGTCTTTTTTTATGTTTTTATCAATTTTGAAAATTGTTTTGGTTTCGCCAAAACACCTGAGAGCGGTTTTGGCGAAATCAAAACTCGTCGCCGAATTAAAATTAAAACCAAGACACGGGGATCAGCACGCATCTCTAGTGTAAACATTTGTCTTCTCTCCATAAACATACTTTAAAGTGGCTGCTACCCGCCTACTCCACAATACCCATCACTGCAAAACACTAATGTCATAATTACCAACCTGACACAAGTATTAGATCTGATTGAAAGCAGACATCATAGCAGATGTACTAAGCCTTGGAGAGTGATAAAGTGGAGATAAACTACCAACCAATCAGCTCACTGTCATATTTCAAACAGCTGTGACTGAAAAGGGGGTGGGGACTCATGGAAAGGGGGTGGGGCTTCATGGCACCCCTGTTCCCGTCATTGTTGAGGCATGCCCAGGCTCTCCTGACACTGTGAATAGATGCCATGCTTATGCACACAGCATCTATTCACCCATTCCTTACCCGTCTGTGGGAGACTGCATCCCGTGGGTGGGACAGACCTAGAAAAAGCGGGTTGGAGTTATGATCATATCCTTCTTCTCATTCTCTAGGATAAGGGCCCCTATTTTGCTTGTACCCCTGGTAGTCTTATGATCTACCAACCGTTTAGTAAAATCAAAAGGAGATTTTATACATATGGGCCCTCATTCCGAGTTGTTCGCTCGTTAATTTTTTTCGCATCGCAGCGATTTTCCGCTAACTGCGCATGCGCAATGTTCGCACTGCGGCTGCGCCCAGAAAATTTGCTAAGAAGTTTGGTATTTTACTCACGGCATTATGAGGTTTTTTCTTCGTTCTGGTGATCGGAGTGTGATTGACAGGAAGTGGGTGTTTCTGGGTGGAAACTGTCCGTTTTCTGGGAGTGTTTGAAAAAACGCTGCCGTTTCTAGGAAAAACGCGGGAGTGGCTGGAGAAACGGGGGAGTGTCCGGGCGAACGCTGGGTGTGTTTGTGACGTCAAACCAGGAACGACAAGCACTAAACTGATCGCACTGGAAGAGTAAGTCTCGAGCTACTCAGAAACTGCACAGAAATATCTTTTCGCAATATTGCAAATCTTTCGTTCGCAATTCTGCTAAACTAAGATTCACTCCCAGAGGGCGGCGGCTTAGCGTGTGCACTGCTGCGAAAAGCGGCTTGCGAGCGAACAACTCGGAATGAGGGCCACGGTGCAGTGTTGCAGCTTTTTAACCATTGCACTCCACAGTGTTTACTAGCAAAGTAATAAGCAATATTAAGCTTGCTTATAATAATATGTAAGAATATTTACAGAGCTTTTAAGTCTTCCCAAAATTAATAGCACAAGTGTTTGGACTTTAAATGTAATTGAATTCAGAAAATTTAATTTTATTAGCAGTTTGCATCACATCTCAAGCGTAGTGATACAAGCATTAATCACACTGCAGCAGAAATATTTACCTAAACATGGACATCAGTTTATATTTTATTAATTAATGCTTAAAACACTCATTACTATATGCTCACGGGCCCAGTAAACAAAAGAAATATAATGAAAATACTGTAACTGTGTCTAAACTCACAGAGATTCCCATTATCTTTTAAATCTTAGTATTTGGAAGCCTCAATATTAGCCCCAATGATAAAGTTATACCACAGTCCCTCCTTGGCAGTATATTCTTTATAGACCAATTTGCCTTAAAAATACTCCTAGAACTAACTAGAACGTAATCACTATGCAGGAAAAATAATAATACAAGGATGGGAACTTTATCTGGAAACCATTTATCTGGGAAGTTCTTAAAAAAACATATATATATATATATATATACAGGTTGAGTATCCCTTATCCAAAATTCAAAATCCCACATTTTTGGGACTCCTACGGAGAAGATGACATATATATTATATATTATGTGTATATATAGTTATATTATAAAGTAGAGATGAGCGGGTTCGGTTCCTCGGAATCCGAACCCGCCCGAACTTCATGTTTTTTTACACGGGTCCGAGCGACTCGGATCTTCCCGCCTTGCTCGGTTAACCCGAGCGCGCCCGAACGTCATCATCACGCTGTCGGATTCTCGCGAGGCTCGGATTCTATCGCGAGACTCGGATTCTATATAAGGAGCCGCGCGTCGCCGCCATTTTCACACGTGCATTGAGATTCATAGGGAGAGGACGTGGCTGGCGTCCTCTCCGTTTATAGAGAAGAGAGTGAGACAGTAGAGAGAGACACAGTAGTAATTTTGGGGAGCATTAGGAGGAGTACTAGTTACTTGCTGAAGTGATAGATAGTGTGACTGTATATTATCTGACTTGTGGGGGAGACACTGACAGTGGGGAGCAGTTAGAGTCTGAGAGCAGGACTCAGGAGTACATATAACGTACAGTGCACACTTTTGCTGCCAGAGTGCCACACTGCCATTGTGACCACACTGACCACCAGTATAATATATATTGTGATTGTCTGCTTAGGAGCACTACTTGCAAGTTGCTGATAGTGTGACCAGTGACCTGACCACCAGTCACCACCAGTTTAATATATATATATATATATATATATATATATATATAATTGTATATAATATATATATAATATTGTATACCACCTACCCGTGGTTTTTTTCTTTTCTTTCTTCTTTATACATACTACTATAGTAGCTTACTGTAGCAGTCTGCGGTGCTGCTGAGCTGACTGTGTCCAGCAGGTCCATCATCAGTCATTACATAATAAATATATATACCTGTCCGGCTGCAGTACTAGTGATATTATATATATATATATATTGATTTCATCTCATTATCATCCAGTCTATATTAGCAGCAGACACAGTACGGTAGTCCACGGCTGTAGCTACCTCTGTGTCGGCAGTCGCTCGTCCATCCATAATTGTATACCACCTACCCGTGGTTTTTTTCTTTTTCTTTCTTCTTTATACATACTACTATAGTAGCTTACTGTAGCAGTCTGCGGTGCTGCTGAGCTGACAGTGTCCAGCAGGTCCGTCATCAGTCATTACATAATAAATATATATACCTGTCCGGCTGCAGTACTAGTGATATTATATATATATATATTGATTTCATCTCATTATCATCCAGTCTATATTAGCAGCAGACACAGTACGGTAGTCCACGGCTGTAGCTACCTCTGTGTCGGCAGTCGCTCGTCCATCCATAATTGTATACCACCTACCCGTGGTTTTTTTCTTTTCTTTCTTCTTTATACATACTACTATAGTAGCTTACTGTAGCAGTCTGCGGTGCTGCTGAGCTGACTGTGTCCAGCAGGTCTGTCATCAGTCATTACATAATAAATATATATACCTGTCCGGCTGCAGTACTAGTGTGATATAATATATATTGATTTCATCTCATTATCATCCAGTCTATATTAGCAGCAGACACAGTACGGTAGTCCACGGCTGTAGCTACCTCTGTATCGGCAGTCGCTCGTCCATCCATAATTGTATACCACCTACCCATGGTTTTTTTTTTCTTTCTTCTTTATACATACTACTATAGTAGCTTACTGTAGCAGTCTGCGGTGCTGCTGAGCTGACAGTGTCCAGCAGGTCCGTCATCAGTCATTACATAATAAATATATCTACCTGTCCGGCTGCAGTACTAGTGTGATATAATATATATTGATTTCATCTCATTATCATCCAGTCTATATTAGCAGCAGACACAGTACGGTAGTCCACGGCTGTAGCTACCTCTGTGTCGGCAGTCGCTCGTCCATCCATAATTGTATACCACCTACCCGTGGTTTTTTTTTTTCTTTCTTCTTTATACATACTACTATAGTAGCTTACTGTAGCAGTCTGCGGTGCTGCTGAGCTGACAGTGTCCAGCAGGTCCGTCATCAGTCATTACATAATAAATATATCTACCTGTCCGGCTGCAGTACTAGTGTGATATAATATATATTGATTTCATCTCATTATCATCCAGTCTATATTAGCAGCAGACACAGTACGGTAGTCCACGGCTGTAGCTACCTCTGTGTCGGCAGTCGCTCGTCCATCCATAATTGTATACCACCTATCCGTGGTTTTTTTTTTTCTTTCTTCTTTATACATACTACTATAGTAGCTTACTGTAGCAGTCTGCGGTGCTGCTGAGCTGACAGTGTCCAGCAGGTCCGTCATCAGTCATTACATAATAAATATATCTACCTGTCCGGCTGCAGTACTAGTGTGATATAATATATATTGATTTCATCTCATTATCATCCAGTCTATATTAGCAGCAGACACAGTACGGTAGTCCACGGCTGTAGCTACCTCTGTGTCGGCAGTCGCTCGTCCATCCATAATTGTATACCACCTACCCGTGGTTTTTTTTTTCTTTCTTCTTTATACATACTACTATAGTAGCTTACTGTAGCAGTCTGCGGTGCTGCTGAGCTGACTGTGTCCAGCAGGTCCGTCATCAGTCATTACATAATAAATATATATACCTGTCCGGCTGCAGTACTAGTGATATTATATATATATATATTGATTTCATCTCATTATCATCCAGTCTATATTAGCAGCAGACACAGTACGGTAGTCCACGGCTGTAGCTACCTCTGTGTCGGCAGTCGCTCGTCCATCCATAATTGTATACCACCTACCCGTGGTTTTTTTTTTTCTTTCTTCTTTATACATACTACTATAGTAGCTTACTGTAGCAGTCTGCGGTGCTGCTGAGCTGACTGTGTCCAGCAGGTCCGTCATCAGTCATTACATAATAAATATATCTACCTGTCCGGCTGCAGTACTAGTGTGATATAATATATATTGATTTCATCTCATTATCATCCAGTCTATACT
Organism: Pseudophryne corroboree; assembly: GCF_028390025.1. Taxonomy (NCBI): domain Eukaryota; kingdom Metazoa; phylum Chordata; class Amphibia; order Anura; family Myobatrachidae; genus Pseudophryne; species Pseudophryne corroboree. The sequence goes on from NC_086446.1 coordinate 735,717,349, forward strand.
AGCAGCAGACACAGTACGGTAGTCCACGGCTGTAGCTACCTCTGTGTCGGCAGTCGCTCGTCCATCCATAATTGTATACCACCTACCCGTGGTTTTTTTTTTCTTTCTTCTTTATACATACTACTATAGTAGCTTACTGTAGCAGTCTGCGGTGCTGCTGAGCTGACAGTGTCCAGCAGGTCCGTCATCAGTCATTACATAATAAATATATCTACCTGTCCGGCTGCAGTACTAGTGTGATATAATATATATTGATTTCATCTCATTATCATCCAGTCTATATTAGCAGCAGACACAGTACGGTAGTCCACGGCTGTAGCTACCTCTGTGTCGGCAGTCGCTCGTCCATCCATAAGTATACTAGTATCCATCCATCTCCATTGTTTACCTGAGGTGCCTTTTAGTTGTGCCTATTAAAATATGGAGAACAAAAATGTTGAGGTTCCAAAATTAGGGAAAGATCAAGATCCACTTCCACCTCGTGCTGAAGCTGCTGCCACTAGTCATGGCCGAGACGATGAAATGCCAGCAACGTCGTCTGCCAAGGCCGATGCCCAATGTCATAGTACAGAGCATGTAAAATCCAAAACACCAAATATCAGTAAAAAAAGGACTCAAAAATCTAAAATAAAATTGTCGGAGGAGAAGCGTAAACTTGCCAATATGCCATTTACCACACGGAGTGGCAAGGAACGGCTGAGGCCCTGGCCTATGTTCATGGCTAGTGGTTCAGCTTCACATGAGGATGGAAGCACTCAGCCTCTCGCTAGAAAACTGAAAAGACTCAAGCTGGCAAAAGCACCGCAAAGAACTGTGCGTTCTTCGAAATCCCAAATCCACAAGGAGAGTCCAATTGTGTCGGTTGCGATGCCTGACCTTCCCAACACTGGACGTGAAGAGCATGCGCCTTCCACCATTTGCACGCCCCCTGCTAGTGCTGGAAGGAGCACCCGCAGTCCAGTTCCTGATAGTCAGATTGAAGATGTCAGTGTTGAAGTACACCAGGATGAGGAGGATATGGGTGTTGCTGGCGCTGGGGAGGAAATTGACAAGGAGGATTCTGATGGTGAGGTGGTTTGTTTAAGTCAGGCACCCGGGGAGACACCTGTTGTCCGTGGGAGGAATAGGGCCGTTGACATGCCTGGTGAAAATACCAAAAAAATCAGCTCTTCGGTGTGGAAGTATTTCACCAGAAATGCGGACAACATTTGTCAAGCCGTGTGTTGCCTTTGTCAAGCTGTAATAAGTAGGGGTAAGGACGTTAACCACCTCGGAACATCCTCCCTTATACGTCACCTGCAGCGCATTCATAATAAGTCAGTGACAAGTTCAAAAACTTTGGGCGACAGCGGAAGCAGTCCACTGACCAGTAAATCCCTTCCTCTTGTAACCAAGCTCACGCAAACCACCCCACCAACTCCCTCAGTGTCAATTTCCTCCTTCCCCAGGAATGCCAATAGTCCTGCAGGCCATGTCACTGGCAATTCTGACGAGTCCTCTCCTGCCTGGGATTCCTCCGATGCATCCTTGCGTGTAACGCTTACTGCTGCTGGCGCTGCTGTTGTTGCTGCTGGGAGTCGATGGTCATCCCAGAGGGGAAGTCGTAAGCCCACTTTTACTACTTCCACCAAGCAATTGACTGTCCAACAGTCCTTTGCGAGGAAGATGAAATATCACAGCAGTCATCCTGTTGCAAAGCGGATAACTGAGGCCTTGACAACTATGTTGGTGTTAGACGTGCGTCCGGTATCCGCCGTTAGTTCACAGGGAACTAGACAATTTCTTGAGGTAGTGTGCCCCCGTTACCAAATACCATCTAGGTTCCACTTCTCTAGGCAGGCGATACCGAGAATGTACACGGACGTCAGAAAAAGACTCACCAGTGTCCTAAAAAATGCAGTTGTACCCAATGTCCACTTAACCACGGACATGTGGACAAGTGGAGCAGGGCAGGGTCAGGACTATATGACTGTGACAGCCCACTGGGTAGATGTATGGACTCCCGCCGCAAGAACAGCAGCGGCGGCACCAGTAGCAGCATCTCGCAAACGCCAACTCTTTCCTAGGCAGGCTACGCTTTGTATCACCGGTTTCCAGAATACGCACACAGCTGAAAACCTCTTACGGCAACTGAGGAAGATCATCGCGGAATGGCTTACCCCAATTGGACTCTCCTGTGGATTTGTGGCATCGGACAACGCCAGCAATATTGTGTGTGCATTAAATATGGGCAAATTCCAGCACGTCCCATGTTTTGCACATACCTTGAATTTGGTGGTGCAGATTTTTTTAAAAAATGACAGGGGCGTGCAAGAGATGCTGTCGGTGGCCAGAAGAATTGCGGGACACTTTCGGCGTACAGGCACCACGTACAGAAGACTGGAGCACCACCGAAAACGCCTGAACCTGCCCTGCCATCATCTGAAGCAAGAAGTGGTAACGAGGTGGAATTCAACCCTATATATGCTTCAGAGGTTGGAGGAGCAGCAAAAGGCCATTCAAGCCTATACAATTGAGCACGATATAGGAGGTGGAATGTACCTGTCTCAAGCGCAGTGGAGAATGATTTCAACGTTGTGCAAGGTTCTGCAACCTTTTGAACTTGCCACACGTGAAGTCAGTTCAGACACTGCCAGCCTGAGTCAGGTCATTCCCCTCATCAGGCTTTTGCAGAAGAAGCTGGAGGCATTGAAGGAGGAGCTAAAAGGGAGCGATTCCGCTAGGCATGTGGGACTTGTGGATGGAGCCCTTAATTCGCTTAACAAGGATTCACGGGTGGTCAATCTGTTGAAATCAGAGCACTACATTTTGGCCACCGTGCTCGATCCTAGATTTAAAACCTACCTTGGATCTCTCTTTCCGGCAGACACAAGTCTGCTGGGGTTCAAAGACCTGCTGGTGACAAAATTGTCAAGTCAAGCGGAACGCGACCTGTCAACATCTCCTCCTTCACATTCTCTCGCAACTGGGGGTGCGAGGAAAAGGCTCAGAATTCCGAGCCCACCCGCTGGCGGTGATGCAGGGCAGTCTGGAGCGACTGCTGATGCTGACATCTGGTCCGGACTGAAGGACCTGACAACGATTACGGACATGTCGTCTACTGTCACTGCATATGATTCTCTCACCATTGAAAGAATGGTGGAGGATTATATGAGTGACCGCATCCAAGTAGGCACGTCAGACAGTCCGTACTTATACTGGCAGGAAAAAGAGGCAATTTGGAGGCCCTTGCACAAACTGGCTTTATTCTACCTAAGTTGCCCTCCCACAAGTGTGTACTCCGAAAGAGTGTTTAGTGCCGCCGCTCACCTTGTCAGCAATCGGCGTACGAGGTTACTTCCAGAAAATGTGGAGAAGATGATGTTCATTAAAATGAATTATAATCAATTCCTCCGTGGAGACATTGACCAGCAGCAATTGCCTCCACAAAGTACACAGGGAGCTGAGATGGTGGATTCCAGTGGGGACGAATTGATAATCTGTGAGGAGCGGGATGTACACGGTGATATATCGGAGGATGATGATGAGGTGGACATCTTGCCTCTGTAGAGCCAGTTTGTGCAAGGAGAGATTAATTGCTTCTTTTTCGGTGGGGGTCCAAACCAACCCGTCATTTCAGTCACAGTCGTGTGGCAGACCCTGTCACTGAAATGATGGGTTGGTTAAAGTGTGCATGTCCTGTTTATACAACATAAGGGTGGGTGGGAGGGCCCAAGGACAATTCCATCTTGCACCTCTTTTTTCTTTAATTTTTCTTTGCGTCATGTGCTGTTTGGGGAGTGTTTTTTGGAAGGGCCATCCTGCGTGACACTGCAGTGCCACTCCTAGATGGGCCAGGTGTTTGTGTCGGCCACTAGGGTCGCTTATCTTACACACACAGCTACCTCATTGCGCCTCTTTTTTTCTTTGCGTCATGTGCTGTTTGGGGAGTGTTTTTTGGAAGGGCCATCCTGCGTTACACTGCAGTGCCACTCCTAGATGGGCCCGGTGTTTGTGTCGGCCACTAGGGTCGCTTATCTTACTCACACAGCTACCTCATTGCGCCTCTTTTTTTCTTTGCGTCATGTGCTGTTTGGGGAGTGTTTTTTGGAAGGACCATCCTGCGTGACACTGCAGTGCCACTCCTAGATGGGCCCGGTGTTTGTGTCGGCCACTAGGGTCGCTTATCTTACTCACACAGCTATCTCATTGCGCCTCTTTTTTTCTTTGCGTCATGTGCTGTTTGGGGAGTGTTTTTTGGAAGGGCCATCCTGCGTGACACTGCAGTGCCACTCCTAGATGGGCCCGGTGTTTGTGTCGGCCACTAGGGTCGCTTATCTTACTCACACAGCTACCTCATTGCGCCTCTTTTTTTCTTTGCGTCATGTGCTGTTTGGGGAGTGTTTTTTGGAAGGGCCATCCTGCGTGACACTGCAGTGCCACCCAGTGACGTGCGGTGGGGTGAGGCAGGTGAGGCAGAGCCTTTCCTGTCATACTAACGTTTGTGTCAAAGGTTTGACTGTATAAAGTATATGAAAAATACAAAGAATATGTTTGAAATATCTTCTTTGCATTATTCTAATCATTTTTATAGTTAAAACTCTGGAGTAAAAAGTCTATGGCCGGTGAGGCAATGCCTCACCTGCCTAACCTTTCCGCACATCTGTAATCAAAACTCACCAAATTTCCAGGAGTTTTTACTGCTGCACCTGTTTATAATGCCCAGATGTACCTTTTGGCTCATATATTGCATGTACATCTGGCTCTGATGCCAGCCAATGCCTCCTGAGCCATTTAGCTCACCGCACGTCCCTGGTGCCACTCCTAGATGGGCCAGGTGTTTGTGTCGGCCACTAGGGTCGCTTATCTTACTCACACAGCTACCTCATTGCGCCTCTTTTTTTCTTTGCGTCATGTGCTGTTTGGGGAGTGTTTTTTGGAAGGGACATCCTGCGTGACACTGCAGTGCCACTCCTAGATGGGCCCGGTGTTTGTGTCGGCCACTAGGGTCGCTTATCTTACTCACACAGCTACCTCGGTGCAAATTTTAGGACTAAAAATAATATTGTGAGGTGTGAGGTATTCAGAATAGACTGAAAATGAGTGGAAATTATGGTTTTTGAGGTTAATAATACTTTGGGATCAAAATGACCCCCAAATTCTATGATTTAAGCTGTTTTTTAGGGTTTTTTGAAAAAAACACCCGAATCCAAAACACACCCGAATCCGACAAAAAAAATTCGGTGAGGTTTTGCCAAAACGCGGTCGAACCCAAAACACGGCCGCGGAACCGAACCCAAAACCAAAACCCAAAACCCGAAAAATTTCAAGTGCACATCTCTATTATAAAGATATATAATATAATCTATATGTATATGTGTCATTATCTCAGGAGGGGAACCAAAAATGTGTGATTTTTAATTTTGGATAAGGGATACTCAACCTGTATATATATGTATATATATATATATATATATATATATATATATATATATAGAAAGGGGGGACATGATAGAAATTTTCAAATATACCAAGGGTTTAACAAAGTCAGGAGGGAAGGAAACATTCTTCAAAGGAAGAGAAGTATTAGAACACGAGGACATGCACCGAGACTGGAGGGAGACAGGTTCAAGGGAAATGTAAGGAAGAATTACTTCACAGAAAGGGTAGTGGATAAGTTGGATAGCCTCTCATAAGAGGTGGTAGAGGCTAAGACTGTAGAGCAATTTAAACATGCTTGGGATAGGCATACTGGATGAATATCCTTACAAAGAACTAAGGGCCTAATTTTGAGTTGATCGCAGCAGCAAATTTGTTAGCAGTTGGGAAAAGCCATGTGCACTGCGGGGGTGGGGGGTGGGGGCAGATATAACATGTGCAGAGAGAGTTAGATTTGGTTGGGGTGTGTTCAAACTGAAATCTAAATTGCACTGTAATTATAAAGCAGCCAGTATTTACCCTGCACAGAAACAATATAACCCACCCAAATCTAACTCTCTCTGCACATGTTATATCTGCCCCACCTGCAGTGCGCATGGTTTTGCCCAATTGTTAACAAACTTGCTGCTGCGATCAACTCAGAATTACCCCCTAAGTTCAAAAAGGGTTGAGATTACCTAAAGGATAAAAAAAGGGGTCAGACTAGATGGGCCAAGTGGTTCTTATCTGCCATCAAATTTTATGAAAACGTTTGAGGCGAAAAGGTTTTTTCACAGTAAGGACAATACGTGTTTGGAATTCCCTGCCTGAGAGAGTAGTAATGGCGGACTCAGTCAACACCTTTAAGAATGGGTTAGATAAATTCCTATTAGATAAAAATATTCAGGGTTATTGTGCGTAGGCCCGCATTATAGTTAACATAACTAGTCCTAATATAAAAATAACTAGTCCTATAATAAGACTGCATAGGAGACCACAAATAGGTTGAACTCGATGGACAATTGTCTTTTTTCAACCTTAGTTACTATGTTTGGGAACGCCTGCGTTTTTCCGGACACTTCCAATAAACGTTTAGTTACCACCCACAAAAGGCCTCCTCCTGTCAATCACCTTGCGAACACCCGTGCGATCTGCCCGTTGTTGTTGTCCGACGTGCGTGCGCATTGTGGTGCATACACATGCGCAGTTAGTACCTGATCGCCTGCTGTGCAAAGCAGCAATCAGGTATGAATCAGGCCCTAGTGAGTACTGTGCAAAAGTTTTAGGCAGATCTGGAAAAATACTGCAAAGTAAGAATGCTTCCAAGAATAGAAGCGTTAATACAGGTTGAGTATCCCTTATTCAAAATGCTTGAGACCAGAAGTATTTTGGATATCGGATTTTTCCGTATTTTGGAATAATTGCATCCCATAATGAGATATTATGGCGATGGGACCTAAGTATAAGCACAGAATACATTTATGTTTCATATACACCTTATACACACAGCCTGTAGGTCATTTTAGCCAATATATTTAATAACTTTGTGTATTAAACAAAGTTTGTGTACATTGAGCCATCAGAAAACAATGGTTTCACTATCTCACTCTCACTCAAAATATTCGGAATATTCCATATTTTGGAATATTTGGATATGGGATACTCAACCTGTAGTTTATTTTTTTATCAAGTCACAAAATGCAAAGTGAATGATCAGAAGAGAAATCTAAATCAAGTAAATATTTGGTGTGACTACCACCCTTTGCCTTGAAAACAGCATCAATTCTTTTAGGTACACTTGCACAGTTTTTGGAGGAACTCAGCATGTAGGTTGTTCCAAACATTGTGGAGAACTAACCACAGATCTTCTGTGGATGTAGGCTTGCTCTAACCCTTCTGTCTCTTCATGTAATCCCAGACAGACTCAATTAAGTTACGATTAGTGCTCTGTGGAGACCATATCATCACTTCCAGGACTCCTTGTTCTTCTTCATGCTGAAAATAGTTCTTAATGACATTGGCTGTATGTTTGGGGTCGTTGTCCTGCTGCATAATAAATCTGGAGCCAATCAGAAGCCTCCCTGATGGTATTGCATGATGGATAAGTACCTGCCTGTATTTCTAAGAATTGAAAACACCATTAATCCTGACCAAATACTCAACTCCATTTGCTGAAGTGCAGCCCCAAACTTGCAAGGAACCTTCACCATGCTTCACTGTTGCCTGCAGAAAATCATTATTGTACCGCTCTCTAGCCCTTTGGTGAACAAATTGCCTTCTGTTGCAGCAAAATATTTAAAATTTTGACTCATCAGTCCGGAGCACCTGCTGGCATTTTTCTGCACCCCAGTTCCTAAATTTTCGTGCATAGTTGACTCGCTTGCCCTTCTTTCCACGTCGAAGGTACTGTATGGCTTTTGGCTGCAATTCTTCCATAAAGACCACTTCTGGCCAGACTTCTCTGATCATTAGATGGGTGTACCTGGGTCCCACTGGTTTCTGACAGTTCTGAGCAGATGGCACTGCTGGACATTTTCTGACTTTGAAGGGAAGTAAGCATGATATGTCTTTTATCTAATGCACTAAGTTTCCTTGGCCGACCATTGCATCTATGGTCCTCAACGTTGCCCGTTTCTTTGTGCTTTAATACAGGCAGATAATTATTCATCATGCAATACTACTAGGGAGGCATCTAACTGGCTCCAAATTTATTCGGCTGCAGGAAAATTACCCCAAACATACGCCCAATGTCATTAGGAACTACAGTATCTTCAGTGTAAAGGAGAACAAGGAGTCATGAAAGTGACGATATGGTCCCCACAGAGCCCTGATCTCAACATCATTAAGTCTGTCTGGGAGAACATGAAGAGACAGAAGTATTTGAGCAAGCCTACATCCACAGAAGATCTGTGGTAAGTTCTCTAAGATGCTGGTTTGAAGGTAAATATTGATTTGATTTAGATTTCTCTTCTGTTCATTCAATTTGCATTTTGTTAATTGATATATAATAAAGGATGGACATACAACCACAGTAATGTGAGGAGTAATGGGAGGACTTTTAAGCAGAATATAACTTGCTGCGGTGGTGCCAGGCTATTCAGCCTTGGAGCATATCTGCTTTTATATAAAGCTAGCCCACCGCAGGGCTGATTTATGGTGAGAGATCTCCATTGATTTATTGCACAAGCCACCTTATTGAAATAGTCCCACCTGTACTGTCCACATATGTAATTATGGATGTTTCATGTTTTATTGGCTATTTTATTAATGTTATTTTTTATCTGTGAAAATAAATTATCATTTATTGTATATTGTTTGGAATAGGTCTTGTAATAGGTCTTGTAACATTCCATTAACAGAGGATTCACGAACTCCTATTTAACGGAGGGGTCATCTATAAGGTCTAGCGCCAGTGTACTGTACAATTCATAGCTGCCATTTTGTTAATTGATAAAAATAAACTATTTACACTTCTATTTTGAAAGTATTCTTACGTTGTAGTATTTTTTCCACACCTGCCTAAACCTTTTGTACAGTTCTGTGTGTATATATCTACTGTATCTATCTATCTATCTATCTATCTATCTATCTATCTATCTATCTATATATATTATTGATAAAGATCCTAAATTGAGGATCGAAACGTCGACTTAAAAAGCCGAATCTCGACTGAAATAAAGTTATTGTAAAAAAGTTAAGTTGCTGGAAATCATTTGACCGGATGAGTGCTCCTCCACACCGCTGGACTCTTGTCTATATATATATATATATATATATATATATATATATATGTATACACTGCTCAAAAAAATAAAGGGAACACTAAAATAACTTACCTATTGAATGAAGATTTGGTGCAAGATAGCGGTTACAAATTAATTAGAGCGAAGATGCTGAAGGTGGTAGCTTGTCTAAACTGTTAATGTTGAATAGGGATATAACATGCTAGCTAGCATGTTGATTTTAGAGAACATTCAATGGTACAGGTAGAAAAAAATGGTGACAGATTGGTTTTGGACATTAAAAAGACAAACGGTCAGGAATAACAAAAAGTTACAGTATTAAATTTCAGTTTGCAAATTACTCACTACTTAATGCAAAATTGCTGAAAGTGGTCGCATAACTAATAATCAGCTATTGATATTAAATAGGGATACATGATGCTGGCATGCTAAATCTGAAAGCATTCAATAGCAATAAATTGAAAGTATCTTTCTGAAGTACTGGCAGGTTGAATTAAAGTGCATTCCAATAGTGCACTACCATAACAACAAAAACCAGACAGACCTTCTAACATAAGAGAGTCTTAAAAGGAATTGGATCACCGCAGCATTAAAATAATAATAACTGAAAAGTCCCATATATACGATACCAGGAGATACCAGGATGTGGTATGAACTGTGCACAGTTCAGCTCCAGTAAGCACAAACGGACGTTTCACCGGGGGTGGCTTGTTCACTGTGTCCCCTGGTGAAATGGCCGTTTGTGCTTAGTGGAGCTGAACTATTGCACTATTGGAATGCACTTTAATTCAACCTGCCAGCACTTCAGAAAGATACTTTCGGTTTATTGCTACTGAATGCTTTCAGATTTAGCATGCCAGCATCATGTATTATTATTATTACCAGTTATTTATATAGCGCACACATATTCCGTAGCGCTTTACAGAGAATATTTGCTCATTCACGCAGGCGTGTCCAGCGGAACGGAGGGCGGATGTCTGACATCAAAGCTGGCTCCAGCATCGCAGAGATCGTCGTACAGGGTAAGTATGTCCAGGGCTAGTCTTCTTCTGCTTGAAACTTTTTTAGCATAGTAGGGCTGCACAAGCGATCACAGCCCTGCTAAGCTAAAATACACTCCCCCATAGGCGTGGACTAGTTGATCGCAGCAGCACCAAAAAGTTGCTGGCAGCGATCAACTCGGAATGACCACCTATAAGCGTTAGTATCTAACCCTGACCCTTACCTTCTCTCTTTGAGATACAAAAAATGTATTTTTTTCTTCTATCTTTGGATCTATCATGTAGCGAATTAGTTCATACCAGGAGACCTCCAGTAACAGAAGGCACTTAGAATTGGTCTACATTATAATTCTAAATTATTTTTACTTGTGCCTCTGTTTCCATCATTTTGGATATCCATCAGGGACTCCAATGTTCTTAATTTCTTCACCTTAGGTGCTTCAAATTTGATTATTTGAATCTCACGATTATCTTTATTCTTGATAACTATACTAATCCAAGAGTTGATAATCTCTTGTGCGGATTCTTTGTATCTAGATTTTTTTTGTTAAATGAAATTAAAAGTTAAATTTTAATAAATTTCTACATTTCAAGTGTGCCCCAACACAGAGTCTTTCTTTTCTCTCTTAATACACACATAATGCCCATAGCAGTAGTGTCACTTATACACATAATTCCCACAGTATTGCCGCTTATACACATAATGCCCATAGCAGTAGTGCTGCTTATACGCATAATGCCGATGGTAGTAGTGCCACTTATACACATAATGCCCACAGTATTGCCGCTTATACACATGCCCACAATATTGCCACTTATACACATAATCCCCACAGTATTGCCACTTATACACATAATGCCCACAGTATTGCCACTCATACAGATAATGCCCACAGTAGTAGTGCCACTTATACACATAATGCCCACAGTATTTCCACTCATACAGATAATGCCCACAGTATTGCAGCTCATACAGATAATGCCCGCAGTATTGCCGCTCATACAGATAAAGCCCGCAGTATTGCCTCTCATACAGATAATGCCCACAGTATTGCAGCTCATACAGATAATGCCTGCAGTATTGCCACTCATACAGATAATGCCCACAGTATTGCCACTCATACAGATAATGCCCACGGTATGGCAGCTCATACAGATAATGCCTGCAGTATTGCTGCTCATACAGATGCCTGCAGTGGTGCCGTTATATACTTCATGCCCACAGCTGCCCCCCTGAGCCCCCCATCCACAGCAAAGTACACTTACCCACTGTGGACATCTGCAGGGCTCCTCACTCATGGCACTCAGCAGGCAGACAGTGAGTGCAGTATCTGGGAGAGGAGGAGCAAGGTCAAGACAGCAGTGCAGCTCCGGCAGCTTGAGTGAGCTTCTCCGCACACTACAGAGAGGAAACTGAAAGCTCTGTTGGGAGCTTTAGTTTATTATCAGTTGCATCACAGAAATGCGGTGTTGTTGGCTCCTTGTTAATCGGCAGTTAGTAGAGTCTGGAACTTGAGCTCCGCCGGCTCTAAGCTACTGCTGCATAGGGAGGGACTGTTAGGTGATCACCTGCCCCTATAGTAACCCCCCCCCACCACCACCACCACCACTCCCTCTAGTTGCGGCCATGTAAGGTTGGGTCATTCGCAAGGCTGGTTCTCAGATCTACAAAACTAATCCCGCCTGTTTTTGATGGCATATAAGTCCCTCCTCCCTCATGACTCAAGGTGCAATTTCACATTGCAAATGACAGGAAATTAATGTTATTTGTTAATAATACAGTAGGAACAAAAAGGGTCCAAATTACATGATTTTAGGAGGTTATTCATGTTCGTTAGCAAACCAAAAAAGTTAGCAATTGGGCAAAACCATGATGCACTGCAGGTGGGGCAGATGTAACGTGCAGAGAGAGTTAGATTCAGGTGGGTAATATTGTTTCTGTGCAGGGTAAATACTGGCTGTTTCATTTATGCACTGCAATTTAGATTTCAGTTTGAAAACACCCCATCCAAAACTAAATCTCTCTGCACATGTTACATCTGCCCCACCTGCAGTGCATCATTGTTTTGCCCAATTGCTAACTTTTCTGGTTTACTAACAACTCTGAATTGTCCTGTTAGTTGTTTTTATCAACTTTAAAGAAATCCAAAACTGAATCTGAACCAAAACATTTGATGGTGGTACTGAAACCATGGGTGGGATGTAATGAAAACTGAGTTGGCCGGAGATGCAGGACGTTTTTTAAAAGTGGCAAATATGAACAAGGCAAAGCCATGACTTGCACATAATTGCCGCTTTGAAATCATGTCCGATTTAAGCTGAGAACCAGCACCTCCGGCCAACTATGACTTCATTACATCCGACCCCATAACCAAAACTCTGAGGATGATTTTGCTAAAATCAAAATGTGGAGATCCGAGCACATGCCTAATTTAAATTGTGTGCTGCCCATGAACTTGGATGGTGGGATGTGCTATGTCAACAGGCTCAGGTCCTTTTTGTGTTCAAAATGATTTACGAAAAAAGAACCCTCATACAGAAGAAAAAAACAAAAAAAACAAATGGCAATTATTTTATATATTACCTACAGTTTGTTAAATAGATGTATCACATATATAGGAAAATAACACAGAAAATAATTATTTCTGCTGCATTGCAGAAAATAAAAATCATATTGCCATTTTAAATCCTGCGGCCAGAACTACCGACAAGTGCCGTTACTTAGTAAATAAACCCCATAGTGTTTTAGTAAACAGCCGTAAAGTCAGGTCCAGCGGCTCCAGTCTCTTCTGATCCTTACACCCCATCTGATTTAGAGGAGAACGTTACAAAAGTAAACTGTCAACATATATTCTAGACTCAATTTCCTGTACGGTATTAGCGTTGCTCATGCTTGCGTGCACTTTAGCTGCATTGATTTTTTTAATTAGTTGATCTAGTAAAAAACAATAAAAAAACAGCTTTTTGTTCTTTACAAGTAGCACAAAAGAATCCTTAAGCTCGTTTGAACAATGGTCAGATGGGAGACATCTACCTAACCCCTTTCATTTAGGAGATATACTGTATGTCTGCTAAAGGACTTAGCAGTCACTTTATTAACTTGTTAACCTGGGCTTAATTAATTAACTGATACAAAATAAACATTTTATGTTATTAAATTAACACAGCATAGGTTAATTTAGGAAAACAGTAGGTGTTACGTTCAAGAGCAGATTAATCTCAAGTGTCTCATGGACCTTACACCTCCCTCAATGGATCCAGGCAAGGTGGGTGGTGTATTTAGATGGAGCTGAGGAAGTAGTGCCCAGTGTCCTACAAGGTAGGTGAATCCATAATGTACTTATCGGAAAATGTGCACACATGCGCATACATATGGGGTATAAAGTGTGTGTGTATTAATTACAGTGTGTATGATTATAGATAAGGGTGTATATACAATAATCAATCATTATGGCATGCTTAGAATGCTCCTAACAAAATTAACCTTTGCAGTGCATACACATTTTTTATCCAATGAAGACTTGCCCATGTGGAGACTGGAGAAAGCGTTTCAAAGAATGCACAGGTGATGGCAGTAATACTCATCCATTTGGTACTGTACACTAGGCTTCACTGAAGGTCACCTTGGCCCTGCAGAAGCCGGATTGCACAAACCAAACCATGACCAAGATGGCGCCGTGCATACGCAGATAAACTATTGGTGTCCATATTGGTTAAGGTTAAGGAATAAAGTTTCCTTAGAGGAATGATTTTGTTGGAGGCTGCACAATCCACTTCTAACAACATTAACTATTAAAAAAAAAACATAAGTCAAGGGCTACAATTTTTGAAAGGCTTAGATATTATTTATTTTGGAGTCGTTGTCCTGCCGTGTGCATTATATTCAAATTACACAATTTCATTTCATCCACAAAAATGGAAATGGAAAAAACAAAAACTTAAAAAAAAGATGTGTTTTACAACATAACATTTGAATAATTTGAATTCTTTTCCTCCCGCAGAAATTTCTTGGATTTCACACTTCTTAACTGACTTTATCCCTCCTCATTTCGCAGATGATTGATGAGCCTGAATCTGAAGACGATAGGAGGCATCTTTCCTCACTTTCTGTGATCACTGAACCTAAAGCTTTCAGTACGCGGCAATCTCTGGTTAATCACAATTCAGTCAGCATTAACAGAACATTCACACCACTTCCTATCAAAATAGAGATTCAAACACCCTCAGATAAAGCAACATGTAGAGCAAACATCTATCCTGCCAGGGAAAAACACAGTCTGGATACGAGAAAAGGATTTTCCTCTATTACAATTACAGCCAGAAGATATATTGCATCTTTAAGCAACGCTCCAAAGGAAATTAGCAGTGACCCAGCTTCTTCTCTGTGCAGAAGTAATGACTTATTAATGAAGGCTCCTGTTTCGTCAGATGAACATGATCAGCAATGTAGATATTTAGATAGCGGAGATTATTATAGCCAGAGTTTCAAGCCTTCTGGATTCCTTCAGTCTCAGGAACTTTTTTGTCAGCCTGGCATCATTTCAAATGTTGAGGCCAATCACGTAGGATTAAAGGAAAGCGACGGCAACAAGAATCACAAACTGTTTAGCTCCGTTGTCTGCATAAAAAGGAATCAGAATTTTCCACGAACTATTTATTACGTATATAGGTTCTTTTATCTTCCTCTTGGTCAATACCATGCAGCCAACCAAAGAATTTATAAGTCAACAACGTCCTTCAAAATTAAGGGCCCCCCAGTGAAGCCAGCCAATACTTGTATCAGGAAGCCTACAGCTCTAGCTATACCTGATTCCTCCCAGGATAAACCAGAGGCACAAACCTCAAGCCCCTCATTTGAACTTCAATACACAGTTGATGAAGCCAAACAAGAAATTCAGGCACACCAAGAACAAAGATGCCAATATGAGCCATGCCAAGGTGTTTCCCACTACCTAAATATGAAAGGTGAGGATCAGTGTTCCTGCGTAGAAACAATTAGACTTAATCGGAATTCTTGTGGTTTAGTTTGTCTGGAAGGTTGGACAGTATTAAGCTAGTTACACACTATGCAGTTATTTGGTTGGCTTAGTAATAATCGTGTGATCAGCCTGTTTTTTTTGGTGTAGCTTGAAGGCATGAGCATTTTGTCCAAGAGTTGATGAAATGGTCCAAAAACGTCCACAAACAATTAAATTCGATTTTCCAATAAGTCAGTTTTGACAAAAGATATTGGACAAAGGTCCCGATAGTGTGCAATGTGTGCAGGCTAATTAATGCCCATATTTCCAACGGTTTATCCTGATTACTTCATCCTTTTGTGGGCGGAGATATGCAAATTATGTGTGGTGTGGCAGTAAATTGGTAAAAAAAAATATGCTTAGTGTGACCTGCTGATATTGGGCCCCTTCACTTGCCAAAAAATCTCCCCGATTGTTAGGACAACCAAAGAATCAAATAGTGTGTAGCTAGCCTTAGACCAATAGTTATTGACAGACCAATCATACTGTATATCTTTTAGGGTGTAATAAATGCTTAAAAAAAAAAAAGATTTTACTTACCGGTAAATCTATTTCTCGTAGTCCGTAGTGGATGCTGGGGACTCCGTAAGGACCATGGGGAATAGACGGGCTCCGCAGGAGACAGGGCACTTCAAGAAAGAATTAGGATACTGGTGTGCACTGGCTCCTCCCTCTATGTCCCTCCTCCAGACCTCAGTTAAGGAAACTGTGCCCGGAAGAGCTGACAGTACAAGGAAAGGATTTTGGAATCCAGGGTAAGACTCATACCAGCCACACCAATCACACCGTATAACTCGTGATAAACTTACCCAGTTAACAGTATGAACAACAACAGAGCATCAGATAACCCTGATGCAATCATAACATAACCCTTATTTAAGCAATAACTATATACACGTATTGCAGAAGAAGTCCGCACTTGGGACGGGCGCCCAGCATCCACTACGGACTACGAGAAATAGATTTACCGGTTAGTAAAATCTTATTTTCTCTAACGTCCTAGTGGATGCTGGGGACTCCGTAAGGACCATGGGGATTATACCAAAGCTCCCAAACGGGCGGGAGAGTGCGGATGACTCTGCAGCACCGAATGAGCAAACACAAGGTCCTCCTCAGCCAGGATATCAAACTTGTAGAACTTTGCAAAAGTGTTTGAACCTGACCAAGTAGCCGCTCGGCAAAGCTGTAATGCCGAGACCCCTCGGGCAGCCGCCCAAGAAGAGCCCACCTTCCTTGTGGAGTGGGCTTTTACTGATTTTGGAAGCGGCAATCCAGCCGCAGAATGAGCCTGCTGAATCGTGTTACAGATCCAGCGAGCAATAGTTTGCTTTAAAGCAGGAGCACCCAGCTTGTTGGATGCATACAGAATAAACAGCGACTCAGTTTTCCTGACTCTAGCCATTCTGGCTACATAAACCTTCAAAGCCCTGACTACATCTAGTAACTTGGAATCCTCCAAGTCACGAGTAGCCACAGGCACCACAATAGGTTAGTTTATATGAAAAGATGACACCACTTTTGGCAGAAATTGCGGACGAGTCCGCAATTCTGCCCTGTCCATATGGAAAACCAGATAGGGGCTTTTATGTGACAAAGCCGCCAATTCTGACACACGCCTAGCCGAAGCCAAGGCTAATAGCATGACCACCTTCCACGTGAGATATTTTATCTCCACGGTTTTAAGTGGCTCAAACCAGTGTGATTTCAGGAAACTCAACACCACGTTAAGATCCCAAGGTGCCACTGGAGGCACAAACGGGGGCTGAATATGCAGCACTCCCTTTACAAACGTCTGAACTTCAGGAAGAGAAGCCAGTTCTTTTTGAAAGAAAATGGATAGGGCCGAAATCTGGACCTTAATGGACCCCAATTTTAGGCCCAAAGTCACTCCCGACTGTAGGAAGTGAAGGAAACGGCCCAGCTGGAATTCCTCTGTAGGGGCATTCCTGGCCTCACACCAAGCAACATATTTTCGCCATATACGGTAATAATGTTTAGCCATCACGTCCTTCCTAGCCTTTATCAGCGTAGGAATAACCTCATCTGGAATGCCTTTTTCCGCTAGGATCCGGCGTTCAACCGCCATGCCGTCAAACGCAGCAGCGGTAAGTCGTGGAACAGACAGGGCCCCTGTTGCAACAGATCCTGTCTTAGAGGCAGAGGCCATGGGTCCTCTGTGAGCATTTCTTGCAGTTCTGGATACCAAGTCCTTCTTGGCCAATCCGGAGCAATGAGTATTGTTCTCACTCCTCTTTTTCTTATGATTCTCAGCACCTTGGGTATGAGAGGAAGAGGAGGAAACACATAAACCGACTGGAACACCCACGATGTCACTAGTGCGTCTACAGCTATCGCCTGAGGGTCTCTTGACCTGGCGCAATACCTCTGTAGCTTTTTGTTGAGGCGATGCCATCATGTCCACCTGTGGCAGTTCCCATCGCCTTGCAATCTGCGCGAAGACTTTTTGATGAAGTCCCCACTCTCCCGGGTGGAGGTCGTGCCTGCTGAGGAAGTCTGCTTCCCAGTTGTCCACTCCCGGAATGAACACTGCTGACAGTGCTTGTACGTGATTCTTCGCCCATCGAAGAATTCTGGTGGCTTCCGCCATCGCCACCCTGCTCCTTGTGCCGCCTTGGCGGTTTACATGAGCCACTGCGGTGATGTTGTCTGATTGAATCAGCACCGATTGGTCGCGAAGCAGGGTCTCCGCTTGACTTAGGGCGTTGTATATGGCCCTTAGTGCCAGGATATTGATGTGAAGGCAAGTCTCCTGACTTGACCACAGACCCTAGAAATTTCTTCCCTGTGTGACTGCCCCCCACCCTCGGAGGCTTGCATCCGTGGTCACCAGGACCCAGTCCTGAATGCCGAATCTGCGGCCCTCGAGAAGGTGAGCACTCTGTAGCCACCACAGGAGAGACACCCTGGCCCTGGGGGATAGGGTGATTAACCGATGCATCTGAAGATGTGATCCGGACCACTTGTCCAGTAAGTCCCATTGGAAGGTCCTCACATGGAACCTGCCGAAGGGAATGGCCTCGTATGACGCCACCATCTTTCCCAGGACTCTCGTGCAGTGATGCACCGACACCTGTTTTGGTTTTAAGAGGTCTCTGACCAGTGTCATGAGTTCCTGCGCCTTCTCCGTCAGGAGAAAAACCTTCTTCTGGTCTGTGTGCAGAATCATGCCCAGGAAGGGCAGACGCGTAGTAGGAATCAGCTGCGACTTTGGAATATTCAGAATCCAGCCGTGCTGTTGTAACACTTCCCGAGAGCGTGCTACACTGATCAGCAACTGCTCTCTGGACCTCGCCGGTATGAGGAGATCGTCCAAGTATGGGATAATTGTGACTCCTTGCTTTCGCAGGAGCACCATCATTTCTGCCATTACCTTGGTAAATATTCTCGGTGCCGTGGACAGACCAAACGGCAACGTCTGGAATTGGTAATGACAGTCCTGTACCACAAATCTGAGGTACTCCCGATGAGGTGGATAAATGGGGACATGAAGGTAAGCATCCTTTATGTCCAGAGACACCATAAAATCCCCCTCCTCCAGGCTTGCGATGACCGCTCTGAGCGATTCCATCTTGAACTTGAACCTTTTCAGGTAAATGTTCAGGGATTTTAAATTCAATATGGGTCTGACCGAACCGTCCAGTTTCGGTACCACAAACATTGTCGAATAGTAACCCCTTCCCTGTTGAAGGAGGGGAACCTTTACCACCACATGCTGGAGATACAATTTGTGAATTGCAGCTAACACTATTTTCCTCTCTATGGGGGAAGCTGGCAGGGCCGATTTGAGGTAACGGTGAGGGGGCATCACTTCGAATTCCAGCTTGTATCCCTGAGACACAATCTCTATAGCCCAGGGATCCACCTGTGAGTGAACCCACTTGTGGCTGAAATTTCGGAGACGCGCCCCCACCGGGCCTGGCTCCGCCTGTGGAGCCCCAGCGTCATGCAGTGGATTTAGTGGAAGCCGGGGAGGACTTCTGTTCCTGGGAACTAGCTGTATTGTGCAGCTTCTTTCCTCTACCCCTGCCTCTGGCAAGAAAGGACGCACCTCGGACTTTCTTGCCTTTTTGTGATCGAAAGGACTGCATTTGGTAATACGGTGCTTTCTTAGGCTGTGAGGGAATATATGGCAAAAATTTGACTTTCCAGCCGTTGCTGTGGAGACCAGGTCCGAGAGACCGTCCCCAAACAATTCCTCACCCTTATAAGGTAAAACCTCCATGTGCCTTTTTGAGTCGGCATCGCCTGTCCATTGCCGAGTCCACAGGACCCTTCTGGCAGAAATCGACATAGCATTTATTCTAGAGCCCAGTAGGCTAATGTCTCTTTGGGCATCTCTCATATATAGGACAGCGTCTTTTATATGCCCCAGGGTCAGTATTATAGTATCCTTGTCCAAGGTATCAAGTTCCTCAGATAAGGTATCTGTCCATGCTGCTACAGCACTACACATCCAGGCCGACGCAATTGCCGGCCTTAGCAGGGTACCTGAATGTGTATAAATGGATTTCAGGATACCCTCCTGCTTTCTATCTGCAGCATCTTTTAGGGTGTCCGTATCCTGTGACGGCAGGGCTACCCTCTTGGATAAGCGTGCTAAAGCTTTGTCTACCCTAGGGGAGGATTCCCAGCGTAACCTGTCCGTTGGCGGGAAAGGATACGCCATAAGCATCCGTTTGGAAATCTGCAGTTTCCTATCTGGAGATTCGCAAGCCTTTTCACATAACTCATTTAACTCATGTGAAGGGGGAAAGGTCACCTCTTGCCTTTTTTCCCCATACATATAAACCCTCTTATCAGGGACTGGGGTTTCCTCTGTGATGTGTAACACATCTTTCATTGCTATAATCACGTAGCGGATGGCTTTAGCCATTTTAGGCTGCAACTTTGCATCATCGCCATCGACACTGGAGTCAGAATCCGTGTCGATATCTGTGTCAACAATTTGGGATAGTGGGCGCTTCTGAGACCCTGACGGCCTCTGCGCTGTAGGATCAGGCATGGGTTGAGACCCTGACTGTCCCAAGGCTTCAGCTTTATCCAACCTTTTATGCAAGGAATTAACATTATCATTTAAAACCTTCCACATATCCATCCAATCAGCTGTCGGCGCCATCGGCGGCGACCCCACATTCATTTGTACCCGCTCTGTTTCCACATAGCCTTCCTCGTCAAACATGCCGACACAAGCGTACCGACACACCACACACACAGGGGATGCTCTATTTGAAGACAGTTCCCCCACAAGGCCTTTTGGAGAGACAGAGAGAGAGTATGCCAGCACACACCCCAGCGCTATATGTCCCAGGAGTCACACAGTAACTTAATGTTAACCCAGTAGCTGCTGTATAACTGTTTTTGCGCCAAATTTATGTGCCCCCCCTCTCTTTTTACCCTCTTTCTACCGTGATTCTGCAGGGGAGAGCCTGGGGAGCGTCCTCTCAGCGGAGCTGTGGAGAGAAAATGGCGCTGGTGAGTGCTGAGGAAGAAGCCCCGCCCCCTCAGCGGCGGGCTTCTGTCCCGCGTTTTGTGTAAAAATAATGGCGGGGGCTCATGCATATATACACTGCCCAACTGTATATATGCTGCTTTTGCCAAGAGGTACCTAATTGCTGCCCAGGGCGCCCCCCCCCCCCTGCGCCCTGCACCCTACAGTGACCAGAGTGTGTGGGTTTAGTGTGGGAGCAATGGCGCACAGCTGCAGTGCTGTGCGCTACCTCAGATGAAGACTGGAGTCTACTGCCGCCGATTTCGAAGTCTTCTTGCTTCACACGCCGGCTTCTGTCTTCTGGCTCTGCGAGGGGGACGGCGGCGCGGCTCCGGGATCGGACGACCAAGGGTGCGTTCCTGTGTACGATCCCTCTGGAGCTAATGGTGTCCAGTAGCCTAAGAAGCAGGACCTATCTTCTAGTGAGTAGGGCTGCTTCTCTGCCCTCAGTCCCACGTAGCAGAGAGTCTGTTGCCAGCAGATCTCTCTGAAAATAAAAAATCCTAATACTTTCTTATTAGCAAGCTCAGGAGAGCTCACTAAGGTGCACCCAGCTCGTCCGGGCACAGATTCAAACTGAGGTCTGGAGGAGGGACATAGAGGGAGGAGCCAGTGCACACCAGTATCCTAATACTTTCTTGAAGTGCCCTGTCTCCTGCCGAGCCCGTCTATTCCCCATGGTCCTTACGGAATCCCCAGCATCCACTAGGACGTTAGAGAAAAAAAAGGTACAAACAGTTGAGACCGAAGAAAATTTGTTTAATGTGGGCTTGATTCAGAGTTACACAAAGTCCGTTCTGTGGACGGATCTCACAACTGTCTGCAGACGCAACTTTGAGGAACTACAGGCAATTCAAGGCTGTACTTATCTCAGGCACATCTCCATTTGCTTGTTAGCGGATGTAAATCAGTGGCAACTGGACGATTTGCTAAGTGTTCTGTGGGTATATCATGAGTAGTGTGGGAATTACAGGCTATTCAGTCATGTGTATGCAGCGGGATGTGGTTATTATCCCAATGGTCAGGATCCTTGCGCATGAGATACCGACGTCGGAATCCCAACACACGACAGAATACCAAGGCTGGAATCCCGAATAGGGAAAGAACACTGACACCAGAATCCTGACCGTCGGGATCCCGATCGTCAACACAGCGGCCAGGGTAAGTATTCTGTCGGGGGTAGTGGGGGGCGATTAGGTTTAGGGTGCAGCGAGGGAAAGTTAGGGTTGGGTATCACTAGGGGGCGAGTTAGTGCTAGGTTGCGGGAGGGCGGTTAGGTTTAGGGTGCGGGGAGGGGCAGGGTTGGGTTTAGGCTCCTAAAAGGGAGGGTTAGGGTATGGTAGGGGGAGGGTTAGACTCCTTAACACCACATGGGGGTCATTCCGAGTTGTTCGCTCTGTAAATTTCTTCGCATCGCATCGATTTTCCGCTTAATGCGCATGCGCAATGTTCACACTGCGACTGCGCCAAGTAAATTTGCTATGCAGTTAGGAATATTACTCACGGTTTTTTCTTCGTTCTGGTGATCATAATGTGATTGACAGGAAGTGGGTGTTTCTGGGCGGAAACTGGCCGTTTTAGGGGCGTGTGGGAAAAAACGCTACCGTTTCTGGGAAAAACGCGGGAGTGGCTGGAGAAACGGAGGAGTGTCTGGGCGAACGCTGGGTGTGTTTGTGACGTCAAACCAGGAATGACAAGCACTGAACTGATTGCAGTGGAAGAGTAAGTCTCGAGTTACTCAGAAACTGCACAGAGATGTCTTATCGCAATATTGCGAATCTTTCGTTCGCAATTTTAAGATGCTAAGATTCACTCCCAGTAGGCAGCGGCTTAGCGTGTGTAAAGCTGCTAAAAGCAGCTTGCGAGCGAACAACTCGGAATGACCCCCCATGTCGGGATGCGATGTTGGTCTCCTGACCGTTGGTATCCCGACAGCCAGCATTTTCGTTTCCAACCCTATGCAGCAGTGACGTGCAGGGAGGTACTATTAAATGCTGGGGAGACACTGGCTAGTAATAGAACCAGATTTACAGATATATGAACCCGGTGCTTTATGTGGGCATTATACAAAGGTGCAGCAGAATACACAGGTAGCAGAACCTCTACAGATGTATCCTAAAACTTGGGCACTATCTGCCACCTACCAGGCAGGGGGTATGTTGCCCACCTGTGCCCCCCTGGCCCAGCCCCAGCAGCAATTCACCAGAACGTTCCCCTGCATATTTTTAGCCATCTTGATCATGAGCTTCCCCTTTCATTTTGGATGCTCCTGGTTGTACACTAGAGATGGCTACTGCGTGAATGTCTCAACACATTGACTCAAATCTTGTAGAATTATTTGAGTCACGAAAAGTTGGTGTGTCGAGACATGATAACATGATACTGCAGACCACACGCTGGCAATGCTGGGCGCACTGCACTCACTGACTGCACTGGGCTGGGGAATGACAAGCCCTGCTGCAGGGGGATGCGGTCAAGATGCCGCCGGCCGGAATCCCGGCGGTCGAAATACCGACGCCGGAATCCCGACCGCAACAATCCCGACGAGCGAAGCGAGCCCGCAAGGGGCTGCGTTCCGCTCGCCACCCCTGTCGGGATTGTGTGGTCGGGATTCCGGCGTCGGGATTTCGACCGCCGGGATTCCGGCCGGCGGCATTTAGTACTGATCCCGCTGCAGGCACACAGAGGGGAGTATTCCCTGCACTGCACAGCACTGGGCTATGACAGCTTGGCAGCTAACCCATTCCAGGGAGTTACCTGTGCAGCACAACCACAAATAGAAAAAGTAACTATGCTTTGATTATTAATAACAGGGCCGGCTCCAGGCATACTAGCACCCTGAGCGAGAAAATGTAAAAGCGCCCCCCAACCCCTATGCGCGCGCCGAAGGCGCGCGCGCTTCGGGAAAAGTGGGCGTGGCCTCCTGGGAAAGTGGGTGTGGCCTCGTAACTTCATATTATTAAACTATAAATAAATATATTTTTTCACACCCCCTCTATGCACACAATTAGCAGCCTTATGCAGAACAGCCACAGTAGTGTTCCTTACACACAATGTCTCCAGTGTAGTGCCAGCTACACATGACATGCCCCGCAGCAGTGCCAGCAACACATGACATGCCCCGCAGCAGTGCCAGCTACACATGACATGCCCCGCAGCAGTGCCAGCTACACACAATAGACCCCCAGCAGTGCCAGCTACACATGATAGTGTTCACGTTTTAGGGCAGGGTGCTGATCACAAGGAGGGCACATTTTTAAGTAAGGAGGGCAAAATGATGTACATACTGTAATGCTTGGTGCTCCTCCACCCACATGCTGAAGCAGGGACAGTGCGCGCCGAAGGCGCGCAGCAAAAATTTAGGGGCGTTGCTTCGTGGGGAAGGTGCATGACCACAGAATAGTGGCAATTCGCATTACACCACATAGTAGTGCATCTAATACACTTTGCACCAGGTAGAACCTCCTATACACTTTGCGCCAGGCAGAGCACGTTAGACACTTTGCGCCAGGCAGAGCACGATAGACACTTTGCGCCAGGCAGCGCACGATAGACACTTTGCGCCAGGCAGCGCACGATAGACACATTGCCTAGCCACAGACGCCTAGTAGATACACTACATGATATGCCCCCCAGCAGTGCCAGCTACACGTGACATGCCCCCCAGCAGTGCCAGCTACACGTGACATACCCCCAGCAGTGCCAGCTACACGTGACATGCCCCCCAGCAGTGCCAGATACATAAATGGCCACACAGTGCAGATATGCCCCCAGTGCCAGATACATAAATGCCCCCACAATGCCAGATACATAAATGACCACACAATGCCAGATACATAAGTGCCCCCACAGTGCCAGATGCATCAATGACCCCACAGTGCCAGATACATAAGTGCCAGATCCATAAATGCCCCCAGTGCCACAAAACATAAATGCCCCCACAGTGCCAGATAAATAAATGCCCGCTGTGCCACAAAACATAAAAGCCCCCACAGTGCAGATATGCCCCCACAGTGCCAGATACATAAATGCCCCCAGTGCCAGAAACATAAATGCCCCCACAGTGCCAGAAACATAAATGCCCCCACAGTGCAGATATGCCCCCACAGTGCCAGAAACATAATGCCCCCACTGTGCCAGAAACATAATGCCCCCACAGTGCAGATATGCCCCCACAGTGCCAGAAAAATAATGCCCCCACAGTGCAGATATGCCCCCACAGTGCCAGAAAAATAATGCCCCCACAGTGCAGATATGCCCCCACAGTGCCAGAAAAATAATGCCCCCACAGTGCAGATATGCCCCCACAGTGCCAGAAAAATAATGCCCCCACAGTGCAGATATGCCCCCACAGTGCCAGAAAAATAATGCCCCCACAGTGCAGATATGCCCCCACAGTGCCAGAAAAATAATGCCCCCACAGTGCCAGAAAAATAATGCCCCCACAGTGCAGATATGCCCCCACAGTGCCAGAAAAATAATGCCCCCACAGTGCAGATATGCCCCCACAGTGCCAGAAAAATAATGCCCCCACAGTGCCAGAAAAATAATGCCCCCACAGTGCAGATATGCCCCCACAGTGCCAGAAAAATAATGCCCCCACAGTGCCAGAAAAATAATGCCCCCACAGTGCAGATATGCCCCCACAGTGCCAGAAAAATAATGCCCCCACAGTGCAGATATGCCCCCACGGTGCCAGAAAAATAATGCCCCCACAGTGCCAGAAAAATAATGCCCCCACAGTGCCAGAAAAATAATGCCCCCACAGTGCCAGAAACATAAACGGCCCCACACAGTGCCAGACAGATTTTAACTTACCTGTCACTGCGGTGCTGCTGGGAGCAGGGAATACTGCTGTGGGCGCGGGCGGGCCGCGGACGGAGGATCGAAACTGTCTGCACGCTATGCACGCTGCGCGGCGCCGGCGTCCAACGTCAGACGCCGGCGCCGCACAGCGCGCTGCATAGCGCACACAAGCGGCCGGGAGTGGGACACACAGAGGCTGGCTCCAGGCAGGAATATGGCGGCCGCAGCGTGCGGCGCCCTGTAAGAGTGGCGCCCCGCGCGGCCGCTCTAGTCGAACATGCCTGGAGCCGGCCCTGATTAATAATATACCAGCCTTACACTGAATCAGCACAATGTTAGTATATTATCAACAATCAATACATATCTCCACTGCTTGTAACTAGAAATGAATACTATGCGCAGTACATAACCACAGTTGTCAGCAACCACACAGCAAGCACAGTGCATCTGTGACCCAACACAACAGCCACCACCCTCCAGATGACCCACTCCCACGTCATGTGCAAATGTGCAATGGATTAATAGCAACACGCACAATCAGTCCCCGAGTCCTGGCAGTCTGCTTTCCCAGAAGAGCCTCTCCACTGAGCTGAATCACATGGCTCGACTCAGTTCATTGTCTTGCTTTGCCCATCACTATTATGTATTGGGAACTTCATGGATAGGTCACCTGACACTGCATCAAGCCACGCCCCATTCAGGGAAGCAGAGCTAACTCCCTTTGTGCTTTTTTTTTTTGCAGGTTTATTTGACTATAAAAAATTATTAGAATAATACAAAGATGATAGTTAAAAGTTAGAAATATCTTCTTTGTATTACTCTAATAATTTTTATAGTCAATACTCTGGCGTATAATGGAGTATGACAGGTGAGGCTTTGCCTCTCCTGCCTACCCTGACTGGACATCACTGGCAGGGCCTGACTGGACATCTGGCAGTTCTGACAACTGCCAGAAGGGCCGATAGCCAGATGGGCTTCTCCCGGAGAGGAGAAATAAAAAGTAGGTAAGTATGTTGTAAGAGCATAGACTAAAAAGTAGGAGAGGTCTGGAATAGTAAGGGGAGGAGTCTATGTCAGGAGCCAGAGACTGATACCAAGGTGAACCTGTATGTACTTTAAATACCAGGGCCTATTTTTAGTCCCAGTAACATAGGTGCTGCCAACTCTGAATCCAAGCGGATACATTTCCAAAACACGCAATACCAAATTCTCTAAATCAGGCCCTTTACGTACATCTTCAAATTAAACTTTATTCATATAATAAGTTGGATAAAAATTACCTTTAAAATCTTCTTTTCTAAATTTTCAGATTCTCAAACTTTTGGCAAATAGTTCCACTCACCCTTGCTGCAATTTTGTAAGCTATCTGTGACACAGTAGGATAATGAAATTCAATATAGTGAATTCATTTCTGAAAAGGAAAACTTACATGTCTTCTATATATGAAATTAGTAGGTGGCTGTAAACTGATTTTGTTAGTACTACAGTACCCAAGTTCAGCCACACAATTGCTTAAGAATATGTTACATTTCCATTTATTTTGCAATGAAATGACTCATTTGTACTAAGATTGTACACACTGCAGTTTTGCAGAGTGCACTTAAAGTTCTATCATTTAGCATCCTACACTATATGGATGTGTGGTACCTGGAATATATTTAAAGATATTATGGATTATAGAAAATACAGGCCCAATGTACATAGGTTGAGGCAGGAATCAGGGCGCTAAATTTACTAAGCTGCCTATTTTATTCGAGTTTGCATTTTCATACGAAAATGCAACTTGGAAAATTGCTAAACACAAATCACGGCAGTGTTGGGGCAATTCGTATTGAGATTAGAGATGAGCGGGTTCGGTTCCTCGGGATCCGAACCCCCCCGAACTTCACCTATTTTACACGGTTCCGAGGCAGACTTGGATCTTCCCGCCTTGCTCGGTTAACCCGAGCGCGCCCGAACGTCATCATCCCGCTGTCGTATTCTCGTGAGATTCGTATTGCATATAAAGAGCCGCGCGTCACCGCCATTTTCACTCGTGCATTGGAGATGATAGCGAGAGGACGTGGCTGTGTTCTCTCAGTTTCTGTGTTCAGTGTGCTGCAAATATCTGTGCTCAGTTTGCTGCAAATATCTGTGCTCAGTGTGCTGCAAATATCTGTGCTCAGTGTGCTGCAAATATCTACGTTCTCTGCCTGAAAACGCTCCATATCTGTGGTGCATTGTAGTATATAGTAGGAGGACAGTGCAGAATTTTGCTGTGACCACCAGTATATATATAGCAGTACGGTACAGTAGTCCATTGCTCTACCTCTGTGTCGTCAAGTATACTATCCATATCTGTGCTGCATTGTAGTTGTGCACAGTATATAGTAGGAGGACAGTGCAGAATTTTGCTGACCACCAGTATATATATATATAGCAGTACGGTACAGTAGTCCACTGCTCTACCTCTGTGTCGTCAAGTATACTATCCATATCTGTGCTGCATTGTAGTTGTGCGCAGTATATAGTAGGAGGACAATGCAGAATTTTGCTGACCACCAGTATATATATATATATATATATATATAGCAGTATGGTACAGTAGTCCATTGCTTTACCTCTGTGTCGTCAAGTATACTATCCATATCTGTGCTGCATTGTAGTTGTGCGCAGTACATGTGCTGTTTGGGGACTATTTTTTTAAGTGCCATCCTGTCTGACACTGCAGTGCCACTCCTAGATGGGCCAGGTGTTTGTGTCGGCCACTTGGGTCGCTTAGCTTAGCCATCCAGCGACCTTGGTGCACCTCTTTTTTTCTTTGCATCATGTGCTGTTTGGGGACTATTTTTTTAAGTGCCATCCTGTCTGACACTGCAGTGCCACTCCTAGATGGGCCAGGTGTTTGTGTCGGCCACTTGGGTCGCTTAGCTTAGCCATCCAGCGACCTTGGTGCACCTCTTTTTTTCTTTGCATCATGTGTTGTTTGGGGACTATTTTTTAAATCTGCCATCCTGTCTGACACTGCAGTGCCACTCCTAGATGGGCCAGGTGTTTGTGTCGGCCACTTGGGTCGCTTAGCTTAGCCATCCAGCGACCTTGGTGCACCTCTTTTTTCTTTGCATCATGTGCTGTTTGGGGACTATTTTTTAAATCTGCCATCCTGTCTGACACTGCAGTGCCACTCCTAGATGGGCCAGGTGTTTGTGTCGGCCACTTGGGTCGCTTTAGCTTAGCCATCCAGCGACCTTGGTGCACCTCTTTTTTTCTTTGCATCATGTGCTGTTTGGGGACTATTTTTTAAATCTGCCATCCTGTCTGACACTGCAGTGCCACTCCTAGATGGGCCAGGTGTTTGTGCCGGCCACTTGGGTCGCTTAACTTAGTCATCCAGCGACCTCGGTGCAAATTTTAGGACTAAAAATAATATTGTGAGGTGTGAGGTGTTCAGAATAGACTGGAAATGAGTGGAAATTATGGTTATTGAGGTTAATAATACTATGGGATCAAAATGACCCCCAAATTCTATGATTTAAGCTGTTTTTGAGGGGGTTTTGTAAAAAACACACGAATCCAAAACACACCCGAATCCGACAAAAAATTTTCAGGGAGGTTTTGCCAAAACGCGTCTGAATCCAAAACACGGCCGCGTAACCGAATCCAAAACCAAAACACAAAACCCGAAAAATGTCCGGTGCACATCACTAATTTGAGATACACTGCCGTCCAGACAAATACAAATCAATAGACCATCAGTCAAACATGGTTGCTTTTTTACCTAGACCTCATACAACAAGGTAATTTACTAAGAACTCTTGTGGGTGACCTCAATTAACCTCGCGGTTAGCCGCAGACCGCAATGTTCCCACCATTGACTATAATGGAGGACCGCGATCCTCCATTATAGCCGGTGCGCTCCGCCTGATTGACAGGCCAGGAGCGCACAGCCAATCAGGAGAGCGCTATGACGTGGCGCTCCC
Organism: Pseudophryne corroboree; assembly: GCF_028390025.1. Taxonomy (NCBI): domain Eukaryota; kingdom Metazoa; phylum Chordata; class Amphibia; order Anura; family Myobatrachidae; genus Pseudophryne; species Pseudophryne corroboree. The sequence continues at coordinate 735,746,782 of NC_086446.1, forward strand.
TGATTGGCTGCTGGGTCCTCTAGTGCCAGCAGTCACTGGGGGTCCCGGCATTTGGGGAAAGGGGATCCATGTGTAAACATGGATCCGCTTTATTCGCGTGGTCTGGGTTTTTCAGTTTGTTATTTTTTTAACCCCTGGGATGCCTACTTGGACAGAAGAGGGCCGATTTACACAAGATAATAGGTGAGTATATTGGGTTTTTTATTACATGTATTCCAATGGATCCTACATGGACAAGTGGACTGAGGTGGGACACTAGGTAAGTATGTTTGAGTGTGTAAGTGTGCATGTTTGTGTATATGAACTTTTACTATCATGGTGTGTGTGTGTGTGTGTGTGTTGTGTTTTTTGGGGGGTATTTCTTTTGTTGTGGAACTACAGGTACCAGCGGGCCTGTTAATTCTCTGCATGCTGGTACTTGTGGTTCTCCAAGTACCAGCATGCAGGGGAGGCTTGTTGGGACTTGTAGTTCCACAGCAAAAGACAATATTCTTTTTTTACACATTTTTGGCTATCAGTCCGGCATCCACCGCTGGGGCAGCCTCTGGCTTCACCCCTGTCCCTTGGGTGCCTGGAGGGGTGGGACCCCTTGATTTAAGGGGTCCCCACTCCCCCCAGGGAACCCCGGCCAGGGGTGACTACTTAGGGGGGTAATGCCATGGCCGCAGTTACCAATATAAGTGTGTCCACCAGCTGTGGCATTATGTCTCTGGCTAGTGGAGCCCGGTGCTGGTTTAAAAAACATGGGGGACCCCTACATCTTTTGTCCCCCATATTTTTGGAACCAGGACCGGACCAAGACCCCCCCCCCCAGTATTTTAACAACAAGGACTGGCTCAAAGAGCCCAGGGCTGGTTATGCTTAGGCGGGGACACCGCACAATTTTAATTTTATTTTAACGAATTCATTACTGTACACAATGAAGCCCTGCACGGATCACACTGATCTGGCTGGGCTTCATTGAGTTATGTCTGCCGTAAAAAACTACCCGACAATACGAATGGCATCGACATCGGTGAGTGCAAATTGAAAAAACACGGTAGTTTAGTAAAGTACCGTGTTTTTTTCAGAAAAGTTGCACTCTCAAACCGGCCGATGTCAACCGAGACATCGGCAAAACACGAATGTTAGTAAATTTACCCCAGGGAGTCTACTGTACTTCTAGATCTGGCATCACTTTTAACCACCTAACTGGCATGGTCAGATTTCATACAACTGCATCATCTGCCCCCCCCCCCCTTCCCGTTTTTGACGAGGAGATCCGTTCTGCAGATGTGCATAATATAATGTTTAAATATTTTTAAAAAATACTTTTTCAACTTTATTAAATAAAATACATTTGTTACAGAGTAATTCCATATATCCATTTTAGAGATACAAAGAATGAATGATAATAACCTGAAGCCGAATTAACATCCCTACACTGTAGCCTTGGCCAATTAGCATTTAATAACCATTTAAATAACCAAGCTCACATGGCCAGCTCAGCTCACTGATACAGCTAGCCCACATGCTGTGAAAGACACACCCACAGGTATGAATATACTGTACCCACTTGAAATCAGAGCTCACTCACTCAGAATCAATCTAGCTCTCAGAAGCATGGCTTGCTCATCACCAGGACCGATCTCCTTACTAAGGCTAAGTATCATACACAATATCTCATAGATAAATAGCATAGAATAGTTAAATATGTGTTTGTGGTAAAGTAGTTGTGAAATGATTGGCATAGAATAGTTAAATATGTAAATACATTTGACTTTAAGGTTAATAGTACTTGTGCAATCATGTGATTGTTATGTGTTGGTGATAATACTCTATGAAATCTGTAATGAATTGGAACATTAGACAATCTGTAGAATAGCATCTCTGGTCATACCTGGTATGGTGATTTATAACAGATTGTAGTGGTTTTGTATGGTGCATCTTGCTGAAGTATAGAAGTCAACACATACTTCCTTTTGTTACTGTAGTCATGTGCTTGTAGCAATGGCATGCTGATACTTGTGGTTACCTGGTGATCTGGTCTTGTGATGGCTCATATGGACAGCATGAGATATGTGGTGCTGGTCCTGGAAGGCTGGAATTAGTTGGTTTTAGGCCTGAAAAGTTAGCATAATGCGGTACAGACTGGGACTGGCATATAATTACAGGCTACATTATATAACATAGCCAGCATACCATATGCTCTGGTTATTGAGATACTGTGTTGGCTTGGAATTGTGAAAGGTGATTAGATGGCTTAGAATTGTAATATCAGCACATATGCATTATGTTGAAGCTTATACGTTTTGCAATATAGTGGAGTCTTATGGCTTCTGCTATGTGATTATGGTGTAGCAAAGAATGCCAGGTGTTTGGACTTGCAAATCTAAAATGGCTGCTGCCACTCCCTTTTGAACCATATGTTACAGACTTTGGAATCATGGGAGTTTTCCCAAAATGGAGTCTAGCTTCTGTCCCATGCGGTCTATGGACAATGCAGCCACATGCTGCCCCTCCCCCACACACACACACACACACACACACACACACACATATATATACCAAAACCAATACCCTAAGATATTTCTTTAAGATATATATTGTCCAATATATATCAATAAATCTAGGATTTAGCCGAGTGCTTTGAGTAAATATCTCCCCAGTAATAAATACACACATACAGTACAGTACATACATCTCTCACACTTCTTTCATCCTATTTGTTTCTTATATAGTTTGAATCTGTGAAACTATTATATGGTGACTTGCATTGTATTTGACCAATACTGTTTAATGATAAAAGTGAATTCTATGAGTAGCAATTGTTTGTTGAAATACATTCTTATGATTTACATTCCATATGACTGGCGTGCATTCTTATATGAACAGAATATTCCTAATGATTTAAAGATATATATGTCTAGATGCAACCTCTGCGGGTTTGCTTATAAAAGGAAAATTATACATTTGCTTCAAAGATATGAAATATAGTAATATAATACAAGCAATAGAATCAGACAGAGAAAAGGAGGGGAATAGAGAAGGAAAAAGTATACCCCCTTATCACGACCCCTTATCATTGGCGCCCGAACAGTACTGCTTTCAATTTAAAAGCAGAGAACCCATATTAATTTTTTTTTTCTGTTTAAATCGCTTGTATATAAAATAAACTTTATCTCTCTCCGTGCAAGATTTGTTTTTTTTCAGCACTAAGAAGTTTCCTCAAGACCAAGGATTCACACTGAAGTAACCAAGCAAGTATGGTTTTAATTTATAACTTTTCATTGTTACAGCAAATACAGTTATCAAATGCATTATAAACTGTAGCTCTCTCCCCAAGTTTATAAAGCAGACATTTTGTTGTTCAGATCAAATTGTTCACAGCCAAAATTATCACCATTGTTCTAAGTCATGTGCAAACAGTTCCTTTTCTGGCTGGTTTAAGACCTAAGATTTGCATACCAATAGGTTTCCTTGAATACTAAAGTAACTTAAGAATTTGTATGGGACAGAGTAAAAATAAATTTTTACAGTTGAAACTCAAACTGCTTTAGTTTTGTTCTTAACAGATGCATAATTAATTACAGCAAACCCATATATGACTTGTACATTTTTTGGGGATAAATATAAAAGTTTTTATAGTTTTGAAGCAAAAATAAATAGAACTGAAAATGTATTGATAGCGATAGTAATTTTTTTGTTTAACTGAAATGTATGGAAAGTATATTCCAATGTACTGTGCTGAAGTAATGACACAAACATTACTTTATTGGCAACTTTTCTCATGTTTGTTAAGGAAATCATACTTAACACAGAAAGGCTTTTAGCACCAATGTGAAGCATGGTTTCAGCTTACCACACCTTCTGATGTTTTGCTTAAAGTTTTAGCAAACAGAATGGGGGTATTGTTTACAGTGTACAAGACCCAATAAAACAGGGATCTGTATCACACTGTACAGCAGCATTACTGAGCACACACTTGCAATGCACTTACAATACAATTAGTTAAAATTAATAGATTGTTAATGACTGATTATAAGAACCTTATTTAGGAAGAAGAAAAGAATATGGATAATTCTACATATGCTAAACATGCTAACACTATTTTCTTCTCTTTCCAGATGGACTAAGTGTTATTTTTTGTTGCTGTTGCTCTTCTTAGAATAAGTTCGTGTAGATTCCATGGAATTATGGATACTTGACAGGTTTTAGTCAAGGGTGTGATATCTGAGTGGGGTACTCAGTCAAGGTATGAGCCGCGTGGGGCGCTCCCACGGACTCATAGATGTAATGCATTAAGCGTAACATCTGGGGGACTCTGCCCTGGTTGCAGTGGTACAAGGCATTCGTTGAATAGGTCTTTGAAAGTTGTCTAGGTGGGTACGTGATTAACGACACATTAAGAATTTTGAGCTGACCAATGCGCACTGGATACCTGTTTTAAGGCCGCTATTAGCGATTTCGGCTGGGTGACTCCAGGTCTGCAAGATAAATTCACCGATTCTATAGAGAATCGAGGACTTCATTTCCACGCAGCAGGCAGCAGGGATATCACACAAATTAGTAATACAGTCATAGAACACCGTACATTAAAATATCGATTTCCTTAAATAGTTTAAGAAACTCGCAGAAGGGGGGTATACTAGACCCATTTATTCAACTCTGTTACAATTTATAGGTACCCTGGTAAGAAGCTTATAATCAGGTAAGGTATTGATAAGCAGGGTGTAATTATGTGGACCTTATAGCGGGTTTTGCAATGAGTCCTGTAATAATCGTTCTATAGATTGGTAAGCAGAAGGTATTTGAAAGAAGACTAAATCGCAGGAAGGCGAAGTCTTTAACAATAACGGTAAAGATGGATATTCATTTAATTTAAGATGCCGCAGATGTTAGGATGTCTAAATCTTTCTTTCCTTAGATAAACGGGTCATATGGTAAGTATATATATGACTTCAGGAAACATGAATTTTTAGACTGCTATATACATTACATTATAAATATTAAGAATCAATGCAATATATGTAATACTCGGAACGTTGGACATGTAATATGCCCTTAGTACTAGGTATGTTGCATGATAAGCAAAGATTTGGCGATCTGGGTCTGTCATGTGTATGTACATAAGGAGACATCTTTTTGTAACATTATTGACAGATGATAATGGATTCAACCTTTCAGCTTATAATAGCAATGAGATACATATAATTGTTCTTAAAACTGTATATGGTAATATATGGGATACAAATACACAGGTGATATTAAAATCATTGTGAAATCCCAGGTATAAACAGGTATTTATAATGGAATATATGTGTATATATTGGAGGAAAATATCCTCAAACCACCTAGTGGTAGTAAGTATGTATTGCAGCCCTCTGACCAGATTCTTAGGAATTGGAAAATGGGCGGGACAAGGTTATTTTGGAAGATCTGGAAAAGTTTAATAGCTGATATATCTCTCATAAGGTGACACAGTATTGGATAAACATTGTCACAACTGTTGTAACAGTACATATGTAAAGGTTGTTTAAATCCCAAGTGCTTGTTAAGAGCTGACACAAATGTGATTTTATTTTTTGTGTTCACAAATCTCTGTAAACCCTAGTTAAATTGAGATGTTCAGAATTAAGGAATTAAGAATAACCCTGATGTTTATGGTCTTATACACCAGGACAGGGGGATGACCATAGGTCATAAAATATGATCATCCTGTTTAAACTGTCACAGTAATGATTGAAACGGTGGGAAGGTAAGTTATCCTTAAATGCATATAGTGGTAATTTTGATGTTTTTTTTTTTACCTCTGGTGACCAATAGGGACACTCCCATACTTTAGGAGTTTTGGAACTCCAAGATATTGATGGTGTTAGATCAAATGGTAGGACAATTCGTGGTTTCTTTTAACCAGAAAATGGAGAAATTTGAAAGTGGCTTTGCAGAACATGCATTGGATCAGCTGTTTGCAAAGAAACTATAAAATCGTAATCACAAGGTAATCATAAGATATTGAGCTAATGGTTGCCTAATATCTGATATATGATTGGTCTGTTAACTTGAGTTGTTTCATCTCATCTTTACCGGTCCACAGCAGGTAAAAGAATGGTCTCATATTTAAATAGGTTCTACAGGACAATGTTGTGTTATTGGTAATCTATTTGGGTAAAACTTACTAACAGTTTGTGTGTTTGCAATAGATAGGAAAAAGTTTCATTTTGACAGTAATTGTATTATGTATGCTAATGTTTCTATTTTCTCAGAGCACCAAGAAACATTCCACAAATTTGTCAAAGAGCCCAAGACTTCCTTCATTCTCCTTCCCAATTAATATACAGATTATTGGAAAGGAGAAAGGGGGGGTGGTATATGAGTTAGTTCAGGATAAATATAGGTGAAAATCCTGAATATCAGGACATTTTTGGAGAAATATTTTATGAAAATGTGAAAAGCAAAGGCATCTTAGGATCTGGATGCCATCTAGTGGCTAAAATAATGTGAAGTTCAATCTGTAGCACTCTCAAATAGTGTCAAATGTGATTTGTAAAAATTTCAGAATGGAGTATACAAAATCATCAAGTATCATAGAGGGTGGGGAGGGACAACTAATGCTCTGGAAGAGTTTCTGTTTCTCGCATCTACAGGAAAAAAAGTCAACAGAAGGATATCAAAAGACTACAAGTGGATCGGATGGAAGAGAAGACATCATGGGTAGGTAGAAAGAGACATCAAAACTGATACCTCTTTATTTCCTACATAGATACAGATGAGAAGGACGAGCCCAGCTGTAGACAGACGATATATCCAAAGATGATTGCATGGACCCTTAGATGATCGGACAGGACACAGACCAGAAGTACCGGACACAGATGACCTGAACCAGATGGTCTAAGGGATGATGACACCTTCAGAAGACCCCACCACACTAAGAGAAGAAGACTTCACAAAGAAACAACTAGGCCTTTAGTTTCCATTGTTGAGGGATATTAGGAAAGGGCTTGCCCACATAGGCAGATTTTTTTGTCCTTGCATAAGTATGCATAAATATAAAAACAAGGTTTTTTTCCATCTACCTATGGCGGTGCAGGGGAGAAATGCCTCTTCTCAACCCCTTCATTACTTTATACTTTGAACTGTGAAATGACTTTGTTGTAATCTTTTCCAAACTAAATCTTTTCTTTCTTTAGAAACCTGTACTAACACAGAACACACACTTACACTAAAATGTTTTTGACTGATTGTCAGTTTAATCTGTCGAATGCCAGATCACTGTCAACAGGGGGATATGTTACAGAGTAATTCCATATATCCATTTTAGAGATACAAAGAATGAATGATAATATTGGCTTTTGTAACCTGAAGCCGAATTAACATCCCTACACTGTAGCCTTGGCCAATTAGCATTTAAATAACCAAGCTCACATGGCCAGCTCAGCTCACTGATACAGCTAGCCCACATGCTGTGAAAGACACACCCACAGGTATGAATATACTGTACCCACTTGAAATCAGAGCTCACTCACTCAGAATCAATCTAGCTCTCAGAAGCATGGCTTGCTCATCACCAGGACCGATCTCCTTACTAAGGCTAAGTATCATACACAATATCTCATAGATAAATAGCATAGAATAGTTAAATATGTGTTTGTGGTAAAGTAGTTGTGAAATGATTGGCATAGAATAGTTAAATATGTAAATACATTTGACTTTAAGGTTAATAGTACTTGTGCAATCATGTGATTGTTATGTGTTGGTGATAATACTCTATGAAATCTGTAATGAATTGGAACATTAGACAATCTGTAGAATAGCATCTCTGGTATACATACCTGGTATGGTGATTTATAACAGATTGTAGTGGTTTTGTATGGTGCATCTTGCTGAAGTATAGAAGTCAACACATACTTCCTTTTGTTACTGTAGTCATGTGCTTGTAGCAATGGCATGCTGATACTTGTGGTTACCTGGTGATCTGGTCTTGTGATGGCTCATATGGACAGCATGAGATATGTGGTGCTGGTCCTGGAAGGCTGGAATTAGTTGGTTTTAGGCCTGAAAAGTTAGCATAATGCGGTACAGACTGGGATTGGCATATAATTTCAGGCTACATTATATAACATAGCCAGCATACCATATGCTCTGGTTATTGAGATACTGTGTTGGCTTGGAATTGTGAAAGGTGATTAGATGGCTTAGAATTGTAATATCAGCACATATGCATTATGTTGAAGCTTATACGTTTTGCAATATAGTGTAGTCTTATGGCTTCTGCTATGTGATTATGGTGTAGCAAAGAATGCCATGTGTTTGGACTTGCAAATCTAAAATGGCTGCTGCCACTCCCTTTTGAACCATATGTTACAGACTTTGGAATCATGGGAGTTTTCCCAAAATGGAGTCTAGCTTCTGTCCCATGCGGTCTGTGGACAATGCAGCCACATGCTGCCCCACCCACACACACACACACACACACACACACACACACACACACACACACACATACATACATATACCAAAACCAATACCCTAAGATATTTCTTTAAGATATATATTGTCCAATATATATCAATAAATCTAGGATTTAGCCGAGTGCTTTGAGTAAATATCTCCCCAGTAATAAATACACACATACAGTAACGTACATACATCTCTCACACTTCTTTCATCCTATTTGTTTCTTATATAGTTTGAATCTGTGAAACTATTATATGGTGACTTGCATTGTATTTGACCAATACTGTTTAATGATAAAAGTGAATTCTATGAGTAGCAATTGTTTGTTGAAATACATTCTTATGATTTACATTCCATATGACTGGCGTGCATTCTTATATGAACAGAATATTCCTAATAATTTAAAGATATATATGTCTAGATGCAACCTCTGCGGGTTTGCTTATAAAAGCAAAATTATACATTTGCTTCAAAGATATAAAATATAGTAATATAATACAAGCAATAGAATCAGACAGAGAAAAGGAGGGGAATAGAGAAGGAAAAAGTATACCCCCTTATCACGACCCCTTATCAACATTTTAAAAAACAATGTTAACGCTTTTGAAGGGAAAAATCGTCAGTTAAGTGGTTTAAGCAGCACACCATTTTTCCCTGTCCCCACACCACAACAGAGAGGCAAGGAAGTCACACCTCCAAGCACAGTAAATGCACAACAGAATGTTACTTTAAAAGACTGGTAAAGATTAACTTCAGATGGTGGAAAGTTGGTGGGGGTGCTGCAGGTGTGGGGGTGTCGGGTGCAGGGGTGTCACGGGTAGGGGAAGGGTTGGGTGCTGCTGTAGGTCTTACAGTATATATCACTGCACATAATCTCTGTGACAGTTAGTGAGGGTTGTTGATGGTGTAAGAGGGGTGAGGGTCAGTACAAAGACAGGCAGTTAGAGAGAAGGATGAGGGTGACAGGGCGTAGTGACGGGGTCCGGGGAGTACTTAGCAGATGTAGGCGTGGGGTACAGGTGTGACATCACAGTGTAAGTCCCTTTGCTCTCATGTGTGAGGTATGTGTGAGGTAAGGATGTGCGGGCCGTGGTGGCCACTAACCTCCTGGCTGCTGCTGTGAGATGTCGACTGCAGAGGGAGGGAGCTCCAGCTCAGCAGCAATGGGTCGTGGTGAGTGTTCCTTCCTGGGCCCGTTCCGCAGCACACTGAACGCCATGTCTGACGGGCGTCACTCCTCCACCCTGCCTGGCAGCGTCAGCTGCTGTTATCGTGGAGCATGAGTTAGCGTCCGGAGCCCTGTGGGCTGCCAGGCATGGTGTTTTCCCTGGAGAGGTGTGGCGCGCGGCTTTAGGCTGCAGACGGAGGGAGCAGCAGCAATGGTGATCAGTGAGTGTCCCGTCCTGGCGCTGTCCCGCAGCACAAGCTCCGCACTGCTTACCGCTGAATATGGCAGCCCTTGTCTGTATGCTGCCGGTGGTCATATAGGGGTGACTGAGCTAGCACCCCCGCCCTGGAGTGTGGGTGTCAGGCGGCAGGTATGGTGTCTAGCCGGGAGAGGAGCTGCGGGCGGCCACTCGCTGCCTGAATGTACCCTCCGTATCCGCGCTGTTCCCCTCCCTGCAGTGGCCGTGGTGTACTTCTGCTACCGCTGGTCATCCTCACCTCCCTATACTGTAGGTAGTGTCTTCTACCTGACTCTGCTGCTGGCACAGGGTATGGGGCAGCTCCCTGCAGCAGATGCAGTTGACACAGGCACAGAGTCACAGATCTGGGCTATTATATAGGAGATAACCTAAACATGCAAATTTGATTAACATTTATAGAATGATTTGTGGGCCCCACAGCAACATTTTGTAAGGGCCCAATATACAATAGCTGATGCACGATGGCTTAGTTATTATCAACACCCAAGTGTAAAAAAGAGCAGAAAACATGAGTCTCTGATAGAGGAGGCTGCATCCCCTGATGGTTATGGAAGATTTTTCAGAGAAATTACTCACTTTAGGGAGCATTTAGAAAACTTTTATAGACTTTACAGGGTTGTGGTCGTTATTTGGTATCCACTGACACATATTATCGGGTACCCATTTGCAGTTACAAGGATGAGTGCATGTGATTAAAACAAAGGTGGAAATCCCTAGGCTAGACAATAGGGGTTATTTTAATAGAAAACTCCATTAAGTCTATACTATTAGATTTGTATAGGCTTTTCTCATATGGGTGTTGTTTAGACATTGGCCCTCATTCCGAGTTGATCGGTCGCAAGGCGAATTTAGCAGAGTTACACACGCTAAGCCGCCGCCTACTGGGAGTGAATCTTAGCTTCTTAAAATTGCGACCGATGTATTCGCAATATTGCGATTACTAACTACTTAGCAGTTTCAGAGTAGCTTCAGACTTACTCTGCCTGTGCGATCAGTTCAGTGCTTGTCGTTCCTGGTTGACGTCACAAACACACCCAGCGTTCGCCCAGGCACTCCCACCGTTTCCCCGGCCACTCCTGCGTTTTTTCCGGAAACGGTAGCGTTTTCAGCCACACGCCCCTGAAACGCCGTGTTTCCGCCCAGTAACACCCATTTCCTGTCAATCACATTACGATCGCCGGAGCGATGAAAAAGCCGTGAGTAAAATTACTTTCTTCATAGTAAAGTTACTTGGCGCAGTCGCAGTGCGAACATTGCGCATGCGTACTAAGCGGATTTTCACTGCGATGCGATGAAAAATACCGAGCGAACAACTCGGAATGAGGGCCATAGCCACTAAAAGTCATGTATTGCATATCACTGTAATGTGGCATAAGCATATAAGGATTAACAGATGTTTACTTGTAGCCTATATAAAATCATGGGCATATTTTCCTATAGTATTTCAGTTGTGTTCGCAAACCAATGCGTGGGTGGCACTGGGAAAACGGGGGACTGACGGCTGTGTTTTTGGGGAGGCTGAACGTCGTCACACAGCTCCGATAGAAAATATGGCGGCTGGACTCCTGCAGGATGCTTCCCTAGTTTCTGCGACCACGCACTAATTGCGATGCGATTGCAAGTAGAGCGTGGTCGCAGTTGGTGGGCGGCAGATAGCATGCTGAGCAGCCTTGCCCTGCGATGGGTGACCCCCATCATGCAAAAGAACGGATTGCAGCAATCTGTACTGAATGGGGTCCTATTTTTGCATTTATGTCATGTTTATGCACATCTGATTTTAATATTGGAACTTTAAACTGATTAATTAAACAAAAATAATAATATTCTACAAATGTTCAGATCACTACTGTACTCATCTACATATATAAAGGCTAAAGCCCTCACTCAATTCTCTTACTTCCCGATATGTCAGGAAGCTGAAATATAACATAGGTATTCTTCCGGTGGAAAACAGAAAAACTACGTAATTAGAGTTTTAATAAACCATCGCCTAAGGCAGGGGTGGGGAACCTCAGGCCCGAGGGCCATATAAGGCCCACAAAGCCACTTGATCCGGCCCGTCCAGGCTCACCTAGCCGGGCGCCCACTGAGATTTTGTTACTAGCAGGCGCCTGGCTTCTTACCCTCAGTAGCAGTCGGAGGCAGGAGCTCACTCCTAAGCTCCGGCTTCCGGCTCTGGCAGTGTGCGTGTGCTGCTGTGCGGTGTTATGGGAGAGATGTCATGACTTCTCTCCCATAGTTCTGAGGAGTGAGCAGCCAGGCGGAGGGCAGCTGGTGAGTATTGTGTTTTTTTTCCTTTTAATGTGTGTGTGTAAGCGTCGCTACTAGGGGGCATATCAAATGGGGCATAACAACTGACTGGTGGCATATCTAATGGGGCATAACAAGTGATGGGGCATATCTAATGGGGCATAATAAGTGACTGGGGGCATATCTACTGGGGCATAACAACTGACTGGGGGTATATCTACTGGGGGCATAAATACTGACTGGGGGCATAATTACTTACTGGGGGCATAACTACTGACTGGGGGCATATCTACTGGGGGCAAATTTACTGGGGGCATATCTACTGGGGGCAGGCTCATTTTTAAGTTGATAATTTTTGTATGGCCCCCGAAGGGTTTTATAAATATCCAAATGGCCCTTGGTAGAAAAAAGGTTCCCCACCCCTGGCCTAAGGGGATGAAAAGGGGGTTGACATAATGACATCATTACCGATGCGTGCCTTGCGTTGCGTGAATTATAACGCCCAAATGGACAATCGTATCAACATTTGGATTGCACCTCCAGTGTGTAGAATTTAATAAACTACAAAAATGGTCCTGTCACTTTTTACCGTATCTGCTCCTGAGGTAACGCCAAGAACCATGGATTAATATTTACAGTACTTACATTAAGACGTCTCAAATTAACATCTCTATAGAGTTACCAAATTTTTAACACTCATTTATATTTACAACCGTGAAAATCAGAAACTCCCGTGCGAAGAACGGGTAGAACAGCTAGTCTTTTATCTAAATGCAAAAGCTGACAAGAGACACAGACGCTCATTTGCCTCCAGACACTGTTAAACATCCTTTTTTCTAGGTCCAGCATCACTTAACATTTCAGCATTATTTATGAGTAATGACACTGTTGCCAATAAAATATCAGCTTCTGTACTTCACTTATTGGCCTATGGAGCACCCTGTTGTGTCAGATTTATATGCACATGATTCAGCTGTCTGGCTTTGTCATCATGCAGTATACCTATCACTTGCTCTTGTGGAACACAAATAAGTAAATCTCAACCCTGTCTACAGCTGGCGATGATCAGAGTCCCATTGTGCCAGTGACAAGAGACAATGCGATGATGGGAAACAGAAAGTGGGGTCAACACAACTCTGATTGCGGCCTGATCTCCAAATTGGACCATTCTTTTAGGTCCTCAAATTCTTTAAGGACCCCCTACAGTCATTAGGATGGGAGTTCCAGAGGTGAGACTCTCACTTTTAAGGCATACTTCCCAACTGTCCTGATTTATGCTGGACAGTGCCGATTTGAGGGAGGTATTACTGGCAGGCAGTGGTGCAAGTAGAAAAAATGTCTTATAGGTACTGTGTGCGCGCGCCTTCGGTGCACTCGCCAAAAATGGGTGTGGCCAAATGCCACATGGGGTGTGGTCAATGAAAATGCGGGCGTGATACACATATAGGGGGGCCAGATACACATATGACCCCAATAGTGCCAGATACACGTTGCCCCACAGTCAGGAGCGGATTCTTGCCCGAAACGCCGCATCCTGAAGGGCGCTTCTGCTGCTGTGCCACCTGACACTTGCTGCGCCTGAATGGACTACACCTCCCATCGGCCCCCGGGGCCGCGTCTGAGCAGCTCCGGCGAGGTCGCTCCTCCCCCAGTCACACAGCACTCAGCAGCGGCAGCCGGGGAATGAGGGCAGGAGCAGCCAGGGACTCCCCGTCAGTACAGCAGTTCCCCGCACTCACTACGGAGGGGGTGGACATGGCGGATGACCCTCTGTTCATGTTGGAGAGGCTGCGCTTCCAGCAGGTGGGTGATGCCTGCTCCACAGTCCCCGAGGTCCTATACTCATGTCCTCAGTCATGTCTATACTGTCCAGGGTACAGCTACAGTGGACAAAACTGTAGGGGGCACAACTCTACTGGGGGTACAGCTACAGGGGGCAAAACTACAGTGGGCACAACTCTACTGGGGGTACAGCTACAGGGGGCAAAACTACAGTGGGCACAACTCTACTGGGGGTACAGCTACAGGGGGCAAAACTACAGTGGGCACAACTCTACTGGGGGTACAGCTACAGGGGGCAAAACTACAAGGGGCACAACTCTACTGGGGGAAAATCTACTGGGGTCACAGATACAGGGGGCCCTGGGAACCACAAGGTCTAGAAATGGCCCTGCCCACAGTGCCAGATCTACATTGCCCCACAGTGCCAGATCTACATTGCCCCACAGTGCCAGATCTACATTGCCCCAGAGTGCCAGATACACAAATGCCCCATAGTGCCAGATACACAAATGCCCCAGAGTGCCAGATACACATTGCCCCAGTGTCAGATACACATTGCCCCCCAGTGTCAGATACACATTGCCCCAGTGTCAGATATAAATTGCCCCACAGTGCCAGATACACAACTGCCCCCACAGTACCAGATACACAAATGCCCCCACAGTGCCAGATACACAAATGCCCCCAAGGTGCCAGATATACATTGCCCCACAGCAGGGCCGGCTCCAGGCCTACTAGCACCCTGAGTGAAAACATGTAAAAGCGCCCCCCCCCCCGTGCGCGTGCCGAAGGCGCGCGCTCCAGAAAAACTGGGCGTGGCCTTTTGGAAAGTGGGCGTGGTCTCATAACTTCATATTATTAGACTATAAATAAATATGTTTTGACACCCCCTCTACGCACACAATTAGCAGCCTTACACATAACAGCCACAGTAGTGTTCCTTACACACAATGTCTCCAGTATAGTGTCAGATACACATAATATCTCCAGTATAGTGCCAGATACACAATGTGCAGTGCCAGATAGACATGATATGCCCCCCAGCAGTGCCAGCTACACACAATATGCCCCCCAGCAGTGCCAGCTACACGATAGTGTTCACTTTTTAGGGCAGGGAGGGCACATTTTTAAGTTAGGAGGGCAAAATGATGTACATACTGTAATGCTTGTTGCTCATCTACCTACATGGCAAAGCATGGACAGTGCGCGCCGAAGGCGCGTCGCAAAAATTTAGGGGCGTTGCTTCGTGGGGAAGGTGCGTGGCCACATAATAGTGGCAATTCGCATTACACCACACAGTAGTGCAGTTAATACACACTGCACCAGGTAGAACCTCCTAGACACTTTGCGCCAGGCAGAGCACGTTAGACACTTTGCGCCAGGCAGAGCACGTTAGACACTTTGCGCCAGGCAGAGCACGTTAGACACTTTGCGCCAGGCAGAGCACGTTAGACACTTTGCGCCAGGCAGAGTACGTTAGACACTTTGCGCCAGGCAGAGCACGTTAGACACTTTGCGCCAGGCAGAGCACGTTAGACACATTGCCTAGCCACAAATGCCTAGCGGGAACACTAAATGATATGCTCCCAGCCGTGCCAGCTACACATGACATGCCCCCCAGCAGTGCCAGCAACACGACATGCCCCCCAGCAATGCCAGATACATAAATGGCCACACAGTGCCAGATATGTAGATACAGAAAAGCCTCCACAGTGCCAGATAAATGCCCCCACAGTGCCAGATAAATGCCCCCACAGTGCCAGATAAAAGCCCCCACAGTGCCAGATACAGAAAAGCCCCCACAGTGCCAGATAAATGCCCCCACAGTGCCAGATAAATGTCCCCACAGTGCCAGATAAATGCCCCCACAGTGCCAGATAAATGTCCCCACAGTGCCAGATAAATGCCCCCACAGTGCCAGATAAATGCCCCCAGTGCCAGATAAATGCCCCCACAGTGCCAGATAAATGCCCCCACAGTGCCAGATATGCCCCCACAGTGCCAGATAAATGCCCCCACAGTGCCAGATAAATGCCCCCAGTATGCCAGATAAATGCCCCCAGTGTGCCATATATGCCCCCACAGTGCCAGATATGCCCTTACAGAGCCAGAAATGCCCCCCACAGTGCCAGATATGCCCCCAGTGTGCCAGATATGCCCCCAGTATGCCAGAAATGCCCCCAGTGTGCCAAAAATGCCCCCACGGTGCCAGATATGCCCCCACAGTGCCAGATTAATTTCCCCCCCCAATACCTGCGGCGCTGAGAGGGGGAGGAGTACTGCTGAGCCTGTCCGAGAGCGGGAGTGCGGCCGGGCGAGTGCGGGTCCAGGTGCGGGCGGCCGGGCGGCCACTTGCAGGGGCGGATTGAGATGGAAAACCAGCCCGGGAAATATCTGGAAGCAGCCCTAATGGGGGTGGGGTCTGTTGCGGGGTGGAACCTGAGGGGACGGATTACATTACCAATTTCTAGTGTAAATCATAGGTGTCCCGGATTCACGGGGTGGCAGTGGGTCATATACATGGGATGACATGAGGATATTTATACGGGGTGACATAAACACGGTGTGACACTGGGACATAAACACGGAGGGGGGTTGACAGTGGGACATGCACATGGTCTGCCAGTTCTGCCAGTGCCCCCACCACTGCTGGCCCTGCCATTAGCCACTGACCTAGATGGCCTTCCTAAAGTGGCTGTCTCCCCATCAGCATCCTGCCCTGCTGGTCCCTGGGCTTGATCCGGGAGTTTGGTGGCTCTAGAATGTTCAGAAGGACTGGGACACCAAACTCTTCTGCCCAGTGGTAGCTGTCCTATGTTCCCAGTGGGCCATTCCGCACATGAATACATTCATGCCTTCCCCAGTACAGAGTCAGACACATGCTACCACATACAGTACATACTATACATGTGTCACCCCATACATAAATCACACTCTGATTCATTTCGTATATATCTCACACATGCAGTGCAGCCAAAACATACATGATTCACCAAATGCCCCATAGATACCTGTATTTACAATTTATTTTGGTCAGACACACACAGTATAGTATTTATAACACGCATGCATTCTTGCCCTTTCCATGCATCTTACACACCTGCTTTCCTACACACTGTCTTACTGTACACTACCAATATACAGTATTGCAGATAGCCTGCAGTGCTACCTATGTCAGTCCCTTGCCGGCAGCAATCTTTTACAGTGGCCAAATAAATGACAGTCTTAATTTAATTTTACCTGGCTGGTTGGGAATGGAATTTCTCCAGGAAGGCAGGTTCTTCAAGTGCTGCGCTGCACAGCCAGTGGCTGTGGCAGCTGTCATCTCGCATAGAGTTCAGGAGGCGGAGCTGGCTGGAAAAGAAGTTTAAAGAAGCTGGCGACAGACATAGCTAGGCGGCAGATGAGCATGGTGGGTGGTCTTGGGAACCGGCCATGCTGCAGCTGCACTAAACTCCAAACGTCCCCGCCTCCTCCTTCACAGCCGATGCGGCCAGTGTGAGACACTGACCTAGCTAGTGCGCTGGCTTTCATGCATCCCGGCGGCCGGCCCCATGACACAGAGAGGGAGGGAAGGTTGGCATATCTGAGCCGGCCGAGCACGAAGTGACCCGGCGTCCCGGCATACCAATCCGCCCCTGGCCACTTGTGTGCGCTATGCGCGCTGCGCGGCGCCGGCGTCTGACGTTAGACACCGGCACCGCGCAGCGCGCATATCGCACACACGGCCGGGCCAATGCTGCACGGGGCCGGCTCCAGCTTTGAATATGGTGGCGCCAGCACGCGGCGCCCATTAACATGCCTAGAGCCGGCCCTGCCCCATAGTGTCAGATACACATTGCCCCAGAGTTCCAGATACACAAATGCCCCCACAGTGCCAGATACACAAATGCCCCCACAGGGCCAGATACACATTGCCCCACAGTGCCAGGCACACAGTGCCCCAGAGTACCAGATACACAAATGCCCCAGTGTCAGATACACATTGCCCCAGTGTCAGATATAAATTGCCCCACAGTGCCAGATACACAACTGCCCCCACAGTACTAGATACACAAATGCCCCCACAGTGCCAGATATACATTGCCCCAGTGTCAGATACACATTACCCCAGTGTCAGATATACATTGCCCCACCGTGTCAGATACACATTGCCCCACCGTGTCAGATACACATTGCCCCACAGTGTCAGATACACATTGCCCCAGTGTCAGATATACATTGCCCCACAGTGCCAGATATACATTGCCCCAGGGTGCCCCCCCCCCCCTGCTCACCGCTGCCTCTGTTGCTGCTATGTGAGGGTAGGAGAGCGCAGTGCCTCTCTTGCCCCTCAATGCTCGTGAAGTCCGGTCTTTGATGCTCCTGCGGCGGGTATCTCAAATGAGGCGCCGGTTCATTATCCAATCAGAGCTCACGGACCGGCAGCCAAATCAGCAGCCGCGGTTGCCGGTCCACAAGCTCTGATTTGCTAGCAAACCGGTTCCTCATTGAGATTCGCCCTGCCGCCGCTGCTGGAGACCGCACATCACAGAGAATTGAGGGGCAGGAGAGGCGCTGTGCTCTCCTCCCCTCACACAACAGCGGGATGCAGGTATGGTGGACGGCCCGGCGGTACAGCATACCGGCTGGGAATTTCTTACCGGTACGCTACACCGCCCCGTCCCACCATACTTGCAGCACTGTTGGGAGTTATGTCCCACTATCTGTGTTCCTCTCAATTCTGTCAAGTACTAGTGGGTATTAAAAGGTTGTTTTTAAGGGTGGGAAGAGGAAGTTATAGCTGCCTAATGCTTTGAAAGAGCTACTCACATGTGGTCACTTTTTCGTCACGACTCTAACTAAATTTCACTGAGACAGTAGGTATGATAAAGGGAGTGGAGGCGGATTGGGGTAAAGGCATAGCTACCATAGGTGAAGGGAGTGCAGCTGCTATGGGGTCCAGGGCTGAGAGGAGCCACATTCCCTGTCACAGTTACTGTACATGTGTTATACAGTATACATTTTTCACAATTGGGTGGTACATAGGGGCCCTTACAAACTTTTTCCTTGGGCCTGAAATATTTCAAGATATACCCCTAGACCCAGGGCTGCTGCTAGGGTGATTGTCAACACCCCTGTAAATGATTGTGCCCTCCCTCCCATACATAATAAAGGGAGAGCATGTGCAAAATCTGTAAAAAAATGCATGTTGTCTCACAAGGAAGGAGCGTGGAAGGAGTGTGGCCACACAATAGTACCCACAATTCAAATGCCAAACAGTAGCACAATCGTATTCAAATTACACCGCACATAGTGCCCTTGATTCATATTACAACATATAGTAGTATTTGTTTCAACACACAGTACCCACAGTAGTGTCCTTTGTACACATAACGTCCACAGTAGTAGTGCCCCTTACATTTAATCCCCGCAGAAATAGTGCCGCTTTGAAAATAATGCCCACAGTAGTAGTGCCACACATAATGCCCACAGTAGTAGTGCCACACATAATGCCCACAGTAGTAGTGCCCCACATAATGCCCACAATAGTAGTGCTCCTTCCACATAATGCCCACAAAAGAGGTGCCCCGTAGAAAATAATGCCCACAGTAGTAGTGCCATATATAATGCCCACAGTAGTAGTGCCCCTTACAAATAATGCACACAGTAGTAGTGCCATACATAATGCTCACAAAAGTAGTGCACCTTACACATAATGCCCACAGTAAAAGCGCTCCTTACACTGAACGCGCACAGTAGTAGAGCCACACATAATGCCTACAGTAGTAGTGCCCCATACATGTATCATCCCCACAGTAGTAGTTCCACACATAATGCCCAAAATAGTAGTGCCCCTTACACCTAATGCCCACTGTAGTAGTGCCACACATAATACCCACAGTAGTAGTACCCCATACATGTATCACCCCCACAGTAGTAGTGCCACACATAATGCCCAAAGTAGTAGTGCCCCTTACACCTAATGCCCACAGTAGTAGTGCCACACATAATGCCCACAGTAGTAGTGCCCCATACACTAATATCCACAGGAGGGGAGGGGGGAAAGTGCAACTTACACAGGAGATCAGCGAGACACTGAAGAGCTGTTCCCACCACTTCAACCTGCCGGCGCTACTGCCAAAGGTGCAGCGGGGAGGAGAGGGGGAAAAGAGGAGGGAGGGAGCTAAAGGAACCTTATATGGGAGCCGCACTTCACACTGCCGGCAGCCGGTAGCAACAGCAGAGTAACAGAGCGAGAAGAGCGCCTCTTCAGCCCGGCACCTCCCTGCTTTGCAGTATCTGCTGAGCGGGTTGTGCCAGCTCTGCCTGGACCTGCTCAATGTAATGTGTTATAAAATGAACTATAGGGCATTGTAGTGTTACAAAATACGAACTGGTATACTGTAATGTGGCACAGTATGAAGTTGAGGCACTATAGTGTGACATAGCATGAAATGAGGCACTGTAATGTGGTACAATATGAGGTGGAAGCACGGGATGCGGCGAAATACCGACGCCGGAATCCCGACCGCCACAATCCCGACATATTCTCCCTCCGTGGGTGTCCACGACACCCATAGAGGGAGAATATAATAGTGTGCCGAGCGTAGCGAGGCACCGTGCCCACAGCATGGCGAGCGAAGCTAGCCCGCAAGGGGCTGTGTTCCGCTCGCCACATCTGTCGGGATTATGTGGTCGGGATTCCGGCGTTGGTATTTCGACCGCCGGGATCCCGTCCAGCGGGATTACGTACTGATCCCGGAAGCACTATAGTGTGGCATAATATGAACTGGGGACACTATGGGGGTAATTCCAAGTTGATCGCAGCAGGAAATTTTTTAGCAGTTGGGCAAAACCATGTGCATTGCAGGTGGGGCAGATATAACATTTGCAGAGAGAGTTAGGGTGTGTACACACGGTGAGATTCGGGCTATGCCCGATTCTCACTATGCGACAGGGGCTGGGTCGGCACATAGTCAGTATCGCAAGCACATAATGACTGTGCTTGCGATACTGGCTATGGCCCTCATTCCGAGTTGTTCGCTCGCAAGCTGCTTTTATCAGCTTTGCACACGCTAAGCCGCCGCCTACTGGGAATGAATCTTAGCTTATCAAAATTGCGAACGAAAGATTCGCAATATTGCAAAAAGACTTCTCTGTGCAGTTTCTGAGTAGCTCGAGACTTACTCTTCCAGTGCGATCAGTTCAGTGCATGTCGTTCCTGGTTTGACGTCACAAACACACCCAGCGTTCGCCCAGACACTCCTCCGTTTCTCCAGCCACTCCCGCGTTTTTCCCAGAAACGGTAGCGTTTTTTCACACACTCCCATAAAACGGCCAGTTTCCGCCCAGAAACACCCACTTCCTGTCAATCACATTACGATCACCGGAATGAAGAAAAAACCTCGTAATGCCGTGAGTAAAATACCTAACTGCATAGCAAATTTACTTGGCGCAGTCGCAGTGCGAACATTGCGCATGCGCAATAAGCGGAAAATCGCTGCGATGCGAAGAAATTTACCGAGCGAACAACTCGGAATGACCACCTATGTGCGATTTTGGCTAAGTGTCAATTTTGACTATCTCTTCTATAGAGATAGTCAAAATTGACTTGCCTGTGCAGTCTATCCTTTCTTTCGATGCCGACCGCGCGGGACCGCGCATCGGCATCGAATCGGGATCGCAAGGTGACTGTCACCTTGCGATCTGCACTAACTTTTCTTCCGATTTTGACTATATAGTCAGAATCGGAAGAAAAAATCTCACCGTGTGTACACACCCTAAGATTTGGGTGTGGTGTGTTCAATCTGCAATCTAATTTGCAGTGTAAATATAAAGCAGCCAGTATTTACCCTGCACAGAAATAAAATAACCGACCCAAATCTAACTCTTTCTGCACATGTTATATCTGCCTCCCCTGCAGTGCACATGGTTTTGCCCAATTGCTATCAAAAATCCTGCTGCGATCAACTTGGAATTACCCCCATGGTTTTGCCTAACTGCTAAAAAAAATTCCTGCTGCGATCAACTTGGAATTACCCCCTATGTCATAATGGGAATTGGAGCTACTGTGTGGCACAATGTGTACTGGCAGTTCTACAATGTTACATAACTTGAACTGGGCCAATACTATGGTTCATAAAATAGGGGACCCTTCAAAATACTGCTATGGGGCCCACAAAGTTCTGGCTACACTCCTGGACTTCTATCACAAGTCTTTAAAAGGACAAAGTTCACAGAGAACAGAATGGCTTCATCTAGTGGCACTGTCTCTTGCATCTCTATTTCAGCACAGTGTGCCCTATTGAATTACCCTTTGCAGCGAGCAGATGTGTGCTGCCTGTAGCCCATAATAACTAAGAAGGATGCTTTCATTTTCTAAGCTGAAAAAGAAGAATGATAGCACTGTATAAATTGGTTGACATGTGGCACATTGTTCATCCTATTAAATAAGCCTCTCTGCAAATGATTTACTAACATGTTACAAAAGTGTAACCCTAAAGCTTTCATTAATCTGATACTAGACCGGCCAAAGCTCATTAGTGAGTAATTGCTTTGGGTTACTCCACAGTGTCAGTTTTTCACCCTTACTGAGGGTTACAGTATTTACTATAATTATTACATGCAGCAACACCTAACAATAAATCATACCTGCACTTACAATGGCCGAACTTTCTCTTGACCAATCAAACGTAATTAGTGTGGCAGAAGTGGAAGTAGTGGGTTCAGTATGATTTACCGACGGGCACAATACCAACTGTCATAATCCTGACAGCCAATGGCCTACAGTCAAAATACCGACACGGTCAAAATACCGACAATCATTATGCCAACATGTTCAAAATGCCGACACAGTCAGAATACCGTCATTTGAAATGCCGACGTGTCAAAATACCGGCATGAGTTTTTCTGGGGGGGTTGTGTCAATGTCGACACAGGTCGACATGGACACTGTCTAAGTGTACCGCGTCCCCTCGCATGGCGAGCGCAGCTCCAAGCACGGTGCCTCGCTGCGCTCGGCACACTATTATATTCCCCCTCCAGTATGAACAAGTCTGTTTTGGGGCAAAAATTCCTTAAAAACGCATGTCGGCATTTTGTAGATATGCAATGTGGTGAACCAATATTCAGTTGTGCTCTAAAGTCTTCTATTCCTGATGCAAATCAAAACCGAGTGACCAAATATACCCTTAGCAGTTTTTTATTTATCATTTAGAGGCTCACAGACAAAGTGCAATAGATAGTTTTAGTTATCAAAAAGATAATGGGGGTCATTCCGAGTTGTTCGCTCGTTAAATTTTTTCGCATCGCAGCGATTTTCCGCTTAGTGCGCATGCGCAATGTCCGCACTGCGACTGCGCCAAGTAAATTTGCTATGCAGTTAGGAATTTTACTCACGGTTTTTTCTTCGTTCTGGTGATCGTAATGTGATTGACAGGAAGTTGGTGTTTCTGGGCGGAAACTGGCCGTTTTATGGGTGTGTGCGAAAAAACGCTACCGTTTCTGGGAAAAACGCGGGAGTGGCTGGAGAAACGGAGGAGTGTCTGGGCGAACGCTGGGTGTGTTTGTGACGTCAAACCAGGAACGACAAGCACTGAACTGATCGCAGATGCCGAGTAAGTGTGGAGCTACTCAGAAACTGCACAGAGATGTCTTTTCGCTATATTGCGAATCTTTAGTTCGCAATTTTAAGAAGCTAAGATTCACTCCCAGTAGGCGGCGGCTTAGCGTGTGTAAAGCTGCTAAAAGCAGCTTGCGAGCGAACAACTCGGAATGACCCCCAATGTTAAAGACACAAAGAAGCTTCCATTGTCTGAGCCTGCAATTGTGAAAAAGTGGGTGGAGCTACAGCAGCATGCCATTTATCCATAACTGTAATTCTAACTAGGCTTTGCATTAATACAGCAGGCCACACTGTTTTGTGTTTTAACATGCAGACCATACAGTAGCTTTAATCCATGCAGTGCTACAAACAGTAATTATATAAAATGAGTATGAATAATGAATAACGAAAACAGAAATCCAACAATTCACTGCTGATGTCTTCTATGCCTGTGGCTCAAACAGTTATTCCACTTACACTTATCGGCATGATCTGATGTAGAAGGGAAAAAAAGAGAAATCCCACTGCACAGTATTTTCTGACTCAACACCATGTTCCTCCAATGTAATATTAAGCCAGGCCTCAAATGCATCGCTTTTCTTAAACACTATTTTCTTTTATGGTCTCACTAAGATTAACTGTAAACTTTTATATCTGCAGCCTTGGATTTACTGCAAACGCTGAACAAGGACTCTCTGCCTGCTGGTGAGATTTATGCACAAAAGTATTCCTTGTCGCAGTGCTTCAGTGACCCTGGAGCAGAAAGGTCAAACGCGACAACCTTTAACTTCATATTTGGAAAGCAAATTTCCAACCAGAAAAGGAATAAGCAGAATTCACTTAAGGAAAATATTCCTCCGCAAGGTAAGCTGCCGGTTCGCATCCAGCTATTTCTATATAAACTGTTCAAAATCAGCAGGGTCCATAAACTATGGTCACAACCCAAAAATGGCTCGCTAAGCTGTACAGGAGGATTTTTATGTTCTATTTTGTGTACAGCCAACAGGGCCTTAATCAGGGTTGACACTGCCCTATTGTATTTGGATTGAGTTTGTTTTCAATGCCTCTGTGCCAATTATTTTTAATTCCTGGTAAAAAAAAAAAAAATTAAATAGCGTGTAAAGGAAAATCGAAACAAAAGTGAAAAAGATTAAAGGTGGTAAGTGCCAAATGTGTAATACCCACCGCTATTGGACACTTACATTGAACTCTGGCATGGACAGCAGATAATGTAGAGAAAAATCACTTGTCTCTACGTTACCTGCAAACATCGAATGATTTTGATAAGAGGCAGCATGGATGGTGTAATGGTTAGCAATACTGCCTCACAGCACTGAGGTCATAGGTTCAATTCCCACCATGGCCCTAACTGTGTGGAGTTTGTATATTCTCCCTGTACTTACGTGAGTTTCCTCCGGGTACTCCGGTTTCCTCCCGCAATCCAAAAATATACTGGTAGCAGGGCCGTCTTAACAGCAGTGTAGGCCCCTGGGCACAGCAATTAACTGGGGTCCCTACCAATCCTCCAGCGTTAGGGGTGGGGGGTGCTATCAGCGGCAGCTTTGATGTATGGTGGGCGGTAGGTGGTGTTCTATCTCCCGCTCAGCATGTAGGACCTGGAGCAGTAATTTCTGATAATTACTACTTTACTGCACAGATGGTTGGAGATGGGGTCGGAGGGAGAACACTAAACTGTTGAAGGGGGCATTGGGCTGAATGAAGTGGCCTGGGTACATGACTTCCAGATTGGTAGGGGGTGTTTAATATGTAGATGAGGGGTGCATAGTCTAGTGGGCTTAATATTCATTATTTTCTGGTGGGAGGGCAGCTTGCTTGACTGCAGATATCTCAATTTCCTAGAAACAGATTTAAAAATCTAGAGAGTCCCACCTTTCAGGAGGTACTGGGGACCTGGGGATCAGAGTTCAGGAGCCGGAGCAATCCAGCGCCGAAAATACAAAACTGCATATGATATTAGGCGTGTGGAGCTGGAGCAGCTGCTGGAAGGCTGGTTTCTCTGGTTCTGGGCATAGTAGAGACAAGCAGCCAGTGTCCACTGAAAGGGGAGAGTCCCAGCTTTTGAAGAATACCCTCAGAAAAACTGTAAGTCAGACAGAATCCGAGATATCTGGCTGGGAAGAGCAATTAACAGGCATGGATGGGGTCCACTGCTTTGATATTGGATATCTCCAGTTCCGCAGGGCCGATTTTCAAAATTCTGGTAGCCCTGGAAAGAGGGGACCCTCAGCTATCAGATTAGGGCCCTTTTACTCCTGGGGCCCTTGGGAAAGTGCCTACTGAGCCCATACGAAAAGACGGCCCTGACTGGTAGGTTAATTGGCTCCCAACAAAATTGAACCCCAGTGTGAATGTGTGTGCGTGTACATGTGGTAAGGAATATAGATTGTAAACTCCACTGGGGCAGGGACTGATGTGAATGGCCAAACAGTCTCTGTAAAGCACTGCAGAACATGTGTGCACTACATAAATATTAGGGATGAGTGGGTTCGGTTCTCTGAGAACCGAACCCCCCGGACTTCACGTCCCGAGCCCGGATCCAAGTACAGCTCGGGACTTCCCGCCAGACTCGGAAACCAGAACGAGGCAAAACGTCATGATCCTGCTGTCGGATTCTTGCGGGTTTTGGAGTCCATAAGCGTCGCCGCCAGTTTCACTCCAGTCCTGGAGAGTATAGCGAGAGGACGTGTCTCTCTCCTCAGTGTCTGTCTGTGCGGGAAAGTGGTGTGGTGACCTGCTCTTATGTGTCATTCCAGTGCTGTGTTGTCCAGTGGTAGTGTCTTGTGCTGTATCAGTCCAGTCACAGTGGTGTGTCCTGTGCTGCCATAAGCCCAGTGCTGCTGTATAAGTCCAGTCCAGTGGTGCTGTCTTGTGCTGCATCAGTCCAGTGGTGGTGTCCTGTGCTGCCATATGTCCAGTGGTGGTGTCCTGTGCTGCCATATGTCCAGTGGTGCTGCTGTATAAGTCCAGTGCAGTGGTGCTGTGTTATGCTGCATCAGTCCAGTGGTGGTGTCCTGTGCTGCCATATGTCCAGTGGTGCTGCTGTATAAGTACAGTGCAGTGGTGCTGTGTTGTGCTGCATCAGTCCAATGGTGGTGTCCTGTTCTGCCATAAGTCCAGTGGTGGTGTCCTGTACTGCTATAAATCCAGTGGTGCTGCCATATAAGTCCAGGTGTACTGCCGTATTAGTCCAGGGGTACTGCCGTATAAGTCCAGGGTTACTGCCGTATACGTCCAGTGGTACTGCCATATAAGTCCAGTGGTACTGCCATATAAATCCAGTGGTACTGCCATATAAATCCAGTCCAGTGGTACTACCGTATAAGTCCAGTGGTACTGCCATATAAGTCCAGTGATACTGCCGTATAAGTCCAGTCCAGTGGTACTGCCATATAAGTCTAGTGGTACTGCCATATAAATCCAGTGGTGCTGCCATATAAATCCAGTCCAGTGGTACTACTGTATAAGTCCAGTGGTACTGCCATATAAGTCCAGTGATACTGCCGTATAAATCCAGTCCAGTGGTACTGCTGTATAAGTCAAGTCCAGTGGTACTGCTATATACCGTAAGTCTAGTGATACTGGCGTATAAGTCCAGTGGTACTACCATATAAATCCAGTTGTACTGCCGTATAAATCCAGTCCAGTGGTACTGCCGTATAAGTCCAGTGGTACTTCCGAATAAGTCCAGGCTAGTGGTACTGCCATATAAGTCCAATCCAGTGGTACCACCATATAAGTCCAGTGATACTGCGTATAAGTCCAGTGATACTGCCCTATAAGTCCAATCCAGTGGTACCGCCGTTTAAGTCCAGTGATACTGCCGTATAAGTCCAGTGGTACTGCCATATAAGTCCAGTGCTACTGCC
Source organism: Pseudophryne corroboree (assembly GCF_028390025.1). Classification (NCBI taxonomy): domain Eukaryota; kingdom Metazoa; phylum Chordata; class Amphibia; order Anura; family Myobatrachidae; genus Pseudophryne; species Pseudophryne corroboree. The sequence goes on from NC_086446.1 coordinate 735,774,150, forward strand.
ATATAAATCCAGTGGTACTGCCGTATAAATCAAGTCCAGTGGCACTGCCGTATAAGTCCAGTCCAGTGGTACTGCTGCATAAGTCCAGTCTAGTGGTACTGCCATATAAGTCCAATTATACTGCCGCATAAGTCCAGTGATACTGCAGTATAATGTCCAGTGGTACTTCCGTATAAGTCAAGTCCAGTGGTACTGCCGTATAAGTCCAGTCCAGTGATGCTGCCGTATAAGTTCAGTGGTGCTGTCCTGTGCCGCATATTGTTATATAACTCCAGAAAAATAATGGAGAACAAAAGTTTGGAGGATAAAATAGGGAAAGATCAAGAACCATTTCCTCCTACTACTGCTGCTGCTGCAGGGAGTCGATGGTCATCCCAGAAGGGAAGTCGGAGGACCACTTGTACTACTTCAACTAAGCAATTGACTGACCAACAGTGCTTTGTGAGGAAGATGAAAGATGACAGCAGTCATCCTGTTGCAAAGTGGATAACTGAGGCCTTGACAGCTATATTGGTGTTAGACGTGCATCCGGTATCCGCCATTAGTGCAGTGGGATTTAGACAATTGATGGAGGTAGTGTGTCCCCAGTAACAAATCCCATCTAGATTCCACTTCACTAGGAAAGCGATTCCCAGACTGTACAGGGACATTAAGAAAAGTGTCCTCAGTGTCTTGAAAAATGCGGTTGTACCCAGTATCCACTTAACCACGGACATGTGGACAAGTGGAGCAGGGCAAACTTAGGACTACATGACTGTGACAGCCCAGCAGCAATAACAACAGAGGCACCAGTAGCAGCATCTAACAAACGCCAGCTTGTTCCTATGCAGGCTACGCTGTGTATCACCGGTTTCCGTAAGAGGCACACCGCTGACATCCTCTTACGGAAACTGAGGGACATCATCGCACAATGGTTTACCCCACTTAAACTCTCCTGGGGATTTGTGATATTGGACAACGCCACCAATATTGTGCGTCCATTACATCTGATCTGGGCAGATTCCAGCACGTCCCATGTTTTGCACATACAATTAATTTGGTGGTGCAAAATTTTTTGAGAAATGACGGGCGTGCAGGAGATGCTGTCGGTGGCCCGAAAAATTGCGGGCCACTTTTGACATTTAGCCACCTCATGCCACTCCTAGATGGGCCAGGTGTTTGTGCCTCACACTTGTGTCGCTTAGCTTAGTCATACAGCAACCTCGGTGCACCTCTTTTTCTCCTTTGCATCATGTGCTGTTTGGGGACTAGTTTTTTTAAGTGCCATCCTGTCTGACAATGCAGTGCCCCTCCTAGATGGGCCAGGTGTTTGTGCCTCACACTTGTGTCACTTAGCTTAGCCATCCAGCTACCTCATTGCACCTCTTTTTCTTCTTTGCATGATGTGCTGTTTGGGGCCTATTTTTTAAATCTGCCATCCTGTCTGGCACTGCAGTGCCACTCCTAGATGGGCCAGGTGTTTATGTCGCCCACTTGTGTCGCTTAGCTTAGTCATCCAGCGACCTTGGTGTAACCTTTTGGCCTAAAAACAATAGTGTGAGGTGTTCAGAATAGATTGGAAATGAGTGGAAATGAATGTTATTGAGGTTAATAATTAGTGATGAGCGGGTTCGGATCCTCGGAATCCGACCTGCCCAAACTTCACCTTTTTTTTACACGGGTCCGAGCGACTCGGATCCTCCCGCCTTGCTCGGTTAACCCGAGCGCGCCCGAACGTCATCATCCCGCTGTCGGATTCTCGCGAGACTCGGATTCTATATAAGGAGCCGCGCGTCGCCGCCATTTTCACACGTGCATTGAGATTGATAGGGAGAGGACGTGGCTGGCGTCCTCTCCGTTATAGTAGAACACAGAGTGACTTAGTTAGTTATAATTGTGGGGAGGATTGGGGACGGGGAGCAGCTGTTAGGGAGTACAGTGCAGGGTTTTGATTATACCACCAGTGAGTTTAATCCTTTGTTTCTCTGCCTGAAAAAAACGCTCCGACCACCATATCTGTGCTCACTCAGTGTGCTGCACTGCTGCATGATATATCTGTGCTGAGTGCACTGCTCTGCTCACACTGCCTAATTGTGGGGACTGGGGAGCAGTTATAGCAGGAGTACAGTGCACAGTTTTGCTGACAGTGACCACCAGTCCAGTATACGTTTGTCTGTCTGAAAAACACTCCTGTGTTTTTTTTTTCTTCATACTAGTTTAGCAGTCTGCTGACAGTGTCCACCAGGTCCGTTATACAGTATATTATATATATAAGCAGCAGTACGGTAGACCACGGCTGTACCTACCTCTGTGTCGTCAGTGCACTCGTCGTCCATAAGTAATATAATACTATACTATCCATCCATCTACATTGTATACCTGTGGTGTTTTTTTTTTCTTCATACTAGTTTAGCAGTCTGCTGACAGTGTCCACCAGGTCCGTTATACAGTATATTATATATATAAGCAGCAGTACGGTAGGCCAGGGCTGTACCTACTTCTGTGTCGTCAGTGCACTCGTCGTCCATAAGTAATATAATACTATACTATCCATCCATCTACATTGTATACCTGTGTTGTTGTTTTTTTCTTCATACTAGTTTAACAGTCTGCTGACAGTGTCCACCAGGTCCGTTATACAGTATATTATATATATAAGCAGCAGTACGGTAGGCCACGGCTGTACCTACCTCTGTGTCGTCACTCGTCGTCCATAAGTAATATAATACTATACTATCCATCCATCTACATTGTATACCTGTGGTGTTTTTTTTTATTCTTCATCCTAGTTTAGCAGTCTGCTGACAGTGTCCACCAGGTCCGTTATACAGTATATTATATATATAAGCAGCAGTACGGTAGGCCACGGCTGTACCTACCTCTGTGTCGTCACTCGTCGCCCATAAGTAATATAATACTATACTATCCATCCATCTACATTGTATACCTGTGGTGTTTTTTTTTTCTTCATACTAGTTTAGCAGTCTGCTGACAGTGTCCACCAGGTCCGTTATACAGTATATTATATATATAAGCAGCAGTATGGTAGGCCACGGCTGTACCTACCTCTGTGTCGTCACTCGTCGTCCATAAGTAATATAATACTATACTATCCATCCATCTACATTGTATACCTGTGGTGTTTTTTTTTTCTTCATACTAGTTTAGCAGTCTGCTGACAGTGTCCACCAGGTCCGTTATACAGTATATTATATATATAAGCAGCAGTACGGTAGGCCACGGCTGTACCTACCTCTGTGTCGTCACTCGTCGTCCATAAGTAATATAATACTATACTATCCACCCATCTACATTGTATACCTGTGGTGGCTTTTAGTTGTGCGCAAAATATGGAGAACAAAAATGTGGAGGTTAAAAAAATAGGGAAAGATCAAGATCCACTTCCACCTCGTGCTGAAGCTGCTGCCACTAGTCATGGCCGAGACGATGAAATGCCATCAACGTCGTCTGCCAAGGCCGATGCCCAATGTCATAGTACAGAGCATGTAAAATCCAAAACACAAAAGATCAGTAAAAAAATTACCCAAAAATCAAAATTAAAAGCGTCTGAGGAGAAGCGTAAACTTGCCAATATGCCATTTACGACACGGAGTGGCAAGGAACGGCTGAGGCCCTGGCCTATGTTCATGGCTAGTGGTTCAGCTTCACATGAGGATGGAAGCACTCATCCTCTCGCTAGAAAAAAGAAAAGACTTGCGGCAAAAGCACAGCAAAGAACTGTGCGTTCTTCGAAATCCCAAATCCCAAAGGAGAGTCCAATTGTGTCGGTTGCGATGCCTGACCTTCCCAACACTGGACGGGAAGAGCTTGCGCCTTCCACCATTTGCACGCCCCCTGCAAGTGTTGAAAGAAGCACCCGCAGTCCAGTTCCTGATAGTGAAATTGAAGATGTCAGTGTTGAAGTACACCAGGATGAGGATATGGGTGTTGCTGGCGCTGGGGAGGAAATTGACAAGGAGGATTCTGATGGTGAGGTGGTTTGTTTAAGTCAGGCACCCGGGGAGACACCTGTTGTCCGTGGGAGGAATATGGCCATTGACATGCCTGGTGAAAATACCAAAAAAATCAGCTCTTCAGTGTGGAAGTATTTCAACAAAAATGCGGACAACAGGTGTCAAGCCGTGTGTTGCCTTTGTCAAGCTGTAATAAGTAGGGGTAAGGACGTTAACCACCTCGGAACATCCTCCCTTATACGTCACCTGCAGCGCATTCATAATAAGTCAGTGACAAGTTCAAAAACTTTGGGCGACAGCGGAAGCAGTCCACTGACCAGTAAATCCCTTCCTCTTGTAACCAAGCTCGCGCAAACCACACCACCAACTCCCTCAGTGTCAATTTCCTCCTTCCCCAGGAAAGCCAATAGTCCTGCAGGCCATGTCACTGGCAAGTCTGACGAGTCCTCTCCTGCCTGGGATTCCTCCGATGCATCCTTGAGTGTAATGCCTACTGCTGCTGGCGCTGCTGTTGTTGCTGCTGGGAGTCGATCGTCATCCCAGAGGGGAAGTCGGAAGACCACTTGTACTACTTCAAGTAAGCAATTGACTGTCCAACAGTCCTTTGCGAGGAAGATGAAATATCACAGCAGTCATCCTGTTGCAAAGCGGATAACTGAGGCCTTGACAACTATGTTGGTGTTAGATGTGCGTCCGGTATCCGCCGTTAGTTCACAGGGAACTAGACAATTTCTTGAGGTAGTGTGTCCCCGTTACCAAATACCATCTAGGTTCCACTTCTCTAGGCAGGCGATACCGAGAATGTACACGGACGTCAGAAAAAGACTCACCAGAGTCCTAAAAAATGCAGTTGTACCCAATGTCCACTTAACCACGGACATCTGGACAAGTGGAGCAGGGCAGACTCAGGACTACATGACTGTGACAGCCCACTGGGTAGATGTATTGCCTCCCGCTGCAAGAACAGCAGCGGCGGCACCAGTAGCAGCATCTCGCAAACGCCAACTCGTTCCTAGGCAGGCTACGCTTTGTATCACCGCTTTCCAGAATAGGCACACAGCTGAAAACCTCTTACGGCAACTGAGGAAGATCATCGCAGAATAGCTTACCCCAATTGGACTCTCCTGGGGATTTGTGACATCGGACAACGCCAGCAATATTGTGAGTGCATTACATCTGGGCAAATTCCAGCACGTCCCATGTTTTGCACATACCTTGAATTTGGTGGTGCAGAATTATTTAAAAAACGACAGGGGCATGCAAGAGATGCTGTCGGTGGCCAGAAGAATTGCGGGCCACTTTCGGCGTACAGGCACCGCGTACAGAAGACTGGAGCACCACCAAAAACACCTGAACCTGCCCTGCCATCATCTGAAGCAAGAGGTGGTAACAAGGTGGAATTCAACCCTCTATATGCTTCAGAGGATGGAGGAGCAGCAAAAGGCCATTCAAGCCTATACATCTGGCCACGATATAGGTAAAGGAGGTGGAATGCACCTGTCTCAAGCGCAGTGGAGAATGATTTCAATGTTGTGCAAGGTTCTGCAACCCTTTGAACTTGCCACACGTGAAGTCAGTCAGACACTGCCAGCCTGAGTCAGGTCATTCCCCTCATCAGGCTTTTGCAGAAGAAGCTGGAGACATTGAAGGAGGAGCTAAAAACAGAGCGATTCCGCTAGGCATGTGGGACTTGTGGATGGAGCCCTTCATTCGCTTAACCAGGATTCACGTGTGGTCAATCTGTTGAAATCAGAGCACTACATTTTGGCCACCGTGCTCGATCCTAGATTTAAAACCTACGTTGGATCTCTCTTTCCGGCAGACACAAGTCTGCAGAGGTTCAAAGACCTGCTGGTGAGAAAATTGTCAAGTCAAGCGGAAAGCGACCCGTCAACATCTCCTCCTTCACATTCTCCCGCAACTGGGGGTGCGAGGAAAAGGCTACGAATTCCGAGCCCACCAGCTGGCGGTGATGCAGGGCAGTCTGGAGCGACTGCTGATGCTGACATCTGGTCCGGACTGAAGGACCTGCCAACGATTACTGACATGTCGTCTACTATCACTGCATATGATTCTCTCACCATTGAAAGAATGGTGGAGGATTATATGAGTGACCGCATCCAAGTAGGCACGTCAGACAGTCCGTACGTATACTGGCAGGAAAAAGAGGCAATTTGGAGGCCCTTGCAGAAACTGGCTTTATTCTACCTAAGTTGCCCTCCCTCCAGTGTGTACTCCGAAAGAGTGTTTAGTGCCGCCGCTCACCTTGTCAGCAATCGGCGTATGAGGTTACTTCCAGAAAATGTGGAGAAGATGATGTTCATTAAAATGAATTATGATCAATTCCTCCATGGAGACATTCACCAGCAGCAATTGCCTCTAGAAAGTACACGGGGATCTGAGATGGTGGATTCCAGTGGGGACGAATTAATAATCTGTGAGGAGGGGGATGTACACAGTGAAAGGGGTGATGAATCGGACGATGATGATGAGGTGAACATCTTGCCTCTATAGAGCCAGTTTGTGCAAGGAGAGATTACTTCTTTTTTGGTGGGGGCCCAAACCAACCAGTCATTTCAGTCACAGTCGTGTGGCAGACCCTGTCGCTGAAATGATGGGTTGGTTAAAGTGTGCATGTCCTGTTTATACAACATAAGGGTGGGTGGGAGGGCCCAAGGACAATTCCATCTTGCACCTCTTTTTTCTTTCATTTTTCTTTGCGTCATGTGCTGTTTGGGGAGTATTTTTTGGAAGGGCCATCCTGCCTGACACTGCAGTGCCACTCCTAGATGGGCCAGGTGTTTGTGTCGGCCACTAAGGTCGCTTAGCTTACTCACACAGCTACCTCATTGCGCCTCTTTTTTTTCTTTGCGTCATGTGCTGTTTGGGGAGTATTTTTTGGAAGGGCCATCCTGCCTGACACTGCAGTGCCACTCCTAGATGGGCCAGGTGTTTGTGTCGGCCACTAGGGTCGCTTAGCTTACTCACACAGCTACCTCATTGCGCCTCTTTTTTTCTTTGCGTCATGTGCTGTTTGGGGAGTATTTTTTGGAAGGGCCATCCTGCCTGACACTGCAGTGCCACTCCTAGATGGGCCAGGTGTTTGTGTCGGCCACTTGTGTCGCTTAGCTTAGCCATCCAGCGACCTCGGTGCAAATTTTAGGACTAAAAATAATATTGTCAGGTGTGAGGTGTTCAGAATAGACTGGAAATGAGTGTAAATTATGGTTATTGAGGTTAATAATACTATGGGATCAAAATGACCCCCAAATTCAATGATTTAAGCTGTTTTTTAGGGTTTTTTGAAAAAAACACCCGAATCCGACAAAAAAAATTCGGTGAGGTTTTGCCAAAACGCGTTCGAACCCAAAACACGGCCGCGGAACCGAACCCAAAACCAAAACACAAAACCCGAAAAATTTCCGGTGCACATCACTATAATACAGTAGGATTAAAATTACCCCCAAATTCTGTGATTTTAGCTGTTTTTGGGGGGGTTTCAAAAATCCTCCAGATCCAAAACCAAAACCCGAAAGGGTGGTTTTGGCAAAACCAATCCAGATTCAAAACACGAGCGAGGATCCAGATCCAAAACCAAAACACAAAACCCGAAAAGTGTCGCCGCACATCTCTATAAATATCTGGTAATAAATAAATAATAAGAGAAGCAGGAAAAGCTATAGTGGCATGTTAAGTGGTGCCATAGTACAGCTCCCTGATAGTGCTGAGTTAATGTTGATCAACTAGATAGACACAGCTCTATTGAAAAAAACGAAACATTAATCAGATCTGTTTAGTCTGTATAATAGCTAAGTCATACTTGCCGTCTCCCTGGCCTTCTCTGGGAGGGGTCAGTCAGGTTGGCCCAGCTGGGGGGCGTGTCATGGGAAACTGGACAGCGCGATAAGCATGATGACACAAATGCATCATCATGATATGGTTCAGTACAGCATCTTCAGCCGCCCAGGTCGCCTACTTTTGCTCAGTAAGTGGTCCGCTCCAGGCAGATGGCAGCCAACTCCGGAAGACTTGCCCACTCGTCTTGGCGGCCAGGAGCACCACATGATTTTCGAGAGCCTCCTGGCCATTCCAGAAGAGTCAGCAAGTGTGCTGTTAACAGTTATCGGTGCACAATGATGCCTGTGTACGGGGGCTGGCGTGGAAATACAGTCTTCCTTCATTACAAAACGGATTCTTTCAGTAGATCGCTATTGTCCTGTGATTTTTGAGTAAGAGCATTGGAATTTAGTGAAAATATGGCTATATTGTGTGTGTAATTATCAGACTGTGCATGTAACATCTGGAATGTTCTCACCCAAATGATCAGGGTCAGACTCTTCCTCCATATGCAGGCACAGCAGCGACGATTGGTGGAAATCCTGATCTCTGAACCTTTTTAATTTCTATTCTCTCAGCTCTGATCCCCACTGACACCCCAGTGACTTTGCTGAAAGTCTCTGTCAATCTAATCTCTGTCACCCTAATCTCAAAGTGTCTTCACTCAGCCTTGATGTCCCCACCTCACAAGAAGGTCACCACTGCACTTTTTCTCCTCACACCAACTGCCACTCGAAAACATCTGCTCCCCAACTGCCGCTCCTCTTCCATCAACTGTCTCTTGGTTTCCAGCCGACCTATCAGAGGGCCCCTCTCTGCTTGTCCATGTGCAGAAAAGCACAATGCTGTGCAGCAGCTGTAATACTATGGGGTCTATTTATTAACATTATTTTTACTAAAATAATGTGAAAAACTGTGTTTTGACACTCTTTTCACATTATTTTAGTATCACCTGAATGTATTAAAGGGCACTTGGAGGTGTTTTCATAAAAAAATTCTCCAAACTCTTTAATTCTCATTTTTTTTAGTAAGCCACATCGCATTCCCCATATTTATAATGGGAAATGCGATGTGGCCGAATTTACGGGGGGGGGGAATACCGCAGCGAGCCCTTTGATAATTTTGCCAGCTCAGGGCACCACTGCGACGTACACCCTTGGTGATCAGCTATGTGTGTCTGATGGACACACAATCTGATCACAGTGTAATAAAAAAAAAAAACATACTTACCATTCCAGGGAGCCAGTGTCCACTGCTCCGGTGAGCGCTGCCGGGCGCTGGGACCTCCATAAGCTGCACCGTGACCCCAGTGCAGTAAAGTGATGCTGCAAAGTGGCAGTGCACTTTACAGCATCGGGGGTCACAGCACAGAAGAAGGACCCGGCGCCCGGCAGCTTCCTGGAGCAGCGGACACCGGCTCCTGGGACTGGTAAGTATAAAATCCGTGGTGGTGGTGGCTTTTTGCTTGCGGGGGTAGTAGTGACGGGGGGAGACCCGGCGGCGGCGGCATGTGCGCTGCAGGACATTGGGGTATTTTTTTTACAAAAAATACCCCGATGGTGCTGCGGAGAGGCATCGCAGGGGGAGAGCTTACCCGCAAGCTCTGTCTCTGCATGCGATAATTGATACATCAAGACAATGTACTTAATTATCGCAGTGTGAGTTTGGTCTAGTTTATCACCTGTCATCCGCATCATCAGATGCGGATGGTGATAAATAGGCCTCTATACCACAGTTAATAGGGGTATCACACAGGCATATAAAAATGTCTTCTGTCTCCTTTCTCAGAGAGAGGGGTAACAGGTTTTGTCTCCATAACAAAGAGGCATAATCTGACCATATTGCTACAATTAATACTCTTATTACTATGCAAGGTTCCCAGGACTATTTAGGATCAGACATCTTGATCTCTGTGTACTCTGTGCAATAGAAAAAGGAATTGTCAACGAGAAAATGGAAAAATGTGTATAATTAAGAAGGTGCTTGAAATATAGAGGCTGCACAGATTATCAGGTTAACAACATACAGTAAGAAAAATAATGTTCAGAAACAGAGTAAAATTGCTTTTGGTTAAAACTTTGGTAAAAACACGTGTGAAACACTAGGGGAAAACTACACATCACTTGCTGTACTGTTGACATTTATGTTCAAGGCGTAAACACAATTTTCAGTGGGAACAAACTACTGCAATTTGTTCTATTGATTTGACAATTAACATACAAAAGATATGTTGCAGCATTTAAAATTCTGAATTGACTTTATTGTATAAAACTGAACACAATCATACAAAACTAAAATATATATATATATATATATATATATATATATATATATATAATATACCAACAAATGTAAAACCACAGCACTCACCAGTCACCCCAGAAGCGGGGTGCAGTGTCTGCACTCACCACTCATATGGTGGGGTGCATGTAGCCCATGGCCACCTACTTAAAAATATACAAACAGAAAGTTCAGTACTCACCAAAGCAAGCTCACTTATTTTCACAACGTCAATAAATAAATGATGGGGGTTTAGTTAGTGAATTGGCCAATGCACTGAAGCCTGCAAACCGCTCGCCAAGGTACCCCACCTTCATGCAGGTCCTACACTATCACAGAGTCTCAAAATTAAAACCTATTCACTAACTAAACCCCCATCATTTATTTATTGATGTTGTGAAAATAAGTGAGCTTGCATTGGTGAGTGCTGAACTTTCTGTTTGTATATATATATATATATATATATATATATATATATATATATATATATGGTATCCGGACTATCGGTCGACACCAATTAGGTCGGCAACCAATAGGTCGACACCCATTGGTCGACAGTGGATAGGTCAACACTAGTAATAGTTCGACATGAAAAAGGTCAACGTGACAAAAGTACGACATGAGTTTTTCACTTAATTTATTGGACCTTTTTCATACTATCCACGTGGACTACGATTGGGAACGGTAACCTGCGAGCGAAGTGAGCCATGCAAGGGGACGCCGTGACCTTTTGACCTGTCAACTTAGACCCTGTCGACCTAGAGACCCTGTCAACCTAGTTACTATCTACCGTCCATACCACACCCGCACCTGCTGGGGGACCTGGAAAATGTGACTTGCTTAGGGTATATACTTGCCCAATTTTGAACTCTCTCCTCCAGGAGAAGCCATGAGGAGAGATGCAGCTTACTAGAGATGGGGGTGGGAACCATCGGTATATGCCACTAGGCCCCACCCTTCACAAGAATGCCGCAAATTGCAGGTCACTTGGTAGCAGGCGGGGACAATATTGCGTGATTTTCATAGAAATATGTATATTGACCCTGCCCACTAACCAGTTTGCGGAATTATCATGTCCCCATTATGCCCACTTCCTGAGGCCTACTCTTTTGGCAGTGTGGGAGAATACCAGCAAATTCTGTAGTCTCCCACACCTTCCTGGAGAGGTGGGCAAGTATGGGCTGGGGTCCTCACACACTGTGTTGGGGGTATTAAACCCTCTAAAAGATTGTGTTATATTTATAGGAATTATTCTATGGCGCCGAGTACACTGTAGTTGTGCTAAAATATTGGGCCTAATTCAGACCTGATCGCTGCTGTGCATTTTCGTACAGCAGCCGATCAGGTATGAATTGCGCATGCGCTGGCGCATGCCAGACAGCCGATGTCCATCTCAGCCCAGTGATCGCCTCTGCCTGATTGACAGGCAGAGGCGTTCGTTCACTGGGCGGAAGGGAGCGGGCCGGCGGCGTTGGGCCGCCATTTTAGGGGCACGGTCCGGGCAACGCAGGTGTGCCCGGACCGCGCGGAGGGCGAGCCACGGCAGCTGCGTGGTGTCACACGCAGCCGCTGCGACCCGGACAGTGACGGGTAGCTCCCTGCCAGCGCGCAGGAGCTGCACTGATAGGTAGCTACTCTTCAGGTACAAAAGAATCGCAGCCGTGCGATGCATTTATACCTGTGCAGAGGGGAGGGGGGTAGGACCTGACATGCTGGGCGGGACCTTGCATGTCTGAGTAACTGATCGTAGCCGCATGGCTACGTTCATGTCTGAATTTGTCCCATTGTCAAATATTAAAGTAATCTGTTAGTACTGGGGACCAGAACACAGCCGAAGCGCTTGTACTCACACAGGTTGGAATGAGTACTAGTATCCAAGCAGTATTGAAGGGGTGGTCTTCAGGTTGCTGGCGACCGGGCTCCCGGCGACCACCATACCGGCGCCGGAATCCCGACCGCCGGCATACCGACATCTTTACTCCCTCTTGGGGGTCCACGACCCCCCTGGAGGGAGAATAGATAGCGTGGCGCGCGTAGCGTGCCACCAAGCCCGCAGTGTGGCATGCGCAGCGAGCCCGCAAGGGGCTCATTTGCGCTCGCCCAGCTGTCTGTATGCCGGCGGTCGGGATTCCGGCGCCAGTATGCTGGTCACCGGGAACCCGACCGCCGACATACCCTACTACACCCATATTGAAGTAGTGGAAAATCGCTAACATATTTTGTAAAATGTATTATAAGCAAAAAGAGGAAAAGCTATTTTTGGAGTTTACTCAAAGCGCAATTACCGTAAATGATCTCTAGTACTACAGAGTAATGTAAAACAGTCAATAAACATATTAACAAATTTCCTTAAGTAAATAAAAACAACTGAAAATATGTATTTTAAGGCCAAAAATGTCCTCATAATAATAACAGCAGTTTATCATTCATTTTTTCTTCCAATTCTTTATTGTATATCAGAGTCCTACAGTTACATTAGGTCTACGGAGTAATGGAGTTATAGATACATGAAGTTTCACTCAGTTGTCAGTATACAGAAACGCCAATAAGCAATTTAATTAAGTAACGGGATAAACAGGACTAAAACCGTTGGGGTGCGGCGATGTTCTGCTGGATTAACTTTCATTCTGCTGAAGATTAACACGCAGCTGAATTTCCATTACGGAGCAGACTTTTCTTATCATTAATAGTTTAATATTGCATCGAATAGGACATTTTAAGATAATTTTTTGAAAGTGCTAATTTTTGTAGGAATTTAAAACCATGAGATCAGCTGTCATTTAGCGTGTTCCCTGGATCTTTCCTGTCGCTAAACTGATGCTGAGTGATCCTGAGGCTATGCAATAAAGTGTGCCAGATATAGCTGATTTTTTATTGCTTCTTACCATGGCAATAGAAAATCACCCTTATCCTGGTATATTCAGTGATACCTACTCAGCTTTGGAATCAATGCATGGACTAACCTGCTTGCTTACACAGGGCTGTAATTAGGTTTATGCCAGTGGTGCCTGGCACACAGCGCATATGCACAGTGGGTCCAGAACCGCCGGCAATATACAGATCCGTGCTGCTCTGTTCATCCGCATTAGTTAGCTGCAGCAACCGGCTACTTGTTACAATGCTATATAGAATGGAAGCCGAGTAGTGCTGCAGCTTGTCTTCCACAGGCTCTACCCCTCCCTGGCTGGCCGCTCTGTGGTTGCAGCATTGTAAGGTAAAGTTGTGTACTCCAGGTAGGGGGATCAGACAAAACACACACATATACTGTAAACACACAGATATATCCAGTACTTTACCTGGCATAATGTGGGCTCTGTGTGGCATAATGTGTATCAGGGGCTCTACCTGGCATAATGTGTATCAGGGGCTCTACCTGGCATGTGTATCAGGGACTTTACCTGGCATAATGTGTATCAGGGGCTCTACTGTTGTGTAGTGTGTGTAGGGACCTCTATTGTGGTGTAATGTGTATAAGGGCTTCTAATGTGGTGTGATTTTGTAAGGGGTTCTTCTGTGTAGTGTAATGTGAATAATGGGGGTAATTCCAAGTTGATCGCAGCAGGAAATTTTTTAGCAGTTGGGCAAAACCATGTGCACTGCAGGGGAGGCAGATATAACATGTGCAGAGAGAGTTAGATTTGGGTGTGGTGTGTTCAATCTGCAATCTAAATTGCAGTGTAAAAATAAAGCAGCCAGTATTTACCCTGCACAGAAACAAAATAACCCACCCAAATCTAACTCTCTATGCACATGTTATATCTGCCTCCCCTGCAGTGCACATGGGCCCTCATTCCGAGTTGTTCGCTCGCTAGCTGCTTTTAGCAGCATTGCATACGCTAAGCCGCCGCCCTCTGGGAGTGTATCTTAGCATAGCAGAATTGCGAACGAAAGATTAGCAGATTTGCGAATAGAAAATTCTTAGCAGTTTCTGAGTAGCTCGAGACGTACTCAGCCATTGCGATCAGTTCAGTCAGTTTCGTTCCTGGTTTGACATCACAAACACACCCAGCTTTCGCCCGGACACTCCCCCGTTTCTTCAGACACTCCCGCGTTTTTCCCAGAAACGCCAGCGTTTGTTCGCACACTCCCATAAAACGGCCAGTTTCCGCCCAGAAACACCCACTTCCTGTCAATCACACTACGATCACCAGAACAATGAAAAATCCTTGTTATGCCGTGAGTAAAATACCTAACTTTTGAGTAAAATAACTACCCGCATGCGCTCTGCGAACCTTGCGCATGCGCAGTAAGCGACTAATCGCAATATAGCGAAACTCGTCAACGAGCGAACAACTCGGAATGAGGGCCATGGTTTTGCCCAACTGCTAAAAAAATTCCTGCTGCGATCAACTTGGAATTACCCCCCATGTACACTACTGTGCAGTGTAATGGGAATTGGTACTATTCTATGGCTACACCATTTCCCCATGAAGCCACACACCTATATTTTTGGCCTACATGTCCCTATTTTAAATATGGTGGAAGAAGTCCCAGAAACACACCATCGGACCAGTAAGTTAAAAGAAACTGTTTAATTACCAGAGAATCCAGCTTAAAATAAAGGTTCCCATGTCCGTCAGCCATATATATGTAGTCACCCGATGTAGTACTGCGGTGCCCCTCTCATACTGTAGGTAGGCAGATGCCCGGCTAGCTGTGGCAGTCCCAGGCTCAGCAATCATCCATATGGCCACCCGGTGAGTATAACTCCTGTGCCTTGCAGCACTAAGGCGTCTCTTGTCCAGGTAGCAAATAGTATTGACATTATAGCAACCCAGCAGATTTACAGCAGATACAGTATCAGGAAAAAACTTAGCACAATCCAGAGGGAATAATAGGTACGGTATCTGTGAATCAGAGCAAATCCTCTGACTAGGTTTATATATATATATCTATATCTATATATATATATATACTGTATATAATTGTGTTTGTTTTGTACAATTGTTTTTACATTGATATTATTAATATTATTACTATGAATATCTTAACACGTACTGCCATACCAGTGTTATATAACCTTATTTAAATTGTCTTTTAGTTGCGCAGTTCCATGCCTTTTTCCCTTTATAGAATGTACTAGATAAAGGACGAATCTCCGCAGAAGTCTGGAAGTGACTATGTTCAGGATCCAAGGCCTAATTGAAACAGAAGGTTGTATATAGGAACACTATATTACCATGCTTGACCATACCAGAGCTACTGGAAGATACCTTAGAGAAATGTGATACCTCTTACAACCACTTAGACACCTTCTGACCCTGGGGTGTTACATATACACTAGAGATGAGCGCCTGAAATTTTTCGGGTTTTGTGTTTTGGTTTTGGGTTCGGTTCCGCGGCCGTGTTTTGGGTTCGAACGCGTTTTGGCAAAACCTCACCGAATTTTTTTTGTCGGATTCGGGTGTGTTTTGGATTCGGGTGTTTTTTTCAAAAAACACTAAAAAACAGCTTAAATCATAGAATTTGGGGGTCATTTTGATCCCAAAGTATTATTAACCTCAAAAACCATAATTTACACTCATTTTCAGTCTATTCTGAATACCTCACACCTCACAATATTATTTTTAGTCCTAAAATTTGCACCGAGGTCGCTGTGTGAGTAAGATAAGCGACCCTAGTGGCCGACACAAACACCGGGCCCATCTAGGAGTGGCACTGCAGTGTCACGCAGGATGTCCCTTCCAAAAAACCCTCCCCAAACAGCACATGACGCAAAGAAAAAAAGAGGCGCAATGAGGTAGCTGTGTGAGTAAGATTAGCGACCCTAGTGGCCGACACAAACACCGGGCCCATCTAGGAGTGGCACTGCAGTGTCACGCAGGATGGCCCTTCCAAAAAACCCTCCCCAAACAGCACATGACGCAAAGAAAAAAAGAGGCGCAATGAGGTAGCTGACTGTGTGAGTAAGATTAGCGACCCTAGTGGCCGACACAAACACCGGGCACATCTAGGAGTGGCACTGCAGTGTCACGCAGGATGTCCCTTCCAAAAAACCCTCCCCAAACAGCACATGACGCAAAGAAAAAAAGAGGCGCAATGAGGTAGCTGTGTGAGTAAGATTAGCGACCCTAGTGGCCGACACAAACACCGGGCCCATCTAGGAGTGGCACTGCAGTGTCACGCAGGGTGTCCCTTCCAAAAAACCCACCCCAATCAGCACATGATGCAAAGAAAAAGAAAAGAAAAAAGAGGTGCAAGATGGAATTATCCTTGGGCCCTCCCACCCACCCTTATGTTGTATAAACAAAACAGGACATGCACACTTTAACCAACCCATCATTTCAGTGACAGGGTCTGCCACACGACTGTGACTGATATGACGGGTTGGTTTGGACCCCCCCCAAAAAAGAAGCAATTAATCTCTCCTTGCACAAACTGGCTCTACAGAGGCAAGATGTCCACCTCATCTTCACCCTCCGATATATCACCGTGTACATCCCCCTCCTCACAGATTATCAATTCGTCCCCACTGGAATCCACCATCTCAGCTCCCTGTGTACTTTGTGGAGGCAATTGCTGCTGGTCAATGTCTCCGCGGAGGAATTGATTATAATTCATTTTAATGAACATCATCTTCTCCACATTTTCTGGATGTAACCTCGTACGCCGATTGCTGACAAGGTGAGCGGCGGCACTAAACACTCTTTCGGAGTACACACTTGTGGGAGGGCAACTTAGGTAGAATAAAGCCAGTTTGTGCAAGGGCCTCCAAATTGCCTCTTTTTCCTGCCAGTATAAGTACGGACTGTGTGACGTGCCTACTTGGATGCGGTCACTCATATAATCCTCCACCATTCTATCAATGTTGAGAGAATCATATGCAGTGACAGTAGACGACATGTCCGTAATCGTTGTCAGGTCCTTCAGTCCGGACCAGATGTCAGCATCAGCAGTCGCTCCAGACTGCCCTGCATCACCGCCAGCGGGTGGGCTCGGAATTCTGAGCCTTTTCCTCGCACCCCCAGTTGCGGGAGAATGTGAAGGAGGAGATGTTGACAGGTCGCGTTCCGCTTGACTTGACAATTTTGTCACCAGCAGGTCTTTCAACCCCAGCAGACCTGTGTCTGCCGGAAAGAGAGATCCAAGGTAGGCTTTAAATCTAGGATCGAGCACGGTGGCCAAAATGTAGTGCTCTGATTTCAACAGATTGACCACCCGTGAATCCTTGTTAAGCGAATTAAGGGCTGCATCCACAAGTCCCACATGCCTAGCGGAATCGCTCCGTGTTAGCTCCTCCTTCAATGCCTCCAGCTTCTTCTGCAAAAGCCTGATGAGGGGAATGACCTGACTCAGGCTGGCAGTGTCTGAACTGACTTCACGTGTGGCAAGTTCAAAGGGCATCAGAACCTTGCAAAACGTTGAAATCATTCTCCACTGCACTTGAGACAGGTGCATTCCACCTACTATATCGTGCTCAATTGTATAGGCTTGAATGGCCTTTTGCTGCTCCTCCAACCTCTGAAGCATATAGAGGGTTGAATTCCACCTCGTTACCACTTCTTGCTTCAGATGATGGCAGGGCAGGTTCAGTAGTTTTTGGTGGTGCTCCAGTTTTCTGTACGTGGTGCCTGTACGCCGAAAGTGTCCCGCAATTCTTCTGGCCACCGACAGCATCTCTTGCACGGCCCTGTCGTTTTTTAAAAAATTCTGCACCACCAAATTCAAGGTATGTGCAAAACATGGGACGTGCTGGAATTGGCCCAGATTTAATGCACACACAATATTGCTGGCGTTGTCCGATGCCACAAATCCACAGGAGAGTCCAATTGGGGTAAGCCATTCCGCGATGATCTTCCTCAGTTGCCGTAAGAGGTTTTCAGCTGTGTGCGTATTCTGGAAAGCGGTGATACAAAGCGTAGCCTGCCTAGGAAAGAGTTGGCGTTTGCGAGATGCTGCTACTGGTGCCGCCGCTGCTGTTCTTGCGGCGGGAGTCCATACATCTACCCAGTGGGCTGTCACAGTCATATAGTCCTGACCCTGCCCTGCTCCACTTGTCCACATGTCCGTGGTTAAGTGGACATTGGGTACAGCTGCATTTTTTAGGACACTGGTGACTCTTTTTCTGAGGTCTGTGTACATTTTCGGTATCGCCTGCCTAGAGAAATGGAACCTAGATGGTATTTGGTACCGGGGACACAGTACCTCCAACAAGTCTCTAGTTGGCTCTGCAGTAATGATGGATACCGGAACCACGTTTCTCACCACCCAGGATGCCAAGGCCTCAGTTATCCGCTTTGCAGTAGGATGACTGCTGTGATATTTCATCTTCCTCGCAAAGGACTGTTGAACAGTCAATTGCTTACTGGAAGTAGTACAAGTGGGCTTACGACTTCCCCTCTGGGATGACCATCGACTCCCAGCGGCAACAACAGCAGCGCCAGCAGCAGTAGGCGTTACACGCAAGGATGCATCGGAGGAATCCCAGGCAGGAGAGGACTCGTCAGACTTGCCAGTGACATGGCCTGCAGGACTATTGGCATTCCTGGGGAAGGAGGAAATTGACACTGAGGGAGTTGGTGGGGTGGTTTGCGTGAGCTTGGTTACAAGAGGAAGGGATTTACTGGTCAGTGGACTGCTTCCGCTGTCACCCAAAGTTTTTGAACTTGTCACTGACTTATTATGAATGCGCTGCAGGTGACGTATAAGGGAGGATGTTCCGAGGTGGTTAACGTCCTTACCCCTACTTATTACAGCTTGACAAAGGGAACACACGGCTTGACACCTGTTGTCCGCATTTGTGGTGAAATACCTCCACACCGAAGAGCTGATTTTTTTGGTATTTTCACCTGGCATGTCAACGGCCATATTCCTCCCACGGACAACAGGTGTCTCCCCGGGTGCCTGACTTAAACAAACCACCTCACCATCAGAATCCTCCTGGTCAATTTCCTCCCCAGCGCCAGCAACACCCATATCCTCCTCATCCTGGTGTACTTCAACACTGACATCTTCAATCTGACTATCAGGAACTGGACTGCGGGTGCTCCTTCCAGCACTTGCAGGGGGCATGCAAATAGTGGAAGGCGCATGCTCTTCACGTCCAGTGTTGGGAAGGTCAGGCATCGCAAACGACACAATTGGACTCTCCTTGTGGATTTGGGATTTCAAAGAACGCACAGTTCTTTGCGGTGCTTTTGCCAGCTTGAGTCTTTTCAGTTTTCTAGCGAGAGGCTGAGTGCTTCCATCCTCATGTGAAGCTGAACCACTAGCCATGAACATAGGCCAGGGCCTCAGCCGTTCCTTGCCACTCCGTGTGGTAAATGGCATATTGGCAAGTTTACGCTTCTCCTCCGACAATTTTATTTTAGGTTTTGGAGTCCTTTTTTTTCTGATATTTGGTGTTTTGGATTTGACATGCTCTGTACTATGACATTGGGCATCGGCCTTGGCAGACGACGTTGCTGGCATTTCATCGTCTCGGCCATGACTAGTGGCAGCAGCTTCAGCACGAGGTGGAAGTGGATCTTGATCTTTCCCTAATTTTGGAACCTCAACTTTTTTGTTCTCCATATTTTATAGGCAGAACTAAAAGGCACCTCAGGTAAACAATGGAGATGGATGGATTGGATACTAGTATACAATTATGGACGGACTGCCACGGTTAGGTGGTATAAAAAAACCACGGTTAGGTGGTATATATTATAATAATAATACAATTATGGATGGACGGACTGCCTGCCGACTGCCGACACAGAGGTAGCCACAGCCGTGAACTACCGCACTGTACACTGGTTGATAAAGAGATAGTAGTATACTCGTAACAATTAGGATGACACTATGACGGTATAAAGAATGAAAAAAAAACCACGGTTAGGTGGTAGGTATATAATAATAAATAATACAATTCTGGTCGGACGGACTGCCTGCCGTGTGCCGACACAGAGGTAGCCACAGCCGTGAACTACCGCACTGTACACTGGTTGATAAAGAGATAGTAGTATACTCGTAACAATTAGGATGACACTATGACGGTATAAAGAATGAAAAAAAAACCACGGTTAGGTGGTAGGTATATAATAATAAATAATACAATTCTGGTCGGACGGACTGCCTGCCGTGTGCCGACACAGAGGTAGCCACAGCCGTGAACTACCGCACTGTACACTGGTTGATAAAGAGATAGTAGTATACTCGTAACAATTAGGATGACACTATGACGGTATAAAGAATGAAAAAAAAAACCACGGTTAGGTGGTAGGTATATAATAATAAATAATACAATTCTGGTCGGACGGACTGCCTGCCGTGTGCCGACACAGAGGTAGCCACAGCCGTGAACTACCGCACTGTACACTGGTTGATAAAGAGATAGTAGTATACTCGTAACAATTAGGATGACACTATGACGGTATAAAGAATGAAAAAAAAACCACGGTTAGGTGGTAGGTATATAATAATAAATAATACAATTCTGGTCGGACGGACTGCCTGCCGTGTGCCGACACAGAGGTAGCCACAGCCGTGAACTACCGCACTGTACACTGGTTGATAAAGAGATAGTAGTATACTCGTAACAATTAGGATGACACTATGACGGTATAAAGAATGAAAAAAAAACCACGGTTAGGTGGTAGGTATATAATAATAAATAATACAATTCTGGTCGGACGGACTGCCTGCCGTGTGCCGACACAGAGGTAGCCACAGCCGTGAACTACCGCACTGTACTGTGTCTGCTGCTAATATAGACTGGTTGATATTTAAAGAGATATTAGTAGTATACAACAATACTATACTGGTGGTCAGGCACTGGTCACCACTCCTGCAGCAAAAGTGTGCACTGTTAATTAATATAATTGTACTCCTGGCTCCTGCTAACAACCTGCAGTGCTCCCCAGTCTCCCCCACAATTAATTATAAGCTTTTAATTTATACATTGATGACTGTGCAGCACACTGGGCTGAGCTGAGTGCACACAGACTGAGTCACACTGTGTGACTGACTGTGCTGTGTATCGTTTTTTTTTCCAGGCAGAGAACGGATATAGCAGAGAGAAGTGAACGGATATATTATATTAAATAAAAGTTAACTAGCAACTGCACTGGTCACTGACTGTGGTAAACTAACTCTGTCTGCGACTCTGCACAATCTCTCTCTCTCTATCTAATCTATCTCTATTCTAATGGAGAGGACGCCAGACACGTCCTCTCCCTATCAATCTCAATGCACGAGTGAAAATGGCGGCGACGCGCAGCTCCTTATATAGAATCCGAGTCTCGCGATAGAATCCGAGCCTCGCGAGAATCCGACAGCGTCATGATGACGTTCGGGCGCGCTCGGGTTAACCGAGCAAGGCGGGAAGATCCGAGTCGCTCGGACCCGTGAAAAAAAACATGAAGTTCGGGCGGGTTCGGATTCCGAGGAACCGAACCCGCTCATCTCTAATATACACACACTGATTCTCATGGACAGAAGCTTCAGCGTAGTGGGGCTCTATACAGCTCACTAACTGGTGAGTGTATGCAGCTTGCAGGGTTGCTGGAACAGCTTCATACAGGTAATCACTGGGGTCTGTCTGGAGCTAAGTGGGAGACTTGTGTCTCCTTCATGTCCCTTCTCACAGTCAGTATCATTGTACTTAAGAAGGGTCTACAAGATGGCTGCAGTCACATGGTGCAGCAATACATCAGATTGGAGGACAAACCTCCCTGGGTCCTAGCACCCAGTATGTATGCAGAAGAGTTATAGATATATTTCTAACAATATATCCCCCTTTATTTTCATCATTTGTATATAAAACTGACAAATGACGGATTCCACAGCATGATTTATTTTCGGTACAGGGTGTACATGAGGGTGTGGATCATTAGATCGACAGTGTCTAGGTCGACAATGTTTAGGTCGACCACTATAGGTCAACAGTCACTAGGTCGACAGGGTTTGAAGGTCGACAGGGTTTCTAGGTCGACGTGTTCTAGGTCGACAGGTCAAAAGGTCGACATGAGTTTTTCATGTTTTTTCTGTGTCGTTTTCTCCGTACAGTGACCAGGAAGCCCAAATAGTGCACCGTGTGCCCTCGCATGGCTCGCTTCGCTCGCCATGCTTCGGGCAAAGTGCCTCGCTCCGCTACCGCTGCGCTCGGCACAGGTTACTATTCCCAATCGTAGTCCGCGTGGATCGTTAAGTATGAAAAAGTTCAAAAAAATAAAAAAAATGGAAAAACTCATGTCGACCTTTTGACCTGTTGACCTAGAACATGTCAACCTAGAAACCCTGTCGACCTTCAAACACTGTCGACCTAGTGACTGTTGACCTATAGTGGTCGACCTAAACCTTGTCGGCCTAGACACTGTCGATATTCAGAACGGATCCCGTACATGAAGATGGGTGAATTAGAGCAAACTAACTGTATATGTTTTAGAGATAAGCCAGCTTAGTTTTCCGAGAAACGAACACTCCTGAACTTTAGAGATCTGAGGGAACCTGAGCGCCAGATTGGGTTTTCCTGCCACACTTGGATTCCAAATAGAGGCAAAACATCATTATCCCTGAGTCAGATCTTGCGCGTTTTGGATTTGATATCCCTCCCATGGTGATTCATGTGCCATTTCACAGCAGACACCGGGAAGAGAACACATCCACTAGACTACCAGGGCAGTAATTAATATAGTGTATTATTAATAAATATATTATTTATATATTACTGTCCTTTACTGGTATACAGCCCAGAGTTCCAAAGGGCAGTGTTACTGTTGTTAACCATCATTATTGGTGCACATGCACAGTCATACTGGTGCACTGCTCACTGCTGCTGAGGAAGCTTTAAAGCAAGGAGTCAATGTTTGACATGACCCTAGTTAACTACTGGCCGAGCTAGATGGATGTAGGCAGTTAGTAAAATATTATTTTTTATAGTGCAGGTTCGGAAGACCTATAATACCTATAATACCACTTTTTGTCACACTCATGCTGTAATGTAACTGCAGTACTTTGGTGCACAGTACACTGTTGGTGGGTTTTTTTTTGTCACTGCCAGGTCCTCCATCCTAGTACAGGGGCAGTATTAACCCTTAGTGCACAGTGCACACTGATGTTTGTATGTCACTACCATGCCTACATTGCAACCCAGAGCTCTATATAGGGCAGCATTAAAATGTTTTAAAATTAGATATAAAGTGGGTGAAAAAAATATACATGGATAAAATGACACACATAGGCGGTAGTGAAAAAATAGTGACTATAAGTGTTAGGGTGTGATGCCCCGGAGTGGCCCAGACAGAACAGTTCAGGGGACCCCACGTCCCAATGCTTACCATCAAAGCAGGGACCTACATCTGACTGCACATCAATGATTCAGGCGTAATACAAAGTAAGTCCTATTATTTTCATACAGTGTCAGTCTACAGTGGCGCACCCAGGGGGGGTTTCCGAGCACCCAGAAACCCCCCTCCACTAAAAAAAAAATATATATATATTTTTTTTTTAACGCAGCATGAGTATCATTGATGGCTGTCTAGCGTCCTCTGCAGCCTGCTGTCTTCCTGGTGGCACTTGTAAGTGCAATAAAAGTTTACTTTATTTTAATTATAGTACATATATATCCATGTGCATACATATATACACATGTATATACACATATAAACACACACACACATGATATATATACATGTGTATATATTCATGTACTGTATGTGTGTATATATTAGAGATGAGCGGGTTCGGTTTCTCTGAATCCGAACCCGCCAGAACTTCATGTTTTTTTTCACGGGTCCGAGCGACTCGGATCTTCCCGCCTTGCTCGGTTAACCCGAGCGCGCCCGAACGTCATCATGACGCTGTCGGATTCTCGCGAGGCTCGGATTCTATCGCGAGACTCGGATTCTATATAAGGAGCCGCGCGTCGCCGCCATTTTCACACGTGCATTGAGATTGATAGGGAGAGGACGTGGCTGGCGTCCTCTCCATTTAGATTATAAGAGACTGAGAGAGATTTACTGGAGCTGACTAGGAGGAGTACTGTTACTGTAGAAGTGTAGAGACTGAGTGGAGAGAGTTTACTAGTGAGGACAGTGCAGTTTACTTTATAATCCGTTCTCTGCCTGAAAAAAGCGATACACAGCACACAGTGACTCAGTCACATACCATATCTGTGTGCACTGCTCAGGCTCAGGCCAGTGTGCTGCATCATCTATTATCTATATATAATATTATATATATCTGTCTGACTGCTCAGCTCACACAGCTTATAATTGTGGGGGAGACTGGGGAGCACTACTGCAGTGCCAGTTATAGGTTATAGCAGGAGCCAGGAGTACATAATATATTATATAGTGAGTGACCACCAGACACACAGTGCAGTTTATTTAATATATCCGTTCTCTGCCTGAAAAAAGCGATACACACAGTGACTCAGTCAGTCACATACCATATCTGTGTGCACTGCTCAGGCTCAGGCCAGTGTGCTGCATCATCTATATATATTATATATCTGTCTGACTGCTCAGCTCACACAGCTTATAATTGTGGGGGAGACTGGGGAGCACTACTGCAGTGCCAGTTATAGGTTATAGCAGGAGCCAGGAGTACATAATATTATATTAAAATTAAACAGTGCACACTTTTGCTGCAGGAGTGCCACTGCCAGTGTGACTAGTGACCAGTGACCTGACCACCAGTATATATAATATTAGTAGTATACTATCTCTTTATCAACCAGTCTATATTAGCAGCAGACACAGTACAGTGCGGTAGTTCACGGCTGTGGCTACCTCTGTGTCGGCACTCGGCAGCCCGTCCATAATTGTATATACCACCTAACCGTGGTTTTTTTTTCTTTCTTTATACATACATACTAGTTACGAGTATACTATCTCTTTATCAACCAGTCTATATTAGCAGCAGACACAGTACAGTGCGGTAGTTCACGGCTGTGGCTACCTCTGTGTCGGCACTCGGCAGCCCGTCCATAATTGTATATACCACCTAACCGTGGTTTTTTTTTCTTTCTTTATACATACATACTAGTTACGAGTATACTATCTCTTTATCAACCAGTCTATATATTAGCAGCAGACACAGTACAGTGCGGTAGTTCACGGCTGTGGCTACCTCTGTGTCGGCACTCGGCAGCCCGTCCATAATTGTATATACCACCTAACCGTGGTTTTTTTTTCTTTCTTTATACATACATACTAGTTACGAGTATACTATCTCTTTATCAACCAGTCTATATATTAGCAGCAGACACAGTACAGTGCGGTAGTTCACGGCTGTGGCTACCTCTGTGTCGGCACTCGGCAGCCCGTCCATAATTGTATATACCACCTAACCGTGGTTTTTTTTTCTTTCTTTATACATACATACTAGTTACGAGTATACTATCTCTTTATCAACCAGTCTATATATTAGCAGCAGACACAGTACAGTGCGGTAGTTCACGGCTGTGGCTACCTCTGTGTCGGCACTCGGCAGCCCGTCCATAATTGTATATACCACCTAACCGTGGTTTTTTTTTCTTTCTTTATACATACATACTAGTTACGAGTATACTATCTCTTTATCAACCAGTCTATATATTAGCAGCAGACACAGTACAGTGCGGTAGTTCACGGCTGTGGCTACCTCTGTGTCGGCACTCGGCAGCCCGTCCATAATTGTATATACCACCTAACCGTGGTTTTTTTTTCTTTCTTTATACATACATACTAGTTACGAGTATACTATCTCTTTATCAACCAGTCTATATATTAGCAGCAGACACAGTACAGTGCGGTAGTTCACGGCTGTGGCTACCTCTGTGTCGGCACTCGGCAGCCCGTCCATAATTGTATATACCACCTAACCGTGGTTTTTTTTCTTTCTTTATACATACATACTAGTTACGAGTATACTATCTCTTTATCAACCAGTCTATATATTAGCAGCAGACACAGTACAGTGCGGTAGTTCACGGCTGTGGCTACCTCTGTGTCGGCACTCGGCAGCCCGTCCATAATTGTATACTAGTATCCAATCCATCCATCTCCATTGTTTACCTGAGGTGCCTTTTAGTTGTGCCTATTAAAATATGGAGAACAAAAATGTTGAGGTTCCAAAATTAGGGAAAGATCAAGATCCACTTCCACCTCGTGCTGAAGCTGCTGCCACTAGTCATGGCCGAGACGATGAAATGCCAGCAACGTCGTCTGCCAAGGCCGATGCCCAATGTCATAGTACAGAGCATGTCAAATCCAAAACACCAAATATCAGTAAAAAAAGGACTCCAAAACCTAAAATAAAATTGTCGGAGGAGAAGCGTAAACTTGCCAATATGCCATTTACCACACGGAGTGGCAAGGAACGGCTGAGGCCCTGGCCTATGTTCATGGCTAGTGGTTCAGCTTCACATGAGGATGGAAGCACTCAGCCTCTCGCTAGAAAAATTAAAAGACTCAAGCTGGCAAAAGCAGCACAGCAAAGAACTGTGCATTCTTCGAAATCCCAAATCCACAAGGAGAGTCCAATTGTGTCGGTTGCGATGCCTGACCTTCCCAACACTGGACGTGAAGAGCATGCGCCTTCCACCATTTGCACGCCCCCCCCAAGTGCTGGAAGGAGCACCCGCAGTCCAGTTCCTGATAGTCAGATTGAAGATGTCAGTGTTGAAGTACACCAGGATGAGGAGGATATGGGTGTTGCTGGCGCTGGGGAGGAAATTGACCAGGAGGATTCTGATGGTGAGGTGGTTTGTTTAAGTCAGGCACCCGGGGAGACACCTGTTGTCCGTGGGAGGAATATGGCCGTTGACATGCCAGGTGAAAATACCAAAAAAATCAGCTCTTCGGTGTGGAGGTATTTCACCAGAAATGCGGACAACAGGTGTCAAGCCGTGTGTTCCCTTTGTCAAGCTGTAATAAGTAGGGGTAAGGACCTTAACCACCTCGGAACATCCTCCCTTATACGTCACCTGCAGCGCATTCATAATAAGTCAGTGACAAGTTCAAAAACTTTGGGTGACAGCGGAAGCAGTCCACTGACCAGTAAATCCCTTCCTCTTGTAACCAAGCTCACGCAAACCACCCCACCAACTCCCTCAGTGTCAATTTCCTCCTTCCCCAGGAATGCCAATAGTCCTGCAGGCCATGTCACTGGCAATTCTGACGAGTCCTCTCCTGCCTGGGATTCCTCCGATGCATCCTTGCGTGTAACGCCTACTGCTGCTGGCGCTGCTGTTGTTGCCGCTGGGAGTCGATGGTCATCCCAGAGGGGAAGTCGTAAGCCCACTTGTACTACTTCCAGTAAGCAATTGACTGTTCAACAGTCCTTTGCGAGGAAGATGAAATATCACAGCAGTCATCCTACTGCAAAGCGGATAACTGAGTCCTTGACAACTATGTTGGTGTTAGACGTGCGTCCGGTATCCGCCGTTAGTTCACAGGGAACTAGACAATTTATTGAGGCAGTGTGCCCCCGTTACCAAATACCATCTAGGTTCCACTTCTCTAGGCAGGCGATACCGAGAATGTACACGGACGTCAGAAAAAGACTCACCAGTGTCCTAAAAAATGCAGTTGTACCCAATGTCCACTTAACCACGGACATGTGGACAAGTGGAGCAGGGCAGGGTCAGGACTATATGACTGTGACAGCCCACTGGGTAGATGTATGGACTCCCGCCGCAAGAACAGCAGCGGCGGCACCAGTAGCAGCATCTCGCAAACGCCAACTCTTTCCTAGGCAGGCTACGCTTTGTATCACCGCTTTCCAGAATACGCACACAGCTGAAAACCTCTTACGGCAACTGAGGAAGATCATCGCGGAATGGCTTACCCCAATTGGACTCTCCTGTGGATTTGTGGCATCGGACAACGCCAGCAATATTGTGTGTGCATTAAATATGGGCAAATTCCAGCACGTCCCATGTTTTGCACATACCTTGAATTTGGTGGTGCAGAATTTTTTAAAAAACGACAGGGGCGTGCAAGAGATGCTGTCGGTGGCCAGAAAAATTGCGGGACACTTTCGGCGTACAGGCACCACGTACAGAAGACTGGAGCACCACCAAAAACTACTGAACCTGCCCTGCCATCATCTGAAGCAAGAAGTGGTAACGAGGTGGAATTCAACCCTCTATATGCTTCAGAGGTTGGAGGAGCAGCAAAAGGCCATTCAAGCCTATACAATTGAGCACGATATAGGAGGTGGAATGCACCTGTCTCAAGTGCAGTGGAGAATGATTTCAACGTTGTGCAAGGTTCTGATGCCCTTTGAACTTGCCACACGTGAAGTCAGTTCAGACACTGCCAGCCTGAGTCAGGTCATTCCCCTCATCAGGCTTTTGCAGAAGAAGCTGGAGGCATTGAAGAAGGAGCTAAAAGGGAGCGATTCCGCTAGGCATGTGGGACTTGTGGATGCAGCCCTTAATTCGCTTAACAAGGATTCACGGGTGGTCAATCTGTTGAAATCAGAGCACTACATTTTGGCCACCGTGCTCGATCCTAGATTTAAAGCCTACCTTGGATCTCTCTTTCCGGCAGACACAGGTCTGCTGGGGTTGAAAGACCTGCTGGTGACAAAATTGTCAAGTCAAGCGGAACGCGACCTGTCAACATCTCCTCCTTCACATTCTCCCGCAACTGGGGGTGCGAGGAAAAGGCTCAGAATTCCGAGCCCACCCGCTGGCGGTGATGCAGGGCAGTCTGGAGCGACTGCTGATGCTGACATCTGGTCCGGACTGAAGGACCTGACAACGATTACGGACATGTCGTCTACTGTCACTGCATATGATTCTCTCAACATTGATAGAATGGTGGAGGATTATATGAGTGACCGCATCCAAGTAGGCACGTCACACAGTCCGTACTTATACTGGCAGGAAAAAGAGGCAATTTGGAGGCCCTTGCACAAACTGGCTTTATTCTACCTAAGTTGCCCTCCCACAAGTGTGTACTCCGAAAGAGTGTTTAGTGCCGCCGCTCACCTTGTCAGCAATCGGCGTACGAGGTTACATCCAGAAAATGTGGAGAAGATGATGTTCATTAAAATGAATTATAATCAATTCCTCCGCGGAGACATTGACCAGCAGCAATTGCCTCCACAAAGTACACAGGGAGCTGAGATGGTGGATTCCAGTGGGGACGAATTGATAATCTGTGAGGAGGGGGATGTACACGGTGATATATCGGAGGGTGAAGATGAGGTGGACATCTTGCCTCTGTAGAGCCAGTTTGTGCAAGGAGAGATCAGATTAATTGCTTCTTTTTTGGGGGGGGTCCAAACCAACCCGTCATATCAGTCACAGTCGTGTGGCAGACCCTGTCACTGAAATGATGGGTTGGTTAAAGTGTGCATGTCCTGTTTTGTTTATACAACATAAGGGTGGGTGGGAGGGCCCAAGGACAATTCCATCTTGCACCTCTTTTTTCTTTTCTTTTTCTTTGCATCATGTGCTGATTGGGGAGGGTTTTTTGGAAGGGACATCCTGCGTGACACTGCAGTGCCACTCCTAGATGGGCCCGGTGTTTGTGTCGGCCACTAGGGTCGCTAATCTTACTCACACAGCTACCTCATTGCGCCTCTTTTTTTCTTTGCGTCATGTGCTGTTTGGGGAGGGTTTTTTGGAAGGGACATCCTGCGTGACACTGCAGTGCCACTCCTAGATGGGCCCGGTGTTTGTGTCGGCCACTAGGGTCGCTTATCTTACTCACACAGCGACCTCAGTGCAAATTTTAGGACTAAAAATAATATTGTGAGGTGTGAGGTATTCAGAATAGAATGAAAATGAGTGTAAATTATGGTTTTTGAGGTTAATAATACTTTGGGATCAAAATGACCCCCAAATTCTATGATTTAAGCTGTTTTTTAGTGTTTTTTGAAAAAAACACCCGAATCCAAAACACACCCGAATCCGACAAAAAAAATTCGGTGAGGTTTTGCCAAAACGCGTTCGAACCCAAAACACGGCCGCGGAACCGAACCCAAAACCAAAACACAAAACCCGAAAAATTTCAGGCGCTCATCTCTAGTATATATATGTATGCATGTTTAATATGCTATGTATATGTGTACATGTATGTGTGTGTGTATATGTATATGTATATATATATGTTTTTGTATCCATGTATCCTTGAGAAAAACACCCAGCGTGGTGTTGAAACGTTGGAATTTACATGATGTTTGTTGCATAAAAATGTTTTTCATCTTTAAATCCGTGGAGTACCGCCTGCTTCTGTGGTGAGGGGGTCATTGCCTTGTGGCTCCGGTCACCACGAACACCCGCATTGTATATACTACTGAGGAGGGCACCCCGGTCTGTACCACAGCAATTGTTCCTGAGTGCCAACTACGTCCACTACATATATATATATACACATATCTACACATATATATATACCGTGTATATATATATATATACAGGTTGAGTATCCCTTATCCAAAATGCTTGGGACCAGAGGTATTTTGGATATCGGATTTTTCCGTATTTTGGAATACTTGCATACCATAATGAGATATCATGGTGATGGGACCTAAATCTAAGCACAGAATGAATTTATGTTTCATATACACCCCATACACACAGCCTGAAGGTCATTTTAGCCAATATTTTTTATAACTTTGCACATTAAACAAAGTGTGTCTACATTCACACAATTCATTTATGTTTCTTATACACCTTATACACACAGCCTGAAGGTCATTTAATACAATATTTTTACCAACTTTGTGTATTAAACAAAGTTTGTGTACATTGAGTCATCAAAAAACAAAAGTTTCACTATCTCGCTCTCACTCAAAAAAGTCCGTATTTCGGAATATTTGGATATGGGATACTCAACCTGTATATATATATATATATATATATATATACATACACACACACACACACACTAGTTTTACGGACCCAGCATATACTGGGTCACCTCAGTCCCCACCCCCGTGATTGGCTCCACCCAGTTCTGGAAACCCCCCCATGCAAATCCTGCGTTTGCCACTGGTCTATTTGGGGGTAAGCATTGGGACGTCAGGTCCCCTGAACTGTTTTGTCTGGTCCACTCCGGGGCATCACACCCTAAACACTTATAGTCACTATTTTTTCACTACCTCCTATGTGTGTCATTTTATCCATGTATTTTTTTCACCCACTTTATATCTAATTTTAAGATACTTTCTGCACTCAGTAACTACCTATGCTTCTCCTATACTTTATTACACCTCACGATTTTCTACTAGTGCGATGCCTTGGGGGGGTTCTTGGCTGGGCTGATTTGGGGGTGCCCTTGAGTCCCAATGTGAACCCCAAAGTGTTAGGGACTTGCTCGATAGAGGTGACCTCGACGCGGTGAGCAAGCCCATATCATTGGCCAATTATATGCTAACAACCTCTTATTATATATTATATATTGTAATTTACAGTAATAATTGTATAGTGCATCTGTCCCCATTTCTTCCCCTAAAACCTTAAAAACAAAACAAGGTCCAATTTATGTGATTTTAGCAGTTTTGAATGTTTTTTTGAAAGAAAAAAAAAAGATACAAAACCAAAACGTGATGTCGGTTTTGGCAAAACCAAAACATGACATTAATACAGATTCAAAACACTCAAAAAACTCTTCTGTGTTTTTATATTACTGTACAAACAATCGTTACATTAAGTAAATGACAGCTTTGATCACCAGCCCTAACTCTCACTGTGTGCTAATTCAAAGTATGTCTATACTTTTATAGATGAGGGAATTTGAACTGGATTTGACACTGGGTTGACAGCAGACAGCCCCAAACTGCACCATGGGGATCATTCCGAGTTGATCGCTCGCTAGCAACTTTTTGCAGCGCTGCGATCAGATAGTCGCCACCTATAGGGAAGTGTATTTTCACTTTGCAAGTGTGCGAACGCTTTTGCAGCCGACAGGACAAAAAAGTTTTTTGCAGTTTCTGGGTAGCTCTGGACTTACTCAGCCGATGCGATCACGTCAGTCTTTTTGGTCCCTGAATTGATGTCAGATACCCGCCCTGCAAATGCTTGGACACGCCTGCGTTTTTCCAAACACTCCCACAAAACGGACAGTTGACACTCACAAACGACCTCTTTCTGTCAATCACCTTGCGATCGACTGTGCAAATGGATTCTTCGTTAAATCCATCGCCCAGCACTGATCCTCTTTGTAACCGTACGACGTGCCTGCGCATTGCAGTGCATACGCATGCGCAGTTTTGCCAAGATTTAACCTGATCGCAGTGCTGCAAAAAGTTGCTAGTGAGCGATCAACTCTGAATGACCCCCCATATGTCATACTCCTGAGCAGTGTAACTCCTACTAGGGGAAGACAACTGGCAGGAAAATAAAACGGTTTCCGTGATCCATTTTTTCCAGCAACTTGAAGTTCACATTGTGCAGCGCAGTGTGGGAATGTGTAGTGCTGTGTGCGAGACAGATCACAGGCTGCTGGCAAACAAAGTCTAGCCTTGATGGATTGTCTTATCCCAGATTCAGAGGGGAATATATGATTTCAACCTCTTTACATACCAGTGTTTTGTAAAATAGGAAGTGTAGTCATGAACACGGAGATTACAGTACTCTAATAAAAAACGTGTTTTAGGGGTCTATTCGTCATCACGCTTGCAAAAAGACCACAGATTTTCAATGGGATTCATGTCTGTTCCCAGGCCAGTCTAGAACCTTTATATTCTTCCCAGCCATGAAATTCTTGACCATTTTGGATGTGTGGCATGGGGCGAGATCCTGTTGGAAGATGTGTGATCCATCTGGGAATGTTTTTTCCAGCTCTGGAATCACTTTGCTTTGAAGAATATCAATGTACTGAGCTGAGCGCATCATGCCATCAACTTTCTTCAACAGTGTCGGACTGGGGCATGTAGGGCCCACCGGGTAAATGCAGTGGTAGGGGCCCATGTTTAGGGCTGTGGCCAGTCTGCTGAGGGGGTGTGGCCTGCCACCTCATTGGTTTGACTAACAATTAGAGAGTGCAATGTCTGGGCCCCTTCATAAATATATACAGAAAATTCAGCTGCTGCATGCATGATAATGTACCAGATTAATAACAGATTAATAACAGCAATGCACTTTATACACCATAGTCCAGTATAAGGTAACATATGTATAATGTATAATTCAAGTGCACAGTCTAGAACCTGATCCTTAGAGCAGAAGGTGGGGCCCCAGGCAGTGGGGCCCACTGGTGGTTTCCCCTGTACCCCTGTGGGCCAGTCCAAGCCTAGGCTTCAAGCTCCCAACACCATAGTAGCTGAAGCATCCCCAAAACATTTTCTTTTCTGGCTGCACACTGATCAATGTGACAATCACTGATCTTCTCTGCAGTTGACCCTCGAACATGTTGACTTCTTTGTCCCTGTTTAAAGAAGTGGCTTTCATCACTGAAGATAACCTTCCGCCAGTCTTCCTTGGTCCTGTTTTTATATTTCTGAGCCCATTTGTAACGCTTTGCTTTCATAGATTTTGTGAGCAGCTGTTTTTTCACTGGCCTTCTAGCCTTCCATCCAACTAAAAGAAGTCGCCTGCGCACTGTAGATGAGCTAGCCTGTATTCCAATTTCTAAATATAGTAAAGAGTTAAAACAAAACAACTGTCCAAAAGCATCCATAAAATAAATTCAGAAGCCAAATTATAATTTTTCGGAAGATGGAAAGAGATTAAGTATCAAAAACATAAAATCGCCTCTTGTTTCAATTAACTTGCGGAAGGGTGTATAAAGATGTGATAAAGCAGTACGGCAGTACGGATGTTGTAATGGTTAGCATTACTGCCTCACAGCACTGAGATCATGTGTTCAGTTCCCACCACAGCCATAACTGTGTAGAGTTTGTATATTCTCCCCAACTTGCGTGGGTATCCTCTGGGTACTCTGGTTTCCTCCCACAATCCAAAAATATACTGGTAGGTTAATTGGCTCCAAACAAAATTAACCCTAGCGTGAATGTGTGTGCGTGTACATGTGATAGGGAATATAGACTGTAAGCTCCACTGGGGTAGGGAGTGATGTGAATGAGCAAATATTCTCTGTAAAGCGCTGCGCAATATGTGTGCGCTATATAAATAACTGGTACTAATAATAATCATAAAGCAGTGATAAGTGCAAGGTGATAACGCACCAGCCAATCATTACGGATTTGAAAAATGACTGGCTGGTGCGTTATCACCTTCCACTTATCACTGCTTTAACCCTTCTTTATCCCTTTTCCAGACTAAATAGATCTGCTCCCCTGTGTCAGTTCGCCTCTGAGTTCTCCCCGCCCCCCCTCCCCCGGCTAGTTCACAGTGACGTTTGCCTGTTGCGTCTGGTAAAGTTTTCTGCCAAGAACACTGCCTCCCTCTTTATCTGTACATCTGCTACCGTCTCCAACTGCTTCTAATGCTTTCGCTCTGTCTCTCCTGCCCAACACCAGCGCTTACTGCCTCGCTTCCTCCCTACACCTGTCCCCGACAATCCGCCTCCTGCTGCCAACGATCACTTACCACCTGACACCTCTGACGTGACTGCTGGGAATTGTAGCCCATGGTCTGTCAGTGTAATGGCATGCGCATACACTTTAGCGTGATGCTCAATGTCAGAAGTTATCCCTTGCATAGCAGGGTTCTGCAGATCTATTATGCATTGTACTTTGCTATTGAGCCTGATCAGCAGTATGAGGAATGTAAGCAACAGTTAGGAACACAAAAAGATTATACCAATTGTATAGTCCAATTTTCTGGGTTTATTTCAACATAAAAAGGAAATATAAAGAATATGTGAAATTTGGTATCTGGATGATAGGTCGACAGTCAAAAAGTCGACAGTCAAATGCCAAATGGTCAACATGCATCTGGTCGACATGGTCAAAAGGTTGATAGGTTCAAATGGTCGCCAAGACAATGGTCGATACATTAAAAGGCCGACGTGGGTTTTTTTTTTCCATACTTTACCATCCACTTGGATTACAATTGGGAATAGTAATCTGTCAACCTTTTCATGTGTTGATCATTTGCATGTCAACCTTTTCACCGTCGACTTTTTCATACTGTCGACCTTTTCACCATGTCTTACACTTGCGACATTGTGTTCTTGGGACTGCAGAATGCTCGCCTACAGTTTTGATTGCCACCAGGATACATCCCAAAAACATTTGCTTCTGTGGTATAAGAAAGTGGTTTGCTGATAGTTATACCCCTTTCATACCGCAGCTATAACCCGGTAAATTGCCGTTTTTTAAGCCTTCCAAAACGGGTCTAGCTGCTGTCTGAAAGCTCCACATTGAATTTACCGGTTATAGAATACCAGTATTTTAAAATGGTTAAAAAGCAGGGTCCTACACGGTTCAGACCCGTTTCATTGTGCAATGTGAAAGGCTCAGAAACGGTATTTCCAAACCACAGAAGGTGATAGGCTGTCTCCATGCGTGATGTCACCAGGCAGAAGCAGGAAATAAACTGGAGTAAACACATGAGAGTGAAGAAGCGTTTTATTATACAGAAAAAATACATTTTAAAATGGCAAATTGGAGTGATGAGGAGGTTAGGGAGCTGCTTAGGATCAGAGAGGATGAAGAAATATGTAGACAAATCACTGGGACAGTGAAGATGCAGTAATCTACAAAAACATGGTAAAGATGCTTGAAGCTGCTGGGTTCCATTGTACGACTAGCCATGTGTGGACCAGAAAAGTCCATTTAAAATGACAACCACTGTTTTCTATGGGTGAAGCGGGTTCAGTGTGAAAGGTACCAAAACGGTAATGAAATGGCAAAATACCGGTTACAACATGCGATGTGAAGGGGGTTTAACTTAGTGATGTGCACCGGAAATTTTTCGGGTTTTGGTTTTGGGTTCGGTTCCGCGGCCGTGTTTTGGGTTCGAACGCGTTTTGGCAAAACCTCTCTGAATTTTTTTTGTCGGATTCGGTTGTGTTTTGGATTCGGGTGTTTTTTTCAAAAAACCCTAAAAAACAGCTTAAATCATAGAATATGGGTGTCATTTTGATCCCATAGTATTATTAACCTCAATAACCATAATTTACACTAATTTCCAGTCTATTCTGAACACCTCACACCTCACAATATTATTTTTAGTCCTAAAATTTGCACTGAGGTCGCTGGATGGCTAAGCTAAGCGACACAAGTGGCCGACACAAACACCTGGCCCATCTAGGAGTGGCACTGCAGTGTCACGCAGGATGGCCCTTCCAAAAAATACTCCCCAAACAGCACATGACGCAAAGAAAAAAAGAGGCGCAATGAGGTAGCTGTGTGACGACTAAGCTAAGCGACCCTAGTGGCCGACACAAACACCTGGCCCATCTAGGAGTGACACTGCAGTGTCACGCAGGATGGCCCTTCCAAAAAATACTCCCCAAACAGCACATGACGCAAAGAAAAAAAGAGGCGCAATGAGGTAGCTGTGTGACGACTAAGCTAAGCGACCCTAGTGGCCGACACAAACACCTGGCCCATCTAGGAGTGGCACTGCAGTGTCACGCAGGATGGCCCTTCCAAAAAATACTCCCCAAACAGCACATGACGCAAAGAAAAAAAGAGGCGCAATGAGGTAGCTGTGTGACGACTAAGATAAGCGACCCTAGTGGCCGACACAAACACCTGGCCCATCTAGGAGTGGCACTGCAGTGTCACGCAGGATGGCCCTTCCAAAAAATACTCCCCAAACAGCACATGACGCAAAGAAAAAAAGAGGCGCAATGAGGTAGCTGTGTGACGACTAAGCTAAGCGACCCTAGTGGCCGACACAAACACCTGGCCCATTTAGGAGTGGCACTGCAGTGTCACGCAGGATGGCCCTTCCAAAAAATACTCCCCAAACAGCACATGACGCAAAGAAAAAAAGAGGCGCAATGAGGTAGCTGTGTGACGACTAAGCTAAGCGACCCTAGTGGCCGACACAAACACCTGGCCCATCTAGGAGTGGCACTGCAGTGTCACGCAGGATGGCCCTTCCAAAAAATACTCCCCAAACAGCACATGATACAAAGAAAAAAAGAGGCGCAATGAGGTAGCTGTGTGACGACTAAGCTAAGCGACCCTAGTGGCCGACACAAACACCTGGCCCATCTAGGAGTGGCACAGCAGTGTCACAAAGGATGGCCCTTCCAAAAAATACTCCCCAAACAGCACATGACGCAAAGAAAAAAAGAGGCGCAATGAGGTAGCTGTGTGACGACTAAGCTAAGCGACCCTAGTGGCCGACACAAACACCTTGCCCATCTAGGAGTGGCACTGCAGTGTCACGCAGGATGGCCCTTCCAAAAAATACTCCCCAAACAGCACATGACGCAAAGAAAAAAAGAGGCGCAATGAGGTAGCTGTGTGACGACTAAGCTAAGCGACCCTAGTGGCCAACACAAACACCTGGCCCATCTAGGAGTGGCACTGCAGTGTCACGCAGGATGGCCCTTCCAAAAAATACTCCCCAAACAGCACATGACGCAAAGAAAAAGAAAAGAAAAAAGAGGTGCAAGATGGAATTGTCCTTGGGCCCCCCCACCCACCCTTATGTTGTAAAAACAGGACATGCACAGTTTAACGAACCCATCATTTCAGCGACAGGGTCTGCCACACGACTGTGACTGAAATGACTGGTTGGTTTGGGCCCCCACCAAAAAAGAAGCAATCAATCTCTCCTTGCACAAACTGGCTCTACAGAGGCAAGATGTCCACCTCATCATCATCGTCCGATTCATCACCCCTTTCACTGTGTACATCCCCCTCCTCACAGATTATTAATTCGTCCCCACTGGAATCCACCATCTCAGGTCCCCGTGTACTTTCTGGAGGCAATTGCTGCTGGTGAATGTCTCCATGGAGGAATTGATTATAATTCATTTTAATGAACATCATCTTCTCCACATTTTCTGGAAGTAACCTCGTACGCCGATTGCTGACAAGGTGAGCGGCGGCACTAAACACTCTTTTGGAGTACACACTGGAGGGAGGGCAACTTAGGTAGAATAAAGCCAGTTTGTGTAAGGGCCTCCAAATTGCCTCTTTTTCCTGCCAGTATAAGTACGGACTGTCTGACGTGCCTACTTGGATGCGGTCACTCATATAATCCTCCACCATTCTTTCAATGGGGAGAGAATCATATGCAGTGACAGTAGACGACATGTCAGTAATCGTTGGCAGGTCCTTCAGTCCGGACCAGATGTCAGCATCAGCAGTCGCTCCAGACTGCCCTGCATCACCGCCAGCGGGTGGGCTCGGAATTCGTAGCCTTTTCCTCGCACCCCCAGTTGCGGGAGAATGTGAAGGAGGAGATGTTGACGGGTCGCGTTCCGCTTGACTTGACAATTTTCTCACCAGCAGTTCTTTGAACCTCTGCAGGAAAGAGAGATCCAACGTAGGTTTTAAATCTAGGATCGAGCACGGTGGCCAAAATGTAGTGCTCTGATTTCAACAGATTGACCACACGTGAATCCTGGTTAAGCGAATGAAGGGCTCCATCCACAAGTCCCACATGCCTAGCGGAATCGCTCTGTTTTAGCTCCTCCTTCAATGCCTCCAGCTTCTTCTGCAAAAGCCTGATGAGGGGAATGACCTGACTCAGGCTGGCAGTGTCTGAACTGACTTCACGTGTGGCAAGTTCAAAAGGTTGCAGAACCTTGCACAACGTTGAAATCATTCTCCACTGCGCTTGAGACAGGTGCATTCCACCTCCTTTGCCTATATCGTGGCCAGATGTATAGGCTTGAATGGCCTTTTGCTGCTCCTCCATCCTCTAAAGCATGTAGAGGGTTGAATTCCACCTCGTTACCACCTCTTGCTTCAGATGATGGCAGGGCAGGTTCAGGTGTTTTTGGTGGTGCTCCAGTCTTCTGTACGCGGTGCCTGTACTCCAAAAGTGGCCCGCAATTCTTCTGGCCACCGACAGCATCTCTTGCACGCCCCTGTCGTTTTTTAAATAATTCTGCACCACCAAATTCAATGTATGTGCAAAACATGGGACGTGCTGGAATTTGCCCAGATGTAATGCACGCACAATATTGCTGGCGTTGTCCGATGCCACAAATCCCCAGGAGAGTCCAATTGGGGTAAGCCATTCTGCGATGATCTTCCTCAGTTGCCATAAGAGGTTTTCAGCTGTGTGCGTATTCTGTAAAGCGGTGATACAAAGCGTAGCCTGCCTAGGAACGAGTTGGCGTTTGCGAGATGCTGCTACTGGTGCCGCCGCTGCTGTTCTTGCAGCGGGAGGCAATACATCCACCCAGTGGGCTGTCACAGTCATGTAGTCCTGAGTCTGCCCTACTCCACTTGTCCACATGTCCGTGGTTAAGTGGACATTGGGTACAACTGCATTTTTTAGGACACTGGTGAGTCTTTTTCTGACGTCCATGTACATTCTCGGTATCGCCTGCCTAGAGAAGTGGAACCTAGATGGTATTTGGTAACGGGGGCACACTACCTCAAGCAATTGTCTAGTTCCCTGTGAACTAACGGCGGATACTGGACGCACGTCTAATACCAACATAGTTGTCAAGGCCTCAGTTATCCGCTTTGCAACAGGATGACTGCTGTGATATTTCATCTTCCTCGCAAAGGACTGTTGGACAGTCAATTGCTTCCTGGAAGTAGTACAAGTGGTATTCCGACTTCCCCTCTGGGATGACGATCGACTCCCAGCAGCAACAACAGCAGCGCCAGCAGCAGTAGGCGTTACACTCAAGGATGCATCGGAGGAATCCCAGGCAGGAGAGGACTCGTCAGACTTGCCAGTGACATGGCCTGCAGGACTATTGGCTTTCCTGGGTAAGGAGGAAATTGACACTGAGGGAGTTGGTGGTGTGGTTTGCGCGAGCTTGGTTACAAGAGGAAGGGATTTACTGGTCAGTGGACTGCTTCCGCTGTCGCCCAAAGTTTTTGAACTTGTCACTGACTTATTATGAATGCGCTGCAGGTGACGTATAAGGGAGGATGTTCCGAGGTGGTTAACGTCCTTACCCCTACTTATTACAGCTTGACAAAGGCAACACACGGCTTGACACCAGTTGTCCGCATTTCTGTTGAAATAATTCCACACTGAAGAGCTGTATTTTGACCAGGCATGTCAATGGCCATATTCGTCCCACGGACAACAGGTGTCTCCCCGGGTGCCTGACTTAAACAAACCACCTCACCATCAGAATCCTCCTTGTCAATTTCCTCCCCAGCGCCAGCAACACCCATATCCTCATCCTGGTGTACTTCAACAGTGACATCTTCAATTTGACTATCAGGAACCGAACTGCGGGTGCTCCTTCCAGCACTTGCAGGGGGCGTGCAAATGGTGGAAGGCGCAAGCTCTTCCTGTCCAGTGTTGGGAAGGTCAGGCATCGCAACCGACACAATTGGACTCTCCTTTGGGATTTGTGATTTCGAAGAACGCACAGTTCTTTGCTGTGCTTTTGCCGCAAGTCTTTTCTTTTTTCTAGCGAGAGGA
This sequence comes from Pseudophryne corroboree, assembly GCF_028390025.1. Taxonomy (NCBI): domain Eukaryota; kingdom Metazoa; phylum Chordata; class Amphibia; order Anura; family Myobatrachidae; genus Pseudophryne; species Pseudophryne corroboree. The sequence goes on from NC_086446.1 coordinate 735,814,575, forward strand.
TGAGTGCTTCCATCCTCATGTGAAGCTGAACCACTAGCCATGAACATAGGCCAGGGCCTCAGCCGTTCCTTGCCACTCCGTTTCGTAAATGGCATATTGGCAAGTTTACGCTTCTCCTCAGACGCTTTTAATTTTGATTTTTGGGTCATTTTTTTACTGATCTTTTGTGTTTTGGATTTTACATGCTCTGTACTATGACATTGGGCATCGGCCTTGGCAGACGACGTTGATGGCATTTCATCGTCTCGGCCATGACTAGTGGCAGCAGCTTCAGCACGAGGTGGAAGTGGATCTTGATCTTTCCCTATTTTTTTAACCTCCACATTTTTGTTCTCCATATTTTAATGCGCACAACTAAAAGCCACCACAGGTATACAATGTAGATGGATGGATAGTATAGTATTATATTACTTATGGACGACGAGTGCACTGACGACACAGAGGTAGGTACAGCCGTGGCCTACCGTACTGCTTATATATATATATATATATAATATATACTGTATATAACGGACCTGGTGGACACTGTCAGCAGACTGCTAAACTAGTATGAAGAAAAAAAAAACCACCACAGGTATACAATGTAGATGGATGGATAGTATAGTATTATATTACTTATGGACGACGAGTGCACTGACGACACAGAGGTAGGTACAGCCGTGGCCTACCGTACTGCTTATATATATAATATACTGTATAATGGACCTGGTGGACACTGTCAGCAGACTGCTAAACTAGTATGAAGAAAAAAAAAACACCACAGGTATACAATGTAGATGGATGGATAGTATAGTATTATATATTACTTATGGACGACGAGTGCACTGACGACACAGAGGTAGGTACAGCCGTGGCCTACCGTACTGCTTATATATATAATATACTGTATATAACGGACCTGGTGGACACTGTCAGCAGACTGCTAAAGTAGTATGAAGAAAAAAAAAACCACCACAGGTAGGTATACAATGTAGATGGATGGATAGTATAGTATTATATTACTTATGGACGACAAGTGCACTGACGACACAGAGGTAGGTACAGCCGTGGCCTACCGTACTGCTTATATATATAATATACTGTATAACGGACCTGGTGGACACTGTCAGCAGACTGCTAAACTAGTATGAAGGAAAAAAAAACCACCACAGGTATACAATGTAGATGGATGGATAGTATAGTATTATATTACTTATGGACGACGAGTGCACTGACGACACAGAGGTAGGTACAGCCGTGGCCTACCGTACTGCTTATATATATATATATAATATATACTGTATATAACGGACCTGGTGGACACTGTCAGCAGACTGCTAAACTAGTATGAAGAAAAAAAAACCCACCACAGGTATACAATGTAGATGGATGGATAGTATAGTATTATATTACTTATGGACGACGAGTGCACTGACGACACAGAGGTAGGTACAGCCATGGCCTACCGTACTGCTTATATATATAATATACTGTATAACGGACCTGGTGGACACTGTCAGCAGACTGCTAAACTAGTATGAAGAAGAAAAAAAACACCACAGGTATACAATGTAGATGGATGGATAGTATAGTATTATATTACTTATGGATGACGAGTGCACTGACGACACAGAGGTAGGTACATCCGTGGCCTACCGTACTGCTTATATATATAATATACTGTATAACGGACCTGGTGGACACTGTCAGCAGACTGCTAAACTAGTATGAAGAAAAAAAAAAACACCACAGGTATACAATGTAGATGGATGGATAGTATAGTATTATATTACTTATGGACGACGAGTGCACTGACGACACAGAGGTAGGTACAGCCGTGGCCTACCGTACTGCTGCTTATATATATAATATACTGTATAACGGACCTGGTGGACACTGTCAGCAGACTGCTAAACTAGTATGAAGAAGAAAAAAAAAACACAGGAGTGTTTTTCAGGCAGACAAACGTATACTGGACTGGTGGTCACTGTCAGCAAAACTGTGCACTGTACTCCTGCTATAACTGCTCCCCAGTCCCCACAATTAGGCAGTGTGAGCTGAGCAGTGCACTCAGCACAGATATATCATGCAGCAGTGCAGCACACTGAGTGAGCACAGATATGGTGGTCGGAGCGTTTTTTTCAGGCAGAGAAACAAAGGATTAAACTCACTGGTGGTATAATCAAAACCCTGCACTGTACTCCCTAACATCTGCTCCCCGTCCCCAATCCTCCCCACAATTATAACTAACTAAGTCACTCTGTGTTCTACTATAACGGAGAGGACGCCAGCCACGTCCTCTCCCTATCAATCTCAATGCACGTGTGAAAATGGCGGCGACGCGCGGCTCCTTATATAGAATCCGAGTCTCGCGAGAATCCGACAGCGGGATGATGACGTTCGGGCGCGCTCGGGTTAACCGAGCAAGGCGGGAGGATCCGAGTCGCTCGGACCCATGTAAAAAAATGTGAAGTTCGGGCGGGTTCGGATCCCGAGGATCCGAACCCGCTCATCACTAGTTTAACTGCTCAGACCCGTTTTAAGATCCATTTTATGAAACGTTTTAAAAGCAGGGTTTGCGATGTGAAAGCGGCATTAGACTGGCCTCTCCAGCAGAAGAACTGTGTGACGTGCTTCATCCACTGACATCACTGCCCAGCACAAGGGACTGCAGTAAAGAACAGAACATTCTATTTTGAAATACATGCATAATGCTGTGCTAATTGGCACCATCGGGTCTTGAACCATAGCAATAAAATAATACAATTATATTTAAATATGTACATTTTCCATTTGTTTAGGTTACACGGGGCATAAGCCGTGCAGGCCCACTGGAAATGATGATAAAGAAAACATGCCATTTCCAGAACTAACAGAAAACAACAATAGCAGGGAGTTTTCACATGAAATAATGAGTTTGCAGGTAAATGTATTTTATTTGTTTTATATAAAAAAAAGTTAGCTGACCTCTATGAATGTTACACAACAAGCATCGCTATTTTATCCAACAATGTTATACTGCTGGCATGAGAACCTACTGTAGATATTATATTGTACATTTTATTGCTAAATTGATATTTCAGTTAACACCGTTTCTGTTATCCTTTGTTTGCATTGCACAGTTGCTTGCAAAATGAGTATCAACCGTGTGATAGGTCCTCTACTCAAAGCATGCATCCAAATAAATGTCCCCTTCTAATACCCCCCCCCCCCCCCCCCCGCCATCTAGCACTGGCAGTAGGAAAAGCAGCTCTCAATCCTATATTTCCCCTTCACAAATCTACTGCTCTATGCAACTGTTTCTCACTGATGGTGAATAGAAGACAGAGATGATTAGCATACTGGCAGAGATAATTAGCATGTTGGTCTGGCTAATTAGCATAGTGGTCGGGCTGTTTAGCATGCTAGCCGCACATCTCTTGTTTTTTTGTTTTTTTTTCCATTTTGCTGCACTCTATTTAGTAGTTCCTATTACAGAGTTCACATCTCTTTTAATTTCAAACTCCAAAAATACATAAGGTGTTTTAGTAAAATATATATATTGTATTTAATTGATGAGCAACATTATATTGAAGTTTTCTCTTTCTTTTAATAGGAGGCTCTTGAATACCACCGGCCAGACTTCATTTTTAATTCGCAAGAACGTGTTCTCAAACTGGAGCTCATGGCACATCAGAGAAAAATACAGAAGCAAGATTTACCAAAGTCCACACTTCCAAAATTTACACCAAAGTCTGCTAACCTGCGGCGGAAAATTTTCACTGTTCCTCATCCTCTGAGCGGTTAGTCTGTTCAATTTGTTTATGGCTACATCATTCGCTTGTGCTCAATTAATCTGTATTCCAAAGCCATTAAGATGCCCCTTATAATATGCCAATGCTCAGAAAGGTGGGCAGTGCTGGATTAACAAAAACGCATTTTAGGCGGTTGCTTAAGGCCCCTCCTACGGAAATGGGGGCTTCAACACAAAGGTACATTACCTGTGTGGCGACCACAGTGGCATAATGTGGACTGGGGTTTCTTTGTGGCATAATGTAAAAAGGAGGCACTACAGGTTGAGTATCCCTTATCCAAAATGCTTGGGACCAGAGGTATTTTGGATATCGGATTTTTCTGTATTTTGGAATAATTGCATACCATAATGAGATATCATGGCAATGGGACCTAAATCTAAGCACAGAATGCATTTATGTTTTATATGCACCTTATACACACAGCCTGAAGGTCATTTTAGTCAATATTTTTTATAACTTTGTGCATTAAACAAAGTGTGTCTACATTCACACAATTCATTTATGTTTCATATACACCTTATATACTCAGTCTGAAGGTCATTTAATACAATATTTTTAATAACTGTGTGTATTAAACAAAGTTTGTGTACATTGAGCCATCAGAAAACAAAAGTTTCACTATCTCACTCTCGCTCAAAAAAGTCCGTATTTCGGAATATTCCGTATTTCGGATATTTGGATATGGGATACTCAACCTGTACAGTATCTTCAACACATTTGCGGTGCTTGGAGAATTTACACATTAACATTGCCTGTATATCCTTTTAACAATTGTAATGTTAGGGGCACGCACAAGTTTTTTGCCCTGGGGCCCACACAAGGGGTTCCAATGTATAGACAGACAATGTCTAGATAGACAGTCAATAGTTCGACACAATATGGCTGACAGTCAGAAGATAGTGTCAAAAGTTCGATAGCGTTAAAAGGTCGATAGTCAAAAGTTAGATGGGGTCAAAGGTCCAACACAAAAAAGTTAGACAGGGTCAAAAGTTCAACAGGGTCAAAAGGGCCACAGGGTCAAAATGGCAACAGTCAACCTTGTGACCCTGTTGACCTTTTGACTGTCGACCTTTTGACCCTGCCTAACTTCTGACCACGTTGAACTTTGTCTAACTTTTGACCCTGTCATCCTTTTGATGCTGTTGACCTTTTGACTCTCAAACACAAGCTTGCATGACAGTCACCTTTGCTTTCTTGCTATCTCTGGGTTCTGCAGAGGCAGATGTTATGGAAGCTGATGGACCAGTGACTGATGTCACTACCCTTATCTCTGAGGGAGGTGACAGTGAGAATGGGAGAACAGACTTAACAGCTCAGCTGCCTCTAATTGAATTGTGTGCTAGTGGGGGTCCTATTTCTATTGCCCTTGCATTCAGCAATTGATCTGCTGTGTAGATACAATTGTATTCAATAAACAAACCTGAGATTATGTTATTGTATCCATAATGGTATCCAGTCAGTATCCCAGTTGTCGGGATCCCAGCAGTCAGAATCCCAACGCTGGAATCCCGACACCATCCTGGCGCAAGAATCCCAACAGCTGGGATCCCGAACATGCATCCACCGGACCCAGGACTGGTATGCCGCGGTGTGTGTGTGTGTGGAGGGGGGTTAGGTGTAGGCTGTTAGGCGGCACCCCAGTGAGGTTAGGTTTAGGCTGAGGGGATGGGGTGTTAGATTAAGGCACCCCCCAGGGGGGGCAGTACAGATGGTGTAATGGTTAGGATTACTGCCTCACAGCACTGAGGTCATGGGTTCGATTCCCACCACGGCCCTAACTGTGTGGAGTTTGTATATTCTCCCTGTACTTGCGTGTGTTTCCTCCGGGTACTCCGGTTTCCTCCCACAGTCCAAAAATATACTGATAGCGTCAATGTGTGTGTGTGTACATGTGGTAGGGAATATAGATTGTAAGCTCCACTGGGGCAGGGACAGATGCCAATAGCCAAATAGTCTCTGTAAAGCGCTGCGTAATATGTGTGTGCTATATAAATAACTGGTAATAAATAATAATAATAATAATAAGGTTATGGTTGGGGGGGGGGGATTATGTCTAGGCTATGGGGATGGGGGGTTAAGTTTAGACACCACCATGGAAGGTGGCATCCCAAACACCGGCAAATCAATCCCAACCCTCCAGAACAACTGTAAGAAATTCTATTTTTGAAGATAAAGTTGTCCAATTGCTGCATTCTAAATATATATGCATCTTGCTGGTCAGATACATGTTTTAACTAAAAGTACGTAAATATATATATTTCATAACTTCGTTAATACAATGGGAATACAATTATTGTCCACGTTATTTCCTGATTTTCTCAGGACTACTAAAACTATATATAGAATACAGCATGCCAGATTTTCAGCATAGCACAGGCAAACTTCACTGAAGAGTATGCTCACCATTTTGCCAAATAGCACTAGTAAATGTTTTGCTGGACAATTCTCTCAAATAATACAGGTCTTTTCCACAATTAGAAAATTGATGAGAAGTAACAGATTTTTTGCATGCATAGGTAAATACCTTAAATAGAAATTTTGCAGTTTTTTCCAATAGTCTAAGTATATTCCACAGTACAAATTTGCTAACATCTAATTGATTTCCTGAACAGCATAAGTTATTTGCATAGCAGCAAGTTATTAAGTAGATCTTCAGTATACTCCAGAATAATTACACTATCATGAAATGCCACACAGTTCTTTTCAGTAGGCACAAATCATTAGCACTGTAGCAATATAGCAGATATTTCACAGAGTTTCCTATGTTAGTTTAGCATTTTTGGGGGTACAGGCTGATTTCCCCATTTTCACCTGCACTTTTCAGTGCAAGAATTTTCACGTGAAACCCGTTTGGAATCAAATAGGTCGAAAAACGCAGCGTTTTCGCGGCAATTTTCGCCCGATTGCCGCGAAAAATTTTCGGGGCGAAAAATTGCAGCGAATTTGCGGATAATTGAATACACTAGAGAGAGTGTTAGCAGCGGCAGGAAAGATAAACTTCCCTCCGCTGCTGATGTCAGAGGGACTGGAAGGTCCCTCTGCCTCCCTGCACTCTCTCCCTGTTTCTGTCGTGCTGACGATCACTGCTGATCGGTCAGCACGGCAGGATCCCCCCTCCGGCGGCTGCAGACAATGGCAGCCACTGGGGAGAGTAAATTAACCCTCCCAAGCCTCCCCCAGACCCCCCCTGCATACCTGCAGCAGGCTATCCTGGCTTTCAAAAAGAAAGCCGCGATAGTCGCGATGTTCCGATGGTCTCGATGTTCCCGAACGATGTTTCGATGTTTGAAAAATGTTAAAAAAAAAGACAAAATATATTTTTCCTTTTTTTTTTAAACTAAAATCATTTGGGATAGGGTTAAAGTCATGTTCTTCACTTAATTCACTCATAAAAAACCCGACAATTTCGGAGCACCTTTCGGCGAAATAAATCATCAGTTAAGTCGTTAACAAGTGTAGTGGTATAATTGATGATGAAGCAGGTACAGCCATACTCACTGTTATACACACTGGTAGATGGAGCAGAGTTTAGCGGATTGAGGTATCTTACAGCTCACCAGCCAGTGAATGTATGTATGTATGTACTGGTTAGCAGTATGCTGGACCAACGTGTAAAGTAGCAGGTATCACTGGAGCTAAGAGGAAGACTATTGTCTTCTACTGTGGCACTCTCACACAGTTCCCAGTTGGCTCCACACTTGCTCAGTAGTAACCTTATTGGCCATCTTGGTATAGGGCATGAAGCTTCCCTGGATGAGTAGCAACATGGAGTCTGTGCAGTGTTGCTCTCCACTTTCAACAACAAGACAGCAGCAGAACAACTATGCAAGATTCAGCTCCTATGTGTCTATGGAACCAACAAGACCTACGACAAGACCCAGGAACCAATCACGGTCAAGAATTCAGTATACAGTGTGAATATATCAAGACCTATTGGCGTTCCAGACAGGGCTGCCTGTAACAACCCAGGTCATGCTAAAAGGACCAGAGAGGCGGGAACATCATTTCAGCAGCTGTAACACAACTTGAAACCGTATTCATTAACACAGGTTAATTCGAGCTATTAGATGTTTAACACTGAGATACTTTATAACATTTCCAAACTAAGGATGGGCAAAGGATCAAATTTCGTCCATAATTATTACTCATTAGTTACCCATGGTCTAAACGTGGTACTAACAGATGGGTGGGCGTGGGGGAGGAGTTTGGGGGGGGTGTCTCATTGCTCATAACACATCTAAGAAGTTCTTTCTTCAGCTATATATTTCTAAAATGTTAATATTGCTTAGTTGCCTAGCCTCCCGCATTCTTCAGGAGACTTCCTAAAATAGCAGCAATCTCCCTGTCTCCCTGAACAGACCAGCAATCTTCCTGATTACACCTTACCCCCATTGTATAGCTGTTACATTCTAGGGGGGGAAATGAAATTAGAGATACATACAGTACTTTCAAATGGGGTCGTGCCATTTCCTGCATTGGTTATAAGGTACAACGGTCCAAATGTATTAAGCCTTAAAAAGTGATAACATGGAGACGGATAACGAGTGATAAATGTAAATGACCAGCCAACCAGCTCCTGTCATCTTTCAAACCCGTAATGATTGGTTTGTACGGTATCACTTTCTACTTATCATTGCTTTATCACTTCTCCAGGTATTACTATTAATACAACTTTATTAAGCCCGGAGAAGTGATAAAGCAGTGATAAGTAGAAGGTGATAATGCACCAGCCAATCATTACAGGTTTGAAAAATGACAGTAGGAGCTGATTGGCTGATGCATTTATAACCTTCCATTTATAACTTCTTTATCACTGCTTTACCACTTCTTCAGGCTTAATACATCTACCCCACAGCCTATTACATGGCCGTTAGCTGATTGGCTGGTCATTTATCACTCTTTACCCATCTCCACTTTATCACTTCTTTTATTTTTGTTTTTGTTTTTGTTAGGAGACTGAGTTGTAAGGCACAAAAGCTGGATGTAGAAGAGTATACAATAAATATACAGATACACATGCACACATACACTTTGTAAGAGCCTGATTTTACTTTGGAATATTAAAAAAAGAAAACACAAGGCCTCATTAAGCAAGTATATAATAAACATTTTCTCCTGGATTTTCTGCTGATGCCGACGCATTCTCCCCATGCTGAGTCAGCAAAATGCACATTTCCTCAATACTCAATAGGCTTTAGTTCAGGAATCTCACGCAAATAATACAAGTATTAGGCCAACCCCCCGAAATGTGTTAGGGGAGCCAGAAACACATAGGCGGAATACTCAGTCATTTACATTGTTGCAGGCTAATGAGTTTTCCAAATATTTCTTTTTCAGGATAATTGTTCTAGAGTTTAAAGTTGTTTTTCAAAATGACTATATATTTGGACAAGTATTCCCACTAACAACACATTGTAAACCACACATGTTGGGGCATTAGCACCATCCAAGCTTTTCAGAAAATAAGTATGTCCTAGTAATAAGTGCAAATTATACCCCTTTTCCACTAGCTCAAAAAACACGGGTAAATGCACGGGGGTGCGCATTTACCCGTGTTTTTTGCAAGTGGAAAAGGGTCCCGGATCAAGTGACCCGTGAATTCTACCCGGCTATCTACCTGGGTAGGACACAGGAATGATCCGGGTAGGGTTGTAGTGTAAACGGGAGCCGTGTCGATGCGACACGGTTCCCGTTTACACTGTATGGAAGGGCGGCGCTGGGAGATCATGTGCCCCTGCCGCGTCACTAGCAGCGTCACCAACCCGGCAATATGCCGGGTTGATGACTGCTGATGTGAAAGGGGCTGAGCACGGGTCGCAGCCGGGCAGCTCCCGTGTCAGGCTCCCGGCTGCGACCCGTGCTCGTAGGTGGAAAAGGGGTATTAGTTCTTGTCTGGTATCTGTTTATCAGTATAAAATCAATTACACCTTTGTGCTAATCGTGCAACTGTTCTAAGATGAATTAAGTCGGCAGAAGCCAGAGCACACTTGGGTAATGAGGACATCATGATATAAACAACATCATTTTAGAGTAGGCGGCTGGAGATTATTATGGCAAGGAAGAAACACCAGGGGAAATGTAACCGTTGAGTCAGAGAAAATAGGGGAAAAACTACAATTTATTTAGCTGTTACATTGACAAACTGCAACTGAATTGTTAAAACAAAGAACAGCAAAGTGGTGGTTAGATGAGCTATAATAATAATCGGAATGGCCTGCCCTGTCTCTGTCGGTCGTGCTCAGTGTGAGCCAGGTCACACGCCAATGGCGTGAGCTACCTCCCCACGCCACCATTGGCTGCCACTGCTGTGACAGATGGACAGGACAGATCCAGTCAGAATCCTGGCGGTTAGGATCCCAGCAGTCAAAATGCCGATTCCGGGATCCCGACACTACTTGGAATGCCGAAACCTGAATCCCAAATTGGGTCACCAGCCCGGCGCCGGGATCCCGAACGAGCATCCGCTGGACCGCCTGACAGGTAAGGGGCGGGGCGGAGGGGGTAGGTTTAGGCTGCAGAGGGAGGGTTAGGTTTTGGTTGCAGGCTGGGGAGGGGCGGTAGGTTTAAGCTGCAGGGTGGGGGTTTGTTTATGCACCCCCGGGGAGGGTTAGGTTCAGGCTGCAAGAAGGTAGGGTTAGGGGGCCATTGGGGTAAGGTAAGAATACTTACCTTCCCCTGTCGGGATTCTGATCATCAGATGCTGCTGTCAGTATTCTGACCACCGGCATCCCAACCGCCGGCATTTCAATCCCAACCCGACGGGACAGCTTAACATGCAGAAAAGGCAGCCCAGGGTTAGCATTGACATGCCCAGGAAAGTAGATGCACGGCAGAGGGTGACAGGGAGGACCTGGTAAAAGATGGGTCAAATAAAGTATTTTAACTGTAATTAGTAAATGCATCCAGTAAAACAAGCGAATCCCAAAATTATGTACAGTATAGCCTGCTTGCCTTAGCAGCTGATCACTTCAGTCATTTGGAATGAGTGTATTATGAGCGTGAGAGGGAAGCGTGATTGGCTGGGAGTAACTCTAATAGGCCCTACACACTTGGCGATGTGCCGCCGAGCTGCCCGACCGCCGATATGGGCGACCCGGCGGGGGGGGGGGGGGGGGGGCAGTGACGGGGTGAGTGAAGTTTCTTCACTCCCCCCGTCACCCGGCTCCGTAGACTTGCAGGCAAATATGGACGATCTCGTCCATATTGGCCTGCATGCACAACCGACATGGCACCAGCGATGAACGAGCGCGGGGCCGCGCATCGTTCATCGCTGGTGCCTCCACACTGCACGATATGAACGTTATCTCGTTCATTAATGAACAAGATCGTTCATATCGTGCAGTGATATCGGCCAGTGTGTAGGGCCCATTACAAGCTCTGTGTTGTATTATTATAACTAGAGATGCTGGAATAATTTCTGCTGCGGGGTACACTGGGCTCCACAAAGATAGACATTGGGGTGTAGAGTAGGATCTTAATCTGAGGCACCAACAGGCTCAAAGCTTTGACTGTTCCCAGGATGCACAGCGCTGCCTCCTCTATAACCCCGCCTCCCTGCACAGGAGCTCAGTTTTGTAGTTGGTGCTGCAGTAAGCAGGCACATAACAGAGGGGCTGCTCCAGGCAGCCCTAAGAAGAGCTTTTTTTGAAGAAAAAAGTGAAGACTTCAAGGGCAGCAGTGGTGGTAAATGTCAGGAGACATTCACTGCTGCAGCTCCAGCTCTCCCCAGCGGCGCTGTACACTCCCGAGCCCTGGTTGCCGGGTAACTACAGCAGGAGGCTCTGGTTTTCTTCTGGTCAGGCACACACGATGGGGACTTTCCGGGATCGCGTGGCCGCGCTTCGGGAGGTGGTGAGTGGGTCTCGCTTGCGGGACCCGGTCTTTAATGCGATCCGGCGCGATCAGTGGGAGGCGGGCCGCACGCGCTGGTGGTGGACACTGTGGCAGTACAGGCGATCCCACTAGATCACCAGGGCATGGGACAGGTCAGGTTTTCTCTCTAGACCATTTTCAGTAGCCCACAGTACCCGGTGGTTTTGCCAGCAGGGGGATAAGGCTTAGACCTGAAGCACCTCCCCCAGCCCCAGGGCGCCATTTCCTGCAAATGTTCCCACCCTGGAGCTGCATATCTGTCTCTCCCTCACTCCCTGTCAGCGCCATTATCCCTCAGCTCACTGTTCCTGGGACTGCTTGGGCAAATCCTCCTGTGTAAAGCCGCCTGGTTATCAGTGCTGTGACTTTACAGGACACTTAAGTATTCTACCTGCCTTTTTAGACAGTGTTAGTTAAGAAAGAGTGCATTTAGTCAGGGTTTTCTAGTACAATTACCCTGTGATATACATCCAGTTCTTACTGTGCAGTGTTATATCTATTGACTATATAGCTATATATATAATTGCCATTGCATGTGTGGGAAAGTTGTTCAGTGAAACAGTTTTATTACTGCATGCTGTCTGGTGTTTACCTCCTTTGACCATTTGGCTATTTGTGGACAGATGTACTATACCTTTTCATTTAGTGAGGTGTAGTCGTGGTGTAAAGGACAGAGTGTGATTCCTGATTGTGGGGGGGGGGGAAACAAACAAACAAACACTGAACAACATCACAAAACAGGTAATTTCAACTTTAAACTTGTTATTTTTTTTTGTACTGTCTGGACATGGCTACTAATAACAGATGCACAGACAAAATTCTTAAAGCTATGTGTGCAAATGCTAGGAGCTTAGGAGACAAAATCCCAGAGCTAATTGCTATAATGACAAGGGATAACCTGGATATTGTCGCAATTACTGAGTCATTGTGCACTGAGAATCATGACTAGGACATAGCTATACCAGGATACAATTTATTTAGGAAGGAGAGAATGGGAAGAATAGGAGGAGGGGTAGCAATGTATGTGGAAAAAAAAGCATAAATGCTGCTTTAATACAAAATGTTGAGGACAAAACTGAGGCCCTTTGGGTCACCACGGAAACTGGGGAGAAGGACATTATTCGCTTTGGGGTGATCTATAGACCACCAGGGCAGGGGCAGGATTTGGACAGGAACCTATTGATGGACATCTCTAAAATGGCTTTAAAGGGAGAAGTCATAATCATGGGAGACTTTAATTTATCTGATGTAAATTGGGAGGGGTCCTTTGCAAGTTCAGCTACAAGTGGCAAATTTCTAAATTCCTTACAGGGAGCATCTCTCAAGCAATTGGTGAGGGAGGCCACTCGCAAAGACTCAATATTAGATTTAATTCTTACAAATGGTGACAGGATATCAGACATATATGTGGGTGAGCACTTGGGATCCAGTGATCATCAAGCAGTATGGTTTAGTATAAAGGCAGGATCCAACTCCTGTCACACAAAAACAAAGGTGTTGGATTTTAGAAATGCTGACTTTGCAAAAATGGGGAGATGTTTAAGTGAATCATTGGCAGACTGGAAGAACTTGGAAGGGGTGCAGGAGAGATGGGAAAAACTGAAAAGTGCAATACTAAGGGCAACAGACCTTTGTATCAAAAGGGTTAGGAAAAGCACCAGGAAAAGGAAGCCAGTGTGGTTCACAAAAGAAGTATCAACTACTGTGAAAGCAAAAAAGATGGCTTTTAGGAAATACAAACAGGCTCAAAATAATAATGACAAAGAGGTGTATCTGGACAGACGGAAGGATGCTAAGAAAGCGATCAGACGTGCAAAGGCAGAAGGTGAGCAGAAAATGGCCCAGTCAGTAGATAAAGGGGGCAAAACTTTTTTTAAGTATATAAATGAAAGGAGAAAATCAAATGGAGGAATAATAAGACTTAAGACATAGAGTGAGAATTTGGTGGAGGGAGACAAGGCAATAGCAGATCACCTAAATAATTATTATTGCTCAGTATTTACTACAGAAGGAGAAGGGAAAGGGCCACAGTTATGTTGCAAGGACATTCATAAAAATAAGGTAGATGAAAGTACATTTACAGAGGAGAAGATCCTAACAGAACTTTCAAAACTAAAAGTGGATAAATCAATGGGGCCAGATGGGATACACCCAAGGATACTAAAAGAGCTAAAAGATGTGCTGGTGGCACCATTAACTGAATTATTTAACCAGTCACTAAATACAGGTGCCATTCCAGAGGACTGGAAAAGAGCAAATGTAGTTCCACTGTACAAAAGTGGAAGCAAGGAAGAAACAAGTAACTACAGACCAGTAAGCCTTACATCAGCATTAGGGAAAGTAATAGAAAAACTACTAAAAGAAAGAGTTGTGGAATATCTTAAATCAAACAACTTACAGGATCCAAAACAGCATGGATTTACTGGTGGGAGATCATGCCAAACAAATCTTATTGACTTTTTTGACTCTGTGATGAAAATAATAGATCAAGGGGGAGCTGTAGCTGTAGCATATCTAGACTTTAGTAAGGCATTTGACACTGTCCCACATCGCAGACTGCTAAATAAACTTGAAAGTGTGGGGGTGGATTATAAAATAGTTAAATGGATAAGAACCTGGTTGCAGGATAGGAAACAGACAGTTGTAGTCAATGGAGTGCAATCTATGGAGGGAAATGTTACCAGTGGAGTACCCCAGGGATCTGTACTCGGACCAGTTCTCTTTAATATCTTTGTTGGTGACATTGCAAATGGTATTGAAGGGAAGGTATGCCTTTTTGCAGATGATACAAAGATATGCAACAGGGTAGACACACCGGGAGGGGTAAAACAAATGATTGATGACCTAGCTAGGCTTGAAAAATGGTCAAGAACATGGCAACTACAGTTTAATGCTAAAAAATGCAAAATCATGCACTTGGGTCTCAAAAACCCAAAGATTAAATATAGTATCAAGGGTACTATAATGGAAACTACTGAGGAGGAAAGGGATTTAGGAGTCACTATTTCAAGTGACTTAAAGGCAGGAAAGCAATGCAACAAAGCAATGAGAAAGGCAAGTCAGATGCTTGGTTGCATAGGGAGAGGAGTCAGTAGCAGGAAAAGAGAAGTAATAATGCCACTGTATAGGTTATTGGTGTGGCCTCATCTGGAATACAGTGTCCAGTTCTGGAGACCATGGGGTTTATTTACTAATATTCGTGTTTTTGCCGTTTTTAAGGGTGTTTGAACTCGAATGGTATCGGGTGCATTTTACTGCAACTTTTTGAATCCTGATACGGTTATTCACTAAGCTGCCGAGTTTTGCACAATCGTTTTTTCCGATGTCGATGTGATTCGTAATATCAGGCAGTGTTTTACGGGAGTGATGAGTAAAACACTGCCTGACAAAACACAAGGAATCCCGGCCGGATCTGTGAGATCCATGCAGGGCTTCATTGTGTACCTTAAAAAGTTGTTTAAAGTCTTAAAAATCTGAAAAAAAATTGCATGGGGTCCCCCCTCCTAAGCACAACCAGCCTCGGGCTCTTTGAGCCGGTCCTCGTAGAAAAAATATGGGGGGGAAAATGACAGGGGTTCCCCCATATTTCTTCAACCAGCACCGGGCTCTGCGCCTGGTCCTGGTTCCAAAAATACGGGGGACAAAAAGCGTAGGGGTCCCCCGTATTTTTGAAACCAGCACCGGGCTCTACTAGCCAGGTACATAATGCCACAGCCGGGGGACACTTTTATACTGGTCCCTGCGGCCCTGGCATTACATACCCAACTAGTCACCCCTGGCCGGGGTACCCTGGAGGAGTGGGGACCCCTTCAATCAAGGGGTCCCCCCCTCCAGCCACCCAAGGGCCAGGGGTGAAGCCCGAGGCTGTCCCCCCCATCCAAGGGCGGCGGATGGGGGGCTGATAGCCTTGTGAAAAATTGTGAATATTGTTTTTAGTAGCAGTACTACAAGTCCCAGCAAGCCTCCCCCGCAAGATGGTACTTGGAGAACCACAAGTACCAGCATGCGGTGGAAAACCGGGCCCGCTGGTACCTGTAGTACTACTACTAAAAAAATACCCCAAAAAAAACAGGACACACACACCGTGACAGTATAAGTTTATTACATACATGCACACCTCCATACATACATACATACTTACCTATGTTCCCACGAGGCTCGGTCCTCTTCTCCATGTAGAATCCTAGGGGTACCTGTGTTAAAAATTATACTCACATAATCCAGGGTAGAATCCGACCTTTGAATAATCCACGTACTTGGCAAAAAAAAAACGGAAACCCGACCACGCACTGAAAGGGGTCCCATGTTTACACATGAGACCCCTTTCCCTGACTGCCAGGACCCCCCCTGACTCCTGTCAAAGAGGGTCCCTTCAGCCAATCAGGGAGCGCCACATCGTGGCACTCTCCTGATTGGCTGTGTGCTCCTGTAGTGTCTGTCAGGCAGCACACGGCACAGATACAATGTAGCGCCTATGCGCTCCATTGTAGCCAATGGTGGGAACTTTGCAGTTAGAGGTTGACCGAAAGTAACCTCACCGCTGACCGCAAAGTTCGCACCATGTGCTGTTTGGGCCCTAGTTTTTTTAAGTGCCGTCCTGTCTGTCACTGCAGTGCCACTCCTAGATGGGCCAGGTGTTTGTGCCGCACACTTGTATTGCTTAGCTTAGTCATACAGCCACCTCGGTGCAACCTTTTGGTCTAAAAATAATATTGTAAGGTGTTCAGAATAGACTGGAAATGAGTGCAAATAAATGTTATTGAGGTTAATAATACCATAGGGTCAAATTTCCCCCAACATTTTGTGATTTTAGCTGTTTTTATGTTTTTTTCAAAAATCATCCAGATCCAAAACCAAAACACGAAAGGGTGGTTTCGGCTAGTGATGTGCACCGGACATTTTTCGGGTTTTGTGTTTTGGTTTTGGATTCGGTTCCGCGGCCATGTTTTGGATTCGGACGCGTTTTGGCAAAACCTCCCTGAAATTTTTTTGTCGGATTCGGGTGTGTTTTGGATTCGGGTGTTTTTTACAAAAAACCCTCAACAACAGCTTTAATCATAGAATTTGGGGGTCATTTTGATCCCGTAGTATTATTAACCTCAATAGCCATAATTTCCACTCATTTTCAGTCAATTCTAAACACCTCACACCTCACAATATTATTTTTAATCCTAAAATTTGCACAGAGGTCGCTGGATGACTAAGCTAAGCAACCCAAGTGGCCGACACAAACACCTGGCCCATCTAGGATTGGCACTGCAGTGGCAGACAGGATGGCACTTCAAAAAAAATAGTCCCCAAACAGCACATGATGCAAAGAAAAAAAGAGGTGCACCAAGGTCGCTGGATGGCTAAGCTAAGCCACACAAGTGGCCGACACAAACACCTGGCCCATCTAGGAGTGGCACTGCAGTGTCAGGCAGGATGGCACTTCAAAAAAATAGTCCCCAAACAGCACATGATGCAAAGAAAAATGAAAGAAAAAAGAGGTGCAAGATGGAATTGTCCTTGGGCCCTCCCACCCACCCTTATGTTGTATAAACAGGACATGCACACTTTAACAAACCCATCATTTCAGCGACAGGGTCTGCCACACAACTGTGACTGAAATGACTGGTTGGTTTAGGCCCCCACCAAAAAAGAAGCAATCAATCTCTCCTTGCACAAACTGGCTCTACAGAGGCAAGATGTCCACCTCCTCCTCATCCTCCGATTCCTCACCCCTTTCACTGTGTATATCCCCCTCCTCACAGATTATTAATTCGTCCCCACTGGAATCTACCATCTCAGGTCCCTGTGTACTTTCTGGAGGCAATTGCTGGTGAATGTCTCCACGGAGGAATTGATTATAATTCATTTTGATGAACATCATCTCCACATTTTGTGGAAGTAACCTCGTACGCCGATTGCTGACAAGGTGAGCGGCTGCACTAAACACTGTTTCGGAGTACACACCGGAGGGGGGGCAACTTAGGTAAAATAAAGCCAGATTCTGCAAGGGCCTCCAAATTGCCTCTTTTTCCTGCCAGTATAAGTACGGACTGTCTGACGTGCCTACTTGGATGCGGTCACTCATATAATCCTCCACCATTCTTTCAATTGTGACAGAATCATATGCAGTGACAGTAGACGACATGTCAGTAATCGTTGGCAGGTCCTTCAGTCCGGACCAGATGTCAGCACTCGCTCCAGACTGTCCTGCATCACCGCCAGCGGGTGGGCTCGGAATTCTTAGCCTTTTCCTCGCAGCCCCAGTTGCGGGAGAATGTGAAGGAGGAGCTGTTGACAGGTCACGTTCCGCTTGACTTGACAATTTTCTCACCAGCAGGTCTTTGAACCTCTGCAGACTTGTGTCTGCCGGAAAGAGAGATACAATGTAGGTTTTAAATATAGGATCGAGCACGGTGGCCAAAATGTAGTGCTCTGATTTCAACAGAATGACCACCCGTGAATCCTGGTTAAGCGAATTAAGGGCTCCATCCACAAGTCCCACATGCCTAGCGGAATCGCTCTGTTTTAGCTCCTCCTTCAATGTCTCCAGCTTCTTCTGCAAAAGCCTGATGAGGGGAATGACCTGACTCAGGCTGGCAGTGTCTGAATTGACTTCACGTGTGGCAAGTTCAAAGGGTTGCAGAACCTTGCACAACGTTGAAATCATTCTCCACTGCGCTTGAGTCAGGTGCATTCCCCCTCCTTTGCCTATATCGTAGGCAGATGTATAGGCTTGAATGGCCTTTTGCTGCTCCTCCATCCTCTGAAGCATATAGAGGGTTGAATTCCACCTCGGTACCACCTCTTGCTTCAGATGATGGCAGGGCAGGTTCAGGACTGTTTGCTGGTGATCCAGTCTTCGGCACGCGGTGGCTGAATGCCGAAAGTGTCCCGCAATTCTTCGGGCCACCGACAGCATCTCTTGCATGCCCCTGTAGTTTTTTAAATAATTCTGCACCACCAAATTCAATGTATGTGCAAAACATGGGACGTGCTGGAATTTGCCCAGATGTAATGCACGCACAATATTGCTGGCGTTGTCCGATGTCACAAATCCCCAGGAGATTCCAATTGGGGTAAGCCATTCTGCGATGATGTTCCTCAGTTTCCGTAAGAGGTTGTCAGCTGTGTGCCTCTTCTGTAAAGCGGTGATACAAAGCGTAGCCTGTCTAGGAACGAGTTGGCGTTTGCGAGATGCTGCTACTGGTGCCGCCGCTGCTGTTCTTGCTGCGGGAGGCAATACATCTACCCAGTGGGCTGTCACAGTCATATAGTCCTGAGTCTGCCCTGCTCCACTTGTCCACATGTCCGTGGTTAAGTGGACATTGGGTACAACTGCATTTTTTAGGACACTGGTGACTCTTTTTCTGATGTCTGTGTACATTTTCGGTATCGCCTGCCTAGAGAAGTGGAACCTAGATGGTATTTGGTACCGGGTACACAGTACCTCAAACAAGTCTGTAGTTGCCTGTGAATTAACGGTGGATAACGGAAACACGTTTCTCACCGCCCAGGCTGCCAAGGCCTGAGTTATCCGCTTTGCAGCAGGATGACTGCTGTGATATTTCATCTTCCTCGCAAAAGACTGTTGGACAGTCAATTGCTTACTGGAAGTAGTACAAGTGGTCTTCCGACTTCCCCTCTGGGATGACGATCGACTCCCAGCAGCAACAACAGCAGCGCCAGCAGCAGTAGGCGTTACACTCAAGGATGCATCGGAGGAATCCCAGGCAGGAGAGGACTCGTCAGACTTGCCAGTGACATGGCCTGCAGGACTATTGGCTTTCCTGTGTAAGGAGGAAATTGACACTGAGGGAGTTGGTGGTGTAGTTTGCAGGAGCTTGGTTACAAGAGGAAGGGATTTAGTGGTCAGTGGACTGCTTCCGCTGTAATCCAAAGTTTTTGAACTAGTGACTGACTTATGATGAATGCGCTGCAGGTGACGTAAAAGGGAGGATGTTCCGAGGTGGTTAACGTCCTTACCCCTACTTATTACAGCTTGACAAAGGCAACACACGGCTTGACACCTGTTGTCCACATTTGTGTTAAAATAATTCCACACCAAAGAGGTGATTTTTTTTGTAATTTGACCAGGCATGTCAATGGCCATATTCGTCCCACGGACAACGGGTGTCTCCCCGGGTGCCTGACTTGTACAAACCACCTCACCATCAGAATCCTCCTTGTCAATTTCCTCCTCAGCGCCAGCAACAACCATATCCTCATCCTGGTGTACTTCAACAGTGACATCTTCAATTTGACTATCAGGAACTGGACTGCGGGTGCTCCTTCCAGCACTTGCAGGGGGCGTGCAAATGGTGGAAGGCGCCACCTCTTCCCGTCCAGTGTTGGGAAGGTCAGGCATCTTAGCCGACACAATTGGACTCTCCTTGGGGATTTGTGATTTAGAAGAATGCACAGTTCTTTGCTGTGCTTTTGCCAGCTTAAGTCTTTTCATTTTTCTAGCGAGAGGATGAGTGCTTCCATCCTCATGTGAAGCTGAACCACTAGCCATGAACATAGGCCAGGGCCTCAGCCGTTCCTTGCCACTCCGTGTCGTAAATGGCATATTGGCAAGTTTACGCTTCTCCTCAGACGCTTTTAATTTTGATTTTTGGGTCATTTTACTGAACTTTTGTTTTTTGGATTTTACGTGCTCTCTACTATGACATTGGGCATCGGCCTTGGCAGACGACGTTGATGGCATTTCATCGTCTCGGCCATGACTAGTGGCAGCAGCTTCAGCACGAGGTGGAAGTGGATCTTGATCTTTCTCTATTTTACCCTCCACATTTTTGTTCTCTATTTTTTAGTGTGTGGAATTATATGCCAGTATCAATAGCAATGGCCTACTACTATATATACTGCGCACAACTGAAATGCACCACAGGTATGGATGGATAGTATACTTGACGACACAGAGGTAGGTAGAGCAGTGGCCTACTGTACCGTACTGCTATATATTATATACTGGTGGTCAGCAAAGTGGGCAAAACTAAAATGCACCACAGGCAGGGCCGGACTGGCCATCTGGCACTTCTGGCAAATGCCAGAAGGGCCGATGGCCACGTGGGCCGGTCCAGCGCTCACTGAGACACGCTACCGCTCAGTCCGGCGGCAGCGTGTCTCAGCTGTCAGGGGAGGAGAGCGCGCCAGCGCGGCTATGTCTGGCCGCGTATAGTGGACTTCAAACCAGCCGCCGGTTCGTGAGCCAATCAGAGCTCGCGGACCAGCAGCCAATCAGGAGCCGCCGCTGCCGGTCCGTGAGCTCTGATTGGCTCACGAACCGGCGGCTGGTTTGAAGTCCTCTACACGCCGCCAGACATAACCCTCAGCTGCTGACAGTCACATCCCAGCCGGAGGAGCCGGAGGAGCAGCAGCAGTGGTAAGGGGGCAATTGGCACTATGGAGGCATTTGTATACCTGGCACTGTGGGGGCAATTGGCTGGCACTGTGGGGGCATTTGTATATCTGGCACTGTGGGGGTATTTGTATATCTGGCACTGTGGGGGCAATTGGCTGGCACTGTGGGGGCATTTGTATACCTGGCACTGTGGGGGCATTTGTATACCTGGCACTGTGGGGGCAATTGTTTTTTACTGGCACTGTGGGGGCATTTGTATACCTGGCACTGTGGGGGCAATTGGCTGGCATTGTGGGAGCATTTGTATACCTGGCACTGTGGGGGCATTTGTATACCTGGCACTGTGGGGCATTTGTGGATCTGGCACTGAGGGGGCATTTGTGGATCTGGCACTGTGGGGGCATTTGTATACCTGGCACTGTGGGGCACTTGTATACCTGGCACTGTGGGGGCATTTGTATACCTGGCACTGTGGGGGCAATTGTGGATCTGGCACTGCACTATTGGGGGCATATGTCTGTGTATCACGTCCCATATTAATTGGCCACACCCATATTTTTGGCGCGCGCGCCTTTGCCGCGCGCACACACAGTGCCTCTATGGGACACTCTCTGTCTGATTGGTCACCTCTTAGCCCTGCCGGGAGTGCACACAGGCGCTCTCATTCTAGTGAATGGGGCGCGTGCGTGTCCATGCCCCTTTTCTGGAGCGCACGCGCTTAGTTACAACCTTTATTTTTCCATACCCCCACTTCAATATTTCCACTTCAACGAATGGTTGTGTGTATTTTAATACAGAATGATGTACACTTGTATGTTGTTATAATATTAATTTATATTTGTAAGAGCATAGACTAAGAAGTAGGAGGGGTCAGGAATAGTAAGGGGAGGAGTCAGATGCTGACACCGAGGTGGGCCTGTGTGCTTCAAAAATGCCAGGGCCTATTTTTGGTCCCAGTTCGGCCCTGACCACAGGTATGGATGGATAGTATACTTGATGAAACAGAGGTAGGTAGAGCAGTGGCCTACTGTACCGTACTGCTATATATTATATACTGGTGGTCAGCAAACTGTGCAAAACTGAAATGCACCACAGGTATGGATGGATAGTATACTTGACGACACAGAGGTAGGTAGAGCAGTGGCCTACTGTACCGTACTGCTATATATTATATACTGGTGGTCAGCAAACTGTGCAAAACTGAAATGCACCACAGGTATGGATGGATAGTATACTTGACGACACAGAGGTAGGTAGAGCAGTGGCCTACTGTACCGTACTGCTATATATTATATACTGGTGGTCAGCAAACTGTGCAAAACTGAAATGCACCACAGGTATGGATGGATAGTATACTTGACGACACAGAGGTAGGTAGAGCAGTGGCCTACTGTACCGTACTGCTATATATTATATACTGGTGGTCAGCAAACTGTGCAAAACTGAAATGCACCACAGGTATGGATGGATAGTATACTTGACGACACAGAGGTAGGTAGAGCAGTGGCCTACTGTACCGTACTGCTATATATTATATACTGGTGGTCAGCAAAATTATGCACTGTACTCCTACTATATATAATACAATGCAGCACAGATATGGAGAGTTTTTCAGGCAGAGAACGTATAATACTGGTGGTCACTGGTCAGCAAAACTCTGCACTGTACTCCTCCTATATAGTACTGGTGCTCCCCAGTCCCCACAATAAAGCAGTGTGAGCACAGATATATGCAGCACACTGAGCACAGATATGGAGCGTTTTTCAGGCAGAGAACGTATAATACTGGTGGTCACTGGTCAGCAAAACTCTGCACTGTACTCCTCCTATATAATACTGGTGGTCCCCAGTCCCCACAATAAAGCAGTGTGAGCACAGATATATGCAGCACACTGAGCACAGATATGGAGCGTTTTTCAGGCAGAGAACGTATAATACTGGTGGTCACTGGTCAGCAAAACTCTGCACTGTAGTCCTCCTATATAATACTGCTGGTCCCCAGTCCCCACAATAAAGCAGTGTGAGCACAGATATATGCAGCACACTGAGCACAGATATGGAGCGTTTTTCAGGCAGAGAACGTATAATACTGGTGGTC